>NC_064620.1:505482108-506116274 GCF_023898315.1 Schistocerca nitens | reverse complement strand
ATTAAAAAAGCAAAAATGTCAATCTAACTTCAAAAAGAACAAATGGATTACAACAGGTATTAGAATATCTTGTGCAGAGAAAAGAAGATTACACGAAATAGCAAAGACACAGAACATGCCTCATGAATTTCATTTGTACCTGAAGAATTACAGGAGGATCCTCAAAAATGTTGTAAGGAAAGCTAAAACAATGGCAAATGACACTTACATTGAAAATTCAAAAAACAAATCTAAAGCTATGTGGGAAGTTATAAAAAATCAAACAACAAGTGAAACTAAACAATACAAAAATATGAACTTATGTTATGAAGGACAAATGATTTCTTGCCCAACAGAAATTGCAGGGACCTTCAACAAATACACTCCTGGAAATTGAAATAAGAACACCGTGAATTCATTGTCCCAGGAAGGGGAAACTTTATTGACACATTCCTGGGGTCAGATACATCACATGATCACACTGACAGAACCACAGGCACATAGACACAGGCAACAGAGCATGCACAATGTCGGCACTAGTACAGTGTATATCCACCTTTCGCAGCAATGCAGGCTGCTATTCTCCCATGGAGACGATCGTAGATACTGGATGTAGTCCTGTGGAACGGCTTGCCATGCCATTTCCACCTGGCGCCTCAGTTGGACCAGTGTTCGTGCTGGACGTGCAGACCGCGTGAGACGACGCTTCATCCAGTCCCAAACATGCTCAATGGGGGACAGATCCGGAGATCTTGCTGGCCAGGGTAGTTGACTTACACCTTCTAGAGCACGTTGGGTGGCACGGGATACATGCGGACGTGCATTGTCCTGTTGGAACAGCAAGTTCCCTTGCCGGTCTAGGAATGGTAGAACGATGGGTTCGATGACGGTTTGGATGTACCGTGCACTATTCAGTGTCCCCTCGACGATCACCAGTGGTGTACGGCCAGTGTAGGAGATCGCTCCCCACACCATGATGCCGGGTGTTGGCCCTGTGTGCCTCGGTCGTATGCAGTCCTGATTGTGGCGCTCACCTGCACGGCGCCAAACACGCATACGACCATCATTGGCACCAAGGCTGAAGCGACTCTCATCGCTGAAGACGACACGTCTCCATTCGTCCCTCCATTCACGCCTGTCGCGACACCACTGGAGGGGGCTGCACGATGTTGGGGCGTGAGCGGAAGACGGCCTAACGGTGTGCGGGACCGTAGCCCAGCTTCATGGAGACGGTTGCGAATGGTCCTCGCCGATACCCCAGGAGCAACAGTGTCCCTAATTTGCTGGGAAGTGGCGGTGCGGTCCCCTACGGCACTGCGTAGGATCCTACAGTCTTGGCGTGCATCCGTGCGTCGCTGCAGTCCGGTCCCAGGTCGACGGGCACGTGCACCTTCCGCCGACCACTGGCGACAACATCGATGTACTGTGGAGACCTCACGCCCCACGTGTTGAGCAATTCGGCGGTACGTCCACCCGGTCTCCCGCATGCCCACTATACGCCCTCGCTCAAAGTCCGTCAACTGCACATACGGTTCACGTCCACGCTGTCGCGGCATGCTACCAGTGTTAAAGACTGCGATGGAGCTCCGTATGCCACGGCAAACTGGCTGACACTGACGGCGGCGGTGCACAAATGCTGCGCAGCTAGCGCCATTCGACGGCCAACACCGCGGTTCCTTGTGTGTCCGCTGTGCCGTGCGTGTGATGATTGCTTGTACAGCCCTCTCGCACTGTCCGGAGCAAGTATGGTGGGTCTGACACACCGGTGTCAATGTGTTCTTTTTTCCATTTCCAGGAGTGTATTTGGCAAACGTAAGTGAACAGTTGGTGAGTGGACTGGAAGAACACAACAAAATATCACCTCCATCATGCAATAGTGTGAGAAATGTGTCTACATCTTTGTTCCTTTCACCCACAAATACTGAAGAAATTTTATCAGTTATAAAAACCTTGAAAACGGGGTACTCATGTGGGATTGATGGAATACCAGATGCAATTATTAAAAAATGCTGTCTTGCCTTAGTTGAACCCTTGACACATTTGTGCAACAGCTCACTGGCATCAGGAACCTTCCCTTCATGCTTAAAAACAGCAAAACTGAAATCACTGTTCAAAAAAGGAAATACGGAATGTGTTTCAAATTATAGACGAATAGCCCTACTGCCTATATTTTCAAAAATTTTAGAAAAAGTTTTTTTTATAAGAGATTGTCTGATTTCCTAAATAAAAATAAAATTCTGTCTCCTTCACAGCATGGCTTCAGGAAAGGCTATTCAACTTAAAGTGCAATATTTGAATTTCTTAATGAAATCTATACTAAGCTGGATGCAAGTGAGTTTGTAACAGGCATATCTCTTGATTTATCTAAAGCTTTTGACGTCATTGACCATAATGCCCTACTGCAGAAGCTTGACCAATTAGGAATTAGAGGTATATCCAATGAGTGGCTCAAGACATACCTATGTGGTCGCAAACAGGTGGTTGAAGTGCAATATACTGACCATAACAAAATCAGCTACTACTATTCAGGATATGAAAATGTGAAATATGGGGTCCCTCAAGGATCAGTATTAGGACCCATTCTGTTTCTCCTCTATGTCAATGATCTTATGTACAACAAGTATTGCCAAACTACCCTCCAATTTGCAGACGATACAAGCTTCCTTATCAGTGGTAAAACAGAAGAAAAACTGAAAGACTCCACTATCCAAACAATGAACAGTGTAGAACAGTGGTTCAGCTACAACAAGCTAATTATAAACAAAGAAAAGACAGTAGCACTGAACTTCTATAATGTAAAAGGAAGACACCACCCAAACATAGAAATAGAACTTAGGGACAGAGTTCTTGAAAGTGTTGACAGCACTAATTTTCTGGGACTCTGGCTCCAGAACAACACAAAATGGGAGGTACACATTGAATATTTGCAAAGAAAACTAAGCAAAACCTGTTACATGATACAAATCTTAAAAACTTGTTGCAGCAAAGCCAGCCTGTTAAATGTATACTACTCCTACGTGCATTCTGTAATTAAATATGGCATAATCTTCTGGGGCAATACAACAACAAATATTAAACTTTTCAGGATGCAAAAGAGAATGCTAAGAATTATTGAAGGGGTAAATAATACGAAATCATGCAGACCCATATTCAAAAAACTGTCAGTTCTTCCTCTTCCTTGCAATTTTATCTACGAAACATCAGTTTTCATCAAACAATATATCGATAGACACCCAGATATCTTATTAAAAAATGAAGATATACATGCACACAATACAAGGCAAAAATCTGACCTTCATATGAAACAGATGAGAACATCATTGTGCCAAAAAGCCACACTACATACTGGGCTAAAGATTTTCAATAATCTACCTAAACATATCAAATCAATAGGTAAACTCTGTAGTTTTAAGGCTGAAGTAAAGACATATTTAATTGATCATTGCTTTTACAGTCTGACAGAATATATAAAAGCCAAACAACAAAAATAAAGATGCATTATTAATATTCTACTTTGTATGTTGCCTGTAATGTTGGTTGTATTTATGAATCTTTGCTAAATTACTTCAATATCTAGTCCACAGGATCGCAATACAAACTGTATTTTATCTTGTAAATACCTAACCATGTCCAATATCCTTGTATATATTCTATACATATAGGATTTGAAGGACTAAATAAAATAAATAATCAACAATAATAAAAATTCTCTCAACACTGGTAATCAAACTGGCTGTGTTAAGATTGAGCACCACTGTAGTTTTAATATACAGGTGCCTTGTGACAGAGGCAGATGTTTTTTTATATGACACTGTAGAAGAGAATAGTACATTACATAAAACTGAAGGCACTGCATAAAATGCTCATGCCAGGACCGTTAGCATGTTAACTTTTAAATTAAAAGTTTGTTCTTAAGTATCCATGCAAAGTGAAGTAAGAAAAACCTTACACTGATTCCTGATTTCAAAAGCACAAGGCCAAAGGTAAGAGAGGGGCAGGTGAGCTGGAGATTACACTAATGCTTATGCACTTAAGTAAGGACATCGTTGTTGCTACTTTCTTTGATAATGTGAAAAATGCAATATTTTTTCATATTAAAGTATGTGATTGTAGAGGTACTCCAACACAACAGTTTTCAGGGTTTTTTCATTTAATTCTGAAATGTCCTATCCTGCTCATTATGGTGGAGGATGAATTCTACATGTTGAAATGATTGACTGTGAATCCAGATTTTCTTTTTGATACAATTAAAAAAAGAAAAAGATAAAGAAAAACCAAATCAACACATACACAAAATCATTAGAATGTGCATATTAAATATAAATGTATATGTCTTGTTCAGAATATAAGTGACCTCACCTCATATACTGGTAGTTATCTCTATAATAATGGTAGTGCTTGAATAAAATTGAGTAATATGGTGTTTTATCATATTGAGCCCATAAAGCTGCAGTTCATGTGTAGTACTATTTTCCATGCAGTGCATTACTTAATATCAACAGTGGTGATGGAGGAGTAAATATTTACAATTTTTTTTCTCTAAACCTGACCGTAGATGTTGTATTTCATTCAAATTTCATACCTCTTGAGATGTTCGTGTACAAGTGTGTCAAACATTGCTGGTACATAGTCAGTAGTGTGAGATGGTAGAATATTGTTTCAAAGATGGTATCCGTTTTAACAAGTGTAATTACTGGAAATAGATCCCACTTATGAGTCCATGATAATATTTGAATTTTTATTCCAATTTTTATCTATATCCCACATTAACTAACAGGATTAAAAAATAACATATACGTCATAAGGTTCATTTAGTTACTTACATGTCTCTATACTACTTTACTGTTACCTTCCTTGGGCAGCAACATTAGAGTCAAAGAAATGCCATGAAATTGCAGCCCATCTTATCACAAAGCTGTATTCATGTTTAAAAGTATGTTGCAACCAGTCTGATGAGTAAATTTGTTTTAGTGTTTGTTATACCAGACTCATCATACCCACACCAGTCGTTTATTGAAGAAAATACTTTAGTGATTTCAGAAAGTTATCATCTATGATTATTCTCCAAGGATGATTTCTTACAATGTGTCACTGTTTATTCCAATGCATTTCCATATTCAGCAGCAGTGTATCTTTTCTGCATTAGTCATAAAATTCCGCTTACTAGTTTGTCAGTGAATATAACCTTCAAAAAGTTAAAGTTCCAGACACGAATTCCAAAATAGCTTGAGGGAAACAGTAAATTTTATCCAAAGTTTTTCTCTTGTTACAAAACAAACAGCTTTATTGAGCATTGTTGCTTCAGTGCTTAAAAGGGAATTTGTGGTTACTGGAGCATAAAATACTAACAAAAATTACAACAAGAACAGTCAGAAAGGTTAGTTTCAAGTTAGATTGTGGTTTTAAACTTTTCAAAAATACAAGAATGGTATCCCTTAAAGAAACGGCAGCAAGGGATAAGTTGGATCACCTTGTGCACTCATTGAGTATGCCTGAGAGCCTCATTCAACAGGTTGCAGCTGTTCCAGCAGCCATTGAGCTGCGGTGCATGTTGGAATAAATGATGCCTGTCCTCTCAGCTGCAAGGCCATTCTGAATCATTCTAACGATTGGTAGATGGCGCTCAAACACCAACCTTGCTAATGGAATGTCAACAAGGTTCACAAACTCAAAAACTGCAGCATTCTCTCCAGAACTGATCCCAGTCCCCTGGCTCTGAGTGGAGTGGAAGACTTGAACCAGAGACTATGACAAAGCAGGGTGTCACTTTTTTGACTTGATGTACAGGGATGAAAAAGTAGGTTCTACCTAAATGGGTCAGGGGTGCACTACACATCAGAGACTGCTAAGTAGTTAACTAACTGTATGCGGGGTACATACAAGAATTTCTGTATTAGGTGTCTCTCTCCATCCAGACATTATTATGATAATTGTGGTTGGAAATGCTAAAGTTTTAGCGCAAGACCAAAAGAAATGCAGCACACAGATGAGACTCTTATAATCCTGGTGATAAACTGCAGAAGCATTCACAACAACGTGTCAAAACTTTGAGCACTGGTAGAATGCAGGGGTCTCACTTAATACTAGGTACATAAAGCTGGTTAGGACTAGAAATTCATCACAGTGGAAGTATGGGGAATTGATCTGATGTATTGTGGCAGTAAACAGGAAACTCATATCACACCAGGATAGAAATATGAGGAAGGGCAGAAACTTTTAATTGGGTCCTTGTAGCGACCACCAGATTCTCCCTCAGATATAACTGACAACTTGAGAAAAAAACCTCAGCTTTCTAATGCATATGTTCTCCAGTCATACTGTCATCATTGGAGCATATTTTAATCTTCCACTAACTGCTAGGGATAATAACAGTTTTCTAAGTGGCAACACATCCTGAGAAACAATAGTAAATGATTTCTTTGAAAACTACCTAGAACAGGTAGTTCATAAGCCCACCAATGACAGAAATATAGTGGATCTAATGACAACAAATAGACCAGATCTCTTTGCAGATGACCACATTGAAACTGGTGTCAGTGACCACAGTGAGTACATAAATACAAATGACAACTAAAACAAGTAGAAAGATTTACATGTCCATAAAGCTGGTAATAAGGCAGTAGGGTCATATCCCAAGTAGGAACTCAAATCATTTAGCTTTAGTCAGCAGCATTTGGAGGAACAGTAACTCAGGTTTAGACGAACAGTTGATCAAATGCTGGATAGATGGTATACATTTCTTGTAAGACAAGCACTAACAAAATAGCTAGCACTGCACAATAGGTGTAAAACAGTGCACAGTGCTGAAGATAGAGAAATGTTCATGGTGTACAGTCTCTGTAAAGAACACTATCCCTCAAAAAAACTTGCAACTACTGCACATTAGATATAAAACATAGTGTGACAGAGCATAAGGCAATAGATATAGAGAATTTGATCAAAATGTTTGGTTGCAAAAGAGCGATGAGTGAAGTCTTCAATAACTACCACAGCAGAATGTTACTAATGTATCTCTCACAAAACCCAATAAATATATAAAGGCTGTTAATGGCACCAGAGTTAGTATACAGTCAGTCCTGAATGACACAGGAATTGAAAGTAGATTCAGATTCATATTTTTTATTGGTCATTCAGCATTATTACATGCAATAGACTTTGTCAGTTCACTTAACCTATTAATTTTACAAAATAAATTTTTACATATTTAAGTTGATATTGGCCATTTCTAAAAATTCTTCTAGTGAATAGAATGGATTAGTTAAAAAGAAGTTATGTACATTTTCTTTAAGTAATTTGTCAGGCTTGGTTGATGCATTCTTAGACACCTTGATACATATTTTAATTGCCATATACTTACGACTATTGTTAGTTTTAGCTAATCTATTTTGTGGCAACAGTAGAGAAGTACAGGTTCTTGTATAGTAGTCATGCCTTTGATTTGTTACACTTAAATTAGGTAGTTCAGCAAGTACGTAGTTAACACTGTCAAGAATATATAAATTAATAACTGTTAAAATTCTTTATTTAATGAACAATGGTTTACAATGTGTCCTATTATCTACTTTAGCCATTACTCTGATTGCTTTCTTCTGGATCACCATGATTTCAATTATTTTTCTGCTGTTTCCCCAATTGCCACACAACACATCAGTCTCTTCAACAAATATATAACTCTTGACAACCTAACCAATATGTGATCAACATGAAAGTTCCATGTCAGACTGTTGTCAAGTATGATACCTAAAAACTTTGCCTTTTGTTTTTCTATTTTTTTAGTCTTTGATAGACTGAACCACATATTCTGGGTCTTTTCCTCATTTAATAGTAGACCATTTGCATTAAATCATGATGTTGTATTTTCTTTTGCCAATTTCATACCACTTACAACGTTATCAAATACATGGTTTACAGATCATCTGCATACATATATGTCTTTACATTTATATTTCCTGGTAAGTCATTTATGTGTACAAGGAAGAGAAGTGGTCCCAGTTTAGATCCCTGCGGCACTCCGTGTTGAACCTCGAGTGTGTTTGACAGACGACTTCCTGAACTCACCACCTGTTTCCTTTTATTGAGGTATGATTTGATGAGTTTTAAATTTTTATCACATATTCCATAGTACTCAAGTTCAGAGAGCAAAAGTGAGTGGTCAACACAGTCAAAGGCTTTGCTCAGATCGCGTAAGGTTACCTGTGTGTGAGGATGGTCCTCGAATGCTGCTAAAATGTCTCCGACTAAGAGCTCTATAGCATGTACAGCTGACCTTCCTCTTCTGTAACCAACTGTGATGCAGTTAACATATCATTTAGTTCTAGGTACTCATACATCTGCTGATATATTATGCCTTCAAAGGCTTTTGCTAGTACTGGAATTAGTGAAATTGGTCTGTAGTTTGCAGGATCTGATTTGATACCCTTCTTAAAGACTGAAGTCACCTTTGATTTATTTATTTATTCATCCATAGACAACTTGTGTTGTATGAATGTCGTCAACTGTATACATGGAATGAGTATATACATAATAGTACTTCTGGTAGTACATATTTCTATGGTGCAACTTGATCGTTTGTACACAAAACAAATACACACCAATCTTAGTTAAAAATAAATATAAATTTACAAATGTATTCTTGCATGGATTACACAAAACAAATACACACCAATCTTAATTACAGATAAATATAAATTTACAAAGGTACTCTTGCATGAATTGAGGTAAACACATGTCATTTACAGTATTCTTTGACAGTATAGTAACATTTATCTGCTAAATAACTTTTTTCAGCTTTCCTAAAGGCATGTATTCCAGTTTCAGCTTTGATCTCCTCTGGAAGTCTATTATACATATTTATTCCATTAAATAATAAACTATTTTGGGTTTTTGTTTTGTTTTTTCATATGAGATGCAAATGGTGGCAGGAGCTAGTCCAGTGTTGGTGTATAGATCTGTTTTGTGTGTACTGGTCAATGTGTTTTTTTATATATATCACAGTCTGAAAGATGTATTCACATGGTACTGTCAAGATTCCCATGGTTTTGAATAAATCAGTACAGTGAGCTCTCTTGCTGCTTTTTGTTATTATTCGTACAGCCCTCTTTTGTAGCTTGAAAATTGCTTGTATGTTCTGCACATTTGTACCCCAGAAGGTTATACCACAACTAATTATTGAATGCACATATGCAAAGTATGTAGTCTTAGCACATGAACTATTACATACTGACATAATTATCCGTAGTGCACAGCAAGCAGTAGCGATTTTCTTTTCTAGTGCTGCAATATGGTCAGTCCAGTTAAGCTGTGAGTCAACATGCATTCCTAGGAATTTTGTGTTTGTGACACAATCTATAAGTTCATGTTTAACTTTTAGGCCTACGCTATTGTTTTTTATTTATGTGGAAATTAATACTGTTTGTTTTTTTGATATTGAGGGTTAATTTGTTGCTTACTACCCACTTGCATACATGATCGAGAGTTTCTTCAGCTTTGTCTCTCAATTTGTCTGGTGACTCATCACTGATAAGGATGCTGCTATCATCTGCAAATAGTATTGCTTCCCCGTATTTGACACTCTGGGGAAAATCATTGATATATATTAGGAAGAGTATTGGCCCTAGCACACTTCCCTGAGGGACTCCTATGTTAATATGTTCTGGTTTGGAAATGTGTTTTGTCAATCTGCTGAACTTCGTTTGTGAGATCTCTACGCACTGTACCCTATTTTCCAAGTACGATTGACACCAATTATTTACTGTTCCCCTTATTCATAGTGCCTCCATTTTGTTTAGTAGTATTTTGTGGTCTACCGTGTCAAATGCTTTGCTAAGGTCAAGGAATATGCCTGTTACATGTTCACCTTCGTCAAGTGCTTCTAAGACAAAATTTGTGAAGTGAGCTACTGATGAACCTGTGCTTCTTCCTGGCCTGAAACCAAACGGTTCTTTACACAGTAGGTTGTACTTGTTTAGGAAATCCATTAGTCTCTTTGTCATTATATTTTCTATTACCTTGGAAAAGGATGAGAGTAATGAGATGGGCCTATAGTTTTCTATATTTTCTGGATCGCCTTTCTTAAATAGAGGCAGGACTTTTGCACATTTTAAGTATTCTGGGAAGCAGCCTGCAGTGAAAGATTCATTTATGATGTGTGCCAAAGGATGTTGTATGCTGTCAATGCAGTCCTTCAGTAAGCACACTGGCACTTCATCTAAACCTGCTGATGTTTTATTCTTTAGATTCTTCACAACCATCCTTACTTATTCTGTAGAAGTCGGTAACAGTAACATTGAGTTATCCATATAGTTCAATTTTTGTTCAGGCTGTTTTTTGCCAAACGTTTGCTGTAGCTTGGTAGCAACACTGCTGAAGTACTCATTTACAGTATTTACTAGTGTATTTGGGTTATGTATAATAGCACCATTATGTTTAATTTGAATGTTTACTGTTTTTAATTTATTACTGTTTGTTTCCTGTTTGGTAACAGTCCAGGCTGCTTTAATTTTATTTTCTGCCTTTTCTATAATACTGTCATTGTGGGCTTTTTTTGCATCTCGTAATACTCTTCTGTATATTCTTTTGTATGTGTGGTAGTAGTTTACGAAACCAGGATCACTATGGTAGTTTTTTAACCTGTTCAGTTGTTTGAGTGTTGCAGAGGATTTCCTTATTCCATTGGTCACCCAGGTATTTCTTTTGTGTGAGTGTACTGCAGTTTGCACCTTTGGGAATGCTTCATCAAATCTGAGTTTAAATAGTGACATGAATTTAGAAAATTTCTTATTTACACTAGTTTCAGCATACACTTCTTCCCAAGTTATACTGTTTATTTGCTTGGCAAATTCTGATCTGTTTGGTTTGGAGAAAACCCTTCTGTGTGTGTATGTTTTAGTTGTATTGTCTATATTTATGTTTAATTTTAGGATATGACAGGAGTGATCAGAAAGACCAAGGTTATCTACAATAATTTCACAACTTTCTTTATCTATGTCTGTGATGATGTGATCAATTGTTGATGATGAGTTTTTGCCTATCCTCATGGCTCTATTAACTAATGGTGATAACTTATAACAGCGCAATATATTCAAGAATGAGTTACAGAATCTATCTGGGTTTTGTGTGTTTATATTTAAGTCTCCACAAATGAGAACCTTCCCTTTAGGATTCGAAGCCATGTCTAGAATCTGGATTAGTTTTGCAGTGAAAGTATCTATATCACCACTGGGTGAATGGTAAATACATATTATAGTTAACCTTTGTGCCTCATCTGTCTTGCTTATCTCTATGGCTGATATTTCTATGTGTTTTTCCTCACTTACAGAATTAATATCATTTCTAATTTTATAGGCAATTCTTTGCTTAACATATATACATGATCCACCACCTCTAATGGTGGTTCTACTATAATGACATGCTAGTATATATGAGTTTAAATTTATTAGTGTTATTTCAGTTCCTCTACACCAATGTTCAGTAATGCATGTGACTGAACTGTTTAAAGTTTGTAGTTCCACTTATAGTTGTTGCACTCTGTTTCTGATAGATTGTATATTTTGATGAAAAAGTGAGAAACGAGCACAGCTTACCTTGCCTGTACCTTTTGTTTGCATTTTGTTGACAGTGACTGATGCTTTGCGCCGGTTTGTCCCAGTTTTTTTCTCCTCTTGGTGCTGAACCATAAAAAATCCTCCTTTGGAGTGATGTACTTTCTTGTCCTCTGGCTCCTTCTGATGGGGTGTGGTTTAGCTGGTGGCTTCTCCATTGGTACTGTCGTTTCTGGTGCTACTGCTGTTGTTGGCTTTGCTGTTGTCTGTCCCACTGTTTCTGTGTCTCCTGTTCTTATTGTTGGTGGTGGTGGTGAAGGTTCTGCTGATGTCAGTTCTGCTGCTGATGAGATGACTGCCTTTGTTGATTTTTCTTGTACTCTGGTATGTTCTATTACTGATAGTGGTATAACAGTTGTTTTTGTGTTGAAGGTGTTTTGAAGTAGTTTTAATTCCTTCATTATCATGTTCGCCAGATATTCTTTCCCAATACTGTTTAAGTGTAGTCCATGTTGTGTATGGAATCTATGACCTATATTATTTATATTAACACATTTAACATTTTTAAAACGTCTATAGATTTTGGCAAACTGATAGTTGGCTTTTTGTATTTCTGTATTTACACATGATTGGTTATCCAGATCGTGCCGATGTGGTGTATTCACGATTATCACGTTTGTATGCGTGAGGTTCTTCAGACACTGTTTAAGATAATGTGTAGCATTTGAAGTTTCATTTTTATATACATCATTTGATGGTTTGAGAGGATCAGGAAAAACCCCTTCTATGAGACACAGGTTTATAGAATATGTTAATGGTGCTTCAATGTAATGTATGATTTCTTTCAATAGATTGTTTGACATATTAAAAAATCTGTACTGTATGAATCTTTCATTTCTTTGACTATTTTAAGAACTTCATGTTGGTGTACCTCTTTAAAGTGTTTGAACGATGATCTGGCCCTATTATGATTTAGGTTTGCTCTCTTAAGATAATCTATATATGTTATATTGGGTTTACTGATCAACTTTTTGATATCATCAGCACAGCTTACAAAATATTTTTTGAATGTATCTGCTGGTATTGGGATTGTCTTGATAAAGTTTCTGACTTCACCTTTAACAGTATTAATTACTGACCAGGCTGTTTTGAATTGGTTTTTACCATTTTTTATGAGATTTGTGTTGTATCTTTGTTTCGCCAATTGTAATTCTTTCTTATATAATTTCTTAGTGGTTAGGAAAGCTGAAGCAGTGAAATTCATTTTCAGTAGTTACTTTACAAAGAAAGATACAGGAATACTGCCCCAGTTTAATTCTTGCACCACTGCAAAGAAGTGACAATTGAAACTTTTAACATTAAACAACATTTGGGGTCTGATGAAGTCCCTGTCATATTCTCTGCAGAATTTGCAACATGGTTAGCCCCAGTTTTAACCACTGTATGCTGTAGATCTCACAAATATAAGCTGTTACTAGTTTTTGTAAGAAAGTGCAGATTACTTCTGTCTATAATAAATATAACAGAAATGCTCCACAAAATTACCATCCAGTATCACTAACATCCATTTGTTGTAGAATATTACAACATGTTATGGGATAAAATTTAATGACATATCTGGGATAGAATCATTTTGTTCATGTAAACTAGCATGAATTCCAAAATCATTGGTCACACAAATCCTAATTTGCAATTCTTTGTATTATGACACCCTGAAAGCTGTAGCTCAAGGAAGTCATGTGGTTGCAGTATTTCTTGAGTTCCAAAAAACATCTGGTTCAGTATCACACAATATTTGTTTACAGAACTAGCAGAGTACCTGGTATTTCCAAGGTATGTATTTATTCTGATTCCATTAGCGCATCTCCTTCCTCTCTCTTTGTCCATCTTCTAAGTCCTCCTCTCTGTCCATCCCTTTGTCTTCTCTCTCTCTCTCTCTCTTTCTCTCTCTCTCTCTGTCCACCTTCTCCACCCTGCCCTCCCCAACTGTCTGACTCCTCCAGTCCCTCTCTATGTCTATCTGTTCCTCTCCCCTCTCTCTCTGTCCATCTCTTCCTCCCCTCTCTCTGTCCACCTCCTCTTCCCTTTCTCCTTTTGTTTCCTCCTCCCTGTCTTTCTCCCTATCTCTGACTCCACTGTCTCTCAGTACATCTCCTCCTTCCATCTCTCTGTCCATCTCCTCCTTTATCCTTCCTCTGTCAACCTATCCCCCCCCCCCCCTGTCCATCTCCTCTTCCTTTTCTCTGTCTATTTCCTCCTCCCCCTCACTTTTTCCATTGATCCTCCCTCATATCTGTGTCCATGACTTCTTTCCCCCACTCTGCTGTCTATCTCCTCCCCTCATCTTTTTTGCACGTTATCACATCCACTCCGGTAGGAGGTTGCTGGTTCTTATCCCCTATAGCACTTCTTTGCAGATAGAAGTGTATCACATTTGGTAGAAATCGATCCAGGGGCTTAGGAGGAGATTTTTAGCCATGGCTTTGTCAAAGTCCACATGTGTCACACGTATTTCACATTTATTTAACATATTTCACAGATATTTATACACATATTTCACCTGTATCTGAAGTACAATTCAACATGTAGTTTTTATTTCATGCAGCTCAATCTGTGTGATGTCACATCTCCAGAACAATGTGTCATACAATGATATAATTTTACAGGTGTATTCAGTGGTATATTTTTATACTGTTTGTAAAATTTGTTCCTAATAGCATGCATAATGTGGCAACTTTTCAAACATCTCAGTGTGTATGATGTCGTATCTCCTGGGCTATGTGTCAGACAGTGATATAATTTTGTATGTACATTCAGCAGAACATGAGGCTACTGTCTTTAAATTTTGTTGTGACTAGATCTGGTAGCAAAGAAGTAATAAATTTAAATGTCATGCCTGGTGTGGCAGTTTTATTGCTTGAATAGTGAAAATGTAGTAAGTGATGAACTTTTTCCATTTATCATTTTGTGGGGGTTATTAGCAAGAAAAAGTTTCTTGAAGGTTTGAAATTAGTCATTAAGTGCTCTCATTCTCAAATACTGGCTGAATAGTCTGCAAATTTGCATGTCATGAGCTACATTACTCTCTTTCACTGACCCCCCCCCCGGTCCCCATTTCCCTGCCCATCATAGGCATGTGGTTCTAACCCCAAAAATTTATTTCTTGAGACAGTAGGTGATATGTGCATGAAGTTTGGTTGAGATTGGTCCAGTGATGTAGGAGGAGACATGGAACATACATACATGTACACGTATGTACGTTGATTTTTTAAAATATGTATGGATTCTAGTCACATGGGATATCAGACAAAATTTGTGAGTGGATTGAGGACTTCTGGCAGGCAATGTCAATAAAATCTCAGATTTTTGCAGGTGATTTAGCTGTCTACACTGAAATACTAGAGTGGTAAAATTTCAAAGTGGAGAAAAGATTGGCATCTTGCAGAAATGTAAGGCTGTTCATTGCACAAAACACAAAAAGCTGTATCCTATGACTGCGTATCAGTGAACTGCAATTAGAATCAGTCAACTTATACAAATACACGAGTGTGACAATTTGTACTGATATGAAATGTAATGATAATATAATATCAATTATACATAAAGCAGATGGCAGACTTCAAATCATTGGTAGGATGCTGCGAAAATGCAGTTATTCTACAAAGGAGGCAACTTACAAAACACTTGTGCATTCTATCCTAAAATATTGTTCTGGTGTGTGAGACTCATGACAAAAAAGACTAGCAGAAGATGCTGATCATATGTTTAAATCACAGGAGAGCACCATGAAAATGATGGCATATGGGAACTGGTAGATGCCTGAAGATACACACCACCTATCCCACAAAATCTTACTTACAAAGTCCAAATAATAAGAATTAATTGAAGAATCTAGGAATATGCTGCAGTCCCCTTAATACCACTCCCACAGGGCTGCAGAGATAAAATTAGACAAATTACAATGTGCACAGAGGCATTTAAACAAGCGTTCTTCCCATTCGTCATAAACAAAGGAATGATTGGAAACCCTTACATATAGTGAAATGGGAAGTACTCCATGCCATATGCTTCACAGTAGTTTCAGAGTACAGGCTGATTATAATTAAAGTTGAACTTTCAAAACACTGTAGTAATAACACCACTGGTCAGAATGATGTCAAATTGCAAAGGAATATTATCGGAGAAGGGGAAAAATGTATAGCAGAAGAAAAAAAATAGTGTGAAAGTTGATCAATAAATGGCACTGTATGTGTAAGAAAACATAAATGAAAATGTCTTTCAAGCGCACGACCCATTGAAGTCAGTATAAACACGCTGGGTACAGGGCTTTTCCTTCTTTCGCAATTGCGACGTTCGCCATGACTGTCTCAAGGCAGGATCATGCTCTGGTTGTAAAGCTTTATTACAAGAATGATGACTGTGCACACGTTGCTCTACAGAAGTTCCAGACAGTGAAGGGTTTGAAATAATGACTGGTCTGGAGAAAATGATTCAGAAATTCGAAAAGACGGGTTCTTTGGGTGTGCAACCTGGTAGAGGGAGGGAACAAATTGATTCAATGTCAGTGGAAGCAGAGGCCACAGCAAAGCAGGAGACGAGTGGTGGTGTGCAAATGTGTAGTGCATGGAGAACTGCCCGAACATTGGACATACCTGTGAGCACAATGTGTAAAATCCTACGAAACATCCTTCTTTGCTATTCATTCAAAATTATCCATGTGCACGAGTTGCTTCCTGTTGACCTGCTAGCAAGAGAGACCTTTGCTTTAGAATTTCTTGCTCACATGGAAGTGGACAATGATTGGCTGTGGAAGATTTTGTGGAGAGATGAAGCTTACTTCCATGTGACAGGATATGCCAATATGCAGAATTGTCAAATACGGGCAACGGAAAATCCACACCCAAATCAACCAGTACCACTTCATCCTGAAAAGGTCACTGAGTGATGTGGCTTTACGGCACCATTTATCATAGGGCCATATTTTTTTGAAGAGACAGGTGCTTCCAGTTCTGTTGCCTGTACTATCAGTGGTAAGCACTATGAGTGTCTTTTGTGCAACCATGTCATTCGAGCTCTCCAACAGCGTGGATGTGCAGATGGGATCATTTTTATGCAAGATGCCGTACCTCCGCACATTGCAAATCCAGTTAAGCAGCTGTTGAAGCACCATTTCGGAAATGCTAGAAATATCAGCTGCTGTTTCCCTACAACCTGGCTGTCCTGATCACTTGATCTTAATCCGTGTGACTTCTGGCTGTGGGGCTGTAAGGTAACAGGGGATAACATGGAGCTCTTTCAAGTAGTTGGTTGGTTGGTTGTTTGGGGAAGGAGACCAGACAGTGTGGTCATCGGTCTCATCGGATTAGGGAAGGAAGTCGGCCGTGCCCTTTCAGAGGAACCATCCCGGCATTTGCCTGGAATGCTTTAGGGAAATCACGGAAAACCTAAATCAGGATGGCCGGACGCGGGATTGAACCGTCGTCCTCCCGAATGCGAGTCCAGTGTCTAACCACTGCACCACCTCGCTCGGTCCTTTTAAGTAGTTCATAATATAAATTTAAAGCACAGCAGCAGGAATAATATGTTGGGCAAAATAGACCGGAAAATACTTGTTTTGTGTTTTGATGGGCATTGTATTTCCATTACATTGTGTTTTGTCTTTCTTTTAATTGCAATGAATTACAAAATTGTTGTGATAAATTTGTATAAACTTATATAGTGTACTTAGGTTTAAGTATTTAAATCTTATAAAAATTGTAAACAAATTGTGGCCATGTTTAGGGATTATTTTGAATAATGTAGTGTCATGTGACTTGACCGAGGACTGTGGATATGAGCAGAAAAATCAGGGTCTTTGGCCGTCATCCATTGTGGTGGTAAGTTGGGAGCAGCAAAGGGCCGCGAGTGTAAGCATGGACGCCAGTGTATATGAAGGAACAACGTGAAAGTGTGTAGGTGCGAGACAATAAACAATGTACAAATTACACCAATTATTATTATTTATACAGATTGGATTTATTTGTGAACTTAAAAATGTATGGCCACAAGGTTAAAGTGTTTCTTTTGAATAAATAAGTTCCAGTCTGAATGTGTATAGTTCAATTCACTGCTGTTCAAAAGCTAGCCAATATATGACTCAATAATAGGGGCGCAAGTGCAACCGTTCACTACCAACCCCCTTTGCAGATGAGCCACGTAAAAAAATAAAAAGGTAGTGAACGAGTCCGAGTACAGCTGCAATTGGGGGCTCAGCTGGGATGGGACTTTCTTCTTTATTCCATAGTATTTTGGAATCAGGTGTCCGTCTGATGTTTAGGCTTTTGGGCAGTCAGTGTGGGGGCTCTGAGCTAAATCGGTGCATTAGCAGTAGCGGCGTGTTTGTGCTGGACAAGATACGCACTGCCCCTTGGTTATGCCGATATAAGGCCACCACGATTGTGAGGCAGTCATTAACAGCCTGATGAGTTGACCACATGTTGCCATGGGTAAAATAGTTGTCCATGCTGTGTCCACGTGTTGCCGCAGAAAAAAAAAAAACATCGTCCATGCCATGTCCATGTGTTGCTGCGGGTATAGCAGCTGAAGCTGTATCCATGTGCTGCCAATGATCAACGCCATCATCTGTGTCACCGACCAACATGACTACATGCTGCCAGGGGCCCATGCAACGTTTTCTTGCTCCTAATCGAGTTTGCTACGTATCCATACCGCTGACTACAATTCATTGCATAGCTGTGCTGCCGGTGCTGACTGCAGATGTTGCGTCACTTGAGGATATAAAAGATAAGTACGCCAGCAGCTACATTGCAAAATTGTGCCCTTTCATAAGACATGGCCGATGACATGCGTGGATCTTAAAGTGAAGGTGAATAAATTAGGAGAAATAGATTCAAAAATAGGGAATATAAAAACTGAAATAGTTGGAGAAATGGATTCGAAAATAGGGGATATGGAATTGAGGCTTAGTGATAAAATAAAGACAGTGAGTGACAAATTTGATCATCTGTATCTCAAGTTCACTCAAATTACAGATAAAGTTGAAAACACAGTTAAAATTGTTGAGGGAATTATTGAGAGAGTTGATGAGGTTGAAAAAGGACTAGTAGCCAAGGTGGACACTGTGCAAAGTAATCTTTTGGAGCAGATTCAGGTACAGAAACAGAAATGCACATTATTTCAGAAACAAACAGAGGCAGACATTGAATCCATTAAGATAGGAGTGCTGGATTGCCATAAGAAGGAGTTAGAAGGGGAAATAAATGTCTTGAGGGAAACAGTTAATACTGTAGCAGCAGGGAATGGAAATTTGTTGTTGGGATATCCTATGGGGCATGGATTTCAGTCAAAACCTTTCAGTGGGGAGAATAAATACCATGCAGTTGACTTTCTAGCTGCATGTAAGGATAACTTCATGACTGGGATGAGTGAGCAGGAAAAAATTAAATATGTTAAAAGGCAGTTGGAAGGGGGAACTCAAACATGGGCAAACCAAAAAGATGATGAATTTTGTGATTTTAAAACCTGTTCTTGAACAAATACTGGGGCCAGGCAAAACAATTAAGTTTGCAAAATGATTTTTTGAATGGACCAAGTTACAAGAATGGAAAGTATGAGAGAATTCTGTGTTAGAGAACTGAATAAATTAAATCATCTGGTTAGGCCACTGGGTGTATTAACAAAAATATCAACACTAAAGAGAAGATTACCAGAGCATTTGCAATGGGATTTGATTCACAGTGCAACAGATTCACTGGAAGAATTTCTTAATTTTGTGGATAATATGGACAGAGCATTGTGTTACAGACCTAAATACATGGAACAGGGGGAGAGTGGAAGGTATCGTGAAAGGGGAAACAGTATTCGTTATGAGTACAGTAATAGTCATAACAGGTGGAGAGAAGATAGAAGTGCTCACAATAATCAGGATAGAGATTGGAGAAGCAGGCTGGTAATTATGTGAACAGGGCCCGACAAGGACATGATGGGATGAATGATAAAGTTAGCAAGGAAAATAGGGAAATTGGGATGTGTCACATGGATGCTGTCTTAGGAAATGAAAATCTGTGGGGAGGTTTTAACAATTATAGAAATATAGATAAAAGCTATAAAAGGAAAAAATGGAACAAGGCTAATATCAGCAATGAACAGTGTGAGTTTAACAATGATGACATGTTTAAGAGGGAAGAGAAAATACAAGCAGAGGAGGGCAATATTGGTTTGTGTGCAGCAAAATTCATTGAAAGATCAGAGACAGAGGTAGTTTAATCAAAAGGGGAAACAGAAGTGGATATGGAATTAAGGGGCAATGTTCACAGTAATAATGGATGTGATGAATGGGTAGAGATGTCTATTGGAAATAGTATGGAGAATTGTGGAAAAGGTGAGGAGAGGATTATTCATTGTGATGTAAAGGTAAATATGAGTGGTGTATTTGACAATGTAGAAAATGCTGGTAAATTACCTACTGATAATTTAAACTGTGCTTGTGGGTGCAGGTGATAATTGTGGTCGTGACAATGAGTTCAATGTGGATATGGAAATATATAATGATATTAAGAATGTTGCTGTAGGTGGCCCAGAAGATAACATTGAAACCTATGTTTTCTCAACTGATGAGGATGCAAGCCCAAAAGATGTTAATCGTAGATGGTTAGGTAAGGAGGAGGCTGATTATGATTGGAGTGATTGGGTGTCTTATGCAAAACTACATAAAGCTTTGTTGCCTGAAGAATGGGGTAAAATAAAATTTAAAACTGACAGAAAATTGGAAGAATTAAGTGAAGAAGAGAATGTTGAGTTTGCTATTAAGGATCTGTTTGAAGGGGATACTGATGTATATTTTGGAGAAAAACCTAAAGATATGTGGCGGTTATTGACCGCAAGCAATTGACCGACTCATCTTTGAACTAACTTCATTGAAAAATGTTTAGAGTAGTGTTCACCATGTTGTCGAATCAAGCGACTATGGATTTTCAATGTGTCGTTTTGAGTAGCTATTTCTAGCAACAATAAAAGTATTCAATCGATTAAATGGTATGTTTTGGTTCTACAACCTCTATACGACCAAACTACCACACTGGTGACCCCGAACTTTTGTTTTGTTGTGTGCTTCTGATACAATTCAGGGTATAAACAATGTGGCCGATCAACAAAGTGAGTATGCCTACGATTCCACTGTCCTGTGTAAGTGCGAGTGAATCCTCACGAATGGCTCCAGGACAACTACCATTTACACCGCATCCTATGCTTGCATCTCTTACAAATTATTATGCTCCACAGTCGCAGCTTGTGACAGACACTTGTGTTGTGACAATGCCACCCTACAGTGTTCGTGTGAAACAAGACGTCGACGACGCATCACGTGCTGCGTATTCTGTGTTACCTACGTCGTACGGCACACTGGCCACGCAATACGACCAGATCACCCACTCGCTTGTTCCGGCGGCACCAACCACCCTGCCGCACCTACCGCGACATATGCTGATCATATTTCGGACCGTTCCGTGTTTTCAGCAGCACCGGCTGTTTCATCCGTGCTGGCAACACACCATGCGTCTTCCGTGCCAACTGTGTCACGTCACTTCGCACCTTCAGCTGCCACGCCAGATGTCGCATCTCACTCCGAGCCGGATACCGTGTCCAGGCCCCCGCCTTGTCTCCAGTTGCACAGCCGTAGAAGCCCCCAAAAATGCCACCATTCAATTGTGACAATCCTGTCACTTGGTTTGCTCTAGTCGAGCATGTGTTTGAACTTGATGGTGCTATCTCGGACGACGCACGTTACTCCAGTTTGATTACTCATCTACATGACGAGCTCGAGCTGGTGAGTGATGTAATTAATTCACCACCACCTCCGCCATGCTATATTTCGGCAAAGAAAATGGGGAATGTTTAGCACACACTACAGATGAGGTGCTGCAGCAAATCATCCATGTCAAGCAAATTCATGACAGATCGCCATATCAGCTGTGGCGCCGACTACGCTCAATGGTCGACCAGCAAACCCTGTCGGATACTGCTCTGTGGGCCATTTGGTCAGTCAAGTTACCATATGACATCCAAATGCAACTGCTCGCCCTCTCGACGGCACCTTTGGACCAGCGCCTATGGATCGCTGACAGCATGCATCGGCTATATTCGCACAGACACCTCGTCCCTCCGAGCCATGTTCGCACGGTGCAAACAGGTGGCACACCTGCAAGTGTCAGTGTCTCACCAGCACCGCCTAGAAGCAGCCGTGTGAACTCCAACGTGTCGTGTGAGCCGACGGCGTCCCCACCTGGGAGCCACACGGGAAAACTACTAACGCTGCTTGTCCCCAACACGGCTAGCATGCCCACCACTGGTGCCCTGCACTGCCCCGTGACAGAGGCAGGAACTCCTTGCCTGGCCGCCGTGCACAGGGGAAAACTACAGGCGCGAGCCACTTTACGCGCCTTGTCTCGTGCCAGCTCTTCAGGGCGTCTCCAACGCACACCTGGCTGTCTGTACATTCTCGTCGAATGCTCCAAACTCCACTTTCTAGTGGATACAGGCACGGACTCCAGCATTCTGCCATGAACACTTGCTCCGTCAAGCTTGCTACCTACCATTTCCATGCTCCGCACGGTGAATAATTCCAATATCAGCATTCACGCAACAGTTGAGACCCAGCTTCAGCTCGCACCCGACATGCTGTTCCCGTGGACATTTCACCTCGCAGATATCGACGAGCCGCTGCTCGGGATTGATTTCCTCCGACATTATGGACTTTCTCCAGACCTACAGTCTGCAGCACTGGTGCACCATGCTTCAGGCACATGCATCCCTGGCTCCTTATGATTCACTCATCAACACTTCTGCGAATTGTTCCTACCTGTCGGCTCAACTCGTTGACTCCATTGCCGAAGTCAACTGCCAACGTCGTGAAATAGATGCTATTCGTAATGACAACAACAGACTATGACAAATGATTGAGGATGCATCACGTGAGCTGGCACGCACACGCAGCCTGATTGCCAACCTCACGTACGTTTCCGTACCTGTCGCGGACTCTACTGATGAACTCCAGCTCGAGTTATTCCCTCGCTCTCATGTCGAGCGACCTACTCACATCGAGCTGACACATGACCCCGCCTCATCACAGGTCACAGCCACGGACCGCAGATCTCTTCCTGCAATGGCACTTTGCATGAAGGCCCCCCACCAACCACGCCCACGCAGCTCCTGTTATGACGCCGACTATGCGGCTCCCACAGCCGCCACCACAGGTCAGTGACTTTTCAGCTGTCAGGGCCGCGGGTGATTCAACACCCTCCCATTGTCCCCATGTCGCAGTGTTTTTGAACGACATGTGCCACAGACTGAGTTCTACCGAAGGCCTGCCAGTTCATCACAAAGCCAGGCGCCTGTCGGCCCACAAACTTCACCAGGCAAAAGCTATCATACAGGACCTATTAGATGCCAGTATTGTCCGTCTGTCCTCCAGCAAGTGGTCTTCTCCAATTCACTTGTCTTCCAAGAAAGACGGTTTGTACGGCTTATGTGGAGATTACCGCAAATTAAATGCAGCCACCATCATTGACAATTATCCAATTCCACATATTCAGGACTTTGCACAACAACTACATGGTGCACGCGTTTTCAGCGTTATTGACTGTAAAAAAGCATACCATCAGATCCCTATGCACACTAATGACACCCCAAAAACGGCTATTATCGCCCCCTTCGGCCTCTATGAATACTGTACCATGCCGTACGGCCTCAAAAACGCTGCACAGACCTGGCAACGCTTCATTGACTCCCTCCTTCTCCCGCTGCCTTTTTGCTATGCATATCTCGATGACGTCCTTGTTTTCTCATGAAACAGATCATGAAGAACATTTGTCACGTGTGCTACAAATTCTCTCAGACAATGGCGTTGCGATTAATGAGGATAAAAACCAGCTCCGTCGCTCTCGTGTGACGTTTCTGGGTCATGAGGTCACCCCCAATGGTATACGGCCTACATCCGAGCGTGTCACCATTATTAAAGGACTGCCACTTCTGGAAACGTACCGTGACCTCTATTGTTTCTTAGGAATGGTGAACTTTTTCTGCCGACATATCCTGCTTGCAGCTTCACTCCAGGCACCGCTCGCAGATGTGTTGGCAGCCAAGAATGCTTCGAGCACATGCAAAGTAGTTTCGTCTGAGGATATGACACGCACGTTCGACAATCTCAAGTCCACCCTGACCAACGTGGTTACACTCGCGCACCCACTTGCCGACGTGCGCATCTCTATTACTATGGACGCAAGTGACGCCTCTATCGGCACCGTGCTTCAGCAACACGTTGGTGATACCTCTCAACCACTCCGATTCTTCTCTGAAAAACTGCCTGATTCTCAACGCAAGTGGTCCGCATTTGATAGAGAGTTACTGGCCGTTTACGAAGCTGTCAGACATTTTCGTGAAGATATCAAAGGTCGCTACATCACTATTTTCACCGATCACTGCCCGCTCGCAGATGCCATTCGTAATCCTGCTACCGACCTCCCACTGCATAGGTTCTGACATATGGATCTCATATGTCAATACACGACGGACGTCCACTATATAAAAGGTGCAGACAATGTCGTCGCAGATTATATGTCGCGCATAAATGCCATTATTTTGCCGTTTGACATGGCTAATATGTCGCGTCTTCAACAACAATCCCAGCATACAGGACTTATTACAGGACACCAACACATCTCTTACCTTGGAGAACCGCCACCTACCAGGGTTTGACTACCTGGTCATATGTGACACTTCCACCGTGCCCGATCGTACCTGCCTTGCTCCGTCGAGCAGTATTTGATACCCTCCACGACCTAGACCACCCTGGCATTCGGGCTACGACAAGCCTTGCAACTGAACATTTTGTATGGCCTAATGTCAAGCGTGACTGCCGTGACTGGGTCCGTGCGTGGATACCCTGTCAGCGCAGTAAAGTTGGACGTCACGCCCAGCCGCAACTCGGACAGTTCGATGTTCCTAAGGGTCGCTTCCGCCACGTCCACCTCGACATCGTCGGTTCCCTCCCCCCTTCTGAGGGCTACAGATACATTTTGTCTACGATCGACCGTACCAGCAGATGGATGGAAGTTGTACCACTTATTGACATTTCAGCTGCCTCGGTGGCTCGCGCCTTTGTCCAAATGTGGCTCGCCCGCTTTGGCTGTCCATCCACGATTACTATGGACCAGGGCCGGCAGTTTGAGTCCGTCCTTTTCGCCAGTCTTTGCCAACTATGTGGTGTCAATACATTCCATACAACCACTTATTATCCACAAGCTAACGCTTTAGTCGAACGCTGGCACAGAACACTAAAAGCAGCCCTCATGTGCCATGCGGAACAGTGGTCGGAGGCCCTTCCCTGGGTGCTTTCAGGTGTGCGTTCGGCCTTCAAAGAGGACCTGCAAGCATCATTAGTGGAAGTGCTCCATGGTGAGCCCCTTGTTCTTCCTTGCGAGTTCATCGAGGATTCACATCCCCTTTCATCGGATGAGCTCCCCAACTTGCTCGAGCGTGTTCGCACATATATTTCACGCATCCGTGTACCCCCTCCATGTGCACACATGGTTCCATGCATTTTCGTACACAAAGACTTGGCTCAATGTGAGCATATAATGCTCTGGGATGACACCGTGTGAGCTGCTTTACAACCTCCCTACACAGGACCTTACAAGGTACTGTCACACTCCCAAAACACGTTCCAAATCTCCATCAACGGACAACCAAACACCGTGTCTGTGAACCGTTTAAAGCTGGCATGGACCATCTCGGAAGCAGCATCCGTTTTTCCATGTGACTTCACCAGTCCAGTCGAGTGTACTCACCCGAGTGACAACAGTGTTCTAACTGATGTGCCGTGTGATGCCCACACTCCGAGCGAGTGTTCCGACTCAGGCCACAGTGTCCTGTGTGACTTTCTCCCCCTCAGCGTGACACAGCTACGCCTCCCTTTAGGTCGAGTGATTGTGTCTCACCCACACCATTGCCAGCAACTCACCTTTTGCCAGCTCCTCCGTCGAGCATCTATGTCATGGTCGACGTCTCCATGTATACGGCCGACGATCTAGCAGTCCAGGTCGGTGACGGTTCCCTTTTCATCCTCCACGCTCCTCCCCGCTCTCTCGATGATTCACATCCCTCTGTTACACTGCTCAGGCATCTCTCCCTTCCTCCCGAAGCCGATGTCGATAGCATTACATCATTCATCGACACAGCCAGTACCCTCACTGTCACCATCCCCATGTGTCCCTCTTCCTCAACATCACTGTCTCCCTCTCCCCTCCCCATGTCCAGAGCAGGCCGTCAGCTTCGACCTCCTCTCTGGCATAGAGACTATACCTCTTCCTCGCCTATCTGTCCCCCCCTCACAGATCTGGATACCTCACCAATTATGCCGTGCTCCGCACTACCGGTGGGGGGCTCTGTGGCGGTTATCGACCGTAAGCAATCGACCAACTCATCTTTGAACTAACTTTATTGAAAAATGTTTAGAGTAGTGTTCGCCATGTTGTCGAATCAAACAACTGTGGATTTTCAATGTGTCATTTTGTGTAGCTATTTCTAGTAACAATAAAACTATTCAATCGATTAAGTGGTATGTTTCGGTTCTACAATCTCTACACGACCCAACTACCACAGATATATGCATTATGCAAGAGGAAAGCAGGAGTGAAATAGAAAGTGATTTATTACAGGAATCCGGCTTGAACAGAGTAGAAATAGAGGTGATACAGCCAATAATTGGTATCAATGTGGGATGAATTACAGATATAGCATTATTAGACTCTGGCTCAAATTTATATGCAATTTCTGAATCTTTCTGGCAGCAAATTAAAGATTTAGGATTAATAGAATTACCAGTTACAGGAGTCAAAATTAAGACAGCAACTGGACATGTAGTAAGCCCATCAGCAGAGAAGTATTACTGGAATTTAATGGTAATGAGTATCGTTTTGATATTAGTTGCTTTGTGGTGAAGGGTTTGGCATTGAACGTAATTTTGGGTATGGACTCCTTGTACAAATATGACTGTAGCATTTTTGTAAAGGACAGAGTGGTAGAATTTGATGCTGGTTCAAACAGACGAAGAATAAAATTTAAAGGAGAATTAAAAGGGGGTGAGACAGTGACTCTTTTACAAAGGATAGATAAGGTAGGTCATGAAATGTGCACTGAATAGCAGATATATGACAAAGTAAATGAAATGGGACATTTAAGTGAGGAACAAAAGGTGCAGCTTACAGATTTATTGTGCAAACATAAGCATGTGTTCTCTGAGAGACCTGGAAAAGTTGTAGATTTCCATTATGTTTTGAGGGTATTGCCACATGAAGTAATAAGGGCCAAACCTTATCCTATAGCAATAGCTGTTAAGGAGGCTGTAAGGGCCAGGATACAGAAGATGTTGAAGTGGGGCATACTGTAAATGGGGAGGAGTGAGTATTGTAATCCAATAGTAGTGGTGAAAAAGAGGGATGGTTCTATAAGAATAGTATTGGATGCAAGAAAGCTAAATAAAATAATAGTCAATGAAAATGATCAGCCAGAGAACATGTATGAGCTGTTGCAAAAATTTTATAATGCTAAAATTCTGTCCAGTGTCGATTTGACTTCAGGGTTCTGGCAGGTGCAATTGGCTGAAGAGAGCAGAAAGTACACTGGAGGGCAGGACTTATATGTTTGTGCCATTTGGTTTGTCAATATATGTAGTAGTTTTTGTAAGGGCTTTAAGTCATGTGTTGGGTGATGAACTAATGAGAAAATTGACAGTGTATGTAGATGACAGTTTGATCACAAGAAGCAATTGGAAAGAGCCCTGTTAGCTGTTGGAGGATGTATTCAAGGCTATATCTAAAGGGTGAATGATGCTTATGTTAAGTAAGTGTGATTTTTTTCAAGCAACGTTGCTATTTCTTGGTCATCAGCTAACTCCTGATGGCATTTTGCCCAATAAAGAGAAAATCAAGGCTATTGTTGACTGCAAGTGTTAGTATTGTACCGGTAACTTTGGGGTAAGTTTTTCTAGAAAAGGAAAACAAGAAGAAAAACAATATAGTGTGAAGGTGTTATGTAGAATGTTTGATGTTTTATAATCATTATTATTATTTATTTTTATAACTTTTTTTTACCAAACCCCTACTCTGTTTTATCTAAGTGATCCTTCAATGTATAAAATGTATTGCATAACAGGTACTTTTTAGCTGCCTTTTTAAATAAGTGTATTTTTGCAATTTCTCTTATCTCTTTTGATAATTTGTTGTACAGTTTTATTTCTTGATAGAAAATGCTGTTTCGAGTTTTATGTTTATTTTTCCTTGGCAAGTGTAAGTTGAGTCTTGTTCTTGTTCCATGGTCATGGACAGAACTGTTTGTGCAGTAATTACCATTGTTATTTTTGATGTGTACAACTGACTGGTAAATGTATTCACACGAAGCCATTAAAATCCACAGTGTTTTGAACAGATCTTAACAATGTGGTCGACTACCATTTTTGGTTATGATTCTTATGGCTCTTTCCTGGAGTTTGAAAATTGTGTTCATATTTTGTGCATTTACTCCCCAAAAAAGAATGCCATAGCTAAGAATTGAGTGTACAAATGAATAGCATGTAACTAAAAGACACTGCATGTTACACACTGATGATAGGATTCTAAGGGCATAACATGCTGATGTCATTCTGTTTGCAGGTACGTTTGTGTGTTCACACCACTTCAACTGACAATCAATATTCATTCCTAGAAATTTTTCATTTGTTACACATTCTGTAAAGGTGCCATCTACATTTAATTTAACATTGTCATTTTCCCTCTTCAAACTGAAATTCATGACATTAGTTTCCTTTATGTTCAGTGTCACTTTGTTACTTATTGACCAATTGTAAACTTCCTTGAGAGCTTCATTTGATTTCTCTGCAAGGGGTTCTCTCGTTTTCTCATTGACTATAATTTTGCTGTCATCAGTGAAGAGATTTTTTTCACCATGAGTAACGCTGCTGAAAAAGTCATTGTGTATATCAGGAATAGTTTTGGTCCTTATATGCTACCTTGCGGAACCCCTATATTAATGTATTTTAGTTCTGATAAGTTTTTTACTAAATGTTTAGATCTATTTGAAGTATGTGTTGTCTCTACTCTTTGTACCCTATCTGCTGGGTATGATTGAAACCAGTCATTAGCTACCCATCTTATTCCTAATTCTTCTAATTTATTTTATAGAATATTGCAGTCAACTGTATCAAAGGACTTAGAAAGATCCAAAAATATGCCTGTGACACTCTCATCTTTGTCAAGAGCATCAAATACAACCTTTGTGAATACTACTATGGCTGATTCTGTATTTTTGCCACTTCGGAAACCAAACTGTGATTCACTTAAAAGATTGTATTTATTTAGGTAATTAATTAGTCTTTCATAATTATTTCTATTATTTTTGAGAATGGTGACAGCAGGGAAATGGCCTGATTATTTTTCTATGTCTTCTGTATTACCTTTCTTTTATTTTTTTTGATTTATTTAAATGTCAAGTTCCGTAGGACCAAATTGAGGAGCAAATCTCCAAGGTCATGGAACGTGTCAGTACATGTACTTACAACATAAAAAGTAATAACAGATAAAAATAAATGTTCATGAACCTGAAAGAAAATCAGTCCATAAGTTTAAGCAAATGCTATCAGCAATACAATGAGAATCATCTTAATTTTTCAAGGAACTTCTCGACAGAATAGAAGGAGTGACCCATGAGGAAACACTTCAGTTTCGATTTGAAAGCGCGTGGATTACTGCTAAGATTTTTTAATTTGAGTGGCAGCTTATTGAGAATGGATGCAGCAGTATACTGCACACCTTTTTGCACAAGAGTTAAGGAAGTCCGATCCAAATGGAGGTTTGATTTCTGCCGAGTATTAACCGAGTGAAAGCTGCTTATTGTTGGAAATAAACTAATATTGGTAACAAGAAACGAGAATAAGGAATATACATATTGAGAGGCCAATGTCAAAATACCCAGACTCGTGAAAAGAGGTCGACAAGAGGTTCGTGAACTCACACCACTTATTGCCCGAACCGCCCGTTTCTGAGCCAAAAATATCCTTCTAGAATGGGAAGAGTTACCCAAAAACATAACACCATATGACAAAAGTGAATGAAAATAAGCAAAGTATAGTAATTTACGTGTCGAGATATCACTCACTTTCGATACCGTTCGAATAGTGAAAATGGCAGTGTTAAGTCTTTGAACAAGATCCTGAACATGGGCTTTTCATGACAGCTTACTATCTATCTGAACACCTAAGAATTTGAACTGTTCAGTTTCACTAATTATATGCCCGTTCTGTGAGATTAAAACGTCAGTTTTTGTTGAATTGTGTATTAGGAACTGTAAAAACTGAGTCTTACTGTGATTTAACGTTAGTTTATTTTCTACAAGCCATGAACTGAGGTCTTGTACTGCTCTACTTGAAACCAAGTCAATGTCGCACAGAACATCCTTTACTACCAAGCTAGTGTCATCAGCAAACAGAAATATTTTAGAGTTACCCATAATACTAGAGGGCATATCATTTATATAAATAAGGAACAGGAGCGGCCCCAACACTGATCCCTGGGGCACACCCCACTTGACAGTACCCCACTCAGATCCCACATCACAGCCGTTATCAACATTGTGAATAATGACCTTTTGCTGCCTGTTGCTAAAGTAAGAGGTGAACCAATTGTGAGCTACTCCCCTTATTCCGTAATGGTCCAACTTCTGGAGCAATATTGTGTGATCAACACAGTCAAATGCCTTTGTTAAATCAAAAAAATACGCCAAGAGTTCTAAACTTTTTGTTTAGCCCATCCAGTACCTCACAGAGAAAAGAGAATATAGCATTTTCAGTTGTCAAACGACTTCTAAAGCCGAACTGTACATTTGATAGCAAATCGTGTGATATAAAATGATGAATTAACCTTACATACACAGCCTTTTTCATAACTTTTGCAAAGACTGATGGCATAGAAATAGGTCTAAAATTACATACATTATCCCTTTATCCCTTTTTATAAAGTGGCTTTACTACTGAGTACTTTAATCGCTCAGGAAACTGACCATTCCTAAAGGAAACATTACAAATATGGCTAAATACAGGGCTAACATGTGCAGCACAGTACTTTAATATTCTAGTAGTCACTCCATCATAACCATGAGAGTCCTTAGTCTTCAGTGATTTGATTATTGTCTCAATCTCCCTCTTGTCTGTATCACAGAGGAGTATTTCAGACGTCAATCTCGGAAAGGCATTTGCTAAGAAATTTATATGATTTCCTGTAGATACTAAATTTTTATTTAATTCACCAGCAATGCTCAGAAAATGGTTGTTAAATACTGTACATATATCTGATTTATCAGTCTAATACCATTTTTAAGCACCTTACAGCTGGCCGCGGTGGTCTAGCGGTTCTAGGCGCGCAGTCCGGAACCGCGCGACTGCTACGGTCGCAGGTTCGAATCCTGCCTCGGGCATGGACGTGTGTGATGTCCTTAGGTTAGTTAGGTTTAAGTAGTTCTAAGTTCTAGGGGACTGATGACCACAGATGTTAAGTCCCATAGTGCTCAGAACCATTTGAACCACTTTTTTTGCACCTTACAATACTTTTTGTAATGGGCTACTGTAGCTTGATTGTGACTACTTCTAACATTTTGATATAATTCCCACTTTGTTCTAGATGATATCCCTATCCCACTAGTCAGCCAACCGGGCTGTCCATTACTGCTAGTACCCCGTTTAGAATGTTCTAATGGAAAGCAACTCTCAAAGAGCATGAGAAATGTGTTATGGAAAGCACTGTATTTATCATCTATATTATTGGCACTATAAATATCTTGCCACTCTTGTTTCTTGACAAGTTTTGAAAAACTCTCTATTGCTGTTGGATTAACTTTCCTACATAGTTTGTAATTAAATCCGACATTGGTTAGAGTACAAAAACCCTTTATTGTTAAAATTTGTGCATCATGGTCTGAAAGTCCATTCACCCTTTTACTAACAGAATGCTCATCTGGTAATTAAGAATGAATAAAAATATTGTCTATGACTGTGCTACTGTTCCCCTGCACCCTAGTTGGAAAAAACAGAGTTTGCATCAGATCATATGAATTTAGGAGATCTACCAACATCTTTTTTCTTGCACAATCATGTACAAAATTAATATTGAAGTCACCACATAGAACTACTTTCTGGTACTTCCTACAAAGTGAATCAAGAACCCTCTCTAGCTTAAGCAAAAATGCTCTGAAGTCGGAGTTAGGGGACCTATAAACAACAGCAATTAGAAGTTTAGTTTCACTAAATTCAACTAATGCTGCAACAACTTTCAAATATCTGTTCAGTGCAGTGTCGTGATACGTGTATGGAATCAAATGAAATACTGTTTTTTACGTCCAGAGCCACTCCCCCACCCCGCAAGGAACTCCTTGAGAAACAGCCAGCTAATCTGTAGCCTGGTAAAGGAAGCCTCTGAATTATCAAATTATTTAAGTGGTGCTCTGATATACCAGTAATTTCAGAGTTAACATCTATTAGCAGTTCACTAACTTTATCTCTAAAACCTCTTATATTTTGATGAAATATGCTAATTCCTTCTCTACTTGGAAAAATTACATCCTCTCGAGGTGAGCCCTTAGTTAGAGGCACTTCCTTTAAGAAGGTATATCTATCAGCTGACTTCAGTCTAAAAGAGGTGCAGCTCTAACACCAACTACTATAGGAATTTTTCCATGAGTGATACCACTACCACCACCACCACCCACTACACTGTCACCTATAAGCTTAGCCAGCCTCCCCTTCCCATACCTATTGAGGTGCAGGCCATGCCTAGTGAAACCCCATCTATTGATAGACCAAACTGGCACCACTGAGATGTGATCCATGCCCTCCGCCATCAGTGCCCTCCCCAGCCCCACATTAACGCGCCTAACAGCCGCATTAAGGTGAGGCCGATCATGATGCTGAAACAGTTGCATGAAATGCACATTAGTACCACCAGTTTGAGTAGCTATCTTAACCAAGTCACCACTGACATCATATTCCCCGTCCCTATCGAGACTGTTCCCTGCTCCACCCACTATCACTACCTGATCCTCTTTCGTAAAATTCTTACATAACTCCCCTATGCTTTCAGTCACCTGAGCCAACCCTGCACTAGGCTTCACAATGCTGGTGACCTGGTACTCACTCCCCAACACTTCCTGCAACTGCTGGCCCACACCTCTACCGTGGGAACTACCTAGCAGCAGAACCTTCTTTCTGCTAGACTTTGCAACTAACCTAGGCCTCCTAATTGCTGAGGACTGCTGCAAGTTACCTACATCTACGGCTACACGAGGCTCCTCTCCACTCAACTCTGACAGTGGTCGTATGTATTGCATGTATGCAAAGTAAAACTGTCTGAGTACCTCCTCTTCCTAGCTACCTTCTTGCCAACTGCCAGCTCCCATTCCCCACCACCCTTCACCCTCCTCAACCTATCTAGTTCCTCCTTTGTGCATTGTAACTGCACCTGAAGGGCACAGATCTTACGCTCCTGCTCCTCTATTAACTTGTTTCTACTACAGATTCTACATTCCCAGGAGAGGATCTCCCTAAAATGACCACTGGCTTCCCCACTGCATTCCCCCCAATGAAAATACTTTGAACAAATCCCACACCGTAATCCACTACTCACAAAGCTACGACAGAGCCCACACTTTTCACTCATGGTAAATTTTACAGTTACTGGAAATAAACTATACCTGTACGTCTACGTTACCAAAGTTCAGTTACACCAGTAGAACTATTTAAGAATTAGCAATAATGGTCTCGAAATTCTCTGCCTACTAAGAAAGCAGCTACTTGTATTAATACTACTACAACACAGCCGATACCAATACCAGCAAAACTTCACAAAATTATTAGCTACAACCAAAAAGGTACAACTCTTGCCTGTTTTAACTGCTCTGGAAATGTTCCTGATGTGAAGGATTCATTTATTATATCTGTTAAGAGGCCTTATATAATCTCTATGCATTGTTTCCATACATGCATTGGTACTTCATCTAAGCCTACTGACTTTTAATTTTTTAGTTTTTGAACAGTTTTATTGACTTCATTCTCTGTGGTTGGAAGTAACATCGTTGTATTTAGTGCAACATTATTTACAGGTGTTATATTTGTTGTGGTGAATTTTTACTGGAACTTTTCTGCAATACTTGAAACTGCTCATTTACATAGTTTGCTATTAAGTGTTGTGGATCATTTATTACCTTATCCCCCTCCCTGCATTTCTTTGCCTCTCCCCATTTCCTTTTTTATAACATCCCAGAGAGCTTTGCTTTTATTCTCTGCATTATATATTATTTTGTCATTAAATGACTTTTTTGCAGCAGTCAGCACCTTCCTATAGATCTTTTTGTGTCTATGGTAGAAATTTAAGAATTCTGGATCACTGTGAGTCTTTTTCATGGAACTCAGGTATTTAAGTGTTTGGGAGGACTTCTTAATACCTGCTGTTATCCATCTGTTTTTGTGAGATGTTTATACAGACATGCATACTTTTGGAAATGCCTTTTCAAAGTTCAATTTAAACAATGTGGAGAATTTAGAGAATTTCATATTCACATTGGTTTCCTTATACACTTCATCCCAGCTCTGTTTTGCTAGCTCCTTTGAAAAATCTTTTATTTTGATTTCTGATGGATGTCGTTTGTAGGATTGTAGTTTAGAGAATGATTTGATGCCTGATTTTACTGTTGTTATGTGACAGAGATGGTCTGGTAGTCCGAGATCTTTTACAGCTGTATCAAATTTTTCCCTATTCATATTTGTGGCCACATGGTCAATTACTGATGCAGTCATTGTAGTAACCCTTGATGCACTATTGACCAATAGGGACATGCCAAAACTTTGAAGGATATTTATGAGGGTGCTGCTGGATTCATTTATGATATTAGTGTTGATGTTAATGTCCCCACACAGAATTATGTTGACCTTTGTACTTGAGACTTTATCTAGGAATTCTGTTAATTTATTGAAAAAAGTGTCCACACTACCACTGGGAGATCTATACACACATAAAATGATTAATTTCTTGGTGATATCAAGCCCTGTTAATTAAATAGCTGATATTTCAAAGTGTTTGTCTTCACTAATAATAATAATAATAATAATAATAATAATAAAGATTTTATTATCTTTAGGCCATTACAGCAATTGACAATGTCAAATGAAGTTACAATTTATAATACAGTGTGATAAGGTATTGACTACTGAAATATTTTAGCTTATATTACAGTAAATGTACAGTGGGTCATCTGTTGGATTACTGCATTTTACAGTTGAAGAATTCATTGATATCATAGAAAGGGTGGGCAATAAACCATTCATGCAGTCTTTCTTTGAATGTATGTTCAGGAAGATCCTGTATAGCATGTGGCAGCTTATTAAATAGTTTGTGCCCTGTGACTTCATAGCTATTTATTGATTTTGATAATCTGTGGTAAGGCGTGTATATGTGTTTGATGCTTCTTGTGTTGTAACAGTGTACATTTTCTCTACGTTTCACATCTTGTAGGTTCTTCTTCATAAAGATTAAGACATTGTATATATAGAGGTTTATTACTGTCATAATTTTTTGTTTAGTAAATAAGGTTTTGCAGTGAGCCTTATGTGAAGAATTTGTAACTATCTTAATGGCTTTCTTCTGCAATAATAGGATGTCATGTATATGACTACAGTTACCCCACAAGATAATGCCATATGATATTATACTTTGGAAGAATGCAAAATAAGATGATCTGATGTATGTTTCAGGTACACAATTTCTGAGTTGTCTTAATAAATAAATTACTCTAGATAGCTTACTACTAATTTTACTTGCTGTACTGAGGTCATGTCTTGATTTGGACTGTGTTCCTTTATCCCTTGAAGCAGTTCTGCAGTAAGAATTTGCCCTTTCCTATGATAATAACACTACGTGTTGGATTTATGCCTCTCTACACCAGTGCTCTGTAACACTTCAAATATTGATTGCATGTTTTGATGGAGGATTGTTAAGTCTGTGAAATGCCCCATGTTACTCTTCAATTGTTTGTTTTTCTTTGTGACATCTGCTATGTGTGATATTTGGAGTGTTAAAATCCGTCTTGTGAGTGATTGTTTAAGTAGTTTTTAAGGTGCTGGAGCAGATTTCAGCTTCTAAGAAAATATGTCCTGTTAGGATATGCAGTACCAAAGTGAATCCAATTAAATTCTACAGGTACTAACAGACATTGCCATATGACTGAGTCAACAAAGACTTTACTCCAGAACCATCTGTGAATTCAAGTAATACAAATGAAAGTTGTGTTTGAAGATGGTCTTTCAAAATTAAATATATTTCACTTCATGATCATATATCAAAAGGAAACATCACTATAGAAATCTGTAAACTTACAATGAGGCTGAATGGCTCTCCACTACTTTCTTTAAGGAGAAAAAATTCCAGTTTTGCTGGTTGACACATTCTTCTTTTGTCTTTTGATGGTACTGGAATATTTTCTCCTGAAAGTAAATAATTGACAACCATTCTCTGTGCCCTTGTAATTTTATGAACATTGAATGAAAAGTAGTGCTTCCACTTTTGTATCTCCTAGGCAGATGGCAGCACTGGTATGTGGCAGGTACTGGATTCTTCAGTAGACAGCTTCAGTTGGCAGGAAGCTTTGATTAGTGAGTGGTTGTATTGTTACAATGTAAAGATTAGAGCCTTGCACAGACTTTTGGTCAGTGCATTGCAAACAAAGTGCTGTGCAGTAGCCACCAGACAGATCGCAGGAGGCGCACATCGGCACAGTGCGTCACGGACGGTAGTTGCCGCAAGTAGAGTCCCGTCCACCAGAGGGCACACGAGAATTTGGAGGTGACCTCTGCCGGCGTAACAGCAACAACAACTCAGGCAGCACGGGCCGTTCCCAGTCAGTTAACATCGGGCCTGCCTAGGACTCAGTCCCGGTCTATGCTAAGTGAAGTACTACGTAAACGTGAACAGTGTTACTACATGCTGCTATAGAATCCTAAACAGCAGTGGATCTTACCCTGAAGGAAATTCATTAGGGAATGCAAGCCATGTATGGTGATTGTTTCATTTGAGCATTGTATGTAGCTAGTCCAGTAAGTATAAACATGGTGAGGCACCTGACTTAATGAAAAAGTGTTGGAAAACTGAACTGAAAAAGAAAAACATTGACAAACTGACACAGGGTGATCACCATATCTCTTAGAGCGAAACTGCAAGCACAGTTGGCCTCACAGAATGATGTAGGTGAATTGGTTACCAAATGGTATAGGCACTGATACCAAATAGTACAGGCACTGAGTCATTAACAGGCACACAAACAAAACTGGAAACTTTACTAGCTTTTGGATTAATCCTTTTTTTAGCTATAGTACACACACAGACCCATCATCCAACTCCATTCCCTCCCCCCCCCCTCCGCCCCCCCCCCGCCACACACACACAAAACTGTATCTGTCCTCCCCTCCTTCCTCTCCCCCCCTCTCTCTCTTACACACACACACACACACACACACACACACACACACACACACACACACATGTAAAGGTACAGTATGGTATCTGAATATACAGTACTGGGACTGCAGTTTTGGAGGTGGGCTGGGGTGAGAGGTTGTGGTGGGTGGATTGGGTGAGGGGAAAAGGGAGGTGGAGATTGGGAGGGAGGATTGGGGAAGTGTGGCTGGCTGCTTGGAAAAAGGTAGCAGGTGTATGGGATAGGAAATGGATGCAGGCACCTATGGGCTCATGTAGCACAAGATGATGAGGATGTGGAGTAGTGGGTTGTGAGTGTGTGACAGAACTGATGAAGGGGAGACTGTGAGGAAGAGGGTGTGTATGCAGAATGAGTGAAGTTGGGGTCCTTGGACAGGGAGATGTAGATCAGATTGTTGCTTTGCTTGGTTATTGAAAGAACTGTGGGCATCCTGAATGATGACAACTGAAGTCTACAGACTTGACATTTGCCAGGAATCCCTCTGACATTACAAGACTATAGGTGATGGCTTTCTGTATTCAGTTGTAACTACAGAGATAATGTGGGTACACCACTACAGACCAGAGACAAAATGTCAATTCATGGAATATCAACACAAAGGTGCCATGGGGAAAAAAATTAAAGACACAGTCCTGAGCTGGAAAAATCATAGCATCATTGTTTTGGAACACAGGCAGTACTATCCATTCACGGAGGTATTTTCTGTGTATGCAACTAATTGAAGACAGTTCATTTATTGCCATATGCATTTGCTGCTTTTATTTGTGAAGAATCTTCAGTGGCCTGTAAACATGCTTCTTTTTATACACATAATAAATTTATTATGTGACAGTTACAACACATTACCAATATGGTACTATGGCACAATTTGTCATTTTTTTCCCTTTTTAAGGTAAGAATCAACTATTTTAGTACAAATTTCATGATGCGAAATAATTGTTCAGTGTTACCTAAAATTTCCAACGTTTTAGCCCATGTGTGTGGTCCTGGAGATGTGTTCATTAATCTCCATGCTCCAGTTGGTCGATTTCTGGCATTTTTGCACCCACATTTGTTTTAATAGATTACTTACGTCACTTGCACTTTACATTTTGTGGTCAGCATGTGTGTGTTTAAGGTGTGTTGTGTTGCCGACTGTCGCTGTGTATTTATCTGTCATCATTTGTTTGTGTTGTATGTATGGATTTGGTCATTAAGTACCTTCTTTTCCATTGCAGGGGCTCTTTATATGTGAAAGTACACCTTTTGTTGTGATTATTCACTCTAATAACTATCACGTCTTATGCCATGTGGGGTGGTTTATGTCCATGTGTTAGCAGATGTTTGGCGAAGGTAGAATGGTTATTTTCATATTTCCAACTTCTTATATGTTCTTTATATCTAGTTTTGAAGTTCCTACCTGTCTTCCCAGATATATTGATTCACATTCTGGGCACTGTAACTGGTATATACCTACTCCTTGGTAATTATCTGGTTTGTTTGTTGTTTGTAAATGTGACTGAAGTGTGTTTCTTGCTTTGTAAGCAATGTGAAATTCCCGTTTCTTTAATATATTTGCTGTCTTATGTGTTGCTTTGTGTTTGTACATTAAAGTGTACCATTTCTTCTGTCAGTCATGTCAAGAGGGTCACTGTTTTGTATTTCTGTGTGTTCTGTAGTGTCTGTGGGCTTCTTTGGCATTTGTTTTCTCTGTTTATTTTCGTTTTTCTTTAGTTTTGTTTTAATTTTTTGGTTAAGTTCTTGTACTACATGGGTGTTGTAACCATTGTTTGTGGCTATGATTTGTAATGTTTCTAATTCTTTATCATAGTTTTCTTTCCTGAGTGGGACATTATTTAGTCTGTGTAACATGTGTCATAGGTTCACAAATTTTTTGATTTTGCAGGTGGTTGGATGAAACATGTCGCTGTTGGATTTCTGAAGATGTCAAACGTGTGTTTATTGTGGTCTCTCTTTATTGTTATATCCAAGAAATGTATTTGCTTTTATATCTCTTTTTCCATGGTATGAAGTTTATCAATTTTCTCTGTTGGTTCATCTACCATATAGATTATGTCAGCCACATATCTGTACCAGTAAAATATCAAGTCACACATATGAACCCACCCACCCTCACACACACACACACACACACACACACACACACACACACACACAAATTATAAACAAAAGACAAAAGATAAACACGCAGCGACAGCTGGCAATTCTACACACCGTAAACACACACATGTTGAACACAAAATGTAAAGTGCAAGTGATGTAAGTGATGTGTTAAGACAAATGTGTATGAAAAAAACACTGGAAATTGGCCTACTGGAGCATAGAGACTAATGAACACATCTCCAGGACCATACACATGAGCTAACAGCACTGGAAATCAAAGTAAGTAACACTGAACGATAATTTCACGTCACGAAATTTGTGCTACAAAAGTTGATTCCAACCTAAGAAAACAAGAGAAAAACATGAAAAACTGTAACTTAGTAACATATTGTAACTACCACAAGATACATTTATTATACATATAAAAAGAAACATTTTACAGGCCACTGAAGATGCTTCACAAATATAACAGACAAAATGCTATTAATTTAGTGTGTTACTTCACAATGCTTCACAATACCTTTGATATGATGAACAACAAGCACCTGAAAGGTAAAAGGAAATTTTTTCTTATTGCTTGACAATACCAGACCAGGCTCTTCACATGCCATCTGAACACAACTTCAGAGATGGAGGCTCACCACTATATAGCATCCTCCATAGTATTCGGAACTGGCACTGTGTCACTTCCATCGTTCCCAGTAATGGAACAAGATCTGCAGAGGGATCTTATCCAGTTGTGTGGTTATTATGTGGAAAAGTGAATGTCAATAATTAAAGAGCACATTCTGAGGATTATCTCTGTTTTTAGTTTATTTGAAATATTCCTATCAAAAAGCAAGTTATGAAGGTGGAGCCATTACTGTTTCACAACCCTTGTACATTATTGTACTTTTTCCTTTCTGTTTATGTTCTTCATAATTTATATATTTTATACTCCTTGACTTTGGAGTACTGAAATGAATGATGTTCTGTTTAGTAAGCACATGTTCGCTATGCCATATTATTTGAAAAATCTGTTGGTGACCAAATCGTTACTTATATTATCATCTTAAAATTCACTATCTAATGATAAAGAAAAAAAAATCTTCATGCTTCAAAAATATATTGTACACAAGATATAAATATATGAATCAGCAAGAAGATTAATCTTAATCTATGTCATAGTGAGGAAGTTTTGAATAGGTTTTTTGAGAAAATCTACTCTTTGGCTTTTTGCGGTATACCCACAGCATGTTCTTATTATGTTGCAAGCAGTTGTGGACAGATGGTGTTGGATGCCTTGATGAAGATTAAGAATGAATGTGATGGTTCCCTCACATTTCGTAGATCATGTCGTGAAGGGATATGTGGGTCATGTGGAATGAATATCAATGGGAGAAACCAGTTAGCATGCCTCAGGTAGGTTGCTGAATGTATTTACTGTTTCTCAAGTATTACTAGCTAATTAGTAGTTAAGTACTGGACAGTCAATGGACACATGACTAATAAATTAAACACTATGCTTAGATTTTGAACTCATATTCTTCTGCTATGAATTTTTCTAGCACTGTGGCTCAGTTACACTTTAAGGGAGGAAACTTCTTGCTGTTATTGACATTTGCACAAATACACTCCTGGAAATGGAAAAAAGAACACATTGACACCGGTGTGTCAGACCCACCATACTTGCTCCGGACACTGCGAGAGGGCTGTACAAGCAATGATCACACGCACGGCACAGCGGACACACCAGGAACCACAGTGTTGGCCGTCGAATGGCGCTAGCTGCGCAGCATTTGTGCACCGCCGCCGTCAGTGTCAGCCAGTTTGCCGTGGCATACGGAGCTCCATCGCAGTCTTTAACACTGGTAGCATGCCGCGACAGCGTGGACGTGAACCGTATGTGCAGTTGACGGACTTTGAGCGAGGGCGTATAGTGGGCATGCGGGAGGCCAGGTGGACGTACCGCCGAATTGCTCAACACGTGGGGCGTGAGGTCTCCACAGTACATCGATGTTGTCGCCAGTGGTCGGCAGAAGGTGCACGTGCCCGTCGACCTGGGACCGGACCGCAGCGACGCACGGATGCACGCCAAGACCGTAGGATCCTATGCAGTGCCGTAGGGGACCGCACCGCCACTTCCCAGCAAATTAGGGACACTGTTGCTCCTGGGGTATCGGCGAGGACCATTCGCAACCGTCTCCATGAAGCTGGGCTACGGTCCCGCACACCGTTAGGCCGTCTTCCGCTCACGCCCCAACATCGTGCAGCCCGCCTCCAGTGGTGTCGCGACAGGCGTGAATGGAGGGACGAATGGAGACGTGTCGTCTTCAGCGATGAGAGTCGCTTCTGCCTTGGTGCCAATGATGGTCGTATGCGTGTTTGGCGCCGTGCAGGTGAGCGCCACAATCAGGACTGCATACGACCGAGGCACACAGGGCCAACACCCGGCATCATGGTGTGGGGAGCGATCTCCTACACTGGCCGTACACCACTGGTGATCGTCGAGGGGACACTGAATAGTGCACGGTACATCCAAACCGTCATCGAACCCATCGTTCTACCATTCCTAGACCGGCAAGGGAACTTGCTGTTCCAACAGGACAATGCACGTCCGCATGTATCCCGTGCCACCCAACGTGCTCTAGAAGGTGTAAGTCAACTACCCTGGCCAGCAAGATCTCCGGATCTGTCCCCCATTGAGCATGTTTGGGACTGGATGAAGCGTCGTCTCACGCGGTCTGCACGTCCAGCACGAACGCTGGTCCAACTGAGGCGCCAGGTGGAAATGGCATGGCAAGCCGTTCCACAGGACTACATCCAGCATCTCTATGATCGTCTCCATGGGAGAATAGCAGCCTGCATTGCTGCGAAAGGTGGATATACACTGTACTAGTGCCGACATTGTGCATGCTCTGTTGCCTGTGTCTATGTGCCTGTGGTTCTGTCAGTGTGATCATGTGATGTATCTGACCCCAGGAATGTGTCAATAAAGTTTCCCCTTCCTGGGACAATGAATTCACGGTGTTCTTATTTCAATTTCCAGGAGTGTATGTATTGTATCCATCCTGGATTATTATATTGTAGTTAATAACATTTGTCATGTTGAAGTCTATATTATTATTATTGTTATTATTATTATGTAAACACTGACAACACCAATTGCATGTAAATATGCTCAACAATGGAATAAAACATTTGTATTCTTAGTGAACACAATGAATGAATGGGCAAATAAGTGAATGAAAGGTGAAATGACCAACATAATTTAATACTAGATGTTTTTGAGAACCAAGTGCATGTTTGAAGAGTCAGTTTCTTGCTACAGAGTGCAGAGGCATTACTGTTGGAAGGAAGATCCAACTGATCCTACGTTCAGTGCAATGACATAAATACCCATGCCTCTGGTGTTAATGTCCTCTACATTTCAGCATTCAGCATTCACCTCCACAACAATATTCCAGTTGTGAAAAACATATCTATGGCTGCAATTTCTTTTCACATGCCCTCACAGTATGTGGGTCCCTCTCATCTTGGGGTCTGAATGACCTACCCTTCCTTTTTGACTTTCAGCTATCTCCTATCTAGGGAATGGGAGAGGAGCTATCAGTTCCAAAGGCTAGGAAGTGTGATATCTGATGTATAAGCTTCAAAGTTGTGATGTTGTCACATCAAGTACATTTATTTATTTATTTACATTTTCTTTGCGTGGAGCCATCATAATGATGGCTTTTGCACACGTCAGACTTAATACTATGGTTATATTTATACTTATAAAATACACTATATTCTGTAGCTGTTGCTTCTTATGTCTATTTTTTACATTTATCACATTACAACTGATATGATAATGCCTCATGTTACAATCACTATCTTAAAATTCATTGAAAGAATATAAACATTTTTCTATTAGAAAAGATTTTAATTTTGTTTTAAAAACATTTCCCGTGTACGTTCTTAGAGAGTTTGGTAGCTTGTTATACCAAATCAGACCACTGATATATGGAGTTCTATCAGTCATTTTTAACGTTGTTCTGTTACAGAAATAGTTACACTTTGTTCTAGTGTTGTGATCATGTACATCACTGCCCTCGATTGCTTCTGTTGGTTGACTTATGAAAAATACAACTATTTTGAAGATGTACAGAGAATATATAGTCAGATATTCATGCTGCACAAACACTTCACGACATGAATCTCTATGTCCCATCCCATGTATAAGTCTTATTACTCTTTTCTGTAGTAGTAGTGTTCTTTTTAAATGTACATCAGCTGCACAGCCCCATAGTTCAATTCCATAATTGAGAAAGGGGTAAAGTGTTCCATAATATACTAATTTCAGTGCTTGGTTAGGAACTATCTTTGCGAGCTGGCTGAGGAGATATATGGCACTACTGACTTTTCCGCATATGAAATTAATGTGGTATGTCCACCGCAAATTTTCATCAACATATACACCCAGGAATTTACAGTTACCATTTTCTGTTGCAGAGATATTACACACACTATTCATATTGTTGTGATGAGAACTGCCTGTTTTAAATGTCAGTAGTGGAGATTTGGTGACATTCACCTTGAGTCCCTGATCATTGAAGTATTTTGTTACTTCTGTTACACCACTAGTAGCAAGCGATTCTAGCTCATTAGATTTGCTCCCATAAATAAGATTGACGTGTCATCTGCATAGCTTAAAATATGGGAGTTAATGGTTTGTGCAATGTCGTTAATATATATAAGGAAGAGAAAGGGTCCAAGGATTGAGCCCTGTGGTACACCTTGTAATACAGGTTCACTGGTGGACTGGGAGTTCATGATTTTATTATCTAGTTTGTATGACAATTTAGTGCTTTGCTTATGATTCAACAGGTACGTGGTTAAAAGATTCATGGCTTGATCCCCAATACTATAAGGTTTTAGCTTTTTAAGAAGTACCCTATGGTTTACCGTATCAAATGCTCTTGTCAGGTCCAAAAATATACCTGCAGTCTGCATCTTCTGGTCCAACAGACAGTAAACTTCATGGATGAACTGTGTAACTGCTGTGGTTGTACTTAGCTCTTTTCTGAAGCCATGCTGCGAATCTACAAGCAGTTTATATTTCGTGAAAAAGGCATTTAGCTGAGAAAGGATAATGCTTTTGAATATCTTGCTAAAAGTGGGAATTAATGATATTGGTCTATAGTTGGAGACTTCTTCTTTACTTCCCTTTTTATACGCTGGTTTCACTACACTCATTTTTAGAACCGTTGGATACATGTTTTCTCTAATGCTGCAATTAATCAGGTGAGTAAGAGGTTTAGAAATTTCTTTTAAGCATGCTTTAGTAATAGCACTGGATATGCCATCCCATCCAGATGAAAAGTTTTTCTTTAGCATGTATATTGCCCTGCGAACCTCCTGCTCATTCACTTCCACAAATTCAAATTCGGTACACTGGATGAGATGGCACCAGAACTCTATCTGTGAATCTGTAATATGCGTTGATTGTTCACCAGAAATGTAGTAGTTATTAAAAATATTACGTATAGTATCTGGGTTTTTTATAATGTTACCATCATGTCTTATGCTGAGTGGTTCCATGTTCATCATGTTGGGACCTTTTCGGTATTTGTCAATCAGCTTCCAAGATGCTTTGCTTATGTTGTCAGACCATTCTATTGTTTTACTGTTAAACTGCTTCCTAAGATTGACTATTTCAGTTTCAAAAGTTTGCTTGGCCCTATTGTATTTTTCCTTGAAAACCTGCATAGTAGTACCTTTATAAAGCTGGTTTAGATCATGTACTTGCGGCCTGAGCCTAATCAGATTTGTTGGGAGTTTTAGTCTAGGAATACTTCCATTTTGAAAGTTTTTAACTACCTTCTGGATTTCTCTGACTGAGAAACTATATTCATAATGATGCAATAGGGTTGAGTAGAATTCATTCCATTTCTCATCTGACCCTTTTACCTCCTACATAGGCTCCCATTTCTCATTTGCTAGTTTGTCTTTGAGAGTATTAATATTTGAGGTATTCAGCATTCGTTTCTGTAGCACAATGTTTGTTATTTTAGGCACAACTGAATTTTTGTATTCTATCACCTGACAGAAGTGGCCAGAATAAAGAAAATCTAAGTTACTGTAATTTACCTTGTCTATAACATCTTTGTTGATTATAGCATAATCTATTCTAGTGGAACATGTGTCTGTCACTCTGGTGTCAGGGTTCACTATATTTACAAGGTTGTATGAGGTCAGTACATCACTGAGTGTCAAGTTTACTATACTATTTGAGTTTGCATCTATATTAAAGTCACCTAATATAGTAAGGTCATTAGAACCAGCCTGACCAGCAACACTACTAAGTTTATCCATAAACAGCATTACATCAGCATTTGGTGGCTTATACACTCCAATCACCTTATACTTTGGTAACTTAAGATCATTATTGTGGAGTACAATGCCTGTCATTTCAATTGATCCTTCTTTGGTGTGGTGTTCAAGAAAGAAAATGTTTTAGCTTCTACATCCTTATTAACATAAATTGCCACACCACCACCTTTATGGTTTTGCCTACAATAACTACTTGCAAGTAAGTAACCTTCTAAGCTATAGTATATTATTTCACTGAAATTTTAGCCCATGTTCCGTTATTACTAGTACATCTGGCAAGTGTTCCTCTATGAATATTTGTAGAATATCTAGTTTGTTTCTGAGATATTGCACATTTAAGTGCATTAACTTTAAGGGTGTTATCCCTTCTTGTTTATTTACCATTTTGCACGAATCAAAATTGTTTGAGTTACACTTTTTACGACATTTTGCATACACTGGATTTTTGGAACTGACCTGCAATGACTGAGCACTTACTTCACAGCCTGGCTTTTCTTTGCGTGCACAAGACTCAGTCACACCCGAAATACATCCCTGAAAACTATTATTATGGTCCTTTATTCTAAAAAAGTCTTGCTGTTGTAACCTAGAGCAATTGGAGCTTTCTCCACACTGTCTTTCTCGCACAGTTTGCTTATGTGGGAAACTAGCTTGGCCTTCCCTTTCCTGTTTAAGTGGAATCCGTGTTTTGTATATTCATCACGACTCTTCTTACTAAAGTCTATCAAATGTACATGGCTAAATTTATCACAGAGTTTCTTTAGCTCGGAATTGTAGTGTCGAATCTATTTGTTTACACACGACCACAGTGATAAATCATGTCACACTGGCACGTTTGTGATGACAATGTTCATTTGAATTAGTTTTGGTAATATGTTATGGAAGCCTCGCAGGGCTGTCTTGCTTTCGTTTTTCTATACATCGTTGCCGCCGCCAATAATCACAACGTGAGCGTCCTTGTCCAGTTGACTTGTTTCTGTTGTAATATTCTCCACCACTGCATTTAACATTGCACCAGGCTTGATTTTCGCGAAAACTGAATGCTTTGAAGGCATACTTTCACGAAAACGTTTGGATAGATCTTTTCCATGACTGTTGGCATACAGAAGAAGCCCTTTGGTGCATCTTAAGGTTGGCAAGTTCTTTTTTGGTTCTTTAGCGGGAGTTTTGTGAAAACTTTCTGGTTTTTTTATGTCTATTGTGTTACCACCATCCGCTACAAGTGCTGAGAATTTGTTTGATAACAGTATCACATGTGCGGCAGCTGCCACATAGCTTCGATCTCAGTGGCTGTAGAAAATGGCCATAAATCGTTTATCTCTGACGAAGATCAAGTTACACATCTCCAATTTATGTACAGTGTAGATTGCTAAAATGTCCCTAAGCATGCCAAAAATCTGCTCTTAATTTTAATTAGGGCTAGAGTTATGATAACTCATTTAAAACAGATGAAATTTTCCTGTTTGCGTAAACAGCTTCAAACTTACCAAGTCATATCTTGAAAACTATTGAACACATAATCAATTATTCTAAATGACAGTCATAATCACATTATTTATTTTGCCGCCAACTGGTTTCAACCCGCAGTGGGGTCATCTTCAGGACAATTTACACCGTTTGGTCACTCGCTGAAGTCGTCACCCTTCCTGTGCACGGTTGGACAGTTGGACAGTTACCAATCGTGCACAGGCAGGGTGACGACTCCAGCAAGTGACCAAATGGTGTAAATTGTCCTGAAGATGACCCCATCACGGGTTGAGACTGGTTGGTGGCAAAATGAATAATGCGATTGTGACTGTCATTTTGAATAATTGATTACAAGTAAATTAATTGCTGTATATCTCCATACAACTATGTTGTCGAGAAATTTATTGAACACATGGTAACACTCTTTCTGTTGATTACTAGATACCTTCCTTGACAATAAATCTTTGGAAAGTTGTGTATTACATTGCATTTCCTATACCTAAGCTTCTGAGAATGGCATTTTTATGCGGTTGTATTTGACTCAAAAGAAGTATGAAGTTTAAAGTTTCCATCTACTACAAAAATAACATAAAAATTCTGACATTCATTTATGTTAAAGCTCTCAGTAGCATATATTTTTTAAATTTTAATTATGATTTGTGTTTTGTTTATTATTGAAAGGGAAGAAATTTTCATGAATGAATGAAGTTTTTTGCTTATCACTGCATATCTCTAAAACTATTACATGGATTGAGATAACATTTTGACGTCTACACAAAATGAAATACATTTAAAATGAAGTCTAACTTTCATAAGCAGATGATGTCAGCAGGCTTAACACTATTCCTTAGTTTCACAATGTGAAAGAGAAATTGATTGAGGTAAGTAGACAGACACAAGGCTTAATGCAAACAATAGGTTCATTTAAGTGCAGTAAACTCTATACACTGGTCAGACAATGGGAAAAAAGCTTAATTCAGTCTGAGTCAGGGAAACTATCAGTGTTGCTGCTTGTAGTGACATATATATATATATTTAAATCTTCATGTACCATTGTAATATACCTGTGGGAATCGAGATATTACATACAGTAATATCAAACCTAACATTAAGTATTCGCTCGTTTATAATGAATTAACTTTATTTTGATCATGTTGGTACAAACACATCCGCTCTAATACAGAGTTCGGAACACACTGAGATCAACAGTTTTCAAAGAAGTTCATTCTCAAAGATGAGGCGGTCGACTCTTGCAGTCGATAACCGCCACAGAGCCCCCACCGGTAGTGCGGAGCACGGTAAGGATGATGAGAGGTGTGTGTGCACCTGGCTGGCTAATGGCGCAGGTGCGCGTGACCGATCGTGTCGTGGCAGGCGCTTGTGTGAGGCGCGATCGGACTGTTTCTCAATGTCTTGGTAGGCATGACTACCGGAGGGAAGGAGGCACAGAAGGCGTCCTCAGGTTGACCGTGCCATGCTGCTGATGGCACAGTGGAAGCAGAAGGCAGCGGCGTGTCAGTGGGGAGAACATTGTCATGCTGAGGCCGTGCGGGGCAGCAGGGTTTTGATCCAATCAAAGGTGCGGAGTGCGTCAAAGATGTGATGCGATGTACTGCCAAAGTATTTGCCGGTGAGTGCCACGGTAAGTGCAACTTGTCCGGTAACAGTTTGTTATTGGCCGTATGACATAAAGGAGCATGCATGTTGTGGTTTAACAGGTTGTGTAAGAGATGCCGGATGAGCAACACTCGCAGTAATGACGAAGCTATAGAGGTGCTTGATGTCGCAGCAGGGGAGAAAACAGCAAGCTGCACATGACTGAACTTGGTGGTGGATGACTTCGGTGTAGACGGAAGCGTCACCTTAGAGTCCGTGGACGGTGAGTGTGTTACAGCGGTAGATGGCAGGATGTTCCAAGGAGTTGACAGTGTCGGTGTTTTGATGTGCAAAACAGCCGTGATCGAAGGTTGGGGGGTGTGGCCGTGAGCCCTGTGCATGAGGCATGGCAATGGCGAGAGGTGGTGGTGGTGGAAGGCGGACGTGGTCGGTGAAACCGTGGTCAGAGCAGAAGGCGATGAGACGTAATGTGAACATGAGGAAGTCAAATCGGCGGATGAACTACTGGGCCGTGGTGGAGAGGCGACACAGTTCGATGGAGCTGGAGCTGCGTGTGTGTTGTCGCTGTTAGCGCTGCGGTCGAGTTGTAAGGCTGCAAGCTGCTCGTGCGAAACTGCTGCACGGTCATGTGTCGGAGCGGAAAGATGCTCATTCGTCGAAGCAGAAATGGCAGATGTGTTGGTCGTACATAGCAGAGGTAATGAAGAGGGCGGCAAAGCAAGCAGCACTGGAATGCGGCTGGTTATGCCGTGGTACAGAAATGAAGTGTCTGGAACTACCAAGGAAAGGTGGCAGCGGCGTAAATAAGTTGCTTGTATCACATCAGTAACATAGAATTTCCACTTGAGGCGGCGTGATGATTACAGTTGTGACATCTGGGACATAGATCCATGTAGCGTGATCGTCAGGTTATTAGTTGTAGGTGGTAGTAATGGCAAAGGATCGTCAGCAGTCAGAGGTGGAACAATGGCAGGAGTATCTCGTTGCATGTCGTGCTCGGTCGTTGTCGACTGCAGCATATTTAACTGATCTTGTACCAACAAGTTGTATGACGCAGTTTGCTCACGTACCTGTTGCAGTTGTTCAGACGAAAATGTGTGTAACGGCGAAGTATCATCAGCAGTCGGAGGCAGAACAATGACAGGAGCATCTCGTTGCATGTCGTGCTCGGTCGGTGTCAGCTGCAGCATGTGTTACTGATCTTGTACCAACAAGTTGTATGTCACAATTTGCTCCCATAGCTGTTGCAGTTGTTCAGGCAAAAATTTATGTCGTGAAGCCATCTGCTGTGTATCACTGAGTAAGATGGGGTCGAAATCAGAATCTGTCTCTACCAAAGGGTAACCTGGCGTACAAGACAAGGTCGGCGGCACAGTGTTGATGTAACAGTAGAAGAGATCGTGTGTGTGATCGCAATTGTGAAACTCAGTACTCAGTGGCAGTGGAGTGAGAACACATTCACTGCTGTACGAAGCGTTGATATGGCTGAAATCATCTTCTGGGGTGGGTGAACAAGTTGCGGGCACGATTGCGTAGTGAACGGCCGGGCGGTAAACGAGCGTAGTGTCGGTGAGCTATCGACAAGATGCGGGTGCGGTAGCCGTGGCAGGATCGTATGTCACGCAGCTGTTTGTTTTGACTGGGTCGAGGTCAGTGAGCCAGCAGGCGGCGTCCGTGATATCGCTGTCGGAAGCGGTCGAGCAGAGTTTGTGCGGCTCGGGTGCTGTGTAGAGTGAGGCGTGGCATGTCCAGTGTTGCACTGAGAAACAGCGGGCATTGTCGTCGGTGTAATTGGTGCATTCTCGTTGATCGGTAGGATGCCCTTGATGAAATTGTTCCTGTGATGTTGGTGACAGGCACTGAATTAAAGCGGATTCCGCTCTGGTGTACTTGTCACTCAAATTGTCACAGATAATGTCTGTAATTATATAATGATAGTCCTTTAGGTACCTGAAGAGTACGAGGTATTTTTCACTTTCGTTGGTGATGAGGAGAATATATACTCCGCGGCCATGAACCACATTGGAAGTTGGTCCCAGAGAAATGTTGGTAGTCGAATGCTGCAAATGAGGGACAAGTGCGGAGAAGCGGCTGAAAAGTTGGCGCGAACATTCGAACTCTGGAAAATGGGCTGTACGGAAACTGGGTCGAACGAATTTGCATGCAGCGTGGAAGACACGGTAGCCATGACGGGCGTTTGTGAATTCGACCAGGCATGCGATTTAGCCATAGTTCGGAGTTTGTGCGAACTGGGACTTGCAACATAGTCTCCGTTTGTTGCAGTCCATTGTTTGGCATGATTGTCCAATGTCGAAGCATCACACAAAGTTAATTCATTACACAAAAGCAAGTCACAATTGTCCAAATTAATCGGCGAAGGAGCACTGCACTGTCTGGAAGTGAAATTACTGACGTGTTGAATGGGTTTTGATGGACGACGTGTGTGCCTCAGTCGCATTCTTGATGTGTGAGAAGGGGACGAAAGTTACCAAAAAGCATGATTCACACAAGAATCGGGAATTTACACACTAATTACACTTACTGTACACTGCATCCAGATGCGGCGCGATGTGAAGTCGATGGACGTAGAAATTGGACAAAGGGGTTACAGTACACATTTCTGGCGTTGTAAGTGGCGTTCGTGAGCGTCGGGGTCACCAGTGTGGAAATCAAGATGTTACGTATGGTAATATCGAACCCAACATTAGTATTCGCTCGTATATAATGAATTAACTTTATTTTGATCATGTTGGTACAAACACATCTGCTCAAATACAGAGTTCAGAACACACTGAGATCAACAGTTTTCAAAGAAGTTCGTTCTCAAAGATGAGGCGGTCGACTCTTGCAGTTGATAACCGCCCCATACCTTTATCATTCTGTGCTTCTTGTATCATTCATTTCACATATTTCACTGCCTTTCGACTGTCACCAGGTCTCACTTTTTCAGTTCCTGCCTTTAAAAAATGTATTCCACTTCAGCCAATGTAATTTTTTCTGTTGTGTAGCAATATGACATTTGATGTAAGCTGACATGAGTTCTATTAGATCAGGGCTTCACAACATATGTGCTCGCGGAGCAAGCTGTGTGCAGCAAGGCGCGAGCACGGAGCAGCGCGAGCACGCTACCCCCACTACCGGACCAGAGCAGAGAGTGGGGAGAGTCACGTGGGGCACACAACAGCTGCCGCCAGTCAATGTAAATCCGCGGCCACCTGCAGGGATATCACTCACGAATTATTACTGTGACAAATGAAACAAATAAAGGAGAATGTACACATGCCACATAATTTTATTCGCTTAGTGTATGCCTCTACATTCGTATTAATTTGTGAACTGTTACACAATAAAAGGTGTCACTGAAGTGTGGTATTCTCGGTTATCTTGTACTTTTTGCCCTTTACAATTGCGTCTGCGTTCGGAGTAATTGTTATTGTGCATCGTAGGCGCAGCATGCAGTTTAAATTTCGATCAGACAATGCGTTTCTCAGGCGCGTCTTGCTACATTTCATTGCAAAGAACAGTTATTCACAAACATACATCGAACCAAACATTGATATTATTTTAGCCACCAGTTTGTGCAAATGAAGAAATATATCCTGAGGGAAGTGTCTGTAAAATTCCAAAATGTTTTTCTTGTTCTGAAATTTGTCTCTGTATTCTCTGTCACACTGCAGGTCAATAATTTCTAGTTGCAGCTCAGGACGAATCTCTTCAATATTCGCTGAATATGGAGAGGAGAACAGATCAGAATCACTGTCTAGTGCTGTCAGATCTTGAAAGCGTTGATCAAATGCTTCCTTAAGGGCAACTAAACTATGTGAATAACGTTCACAGTCTTTGTGAACATCTTGCATGGATGATAATTTAGGAAAATGAGCTAGATTTCCTGTTTCCAGCTGACTCATCCAAAGTGTCAATTTCATTTTAAAAGCTCGTATTTGATCTATGAAATGAGTAATTAGCAGATCTTTACCTTGTAGTGAAATGTTCAAAGCATTCATATGGCTAGTTAAATCTGCTAAGAACGCAAGATCACTTTTCCATGAAGGCTCTTTCAATTCAGGAACACACATGTTATTTATTTCCATGAACATATTTATCTCATCTAATAGGCAAAAATTCGATTTAATAATTCGCCACGACTAAGCCAGCGGACCTCGCTGTAATAAGGCAGGCTACCATACTGGCTTTCTACATCCTCAAGAAAGCTTTTAAATTGTCTGTGTTGTAGCCCATGCTTCCTTATATAATTGGTTGTACGAACAACAACACTCATCACATTTTTTAGAGTGATACTCTTTGCACATAAGTTTTCCTGGTGGATCACACAGTGAATGCCGCTTATTTAATTCGGCACGGTCAGTTTTTGCATTTTCTCCTTCAACAGCGCAACAAAACCTAATTTTTTGCCTGTCATCGCTGGTGCACCGTCTGTAGACACTGAAACTAAAGAATTCCATGAAAATCCTATATTTTCAACACTTTCTTCAACACTACTTAAAGTATCACCTCCGGTTGTAGTGTTCTTCATGGCTACTACATCGAGGAGCTCCTTCCTCACCTGAAGATCTCTATTAACACCTCTAATAAATATGGAAAGCTGCGCTGTTCCAGTGATATCAACACTTTTGTCCAGAGCTAGAGAATACGCCATAAAATCTTTATAGATATTTGCAAGCTGGCTCTGGACGTCGTCTGCCATGTCCTGTATGCGACGCATAATGGTCATGTCAGATAATGGCACAATCCGAAACTGTTCAACTTGAGATGGACACAAATGTTCCACTGCAACTACCAAACATCTTTTATTAAATCGCCATCAGTGAAGGGGCGCAGGGATTTTGCTAAAAACAAAGCAATTTTGTAGCTCACTCTGAGAGCTGCCTCAGTTGATTTTTCTTCATCATCCAGATCTTCTTCGGATAGCTTCCTTTTAAGTTTAATAACTTCCTGTGCACGATCTGGTCCATCACATTTTCCACTTCCGTAGTCTTTCACGTGGTACAACATATAATGTTGCTGCAAATTAAATTTCCTAAAAGAATTCAGCGTTTTGTGACATACTAAACATTTTGCAACACCATCTTTTTCTGTAAACAGATACAATTCCTCCCAATGGGGGTTGAACTGCGAAAGCATGGTTGAGGTTACACAATGGCAACTTGACATGATTCTTAACCAGTGAAGTGACTGTTAGAGCTGATCGTAGTACTTTAAACGTTAAACAGTTGGTGCGAATTCAATAGGCATGCTGCGGCCCTATTCAAACATGTGCGCGCATTTCCCCTCCCTCCCTACTCTGCGACCTTGCACCTGCTCGTGAGCACGTGCCTGAGCAGATGCGAGTACTCACGCTCAAAACTGGCCAGTTGTTAAGCCCTGTGTTAGATAGATAGGGATACAATCTGAGAATTTTATACTTTTATTTTTTTGCGATTTCATCCACAAAGTAAACTGGACATTTTGGCTTGTGTTGCAACACAATCTGTAATAATTAAGCTCTTTTCAAGCCACTGTCAACTGGTATGTTAAGTTTCTCTAGCCAGCAAGTCATGTCTCTCCTTGTTGCTTTTGTGGGCCCTTATCTTGTATGTCGAACAGAGAAATCGGAATGAGACATTTTGAAGTTCTGGCATGTGCTGCAGTATTTTCTTCCTTCTGCCAATTGGAGCTACCATACTACTGGTGATGGTATTGACTATAAAGCATTTTTTTTAAAGAACTGTGTCCAACATATACTCATGTTTCATTAAGACAAGTGACATCATCAGAATTTGTCCCTACTACTTCCTGCAAAAAATGGAGTTCTAGGCAATAATGTCTTGGTGTTCCCATAATAAATTTTGGCCACAATACATTTATAACAAAATCCTAACTTTTTTTCACAGCTTGTAGCAGGGATATTTTCTTTCTCTAAAACAGATCTGCTGCTACAAGAGTGGAATTTGGCTTTTTAAGTGTCAAATTCTCTTCCCTTGAATCACATAATTGCATCTTCCAGAAAGGTGTTGAGTTTTACAATCCTCCTCTCAAGGCACCTCTTCTTCAAAGTATTGCCTATTTGCACTGAAGAGCCAAAGAAACTGGTACACCTGTCTAATATCATTTAGGGCCCCACGAGCACACAGAAGTGCCATAACACGGCATAGTGTGGATTCATCTATGTCTGAAGTAGTGCTGGAGGGAATTGATACTATGGATCCTGCAGGGCTGTCCATAAATCCATAAGACTATGAGGGTATGGAGATCTCTTCTGAACAGCATGTTGCAAGGCATCCCAGATATGCTTAATAATGTTCATGTCTTGGGATCTTGGTGGCCAGCATATAATACCATTTTGCAAGATTGTGCCAAGTATATCGCTAAGCTCACAGACCGCGTTACCCTCTGGGAGGATTTTTTTTAGTGTTTTGACCCTGTGTTTGCTCCTAATGGATAGAGGGTATCGAACAATAATTTCGTATATATGGCAATCAATAGAAAACTTAACAGGCTGTACTTTGGGGGTAATGAAAGTAGAGAAGTGCAAACAAATGAAATAACAAACAGTCACCAGCCTAATTAGGCATAATAATTTTAAACATTATGTTCAAGGAAATTGAATATGAGTAGCTAAAGTGACTTTCATTAACGCTCCCTTTGAATTGTGCAAAGGGTGAACTAAGTTATAGGTAACAGTAGGTACCATTAGCACAAATCAGTAATAAAAGGAAGATAACTGGTACTTCCCTCTTAATAATAATAGCTATGATTGAAGTCATTAATCAACACAGTACTGTGATGTTACCATATGAAAAACTGGACTAAAGTTGGGCATGAAAAGAATTCTGACTTAACTAACATATAAATACCACAACTGAAATTAAATAATACTACATAGACACTTTTTCTACTCTCATTTATGGGAATGCATCAGTTTTCTTTAGTAACAACAAGTATCCCAGTTACCTGTCTAATATGAGAAAAACTACAATGAAACCATAAACTGTTACTGTCTCTCCAGGCAAACTCTGTGATTATTTCAGAACCAAAGTTTAATTCACTAATATTGATTTCTAACCTCACCTGGAATAGTTTATATTTTATTTTCCTCCTTTAAAGCAAATTACTCAAACAGAAAGCTCAATTAACATCAGAAAATAGTTCACGTTAACAATCAATACTAAATTACATTTCATATAAGTTCAATTTATGTGCCTTTTTCACCACCTGTGAAGTGGTATTTTAGATAGCAATATTTACACACTCTGGCACTGAACTTTAGCACATTTAATCCGGAAGCAAATCACTACTTAGTTAGAAACACGATACTCAGTTTCTGCACATTTAGGATTGAATCCTGCATTGGTTCATGATTAGGACAACTTTAAGGTTCAAACACAGGTTTACAGCACTTGTATTATTATTGAAAAACACTCACACAAATATACTGGTCCATACTATAATACATATCTGTGTTCCTGAAGTTGGCGGAGCAGTGGCGCAATAGTGGTGGCAAACAATGTGGCAGCCAACTGGTCTCACACTCTTGATGTTGAATGCTCTAGACAGTTTCTTCTTGGCAATGGATTTTTCTCATTTTAGAGCCATTCCGTAATACCAAGAGCACTATGCAACAGCCGAAACCACATCCGAGGCAATTTTCCATATAAAACGGCTTCCAAATGCCTCGACATTTACTGTACAATGGCTAGCCACTGACTGCGTAGCGTTCCCACCAAGTAGCTGCCCAGATCGACCACCAAAACCACCTTTCATGGTGCACCAAGCCACTTTTATAGCAGACGGGGTTCCCTACAGCTTTTATACTGTACAATACAAGCTCCCTAAGCATGAACCAGCTTCCAAAACATTAATCTTTCTTTACAACCATGCATATTTTATAAAATGTCATTATTTTTTAAACATTCTTTAACTTTTACAATACATACATAATAAACTTTAAATTTTCTCTCACCAATCAATGAACTTAATTAGTAAAGAACTATCACTTCATAGCACACACACACAAACTTACCTAGTATAACCTACTTACAGCCGATATTGGTGTTACAAGCAGATGTGTTTAACCTTGGAAGAGTGTTCCTGGAGCCAATCTGTAGCAATTCTGGATGTGTGGGGTGTTGCATTGTCCTGCTGGAATCGCCCAAGTTTGTCGGGATGCACAATGGACATGAATGGATGCTGGTGATCAGACAGGATGCTTACGGATGTGTCACCTCTCAGAGCCATATCTAGATGTATCAGGGGTCCCAATCATTTCAACTGCACATGCCCCACACCATTACAGAGCCTCCACCAGTTTGAACAGTTTCCTGCTGACATGCAGGGTTCATGGAGTCATGAGGTTTTCTCCATACCTGTACACATCCAGCCGCTAGATACAATTTGAAATGAGACTCATCCAACCAGGCAACATGTTTCCAGTCATCAACAGTCCAATGTCAGTGTTGTCGGACACTAGTGAGGGGTAAAGCTTCGTGTCATGCAGTCATCAAGGGTACGCGAGTGGGCCTTTGGCTCTGAAAGCTCATATCGATGATCTTTCATTGAATGGTTTGCATGCTAACACTTGTTGATGGCCTAGCATTGAAATCTGTTGCAATTTGTGGAAGTGCAGCACTTCTGTCATTTTCAACAGTTCTCTTCAGTCATCATTGGTCCCATTCTTGCTAGATCTTTTTCTGTCTGCAGTGATGTTGGAGATTTGATTTTTTACTGGATTCCTGATATTCATGGTACACCCGTGAAATGGTCGTACAGGAAAATCCCCACTGCATCACCACCTTTGAGATGCTGTGTTCTATCGCTCATGCACTGACTTTAACAGCATATTCAACCTCTCTTAAATCTTGATAACCTGCCTTTGTAGCAGCAGTAACTGACCTGACAACTGCACCAGACAATTGTTGTCTTATATAGATGTTTCTGACCATAGCATCTTCTTCTGCCCGTTTACATATCTCTGTAGTTGAGCATGCATGCCTAACCAGTTTCTTTGGCACTTTAGTGTAGATGACTCACCCAATTCTTTCATCTTGAATTTATCCTTGCTAATTCTTATTACTGATTGTTCACTGATTTGTAGAGCAACTTAAGTTCACTCCATCACTTTGTCCAAAGGACCATGTGACCTGCTTGCATCTGTCTTTCAAAATATTACCTCAAGAGAGACACAAATTCACACAATTAACTGCATTTAGTCAGCCACTCTCCGACTCTTTTTGAAAGTATCCTAGGAGAGTGGACCCTTCATCTGCCCTTCTTTTAATTACTTTTGTCATACATGGCAAGGCATGTGAAACTGAAAGTTACCCAGTTGTTTTACTACAGTGGCTCACTGAGGACTGGCTTACACAATGCTTTACAGAGAATAGCACAGTGCAACAGAAGTGACAACACAGTGGGAGCTGATAGTGCCAGTCTCTCATTAATGTACTGCTGTTGAGGGCCTTCTGGCATGCTACCTGTCAAGTGACAGCTAATTTCAGTCTGACTATAAAATGTCACATCCTGCATGTATGTACTGGCCAGCAATTCTGTATCAAAATTTTATGGTTTTCTTGAATGACTTTTCCTTTTTATATTTAACACATGTTACAGTCTAACAAATAACCCTTACTGCTCAGTTTGGATTGCTACAGAAATAACAGGCAATTCACAAAATTAGTCAGCTGGGTCTTAGTGACTTTGTAGAAAGCAAGCTAAGATAGCTCTGAAGAGTCCATTACGATACCAAGTATTTCAGCAGCAATGTAGTTGGCAATCCTTGGAGTATCCAAAGAAAAATCCACATAAACATTGAGGATGGTACTGTAGCACAGCATGATAAGAAGTGTCACAATCCTTTAGTGCAGTCAGTTTTATATGCTGCCTGAAAATGCCCACATGATAGTCTTTTGGTTCTTTCTATTGGCTGGTGGTGGTCCTCAGCAACGATGATAGTAATTTATTGACCTCACTAAGGATGGAGATATATTTTCCCTTCCCCCTTAAACTGGCCTGTATGGCTGAAAGTGTCTTTGCTGGTAGTGGACTTGCTGTACTGGTAGGGGACAGGACAGTGAGGGATTTGATGTTCATCTTGACATTGATTGGTATTGGTGGCTGTGGATCAGTGATAACACTTCCCTCTGGTTGTAGCAGGGTGTCATCTTGATGTCAGAGTCATTGACACTGAAGGAGATAAGGGGGCCAGCTCGATGGGGATGGACCAACTTTGACGTTTCTGGAAATGTGTTTGTTAATTTGACTTAGTGTGGCATTAAAAGTTATAACGAGCCAACTCCAGGCCAGTGGGGGAGCTTGTGGTGGAATCTGCAGGGTGTGAGTTCAGTTGGTTTGCATCCCATAGCAACATGGTGCCACTGGATTCCACAGTGAACATTAGTCTTCCTCAATGGCTATGATGATGCTGGGTAGCTATCCTTGTGCACTTACAGAAGTGAAAGCTCAGACCTCTGGTGCCCAGAGAGTAGCAAGGGTGACAGCTGAGCTGGTGTGGGCGTGTTGTTGGTCACAGGAGGTGTTGGCAGCCGTGCAGCAGTTCTGCCAGAATTTATTCTTGGATTGGTGTTGTCCTGTAGGATGCCAGGAACTTGTCTGCAGGTCAGCCGTACATTTTTTCACACTTGCTACCTTAAAGGTGCAAATGAACCACTTGGCTTCACCACTGGAGTTGGGATGGAATGGTGCTGTTGTTATATGCATTATGCAAACACAACAGCAGAAACACTGAAACATACTAGAAGAAAATTGAGGACAGTATCCTGAAATGATTTTTTCTGGATACTATTTTCTGTAAGGCACTGATGGTTTTCCTTGCTGTGGTATTCTGCAATTGACTGACATAAGAGAATTAACAGGCACTGATGACATCGAGCCTTATCTCTTGCAGGAATGGGACGGCTATCCTCATGTACATGCTCCTGCAGGTGCTATGGCTTTGGGCAGGTGTGGAATTGTTATAGAGGCAGTGACTTGGTTGACACATGGGTAGTGCAATAGCAGGCTGGCAGAAGTAAAGCTGTGAGGATGGAGCGTGAGTCATGCTTGGGTAGCTCAGATGGTAGAGCACTTGCCTGCAAAAGGGAAAGATCCTGAGTTTGAGTCTCGGTCTGGCACACAGTTATAATCTGCCAGGAAGTTTTATATCAGCACACACTCCACTGCAGAGTGAGAATCTCATCCTGGAAACATCCCCCAGGCTGTGGCTAAGCCATGTCTCTGCAATATCCTTTCTTCCAGGAGAGCTAGTTCTGCAAGTTTCGCAAGAAAGAGCTTCTGTGAAGCTTGGAAGGTAGGAGACGAGGTACTGGTGGAAGGAAAGCTGTGAGGATGGGGCGTGAATCATGCTTGGGTAGCTCAGATAGTAGAGCACTTGCCTGTGAAAGGCAAAGGTCCCGAGTTCGAGTCTCGGTCCGGCACACAGTTTTAATCTGCCAGGAAGTTTCATGATGTTACAGCTTCTACATATTGCTGGGTTGATTACAGTCCTTTATGACTCAATATGTGTTTTAAGTATTACACCAAAGCCCATTTTGCTGTAGTATTTGGAAAATTAGACCTTTGTTTTCAAGATATTGCTCTTTTGTAGCTCCACTTACTAATACATCATCCAGGTAGTTGATTGAATTCGATATGTGTTGATCAATTGCACCAAAAACCCTCAGAAATTCTGGTGCACTCACAATTCCTAACGGCAACCAGTTATATCTGAAAAATTTTAATGGTGTGTTAATAATCATGAATTGGTGTGACCGTTTGTCTGTTTGTAATTGCAGATATGCTTTGGATACAGGGCCATGCCAAAAGTATGATGCGGTAGGCCACCTGGAGGAAGGGGACGGTGGAAGGGGGGGGGGGTTATGAGAGAAGAAGATATTTGCTTTGGGAATTAACTGGGAGAGGTGCATAGGGCCAGTTTGAGTAAATTTTTCCACACAAGCAATTTATTTGCTTGCTCCGTCCCCATTCCTTCCCCCTCTTACACTTTCATCCATGCCAGTAATTATGATATGCACAGCAATCAAATTGAGCACCTGGGTAGTCAGGTGCTTCTCTCAGCTTGGCGCCCCAAGCGGCCTCTGCTAAATGCAATACACCCTAGGCATCCACTTGTGTCTCTTGGACTTTAAACCAGCCCTGGAGGTGTGTCAGTTATTGTACCCAAGTTTCTATCTTCTGCATGTGAGAAGAACCCCTACCCTTGGCCCTTGATTGTAAACTCATGCTTTTAGCAGGAGAGCTTATGGGAAATTTGGAAGGTAGGAGATGAGGTATTGGCAGAACTGGATCTGTGAGGATGGTTTGCAAGCTGTGCTTGGGTATCTTAGTAGGTAAAGTACTTGCCTGCAAAAGGCAGAGGTCCCGAATTTGAATCTCAGTTGGGCACACAGTTTTAATCTGCCAGTAAGTTTCATAACAGCACACACTCTGCTGCAGAGTGAAAATTTCATTCTGGAAACATCTGCCAGGCTGTGGCTAAGCCATGTCTCCGTAATATCATTTCTTCCAGAGGTGCTATTTCTGCAAGGTTCGCAGGAGAGCTTCTGTGAAGTTTGGAAGGTAGGAGATGAGGTACTGGCAGAATTGGAGTTGTGAGGATGCATTGTGAGTTGTGCTTGGGTAGCTCAGTTGGTAGAGCATTTGCCCATGAAAAGGCAAAGGTCCTGAGTTTAAGTTTCAGTCCAGCACTCAGTTTTAATCTGCCAGGAAGTTTCATGCTGCCTTCATTGTACCATCCTAACACCATAATTTCATCCGGCAAAAAAATCATTGCTACCGAAGAGATGTCTGTCACTAATGTGGTTTCTGTGGCAACAGTGCATTTAGGTCATATGACTGCTGACCGCTGCCTACAGAGCTCACTCATGTTCAACAGTGGAGTTCTTGGAGCTAATTTGCTCCAGTTTGTAGGATCTCAAAAATCAGCAAGCGGATGCTGAAGCAAATATGTTATTTCAATGAAGGCTTCTGATTTTTGGCAATTTCTGTTTACTGAGGACTGGAGCAAGACTGTTTTGGGTTAGAGGGCTTGGAAGTATTTCATAGAGTAATAAGATAAATGAAAAACAGATCTCAGTATGTCACTATAATTTATCTGACTTTGATTTTCTGTCAGGAAATGCCTTAAATGAAAGATCTGTGTCTTATTTTGAAAAATATGCAGCTGCTTTTGGTACCAAGTATCTGCTTCCAAGTTTGATTTGGGAATTTTAATGTTTTTTACACAGTATGGGTTATATCCAAATATCATTATAATATTTAGGATATTTATGACAATGACTCTGAGTGGAGCATCTTGTGAATGCAATTTCAGCATATAAAAAATGAAAAATACTATTCAAGTTTGAATATGGGTCAAGACAGACTGTCAAATTTAGCTATATTTTCCACAAAATATGACACAGCTGCTAAACTTGACTTCAAAGAGGTAAAGAATGATTTTGTTTTGTTCAAATCAAGGAAATGCAAAGTAAAATTATAATAGAAACACAATTCCTGGAGAGAGAAATTTTCTCAATTCTTGACTGTACCCCTAATGTTTTATTCCTAATTACTAATTTATGAGGAGCAAATCACATATCTTCTTTATTATACATTATATTAAAACCAGTGTACAGAATTCAGGAGTAAAGATAATAACTCACTGAATAGTAGAAAAGTCAAACCATTCACAGTCGCATTAATGAATCTGAAAACTTTGCTAGCTTATGGACAAATTGCTTTCCCAGCTAGAGTACACATAAACACACATACACAAATACACCAAGTCTTTGATTCAGTTTAGTAGTCAATGACTCAATGCCTCTACTATTCAGTGAGTTATTACCTCTACTCCTGAATTATGTATATGTTCCACTAGAGCTTTCCAATTCGATATTTAAAATGTATACACAGTAGCTGCCATAAACTATAATACATAGATTTTGTCATAAGCAATATTTTTCATCAGTAAAGTTCATTTAAGTAATATTTTTGAATAGGGCTTCATTTTTGCTAAACTACTTACAAAATCATAAAATTTGCTGAATATGCATAGAAACAGTTGAAGAGTGATAGTTTTACAGAAAACGTGGAAAGGCAGGAGAGGTAGAGTGGGGGAGGGGAATGGGTGAGGGTTTGATGGCACTGTTCAGATAAGATAGACAATTTTAGAGAAGTGCTGGCCACCAGATAGTTGTGACATCGGCTCTTGTGGCCATGGAATGGGATAGAAAGCAATAATACCTGAGTGTATATTTATGGTTGCTTTGGAATTATTGTAAAGACGAAAGGAACCATTTGGTTTGTATAAAACTACCAGTGGTGTTGACTATTGACTTAATGTGAGGAGTATGAGGATGTCTTGTTACACTAGATGATCTAATTCCATCTTCAGGTCATTTCACATTGCTAATGACACTTGTCCAGCTTTAAAGTAACAAGGTACTTCGAAGACTTTTGAGATACGTAATTATTTGCACACCCTAAGCCTGATGAAAGTAGATCTGAAAATTCAATCCACTTTGATTCTAGGTCATCAAATAGTAATAATGCTTTTGGTAATGTTGACTGGAATAAACTCTTTGAAGCTCTGAAAGTATCAAGGATAAAATACAGGGAGCAAAAAGTTATATATAACTTGAATAGAAGACAGGGTGAATGGTACGAGTCTAAGGGAAGTGGTGGTTGAGAAAGGAATGAGACAAGGTTGTAGTGTACCCTCAATGTTATTTAATCTGTACATTGAGGAAGCAATGAAAGAAATAAATGAGAAATTTGGAAATGGAATTATAGTTCAGGGAGAAGAAATTAAAAAATTCATGCATGCCAGTGAAAGTGTAATTCTGTAAGACAGTAAAGAACTTGAAGAAGCATTTGAACTGAATCAATAGTCTCTATAAAATGGGTTACAAGATGAAACTTCCTGTCAGATTAAAACAGTGTGCTGGACTGAGACTCAAATATGGGACCTTTGTCTCTCGTGGACAAATGCTCTACCGACTGAGCTACCCAAGCACAATGCACGATCCATCCTCACAGCTTTACTTCCAGCATATCTCATCTCCTACCTTCCAAACTTCAAAGAAGTTCTCCTGCAAAACTTGCTAGAATAGCGCTCCTAGAAGAAAAGGTATTGTGGAGACATGGCTTAGCCACAACCTGGGGGATGTTTACAGAATGAAATTTGCACTCTGCAGTGGAGTATGCACTCATATGAAACTTCCTGGCAAATTAAAACTGTGTGTTGGACTGAGACTTGAGCTCAGGACCTTTTTCTTTTATGGGCAAGTGCCCTACCAATTAAGCTAACTAAGCATGACTCATGACACAACCTCACAGCTTTACTTTTGCCAGTACATTATCTCCTGCCTTCCGGATTTCACAGAAGCTGTCCTACAAAACTTGCTAGACTACCACTTCTGGAAGAAAGGATGTTGTGGAGACATGGCTTAGGCACAGCCTGGCAGATGTTTACAGAATGAAATTTTCACTCTGAAGCAGAATGTGTGTTAATATGAAACTTCTTGAAAAATTAAAAGTTTGTGGTGGACCAAGACTTGAACTCGGAACCTTTGCCTTTCACGAACAGTTTCATCTGCCAGGAAGTTTCACATAAGTGCACATGATGTGCTGCAGAATGAAAATTTCATTCTGGAGTTACAAGATGATCATCAAAAGTCAAACAGGAATAATGGAATCTGATCAAATTAAATCAGGTGATGCTGATTGAATTAGATTAGGAAGTCAAATATGCAAAGCCATAGATGAGTTTTGCTATTTGGGCAGCAAAAAAATGGTTCAAATGGCTCTGAGCACTATGGGACTGAACATCTGAGGTCATCAGTCCCCTAGAACTGAGAACTAGTTAAACCTAACTAACCTAAGGACATCACACACATACATGCCCGAGGCAGGATTCGAACCTGCAACTGTAGCGGTCGCGCGGTTCCAGACTGAAGCGCCTAGAACCGCTTGGCCACAACGGCCGGCTGGGCAGCAAAATAACTGATGATCACTGAAATAGATATTACATGAAAATTCAATAAGTTTGTGGTACATATGATGCTGATCCTCTTATGAAACAGTGGAAGGTTCAGGCAGGAACATCAAAACTGTTGTGAAAAGGATAGATCACTACTACCTGTAAAGACGACACATTGTGTTAGAGACAGGCACAACGAAGAGACTGTTATACACCGAGATTTTGGCCAAAGCTTTCTTTGAAAAGAAGGGAAAACACATACACATTCACACAAGCAGGCACACTTCACGGACACATGATCACTATCTCTGGGTGCTATGGCCAATCTTCAGTTGTTGCACTGAGTGAAAGCAGCAATCCAGAGTTGGGCATGGAAGAGGAAAGAATAGCAATGTACAGGAGGAGATGCTGAATTGCAGATAGGCACAACAAAAAGACTGTCTGAAAGAGGGCTTTCGGCCAACAAGGCCTTTGTCGAATATAGACAACATACACGTACACACCCACACAAATGCAACTCACACACACATGACCCCGGTCTCTGGCAGCTGAAGCCAGACTGTGAGCAGCAGCACATGATGGGAGAGGCAACAGTGTGATGGGGGTAAGGAGGAGCTGGACGGGGAGGGGGAAGGATAGCAGGGTAGGGATGGGGGATGGTAAAGTGCAGCTTATGGGAGTCTACAGGAACGAGGTGGGGAGAGGGTTGGGAAGATAGATGCAGTCAGGAGGTTAGATGAAGGGTGAGGGCAGTTGGTAGTGGAAAAGGAGAGAAGTAAAAAGACTGAGGGTGGGTAGGTGGAATAGAGGTCTGTGTATGCTGGAATGGGAACAGGGAAGGAGCTCGATGGGTAAGGACAATGACTAATGAAGGTTGAGGCCAGGAGGGTTACACGAACATAGGATATATTGCAGAGAAAGTTTACACCTGCACAGTTCAGAAAAGCTGGTGTTGGTGGGAATGATCTAGGTGGCACAGGTTGCGAAACAGTAATTTTACTGAAGAACATCATGTTGGGCAGTGAGCTCAGCAACAGGGTTGTCCAGCTGTTTTGTGGCCACAGTTTGTCAGTTGCCATTCATGTGGATTGATAGTTTGTTGGTTCTCATGCACACATAGAATGCAGCACAGTGGTTACAGCTTAGTTTGTAGATCTCATGACTGATTTCACAGATAGCCCTGCCTCTGATGGGATAGTTGATGCTTGTGATTGGACTGGAGTAGGTGATGGTTGGAGGACGTATGGGATAGATCTTGCATCTAGTTCTATTACAGGGATATGGGCCATGAGGGAAGTGGTTGGAAGCAGGGGCTGTTTAGGAATGGATGAGGATATTGTTTAGGTTTGGTGGGTAGCTGAATACCATTGTGAGAGGTGTGGGAAGGGTAGTAGGTAGGACATTTCACATTTCAGGACATGATGGGAGGTGGTTTAAACCATGGTGGAGAATGTAATTCAGTTGCTCCAGACCTTGGTGGCACTGTATTATGAGGGGAATGCTCCTCTGTCACAGATGGTGGGACTTTGGCAGGTGGTGGGTGACTGGAAAGATAACACATGGGAGATCTGTTTTTGTACAAGATTAGGAGTGTAATTATGGTCAGTAAAGGCCTCAGTGTGACCCTCAGAATATTTTGAGAGAGAATGCTCACCACTACAGGTGCGATGGCCACAAGTGGCTAGGCTGTGTGGAAGTGACTTCTTGGTATGGAATGGGTGGCAACTGTTGAAGTGGAGGTATTGCTGCTGGTTGTTGGCGTTGATATGGATGGATGTACTGATGTAGCCATCTTTGAGGTGGAGGTCAACAATGATGAAGATGGCTTGTTGGGTTGAGAAGGACCAGATGAAGCAATGGTGAAGAAGGTGTTGAGGTTCTGGAGGAATGTGGACAGGGTGTCCTCACCCTCGATCCGTATCACGAAGATGTCATCAGTGAATCTGAACCAGCTGAGGGGTTTGGGATTGTGGGTGCTTAGGAAGGATTCTTCTATATGGCATAGGATGGTGCCATGCAGGTACCCATAGCTGTAAACTGGATTTGTTTGTAGGTAATGCCTTCAAAGGAGAAGTAATTGTGGGTGTTGGAGTTGGTTATGGTTACTAGGGAGGATGTTGTTGGTTTGGAGTCCGTTGGGCATTGGGAAAGGTAGTGTTCAATAGTGATAAGGTCATGGGTGTTAGAGATGTTAGTGTAAAGTGAGGTGCATCAGTAGTGACGAGCAGGGCACCATGTGGTAAAGGAACAGGGACCGTGAAGAGTCAGTGGAGGAAATGGTTGGTGTATTTTATATAGGAGGGTAGGTGGCAAGTAATGGGCTGAAGGTGTTGGTCTAAGAGATTAGAGATTCCGTCAGTGGGGGCGCAGTAACGGGCCACAATTGAGCGCCCTGATTGGCTGGGTTTATGGACTTTAGGAAGCATGTAGAAGGTAGGAGTGTGTGGGGTGGTAGGGGTGAGGAGAGAGGTGGACTCCAGGGAGAGATTCTGGGAAGGACCTAAGGATTTGAGGAGTGACTAGAAATCCTGCTGGATTTATGGAATGGGGTCACCTGTGAAGTGGAGTCACTATGGCAGGGTTTGTAGGTGGATGAATCTGACAACTGGTGGAGTCCTTCTGCCAGGTAATCATTGCAGTTCAAAACAAGATTGGTGGAGCCTTTGTCAGCAGATAGGATTATAAGGTTTTCATCAGTTTTTAGGTGGTGGGTTGCAGTTCTTTCTGTGGATATAAAGTTAATTTGCATATTGGGCGATTTGGGGAATGATAGTGAGGCAAGGTTTGAGGTTAAGAAATTCTGAAAAGTTAACAGTGGGTGATTTGGGGGCAGTGGGGGTGGATCATGGTTGGATGGAGGAGTGAACTCAGTTGTCAACCCCTCCCCCGCCCTCCATCTGACCTCGTGACTGCACCTAGCTTCTCCACCCTCTCTCCACCTTGTCCATGTACACTTCCACAAGCTGCACTTTACCATCCTCCACCCCACCATGCTGTCACTCCCCCCCCCCCCCCCCCCCCCCCATCCCCGTCCAGCCTCCTTGTTACCACCATTACCCGGTTGCCTCTCCCATCATGTGCTGCTGCTCGCAGTCTTGCTTCAGCTGGCAGAGACTGTGGTCATGTCATTGTGGGTTGCATTTGCATGTCTGTGCATGTCTGTATATTGTCTGTTTTTGACAAAGGCCTTGTTGGCCAAAAACTCACTGTCTGGCAGTTCTTTTGTAGTGCCTATCTGCAACTCACTATCTCTGCTATATGGTGAGTAGCAACCATCCTTTTCATAATATTGTTACATTCCATCCTTGCTTTTCTGTTGTCTGAATGTATAGGTGGAGGGAGAGAAGAGCACTGTCTGGCAAAGTGTGCAGGTACTAGAAGGCGGCAGGCCAAGGCTGCCAGGTGTAGTGCCTGAAGGCTCTGGGAGAGAGGGTGGGGAGGAACGGGGAGTGGAGAAGGAGAGGAACAGAGAGGGGGAAAAGATTGGTGGGTGCACTGGCAGAAGGAGGTGCACAATGAGGGTGAGGGGTTGTGAATTAGGAGGAGGTGATAGGACAGAGGTGGTGGAAACTGCTGGGTGGAGTGTGTGGGGATAACCTGCGATAACCTACTGCCTGAAGATCCTCCACCCAAGTTTTCACTCCCTGTATCCTATCGCCTCTCTCAATTCCTATCTCCTAATCCTCGTTGTGTGTGCTGCTCTCTGCCAGTGCACCCATCGACCTTTGCTCTTCTCAGAGCATCTATCCTTTTATGCTCCCAATCCCGCCCCCCTCCCCCCCTCCCTCTGCCATAGCCACAGCCTCCCGGTGCTGCTCCTGGTGGCAGCCTTTTCCTGCTGCCTTCTAGTCCCTACACACTCCGCCAGACAGTGCTCTTCTCTCCTTCCATGCATACTCTGCTATTCCTCCCTCTTCCCTGCCTCACTCCAGATTGGCGCTTTTGTTCAATATGACTGTTGCAGTCTAGCCAGAGATAGCAGTCATATGGGCATGAGGTGTACCTGCTTGTGTGTGTGTGTGTTTTCATTTTTTTCTGTAGAAGTCTTTGGCCAAAAGCTCAGATGTGACAGTATTTTCGTTGTACCTGTGTGCAACTCAATGTGATATCTTTACAGTGAGTAGCAATCTTCTTTTTCACATTATTGCTCCTCATGTTTCTTTCTTATCCTGTGTCTCTGTTTGCACTATTTTATATATTGCAGTGCAATCTTTTGTTTCATACAAAAAAACTCTTGGCAGCAGGAAAATGGTTGCATCAAAAGTAGTCCATTACTGTTCAGAAAGAGAGTGAAGATCTTTCGCCCTTTTACAGCCAAAAAGGGTTATAAGAGTTAGCTGGTTGCCTTAAGTCTTTGTAAAAGACACAAGACAGCAAATTTCTGATTGAGATCATTTTACTCCTGTAAGCAATGAAATTACTCATAGCGAGAATGAGGACCACTCTACAATTAGCCTGTGAATTTTAAAAAGCATTTGTAGGGTCCCTGGGATACACTGTAGCTTTGCAGATGCACATGCTAAAGAATTATTGAAAGACTGATGTGTTGTGAAACAAGTAATGCTATAGGGGAGAAACAAAAAAATTATTTTATTTATTTATTTATTAAAAACAGAGTTCAGTACACCTGTGTTCTGGCATAAGTAAAGGCACGGTATGCATGCCTTTAGATTTGATCATTTAAACCAAACTTTGTCTCCACCAGTTGTCAGATTCGTCCCCATACAAGTCCTGCACAGTGACTCTACACCATAGGTGATCCCATTCCACAAATCCAGCAGGATTTCCAGTTGCTCCTCAAATCCTTAGGTCCTTCCCAGAATATCTCCTCGGAGTCCATCTCTCTCCTCACCCCTACCACTCCACACACTCCAACCTCCTACATGCTTCCTAAAGTCCATAAACCCAACCAATCAGGGCACTCCATTGTGGCCTATTAATGTGCCCCTATTGAGAGACTCTCTGCTCTGCAACCTACCCTCCTATATAAAAGATACCGACCATTTCCTCCACTGACTCTCCACAGTTCCTGTTCCTTTACCACATGGTGCCCTGCTCGTCACGACTGATGTCACTTCCTTTTACACTAACATCCCTAATGCCCATGACCTTATCACTATTCAACACTACCTTTCCCAATGCCTGATCCCAAACCAACAAACCATTAGATATTCAGATACTGTGGTTTGGACATACTGCTGTTGGATGTAAAGGTAAACCTATATGTGATAGATATTTATCATCAGCACATGTGGAGGGATCATTTTTAAAGTAGGGTCTATATTTTAAGAACAAGAAAACTAGTAATTATATCACCAAATATATTTTATTTTACCATTTATACCTCAACCTTTTTTCCTACACATTTTTTAAAGTAATATCTGTATTTCAGTAACAATGAAACTAGTAAAGGTATTGCCAATTTTTTTTTCTATTCCACTTCTTAAACCATAAGCTTTTTTCTACACAGTTTCCTCCATTATTTAACTAATTATTGTAGTATTGTACTAATTTGCTTATGCCCACATCATGGACGCCATCCACCTGCTAGTACAACCAATCTTCAACTACTTTTTTTCACTTCTTCCGTCATCGTCAAACTATTAACCAGTGAATAATCCCGTCAGGTAGCATAACAACAGGTAATCTCTTGTTGCAACATCTTGGTTCTATAGGGGTTGGTCCATTTGCTCCCATCCAAATGATATGATTAACTCTTGAGCATGAGTGACAGAATGAGGTCATGAATTGGAAATGCAAGGGAAAAAAACCCTCCAGATGACAGAAAGCCATATCACTTCTGCTGTATGGTTTGCTGAAAGTTACTCAAGGCCATAAGTAAGCAGCTGAATTTGTTGTTGTTCCTTGTGACATAAAGTTAACTAACAGAGCACCAAATCTGCCCAAACAAAAGTTGCTATAATCTTGCACGTTGAAATGGTTTCTTTGGCTTTCACTTTGTTCAAGAATTCCCGTGCCAACATTCTACTGACTGATATTTTGTTGATGGAGCCATGCAAGACACTCACTGTTCCAGCTACAATGTAGTCTAGAAGTTAATTTTCCTCACTGAAAACTGGACCACAAATTTTAAAGCACTGGCCATTCTCCTGTTAAAATGCTTCACTGAAAGCAGTGTGAGAACCTGACACAAACAAAATTTTCTTAACTTTATCTTTTCAGACATTCTGTGTAGTAGTCTCTTGCACAGATGTGGGAATAGCAGTGGAAATCGTGAACAAGTTTTCAACAATTTCTGTATCAACTGCGTGTTCTAAATTGTCTCCAATTACAGCAGGTCAACCTGATCACTGTTCAACACTGTCTCACTTATCTTAGAATGGCATTTCCCATTTACACACATTACTGTCACCCACTGCTTTAGGGCCATACAGCTCTCATATCTGGTGTTGAATGTCTGCTGCAGACAAATTCTTTGTTGTTGAAAATCAAATTACAGGCCATATTTAACAGTTAGTGTTGTCCACTCAGTTGTCATATATATTTTAACCTCAGGGTATAAAAAAGCACAAAAAACCCAGTGACTGCAAATAGAATCTGCTTGTTCACAAGCACACTGGGAGTTGGCACACATACTTTTTTCTACAGGTGTGCAAAATTTATACAGCTGGAGTTAGTTTGAACTTATTTTAAAGAATACTCCACACTGAAGAATGATAATTACCTGAGGCTACAGTCACACTGGATGTGCCTCATGTGGCACCTAGGTACCTTGCTACTCAGATGGCAACCCACTTTGCTAAGCAGACAGCTGTGACTTTTTGAGACCAGCCACACTGAGCACTAGATGACTAACCTAGTTGCTCGGTGTGTCATTAGATGAACAGTCGTGTTGGTTCTTCCTGGATTGCCACCCAGTGGCTTCAAAGATTATACTACCTGATAAACACTTCTGCATATATAATTGCATTTTTTTCTTCTCTACCATGTGTGATGAAGCATTAATATCATAAATTTTCAAAAGAGAAAATCTGTGGAATCTAGCACATGATCTTCATAAAAATTAATGGTTCTAAAGATGTAGGAAGGTGTTGCAAAGGAAACTGGTAGCTCCAGTAAGTTTCAGTTTTATTTTTATTCATGAAAGCAACTACAAATTAATTAACAATTGCAATTCCACAGCAGTAATCATAGTGGTTTACAGAATTTTTAATTTTGTAGGTAATTTAATTCTGAATACATTCCATGTCATGACCATCATGTTCAATAATGTTTTGAGACAGACAGTTAATTTACCAGGGCACCAAACCACTCCCATTGAAATAGTTATCCAGATATTCCTCATATGTATTGCACTGTTCTTGCATCTGTGCTGAGGTCCTTGGGAACTGAATGTTGGCAAAAATTTTGTATCAGTGTCTTTCCAAGTTGTTCATGCTCCATCACAAAGTTATGAAGAGTACATACTGCTTTTGTAATTATTATGGCAATACTTACATCAGTTTGAATAGCTTTTTGCAGTACTCTGCACTTTGATGCTATTATGCCAAATTCACACTCAATGCTTCAATGAGATCTCTAAAGAAGTAACTGTGCACTCCTTTTCTGTCATCAGAATACCTTTCAGGAAAAGGTTTCACCAAGTAATCCAGTAGAGGATAGCCATCATCCCCAATTAAAAGCAATGGAATTGTGACATTTGTTCCTGGAATCTGTCTTATCATGGGAATGTTGAGGTGACTTGAGTCTAGCATTTGAAGCAATGCTAAATTTCAGAAGTTCATCAAGTCACATTATTGCCTTCTGTGGCAGTGTCAATGACAACAAATTTACAATTTGTATCTACTACAGCTTGCTTTAAAATAAAAGAGTATTGTTTGTAGCTGTAATTCAAAGAGCCACTGTGATGTTGGCTTTTTACATCCATGTGTTCCTCATCTGGTGCACCAATGCAGCTTGGAAAATTCCATTTCACAAAAAAGTTGTTGGCATTGTTTTACCATTGCACAATAGTAGTGATGGCAAGTATTTAGCCTTCAGTGAGCCCCAGAGTATTTGACAAGTCTCCTTTACTATGCTGAGTGGCCTAGGCAAAAATGGTACCCAGGAGATCTATAACTATGTCCAACAGCTAAAAATCTGAAATTAAAAATAATGAATATATTATTGTGATTCTTCAGTTTCTCACAGTGTACAGTTCACAGGTCTACTGCAGGCCCTTAGTGACCCTTTGGACACTATGAACTGCCAGTACACCCGTGGACTCTTTGAAGACATTATTATTTCACTTTGGTACCAATTGTACACTCAGTTTCTAATCCTGATATAGTAAACTTAAGGAACTGCACAAGTCAACCAGCAAAGCACAAAATGGAAATGTAGCTGATGATGTTGCCACAACGTCTTGTCACTTTTTCAAACAGTTACAATTTAAGAAGAAGGAAAAAAAAAAAAAAAATACAACAATGATCTCCGAACACAGAGATTCTAGTATTTTAGAAAGTGAGAGCAAACAACAGCATATGAAACTGCTATGCTGTATTAAAATGTCCAATCTCCAGAGTTTGCCACATGTTTTTCACATATTGAATTTATATTTATTCATCTTTATGCTACCGTTAGACACTCCTCACAAGATAAACTAGCTTTGTAATTAATATTTTCTTTTTGTAGTTTTTCTGTAGTAGCCATGAGAAAGATGTTAAATGATTTTGTAGTCATTCAAAATAACCAAAAAATTTGCCTTGAAACTCCCAAAGTTGTTTGTACAACATGTTGAGTTCACCACATAAATTTCTCTCACAGCAAAGCACAAAATGTAACCAATATGATCGGAGTTTCCTCATTTTCTGACAGAAGCATTTTCTAACTCAGCATTGGAAGAAACATTTTGACAGTGAGCTAGCACTATGCCTATGGCGACTGGCATTGCTGCTCCAGTGTGGCCACCAAGCATCCAAGTACTTGGCACCAGGCGAGTAGCAGTGTATGTAGGTGCCAAGTGAGGCACATCGGTCTGGCCGTAGTTTGAGTTACAGTCTCATGTGGTACAGAGAATGCCATTAACAAGAACTATAAATGATTCAATAGATAAAAAGTCTACTCACCAAGCAGTGACAAGAAAACATAAATATAAAAGCTTCTCCTGCCATCGCTTAGTGAGTAGACATTTTATCTATCCAATTACTTATATTTTCAAAGACTGATAAGTTTTGTTGACACATGAACAAGAACTGTATGACCGTACTCTCTTTACAAGATCTCTTGAATGTTATTTAAAAAAGTAAATAGTTTGATTTAGGAAACTATAGTTCCTTCTAATTGTCTGATAAAAAATATTTTGAGTGTTATCATGCAGACAAATATTTCTTTCTTAGTTTACTGTTATGATCTTTTGAAAAATATTTTTTCATATCTTGAACCGATAATGAGTTATAAGAGTTGTCCACTTTGTGTGAGGCACTTTCTTTAGAAATATATCTTCATGGTACATGTGAAATGTTATTAAGAAATCATTGCCAGCCTTTAGTTGTAATATTCCTATGGACAGAAAACATTTTTGTTTATGCCAAGTTGTATACTTCCCATACAATCAAAGGTGCTACTTTTATAAAATCTATAATTTTCTCTGCATAAAATCATATGGAATCATTGGTATTGTTACCTCCCACACAAAACAGCCATAGTCTCTCTCTCTCTCTCTCTCTCTCTACATCTACATCTACATACATACTCCACAATCCACCATACGGCACGTGGCGGAGGGTACCTCGTACCACAACTAGCATCTTCTCTCCTTGTTCCACTCCCAAACAGAACGAGGGAATAATGACTGCCTATATGCCTCTGTACGAGCCCTAATCTCTCTTATATTATCTTTGAGGTCTTTCCGTGAAATGTAAGTTGGCGGCAGTAAAATTGTACTGCAGTCAGCCTCAAATGCTGGTTCTCTAAATTTCCTCAGTAGCGATTCACAAAAAGAACATCTCCTTTCCCCTAGAGACTCACACCCAAGTTCCTGAAGCATTTCCGTAACACTCGCAAGATGATGAAACCTACCAGTAACAAATCCAGCAGCCCGCCTCTGAATTGCTTCTATGTCCTCCCTCAATCTGACCTGATAGGGATCCCAAATACTCAAGCAGTACTCAAGAATAGGTCGTATTAGTGTTTTATAAGTGGTCTCCTTTACAGATGAACCACATCTTCCCAAAATTCTACCAATGAACTGAAGATGACTATCCGCCTTCCCCACAACTGCCATTACATGCTTGTCCCACTTCATATCGCTCTGCAATGCTACGCCCAGATATTTAATCGACGTGACTGTGTCAAGCGCTGCACTACTAATGGAGTATTCAAACATTACGGGATTCTTTTTCCTATTCATCTGCATTAATTTACATTTATCTATATTTAGAGTTAGCTGCCAGTCTTTACACCAATCACAAATCCTGTCCAAGTCATCGTGTATCCTCCTACAGTCACTCAACGACGACACATTCCCGTACACCACAGCATCATCAGCAAACAGCCGCACATTGCTATCCACCCTATCCAAAAGATCATTTATGTAGATAGAAAACAACAGTGGATCTCTCTCTCTCTAGTTGTGTGTGTGTGTGTGTGTGTGTGTGTGTGTGTGTGTGTGTGTGTGTGCACATGCTCCCTTTGTGTGGATATGTTTGCTTGTGATATTGTTTACTTTTAAAGATAATGATGAATATAGTAATTATACGGGATAAATGTTTTAATAGCTATGAAGAACATGTGTGGAAATATTTCAATCTCTGTTATAATATGTGATTAAAACTCTTTTCAAACAACTCATTCAAATCCTGTAATGTTATTTTAAAGCTGCTTTTAAGTAGTTTTACAAATTCTTTTGTTTGCACTTAACATACTATTTTCATATCTACATTATATACAGGGTGACAATTATTGAACTATATGAAAAGAACATAAATTGGTTTCAAACTGTGGCATGCACACACTTTATTCAACATGTAAATGTCACTACAGAGATTTGAATTTAGGTTATGACATGTTTGATAGGGCTGCCATCCTTACCGATGATTTGGCACAGATGAATAGTGAAATTCTGCATAACCCACTGAAGTAATGTAACATGGATGCTATCGATGACCTCCTGAATAGCTATTTTGAGCTCAGCAATGGTTTTGGGAGTTATTGTTGTACATCTTGTCTTAATATAGGCCCACAAAAAGGAGTCGCATGTGTTCTGATCCGGAGAATATTGTGGCCAATTGAGCCCCATGTCAGTGGGCCGTGGGTACCTCAGAGCCACAATGCAGTCTCCAAAGTGCTCCTCAGGGCATCAAACACTCTTCTGCTTTGATGGGGTCAAGCTCTGTCTTGCATGAACCACAGCTTATAGAAATCATTGCCACTTTATATAATGAGGATAAAATCATCTACCAAAACCTTCACGTACCGTTCGGTAGTCACAGTACCATCAAGGAATATCCCACCAATTATTCTGTGACTGGACATTGCACACCACACAGTCACCCATTGAGGGTGAAGGGACTTATCTATCACAAAATGCAGAGTCACAGTCCCCAAATGTGCCAATTTTGCGTATTGATAAGTCCATCCAAATGACAGTGGGCTTCTTCGCTAAACCAAACCATGTTCACATCAAAGTCTAGTTTATCAATTCTGTGGATAATAGTGTTGGTGAAACACAATCGCTGTTCCCTGGGGCTTAATGGCTGATGGGTTTGAATTTTGTGTGGGAAGAGATGCTGGTCTTCAACAACAATTTGTCTCAGTGTCTCCTGGGTGATTCCCACCTGTTGTGCAGCTCATCTGATTGATTTCCTGGGGGTGGGTTGAAAGACAGCGCACGTCTTCTCAGTGTTTTCTGGCATTTTCACCCTTTTTGGATGACCAACATTGCCAACACTGTCATCACGAACACTACCCATTCTCTCAAAACTGTGAATCAAATTTTGATTGTTAGCACACTTGGACCAATCATCTTCAGCTTGAACTTGGTTGTAAACTTCCTTTGAGTCACAGCTTGGCTGTTATTGCTTCACAAGTTCTATATGTTCAGGCATGCTGTAAAGTGACATTTTCATGTGCAAATGGCCGACAACAACAAGAGGCATGTGCATGGGTGTGCTAATTCCCATCATGCTCACCAGCTATGCTGTTTGAGCATTGTAACACAAACCATTCAGAAGTTATGAGGATTTTATTTCATATAGTTAAATAATGGTCACCCTGTAAATTGTTTTGTAGGAATGTTATGAAAGAATATTAAATAGTTATAAAACAAAGTGGTTCACTGTGTTCTGTACTGTAAACAAATATCTTTTATCACTTGTTTTCAGTTTTATTGATCAGAATTTAAAAAAACCAACCATAATATATCCTCTTCCACACATGTATGTCATTAAAGATCTTGTGGTTGACATGAACCATTTCTTTAAACAATATGCTTACATAGAGCCATGGCTAATGAGGAAAGAAGATGAACACACATACTGTGGTATACAGTATTTGCAGTCTCAACGAGATGCTAAAAAAATGGTATGCAACCATCCATCATTTTAAATTAATGATTTTTTAAAAAAAATAATCACTCCCATACCTAGTACTGACATAAATTTTTAATTTCCACAGAATATTTGTTTGGTTGCAGGCAGCAGAAGCTGAGCACATCATGGAAATTTGCAAAACATATCTTTTAATCCTTTCAGTAGAAAGTGATTAACATTTGTTTATTTATTTATTTATTTACATATACCATAGATCCTTTTGTATGTGTGAGATGCTAGGATGTGGAACTAGTTTAAGAATATGTAAATGTAAAAAATAACGAGGGAAGTACAGTTAATTCATAAACCAGTTACAGGAAAAATAAAAACATAAAACTATAACAAAAACAGAAGGTAAGTGAAACAAAGATATCATACAGGCACTAGAGCACATTCCACAACACTACATATCAAACAATAAAAATATACATGTCAAAAGTGTATATGTCTGATAAAACCTCATCTAATGAATACCCATAAAAAGTTTTATCATGTAAATACATAGTTATCTTATTTTAAAATAATGTGGTAGTACTGCATAGACCTTTGATGTTGTTAAACAGGAATTAAATATTTTAGTACTGGAATATATTACACCTTTGATTTTTCAAATCACAGTAGAGGTCAATCATTCTTCTTGTACGATTATCATGGTACATTAATTAGTTCCATAGAGCACAGGGTTTGTCAACCATGAAGCTCATAATGAATAAGTTGGGAGTCATCATAAGTATCACAAGTTACTTAAAAATATTATGAAATATAGTTTTTCAGCATAGGGAGCAAGTAATAGGATGGAAGTATCCAAAGTAAGTGGTCATTGTGACACTGATGTTTCCAGTATGTGAGACTGTTCTAAAGGCAAAAGTAGCTGACAACAACTTTTTCATGATCTTGAGGACTTGATCTCCCTAGCTAACCATGCTACCCATGTGGAGACCTGAGAATTTGGTGGACTGCAATGAGAATCTCTGAACAATTGTGAGCCAAATTACCAATGCGTCTACAAGTAAAACATGTGGCTGCCACAACCTTAGTGCATGGCAGTTCGTACCCTGCATGATCACAAGACTGACACCTTACTGGTACTAGGTTATTGGGTCTACCATTACCCGTAAATAATAATAAGTCCATCAGCTTTGCAAATTTAACCTTAAACTTAACACAAGACTGACACCTTACTGGCACTAGGTTATTGGGACTACCAATACCCGTAAATAATAATAAGTCCACCGGCTTTGCAAATTTAACCTTAAACTTAATTGATCTAGTAATCACAAACTAAATCTAATAACTCAGAACAGATACTGAATGAAACATAAACAAAATGGGACTTGCCACACAATGACACCCCATTGTGCTAAGCCAATACTACCGAGCTGGAGATATGCCATGTACCACTAGTTTTACACATTAGCAAAGTATCCAATCTTACTACCACACTGCAGTGTTTGGGTGTCAAGAGTTATCCAGCAATCACTTCTCTAACATTGGGATGGATGAGAGAAATGGTGAGGGAAGGGGCAGATCGTAGATTCACGCCAGGGCGTTCATTTAAGCTGTGATAACATTGACAGGTGTTTATTCATGCAGGCTCCGGGCCACACTATGTGCATGCAAGTGCAGCCAATTACAGAATGCGCTGAGGCCCTGATCACACTGGTGGCATTCATTGTCCTGGATTTTGGGTGGCAACTGCCACAAAACCATGTGGGTCACTAGCAGGTGAAGAAGAGTGTGGCTCATCCAGGCCTCTGGAGCTATAGCAGTTAGACACCCCCATGCATGCTCATCGTTGTCCCCATGTCATGTGCTTGGATGTGATAGCTGACACTAGGTGCCCTGATGCCAAGCAGCAATGCCCCATTCACCCTCCAGTGGTAGACCAGAGCGGTGGCCAATGATATGTAGGTGGATAGGAGGCCTTAAGGGTGCACCTTCTCCAGCCGGATTGTAGACAGCTTGCAGTCCATCGGCCAAAATCCCTCAGAGGGCAGTGCCTGGCTGGACACCAGCTGCCCCATCGGTGAAGTTTCCCCAAGTCCTGCAGTCACCACACCAAAGATATTGCATGCCTCATACTAGAACTTGATAAATTAATCACTGTATAGGTAGTCAGCCAATCATCATCATCCAATAGTAAACATGGTATCCTTGAAACTCAAAAGCCCATTATTTTCTCCAGTTTAGGATGCAGATGGCACTATGAGTGAATGCCTTGAGACCCTAAGCTTGTCTGGCTGGAATGGTCAGCGATACTGCTCAGTGGTGTACTCTATTAGCACATCACCTGAGCTCACCCATACTGCCTGGCTGTGGCTGGAATTCATCTGTAACAATTTACAATTCACGTACCAAACTCTTCTGGGTTGCAGCACATCTCCCCTGTTGTGACAAATTTGTCCTGAATCTTTCAATACTAGTCTTCCCTTAAAATTACTCTTAACCAACAGAACTCTGTACCATGGATGGCAAAAGCTAGTTTTAGCCAATATTTGTCCCAAAGGGTTTCTACCTTATCCACTACTACTTGGGGTTATTCTTAAAGTGCAGTTTACAGGACCTTATTGCAATAGAATCCTTAATCTAATGCTTACACTACTTAAATACAGTGGGTTTACTTCCATCAACTATTGCCTCAGCCCATGCTGGTTAACCACTCAATTGGCAACTGATGTGTCAATGGATTCATAGACTGTGCTTGTCTGTGTTTATTACAGAAATGCAATATGCAAGTACCTAGTAGAAACATGCCACAACTGGTAGCTGAAATGATTACTGATGTAATCTTCTGCTGACAGTGTCCTTGAGAATTTTGAACATTTTGTAACATCTGCTCCATTGAAACGTTTCCTTGCTGAGACTTGATAAATTTGTGTAATGAATGCATAAGCTCAGGCTGAAGGCTGGTGTTAAGGTAAATTAAACTTTGGGTTGGTAATACCCTCAGAGACCCTTCCGTACAGTACAACATATTCCATATCAATGCCATAATACTCATATCAGTGAAGGTAGCTGAAGATGGAAAGCTTTCCCGATGATCTCACATGCTGTGCTATTAATGATATCACCACTTCCTTACAACTCTAATTTCCTCAATCCCTTAAGTTTCCATTTTTCATAGCATGTTGTCAACAAAGTTTCTGGTAAGAATACTGAGTACAGCCATTATATTCCTACCTTTTGGAAGTAAGAACATGTGGACAAGATTTCCTTTTTGCAAATAGTCTCATTTATTTTCCCCATAAAAGTATTTGCCTCACATGTGTGCATATATCTCTGTACTGGTCTGTCTGGACACTCAACAGTACTCCCTTGGGTGCACTTCTCCAAATCCGCTAACGACATAACTACATGAGCTTCCCTATTATCCGAAGTCAACGACACTTCCAGCTGCCTTATTTGTATCCTGTACCCTGTAATGCAGGATGTCCCCACATTCTTGTCACATGAGGAAAAAAATTGTCCCCTCCTACCCTCTGAAATGAGTAACTAATGACATCCAGAAATAAGAAACAACACCAAATAAATCTGACAATAACCTGCAGCAATAAAAGAAAAATACACTTGTCAATGATGTGAAAACACTGGACCATGCAACCCAGTGTGAAACATATTTATAAACTCAAATAACATGAATAAATCAAACACCACCAAAATATTGCAAAGAATCTAACTGTAGAACAAAAGCAAATTGGTGCTTTTTGTTTATTATTAAGAACCTAACTCATTACAGCATAAGGCATGTCATGTAATTTGTGCTATCTAACCTTTAGAAGTTCCTTCTTCCTACCTGCTGCACCTTCACGTACAGGGTTGGTCGCGGATAATTGTGGTACTGCATCCATCATACCTTTAAATGGTTCTGTGTGACTGATGTGAACATTACGCGTTTTAATAGGAAACTGTAGCTTTACATTAACTGGTGAGATCATCTCTGTGACCTGATATGCTCCATGATATATGGTCAGGAAACTTCTTTGTCTTTCCATTCGGCATATAGGGATTAGTGACCAATACCCACTGCCCTATACGATACTGCAGTAGTTTTCCCATGTGCCTGTTTGGCTGTTCCTGTCATTCCAGCGCCTTTGTGTTTGCCTTTTATCTGTTTCTCCATACTTCCCGTATTCTGCTTGTAAACTTCTTTACTGATTTACAATCTTGTCCTAATTTAGGGTGTAAAATATCAAAGGGGGATTGCATCTTCATCCTGTACACCACATCAAATGGTGACATGCTTGTTCCTATATGAGTCTTCGAGTTGTACGCACAAACCACATACTGAAGTTGATATCCCTCTCATTGTGTCTAGTGCTCATGCAGCTACTTAGCATATTTAAAGTAGTGTCATAGAAGGCTTCATCATTCCATTGCTCTGAGGGTGGAATATGTAACTCATGTCATTAGTTCTGAAATGAAGTTTGTACCCTGATCCATGACTAAAGCACTCCAAACTTCAATACCTAACTGTTAACTAATGCTTCTGCCACAGTACTGGCCTGTTGCTATCATTACCAGAAACCATAAAAAACTGCCAATGATCAGAAGCACATACCTATTCCCTGCATGTGTTTTGTTGAATGGCTCACAGAAGACAAGGCCAAGTATTTGAAATGGCTTCAACACCTCTGGGAACCTCTGCAAAGGGATTTTCTGATGCAAAATATCTGGTCTTTGTGTGTATGGTACACATTCTCCGACACACTGCTCTACATCATGCTCCCTATTCCTCCACCAAAACTGTTTAGCAACACACATATCTGTTGCTTGTTGGCCACCATGACATGACAGCACATGGTATAGCCTGTTGTAACAACGTTTTTGGAAAATAGCTGGGGCCATGACACTTAGTCTGCATTTTGTGACTCTGCACAACAAATCCTCATGTATGATAAAGAGCGGCTGTGACTTAATAGCCTAACAATCTTTACCTTTCACCTGTACGTGTCACCATTCCAACACACCCTTGCCCAGTGTGCTCAACACAGCCAATTTGCAACTTAACATGTCTGCATTCGTATCTTTTCTGCCTGGCTTATGGGTACCTCATAATAAAATTCGCTAAACTTGAGAACCCAGTGTGTTAGATGACCAGGTGGGTCTTTCAGACCAAGCAACCATTTCAATGATACATGATCAGTCAGAGCATTAAATCTTCTACCATACAAGTAACATTATAATTACATTAATACAGTGTATGACCACTAACATGTCCTTCTCAGTTGTTGAGTACCTACATTCTGCTTTATTTAACTGTCTCAAAGCATATGAATTGTGGCTGTAAAATAACTGATACTGTCACTGAGTAAGTACGCATGTGCCAAAAGTGAATGACAAATGATTGTGAAGCTTGAAGACTTCTCATTCGAATGAATCATCTCTGGTGTCTGTAGACAGATCATTGTGGCCATGGCCTTCCTTTGTGTAAGAGCTGTTATTTTGTCTTGTCAGAAAAATGGTAAGTGTAATAGTAGAGCAATGAATTGTTGAAGTTTCAGTTGAAACTTGGAAAAACTGCTACTGAAACTTACCTGTTACTAAAAGAGGTGAATGGTGAAGACTGTTTATCATATATGCTAGTTTTTGTGTGGTTCAAGTGTTTCAAATATGGCCAAGAAAGTGTTATTATGAAAATATAAAAAAGTAGGTAATCTGATTTGGTATGACAATCAGTTAAGTATGTGACTGATTGCTGAAACTGTACGAATTAATAAAGAATGGAGAAAGCAAATTTTACATAACTAGTTTAACATGAGAACATTGTGTGAACTAGTGCTGTAAATTCTCATGATTGAACAAAAGAAGGTCATGAAAATGTAAGTACTCACACTTTGAATACCACTGAAGATCATCCTTGGAAAGAGTGATAATGTGACAAATCTTGGTTTTTCACATGTGATTCAGAAACTAAGCACCAGTCATACCACTGAAGATCATCCTTGAAAAGAGTGATAATGTTACAAATCTTGGTTTTTCATGTATGATTCAGAAACTAAGCACCAATCAATCATTGGAAGGCCCAACTTCACTGACAGCAAAAAAAGCCCGAATGAGCAAATCGAGATTCAAAATGATGCTTCACTGGGTGCCTGAAGGTCAAACTATTGGTTGATAGTACTAGTTTGAGGTTCTCGCTCAGTTCTGTGAGGAAATAAGAAAAAAAATGTTACCTGAATTGTGGAAGTACAAGTCATGGGTTCTGCATCAAGACAACACACTGGCTCATACTGCATTGTCCATTAAGAGGTTCCTAGTGAAGTACAGCATCTTAGCATTAGGCCACCCACCTTATTTGCCTGACCTAGCACCATGTGACTTTTATCTATTCATCCTTTGAAGCAGTGAAAGAAAAAGCAGCATATGTCATCAAGGATCTCACAGAGGAAGAGTTCCATCACTGTTTCCATCATAGCAAAATTCACGCAGATTACAAAAATGGTCCCATTATTTTATAGCCACAACTCATATGTTACTCTGACCCAAAATACAGCCAAGACTTGTTAGAAGCAGCAAATGAGAGGATGAATTCATTTTCAAAGTGTAGAAAAAGCAATACTGGATCCAAAAATCAATGCCTCTGTGGGGATGTAGAACCACTGGCTCTTCGCCCCCCCCCCCTCCCCCCCCCCCTCCCACCCAATAATATTGCTGCCTGCTGCCCCATCACAGCAAGAACAACTGTATCTTTGTTAGATCATCCTCTGTAGTACGTGCTTTATGCTGTACGCATTGTGTATACTGTGCGAGAATAAAAGTATTCATAGCAAGTGACAGGAGTGCGAGTGATTATTTATTGTCGTAATTACCACGCCCGCTCCCCACTACCTACACCGCCTTCAGTTTCTTGATTACTAGCTCATGCTCCTTTGTCCACTGAAACTTTACACCAATTTTGAGTAATCTGTTCTTAGGTTCAGCTGTTTTCACAAAATCCTTTACAAATGTAGTTAAACAAACCAATGAATGACTGTATGTTTTTGGTTGTTTGTGGTGTTGAAAAATTTTAATTGCTTCTGTAAGACAAGGATTGGTCTGAACACCTTGTTCACTAATTCTGTGTCCTAGACAGCTTGAGCAAAATGGTGCTTGTCAATGCTGAGTATTAACCATGCTGATTATAATCATTTGAAGCAATCCTCCAATTGTCTCACTTGCTCTGGTGTATCCTTGTATTATGTAATCTAAATATACAATACAGGTTTTAGGCCTTAACCCTCTTAAAACTCCATCCAGTAACTGCTGAAAAGTAGCAGGTGAATTTTTCAAACTGAATGACTTCCGCTTACACTGGTAATGACCACAAAGTGCCATAAATGCTGTTTTTGGTCTATCCTAAAGTGCTACTTCTGACTAACGATAACCTCTTTTGAGATCCACTGTTGTAAAGTAATGACACTGTCCCAAATTATCCAAGGCTTCCATAATATTAAACATGTGTGACCTGAGGCTGATATTTGTAATAAATATTATTTTAGGAGATCCAGTATTTGTGATTCTTGGAGTTTTCCCATCAGATAGAATATTTCATCATATTTCAGATTTGAATCAAGGACAGCATAACTCATATTCGAATATTTCAGCTGTTAACCATTCATCAATTTTTAAAATGAGTCAGTGATAGTTCTGAGTTACCAGTGTCCAAGTTAGCCTGTTTATTTGTGGAAATGCCAAAATTATGAGGTAAATAGATATACTGTGGAGTAAAATTAACATAAGTCTGCACTCCAGCAGCACAAATCATACATAAAAATTATGCAGCTCAGACAAAAATGCAGCAAGTATTGAGTCTGCAAATCTACAGTGTTTATGCTCACACATTAAGTCACCTGGGATTTGTGAATGGTGTGGAGGTTTGACAAGGAGAAATGTGGTATCATCCAGAGATCATGGTGCCACACCAAAGTTGGCAACGTGAATCAATACCACAGCCATTAGTGAGAGTTCGCTGCAATACACAACAATTGGAGGCACTCCAGAAGACCACACATCCCTCTCAGTATAGCAGTGCTTTCACACTGAGGTCAATATAGTGTTGAGGATGCAACAGCTCAGATTTCAAGGAGTCAAAATCATAGTGTAGGACCAATTAGCCATTGCAGTTTCTGATGAACTTGTACTTTAGCAAAGGTTGAACATTGTACCTCAGGAGACCAGTTTGTTAATTAGTGAATCAGGTGATTAATTAAAAATCAATGACAGTTGTAATTTATCCAACAGTCCTGTGGCAAGGAAGTGTGCCAAAGTTAAGTAAACCATTTATTTATGTAATAGAGTGAATTAATACTTCATAAGTTACAATTGCTTTATGCCACCTCACTGGGCAGTCAAAGAACCCACATTTATGGCTGGATGATTGTAGTTTTGTTTAGTCACAACAATTGTATTGGTAGTTTTCAAAGAAAATGGTTACATAAATTTGTAACAAAACAAGCCTGATGATAATACACTACTACTTTTGATATAGTTTTACACTGAATGCTGCTGTTTGCCATGTAGCTAATAGGAATTTTCAATCCTTGAATCAAGGTACCATAAGCAGATAATTTGTAGAATTTTCTTTTGGGTTAGTAACAATTCTCGATTTCTTAATGTGTGCTATACAGTAGTTTGTTTAATACCTTTATACTGGAGTATGTATCTCCACTGTGAATCATAGGCAAGGAGACAAAGTTTGTGTGAAAATTATTTTTGTGTCTTGTATTGTGATCGTACAATCAAAGTTCAGCTGAAAATGAGTTTTGTTAATAGCATTTTACTTTTTTCTTGTTTTGAATTACATAATATAGTGTTTGTGAGATTGAGATGTAAAATATTTGTTGTGAATCAAGTGTGTTCAGCTGTCATTTGAGCTTAATCTGATAATGTTGAGTTTGGACTTTTGATTAGTACACTTATGTCATCAGCATACAGTTCAGTTTTGAACCATTGTTTAAAGCTATTGAAGGAGCATTTATGTGGCTTAAGAACAAGAATGAACTAGGCACTGGTCCCTATAGGGCCATACTTGCTGTGTTGTCATACTCTGAGGTTAATTTCAGTTCTGTCTCAGTCTGTCAGTATGACCCTCTTCTTTCTATTATGATAAAACTATAACTACGCAACAGGGATGTCATTAGTGCCATAACATTTTAGTTTTCCAAGTAGAATTTTATAGTCCGCTCATTCGAGAACTTCAGTAAAACCACAGAAAGCCCCAGCAGGATAAACTTTCTTGTTTGGCTCAGGTAGGACTTCATAAGTGAGTTCCTGTGCAGCATTCTCTGTGGAGAATCCTTTAAAGAAGCTGAACTGACAAGGAAACTACACCAACTTCACCTCATATTTTAAGGAGAAAAAAGTACACTTGCAAAAATTAACCCCAGCAATTGACTCCATAGGAAAATTTCAGCCATAATTCTGTTAATATGCAGTTATGACAGTCTGAATATACAGCTTTTGAATTCACGTGCACTGGTTGTTTGTCACTTGATGTGCCCACCAGGGCTGGTCTGAGAACATTTTTTCACACAAGCGACCTCTAAATTGGCGCCACCATTTTCCATACAAACTACATTTAGTTTGGCACCCCTTCCCTTTCCTGTCCTCACTCATACTTTAGATGCTTGCCTATAAAAATAAACCAGTCTAGTGAGCATGGAAATGGATTGTTTTCAGTACTAATTATGATACTTCCTGTGTACAGATTTTTCACCAGGAACAATCTCTGGCATCCCTCTTAACTTTGTGTCCCAAGTGATCACTTGTGTTGCAAGAGCCTTAAACCAGACCATTGCCCCAATGCAGCCACAAAATATCCAAGTGTGGAGTAGTGCACAGTGGAGTGACAACCAGAGCTACCCTATTCGCAGTGTGTTTAAGGCAAGGGAAGAGGGGAGGTGGACACAACTGTCCAAAATGTTTTTAAATTTTTCCTGAGAACACACATTATCCTATGTCAAAAATAGGTAAGCAAGTATGAGTGCATAATATGTTAACCTCATGCGGATATGTGTTCAATGTTAGTTTAACAGTATTCTCATATTGATATTCTGCATCTCTGTATGTGCCTCAAGATCAAAATGATTAAACCTACACAACTGAAGAATTATTATGATATGGTGTTAATGATTTTCAACTAACAGTTTAATCATACCAATCATCTTTAAGAATAGCAGTCTTCTGCAAATGTACTTCACTTTAGTGGTGTCAGTCTTAAAATTCAAAACCAAACACATACAAAATCAATAATAATAATTAAACAGCACTACCTCTATAATGAGCTACTCATTCATTTCATTAATACACAGCATTTGTGAGTTGAAGTTTTCTGTTAGCAGAAGAGCCAACACCATGTTATGAGTGGAGGCCGAAATGCACGCGTTTTAGCTCATGCAGGCTGGCGTGAGGAGGGAAGAACTATACAGACGTGAGGTCTGGAACATGACAAGGAATGAGAATTCAGAAAGCGGGTGTAATTAGTTTGATACTTAACTTTAATCCATTAATGATGAACGTCACTCTTGATGGTACATGAGTCACAATATTATCTGTTCAGAATACATTCTTGAAGATAGTACTTATAGTAACTGAATATGGTGCCTTGCTAGGTCGTAGCAAATGACGTAGCTGAAGGCTATGTTAAGCTGTCATTTCTGCAAATGTGAAAGTGTATGTAGACAGTGAATCATCGCTAGTAAAGTCGGCTGTACAACTGGGGCGAGTGCTAGGGAGTCTCTCTAGACTAGACCTGCCGGGTGGCGGCACTCGGTCTGCAATCACTGATAGTGGCGATACGCAGGTCCGATGTATACTAACGGACCGCGGCCGATTTAAAGGCTACCACCTAGCAAGTGTGGTGTCTGGTGGTGACACCACATGAAGCATAAAAATGTTAAAAGAAAAGAGGTCTCTGGCACTACCTACAGGTTAGAAACCATGCCTTTTGACCCAGTGAACAAACCTTGTTACCTGTATCCATACAGTACTTCACAAACCTCTGAGTCACTTCACTGTACAGTACTCTGCACTCAGGCATTAGGTGGCTATAGTAGGTGGGAGAGAGTGACAACCATTGTATATTCAGAAGGTCATAACTGCATACTGTCATAATTATGGCACAAATATTCACACAGGATCAATTGCTGAGGCTGATACTCGCAAGTGTGCTTTTTTCTGCTTAAAATATGAGGTCGAGTTGGTGACATTTCCTTATGAGAGGCAGTTAGTAAGTCCTTCTGGAGGAAAAAAAAAGGGGGTGGGGGTCTCAGTTTCCTACTGAAGGCCACTTTCTCAAAACTTTTGAAGAGACTGTAAATAGTGAAACAGCCTAGTAATTAGACATGGCTTGCTTATCTTCACTTTTATTGACTGATGTTACTACAGTGTATTTAGCCTGTCAGAAAGCATGTCTGTAGTCACTGATGGATTACAGTGATATCCCCATCAAGTCACTACAAGATTTTTTATTGCTCTGCTAGAATCGCCATCATAGTAAGCTATCTTCCTTCAGAACTTTATGCAATATATCATCATTAGCCATTTGAACTATGCAACTAATCTTCAACATTCTTCTGTAACATGAAATGTCAAAAGATGCTATGTTCTTCTCTGTAATGTTTATTGGACATGTTTCACTTAAGACAAATACTTAAAAAAAAAGACTTCTAGTAGTTAAATTCTTATCTGATACTAATGTATGTCTCTTTTTCAGAAAACCTTTTCTTGCCATTGCTAATATGCATCACTTATTCTCCTTATTTCTGTTGACATTTATTATTTTGTACCAAAATATAAAAACTCATCTGTTATTTTTAGGATGTAACTCCCTGATTTAATTTACCCAGAATCACCTAACTTAATTCTACTAGACTCCATTGCCCATGTTTCAGTTTTATTGATACACACCATTTACCCCTTTTTCAAGACACTGCCTATTATGTTTAGCTGATCTTGAAGGCCATTGTTGTCTCTGACAGAAGTACAACATCATCGCAAACCTTCAAATATTTATTTCTTCTTTCTGAACTATAATTCCTTTTTTTTCTGAATTTCTGGTTAGAATTTTTTACTGCCTTTTCTGTGTATAGATCAAATCACAAGGGGATAGGTTTAGCCCTGCCTCACTTCTTTCTCAACAGAGACTCAGTATTGGTAATTCCTGCTGCTCATCATTCTGCAACATGGTAAGCATGATCTCATTGACTGTTTACACATGCAGATAAGCTGGATTCTTTATGCTAACTTCTTGATAATTCAGCTTTTGTTACCAGTCTACAGGAAGCCGTTGGCTGGTGTTACAGGGAAAGATTGTGTATTTTAATGAAATTGAATTGTTACTGTACTAATATTACCACTCACTGATTGACCCAGTTGCATTTGACTGTAGACATGCTGACAAGAAACACTGGTTCTTACATAGAGGGCCCGTAAAGAAGACGATGTTCTCCAATGTATGTAGTACTTTATGTGGTATACTAAGCGCTCTCTCTATCTGTGTGTGTGTGTGTGTGTGTGTGTGTGTGTGCTGGAGATAGAGCAGACAAAAAGATTTTCTACAAAGAAAGCTGTATTTCATCTCTCATTTGAAATCCTTACTGACCTAAGGAAGAAAATCCAGCTTGTTGGTTTAGACTATGACTTTATCAAGAACTTTGATTATGTGGACCATAACCTTATCCATCAAACTTAAATTGCATCCCTCTTGCAAGAAAGGAGTCTTATCTTCAAAGCTTGTAGCAGGAGGTCATACTGACTAACTGCATCACAGGAATAAAACTACATTGAGACTGAGGAAACGTTCATAATGCTGTAATGTTTGTTAATATATTCACTCTTCTTCATAACTTACACGAATTACCTTCCAAAACCTTGAAAGAACTGTTTTTCTTTTTCAATATTGAAGTTCCCTGATTTATTCAACTAATATTAATTTTGCAGAGTAAATTGCTATTCTGACAACAATAGTTGTATCATCTGTAAACTGTGGAATGCCTTTTATAGTTTATCCTTGTGGAAGCTTGTTCTCTGCCTCCACTGATCTCATTGTTGAGGGGATTTAAAATCTTAATCTTCCTTCAGTTTAGAACAATGGAAACTCCTGTAGGAATATCAACAATGTAGGAAAAGACAGACTGCTACTTACTGTAAAGAAGAGACATTAAGTTGCAGACAGGCACAATTAAAAGACACTTTCATAAAGCTCTTGACAACAGGCTTCATCAGTAAAAGAGAGACACACACCATTCATACACACAGGCAAGCACACCTCACATGCACATGCTTGGCAACTCCAGCATCTCAGGGCAGAATGCCTTCCTTCAATATGGGGAACATAATTTTTCAATTTCTTCCAAGCTTTGTTTATGTTATGATTTAGTTTTTATGTAAGAATCATTATTTTTTAACTGCTCAGTGCAGACCTTTGGTTTGTAATATCCAGAATAATTTGCAAAGATTACAAAGGTGTTCTTCTTTATAAGTTCCACAAACTACAATACTGTCCAAGAAGTTTGCACAAAGGACTGTTCCCTGTTAGTTGTTCTAGTTATCATTGGAAAATATTCCAAACTCTGTCTTCTGCTAAGTTTTGCCCCCTATGGATTCCTCAAGCACTATGGAAGTCATTCTTTGATGTCTTAAACACATATCCTGTTCCAGTTTTCCCACAGTCCACTTCCAAAGAATGCTCTGCATCATATGTACATTTTCAGAAATTTCTTCCTCAAGTTGAGGCCTATGTTTGACACTATTAGACTTCTCTTGGCCAGATATGCCCTCTTTGCCTGTGAAAGTCTGCTTTCCATGACGTTACTTCGCCCATCACTGCTTATTTTGTTTTCAAAGTAACGGAACGCCTTAACTTTGTGTGCTTAGTGACCATAGTTCTCATGTTAAGTTTCTCATTATTCTCATTTCTGCTACTTCACATTACCTTTGTCTCTTTTTCCAGTGTACTTTGAGCCATATTCTGGAACATAAGACTGTTCATTCCATTCAACAGACCCTGTAATTCTTCATTTTCACTGAGGATTGCAATGTCATCAGTGAATCTTATCATCGGTATTCGTTCACTATGAATATCAATCCAGTTCCTGAACCTTTCTTTTATTTCTGTCATTGCTTCCTTGATGTATAGGTTGAACAGTAGGAGCAGAAGACTACATCCCTGTCTAATATCCTTTCTGATCATTGCACTTTATTTTGGTCTTCAATTCTTATTTTTACCTCTTTGTTCTTGTACATATTGTATATTATCTGTCTACATCCCAGCCCTATGGCCTTTCTAATACTTGCACTTCACTCTAGGTCTTGCACTTCTATTCTTCCCTCTTGATGCTCATAAATATACAGTAGAGAAATCTGACATTGCACAGCTATTTATTTATAGCTCTGTGTCCATGCCCATACCACACAGTGGATGGCCTTGTGCTTAATGTTTATGATGTCATATCTCCTGAATATCTCCTGAAAATATCTCCTGAAAATAGTCCCCCATTCGGATCTCCGGGCAGGGACTACTCAAGAGGATGTCGTTATCAGGAGAAAGAAAACTGGTGTTCTACGGATTGGTGCGTGGAATGTCAGATCCCTTAATCGGGCAGGTAGGTTAGAAAATTTAAAAAGGGAAATGGATAGGTTAAAGTTAGATATAGTGGGAATTAGTGAAGTTCGGTGGCAGGAGGAACAAGACTTCTGGCCAGGTGACTACAGGGTTATCAACACAAAGTCAAATAGGGGTAATGCAGGAGTAGGTTTAATAATGAAGAGGAAAATAGGAATGCGGGTAAGCTACTGCAAACAGTATAGTGAATGCATTATTGTGGCAAAGATAGCAACGAAGCCCACACCTACTACAGTAGTACAAGTTTATATGCCAACTAGCTCTGCAGATGACGAAGAAATTGAAGAAATGTATGATGAAATAAAAGAAATTATTCAGATAGTGAAGGGTGACGAAAATTTAATAGTCATGGGTGACTGGAATTCGGTAGTAGGAAAAGGGAGAGAAGGAAACGTAGTAGGTGAATATGGACTGGGGTTAAGAAATGAAAGAGGAAGCCGCCTGGTAGAATTTTGCACAGACCACAACTTAATCATAAAAGAAGGCTGTATACATGGAAGAAGCCTGGAGATACTGACAGGTTTCAGATAGATTATATAATGGTAAGACAGAGATTTAGGAACCAGTTTTCAAATTGTAAGACATTTCCAGGGACAGATGTGGACTCTGACCACGAAAAAGACGAGGGCTAGTAGAAATCCTTGGGTAACAGAAGAAATATTGAATTTAATTGATGAAAGGAGACAATATAAAAATGCAGTAAATGAAGCAGGCAAAAAGGTATACAAACGTCTCAAAAATGAGATCGACAGGAAGTGCAAAATGGCTAAGCAGGGATGGCTAGAGGACAAATTTAAGGATGTATAGGCTTATCTCACTAGGGGTAAGATAGGTACTGCCTACAGAAAAATTAAAGAGACCTTTCGAGATAAGAGAATTACTCGCTTGAACATCAAGAGCTCAGATGGAAACCCAGTTCTAAGCAAAGAAGGGAATGCAGAAAGGTGGAAGGAGTATATAGGGGTCTATACAAGGATGTAGATGAAGATGAAATGGGAGATATGATACTGCATGAAGAGTTTGACAGAGCACTGAAAGACCTGAGTCGAAACAAGGCCCCCAGAGTAGACAACATTCCATTAGAACTACTGACGGCCTTGGGAGAGCCAGTCCTGACAAAACTCTACCATCTGGAGAGCAAGATGTCTTAGACAGATGACATATGCTCAGACTTCAAGAAGAATATAATTACTCCAATCCCAAAGAAAGCAGGTGTTGACAGATGTGGAAATTACCGAACTATCAGTTTAATAAGTCACAGCCGCAAAATACTCACGCGAATTCTTTACAGACGAATGGAAAAACTAGTAGAAGCCAACCTTGGGGAAGATCAGTTTAAATTCCGTAGAAATGTTGGAACACGTGAGGCAATACTGACCCTACGACTTATCTTAGAAGCTAGATTAAGGAAAGGCAAACCTAAGTTTCTAGCATTTGTATACTTAGAGAAAGCTTTTGACAATGTTGACTGGAATACTCTCTTTCAAATTCTGAAGGTGGCAGGGGTAAAATACAGGGAGCGAAAGGCTATTTACAATTTGTACAGAAACCAGATGGCAGTTACAAGAGTCGAGGGACATGAAAGGGAAGCAGTGGTTGGGAAGGGAGTGAGACAGGGTTGTAGTCTCTCCTCAATGTTATTCAATCTGTATATTGAGCAAGCAGTGAAGGCAACAAAAGAAAAATTCAAATAGGTATTAAAATCCATGGAGAAGAAATAAAAATTTTGAGGTTCGCCGATGACAGCAAAGGACTTGGAAGAGCAGTTGAACAGAATGGATAGTGTCTTGAAAGGAGGATATAAGATGAACATCAACAAAAGCAAAACGAGGATAATGGAATGTAGTCGAATTAAGTTGGGTGATGCTGAGGGAATTAGATTAGGAAATGAGACACTTAAAGTAGTAAAGGAGTTTTGATATTTGGGGAGCAAAATAACTGATGATGGTCGAAGTAGAGAGGACATAAAATGTAGACTGGCAATGGCAAGGCAAGTGTTTCTGAAGAACAGAAATTTGTTAACATTGAGTATAGATTGAAGTGTCAGGAATTCGTTTCTGAAAGTATTTGTTTGGAGTGTAGCCATGTATGGAAGTGAAACATGGACGATAAATAGTTTGGACATGAAGAGAATAGAAGCTTTTGAAATGTGGTGCTACAGACAAATGCTGAAGATTAGATGCGTAGATCACATAACTAATAAGGAAGTATTGAATAGGATTGGGGAGAAGAGAAGTTTGTGGTACAACTTGACTAGAAGAACGGAACGGTTGGTAGGACATGCTCTGAGGCATCAAGGGATCACCAATTTAGTATTGGAGGGCAGCGTGGAGGGTAAAACTCGTAGGGGGAGACCAAGAGATGAATACCTTAAGCAGATTCAGAAGGATGTAGGTTGTGGTAGGTACTGGGAGATGAAGAAGCTTGCACAGGATAGAGTAACATGGAGAGCTGCATCAAACCAGTCTCAGGACTGAAGACCACAACAACAACAACATCTCCTGAACTGTGTGTTGTACAAAGATATAATGTTGTAGGTACATTCAGAGGCATATGTGGATACTATATGCAGCTTGTGTTGCAAATGGAGTTTGTAGCAACAAAGTAATAAATTTAAACATTATGCATTATGTGGCACTTTGTCACGCATTTCACTGTTTATGATATCATACCTCCTGACCTATGTGTCATACAGTGATACAATATTGTAGGCACATTCAGTGGCATATGTGGATACTGTCTGTGAAATTTATTGCAAATAGAATTATTACCAAAGAAGTAATAAATTTAAAGGTCATACATGATGTGGCAGTTTTTCATGTATTTCATTGTTTATTATGTCATAACTTGTGAGCTATGTATCTTACAGTGACGTTATGAATATAATAGAGGGAAAAATTCCATGTGGGAAAATATATATCTAAAAACACAGTGTCTGTGTATGTGTGGTTGGATATGGGTGTGTGTGTGAGTGTATACCTGTCCTTTTTCCCCCTAAGGTAAGTCTTTCCGCTCCCGGGATTGGAATGACTCCTTACCCTCTACCTTAAAACTCTCCCTTAAAACCCACATCCCTTCATCTTTCCCTCTCCTTCCCTCTTTCCTGATGAAGCAACCGTTTGTTGCGAAAGCTAGAATTTTGTGTGTATGATTGTGTTTGTTTGTGTGTCTATCGACCTGCCAGCGCTTTCGTATGGTAAGTCACATCATCTTTGTTTTTAGATATATTTTTCCTGCGTGGAATGTTTCCCTCTATTATATTCATATATATATATCCAAAACCAAGGTGATGTGACTTACCAAACGAAAGTGCTGGCAGGTTGATAGACACACAAACAAACACAAACATACACACAAAATTCAAGCTTTCTCAACCAACGGTTGCTTCATCAGGAAAGAGGGAAGGAGAGGGAAAGACGAAAGGATGTGGGTTTTAAGGGAGAGGGTAAGCAGTCACTCCAATCCCGGGAGCAGAAAGACTTACCTTAGGGGGAAAAAAGGACAGGTATACACTCGCACACACACACATATCCATCTGCACATACACAGACACAAGCAGACATTTGTAAAGGCAAAGCGTTTGGGCAAAGATGTCAGTCGAGGCAGAAGTACAGAGGCAAAGATGTTGTTGAAAGACAGGTGAGGTATGAGCGGCGGCAACTTGAAGTTAGCGGAGGTTGAGGCCTGGTGGATAACGAGAACAGAGGATATACTGAAGGGCAAGTTCCCATCTCTGGAGTTCTGATAGGTTGGTATTAGTGGGAACTATCCAGATAACCTGGACGGTGTAACACTGCGCCAAGATGTGCTGGCCGTGCACCAAGGCATGTTTAGCCACAGGGTGATCCTCATTACCATTAAAGACTGTTTGCCTGTGTCCATTCATGCGAATGGACAGTTTGTTGCTGGTCATTCCCACATAGAAAGCTTCACAGTGTAGGCAGGTCAGTTGGTAAATCACGTGGGTGCTTTCACACGTGGCTCTGCCTTTGATTGTGTACACCTTCCGAGTTACAGGACTGGAGTAGGTGGTGGTGGGAGGGTGCATGGGACAGGTTTTACACTGCGGGCGGTTACAAGGGTAGGAGCCAGAGGGTAGGGAAGGTGGTTTGGGGATTTCATAGGGATGAACTAATAGGTTACGAAGGTTAGGTGGACGGCGGAAAGACACTCTTGGTGGAGTGGGGAGGATTTCATGAAGGATTGATCTCATTTCAGGGCAGGATTTGAGGAAGTCGTATCCCTGCTGAAGAGTCACATTCAGAGTCTGTGATGCATTCTATGTGGGAATGACCAGCAACAAACTGTCCATTCGCATGAATGGACACAGGCAGACAGTGTTTGTTGGTAATGAGGATCACCCTGTGGCTAAACATGCCTTGGTGCACGGCCAGCACATCTTGGCACAGTGTTACACCGTCCGGGTTATCTGGATACTTCCCACTAACACCAACCTATCCGAACTCCGGAGATGGGAACTTGCTCTTCAATATATCCTCTCTTCCTGTTACCCACCAGGCCTCAATCACCGCTAATTTCAAGTTGCCGCCACTCATACCTCACCTGTCATTCATCATCATCTTGCCTCTTCACTTCCGCCTCGACTGACATCTCTGCCCAAACTCTTTGTCTTTAAATATGTCTGCTTGTGTCTGTGTATGTGCGGATGGATATGTGTGTGTGTGCGAGTGTATACTCGTCCTTTTTTCCCCTAACGTAAGTCTTTCCGCTCCCGGGATTGGAATGACTCCTTACACTCTCCCTTAAAACCCACATCCTTTCGTCTTTCCCTCTCCTTCCCTCTCTCCTGATGAGGCAACAGTTTGTTGCGAAAGCTTGAATTTTGTGTGTGTGTTTGTGTTTGTTTGTGTGTCTATCGACCTGCCAGCGCTTTCGTTCGGTAAGTCACATCATCTTTGTTTTTAGATATATTTTTCCCACGTGGAATGTTTCCCTCTATTATATTGATATCAGTAATTTGAACCCAACAATTACGTTCGTTATTGTCACTGTTGCATTTCGAAATCTTTTCTGTCGTCTTATTTTCTCTTTCTGTTTTTGCCAGTAGTTTCACTTTGTATTCACCTTCTCCTTTTTACCGTAATCTGCTATACAATTTTATCCCGCCTATATATACTTAATAATACGTAACCCACTTCCAAACCATAACCAAAAAATTTTTTTTACCGCTTTCAACACTACCGCCGCTATAAAATCCACCATTTCTAGTTCACAAACAGTTCCTTTCACCTTTTAAACAACCATTCCGGCTGGTTCTAATAACTTTTGCTTTATTTCCATTTCCGTTTTTCCCACATCACTGATAATTTTTATCCGCTTCCCACAGGTTTTAACGTCATTATTTCTTCGTCAGACAATTGTTAGTCCCATTTTCATAATCTGCAACCACAAAACCACTCCTTTTAATATATTACACGCAGTTTTTTCGAAATTTTCCCGAATTTCTCCGTCCTTTAACGTGTTTTGGCGGCAACACAACCACCTAACCTATGTGCACATCGTTATCTACCAACCCAAGTCCAACATAGCCCAGCTGTAACCAACACCTTCTCACCTTTTTTCACACCAGATCTCCAGTTACTTTCCAGTCCACCTTTATCTCTCCCCATATATTTTTATTTTCATTTTCATTTCACCTGATGTTACACTTTCCACCTTCTAATACCATGTCACCCTCACAGCACCCCCACAACGATCCCATTAAGTTTTATTTACATTCCCTCCACAAACATGCCTTCTCCCTAGCCAGATTACGCTCCCATATTCCATTTTCTCAGGCTTGTCTGACATTTGGCATTATCCCCAAAGGCCTCACACTTACAGTTCCCATCTCTGGCTGCAACCCTTCCTTCCATCAGTCCCTATACCAGTTCCAAACTGAACAATCCATTGCCCTCACCCACCTAATCCTTCACCTACACATCAACTCAGCCAATGAACACACCCGTCAACTCCTAACCTTAATAAAAGTCCTTAACCTTTCCTCTCCCACATCCACACCGGCTGTTCAGAGCATCCTCCTACAGGCCAACCGTAAATTAGAACATCATGCCACCCTCCACCTCAAAAAACTATCCAATCTCCTGGTTTCCCACCTCCGGAAAGGCAACTCACTCACCCTTCACAACCTTTCCAGCAAACCTCAACCTCCTCTCATTGCACACCAACCCAGTCTCTCCCATCTACTCAATCTCCCAATTCCATTCCACTCCCTCCAAAACCTCAAAATTCCAATCAACACAATCTGGTACCACAACACCCTAATTCAGTAGTTAACCTTTCCTCCAAACCTCTCTCCCAATCCGAAACCTCTGTCCTATCCAAAGGCCTCACCTTCAGCCCCACTCCCAGATTCAACCAAACAGCCCTCGTCAAAGATTTACTGTCCTACACTCGTACTCTCTGCTGGAAATATCACTTTGCCATGAAGAAAAATGATCCTAATCCTACCCCTAATGATCCAACTCCCCAAGACACCATCCAAATTGAACCCTGCCTGGAGCAGTTCCGTCCTCCGTCACAGCGGGACCCACCTCCTCTTCCTCAAAATCACCCTCTCCAAACCTTCCAGGAATTTCTGACTTCCAGCCTTGCATCTCAATCCTTCTTAAAAAACTTTGATCCTACTCCCAACATCACCACTGCTGAAGCCCAGGCTATCCGTGATCTGAAGGCTGACCGATCCATCGTCATTCTTCCGGCGGACAAGGGTTCCACGACCGTGGTACTTGATCGTCGGGAGTATGTGGCTGAGGGACTGCGTCAGCTTTCAGACAACACCACATACAAAGTTTGCCAAGGTAACCCCATTCCCGATGTCCAGGCAGAGCTTCAAGGAATCCTCAGAACCTTAGGCCCACTGCAAAACCTTTCACCTGACTCCATCAACCTCCTGACCCCTCCGACACCCCGCACCCCTACCTTCTACCTTCTTCCTAAAATCCACAAACCCAATCATCCCGGCCACCCCATTGTAGCTGGTTACCAAGCCCCCACAGAACGGATCTCCGCCTACATAGATCAACACCTTCAACCCATTACATGCAGTCTCCCATCCTTCATCAAAGACACCAACCACTTTCTTGAACGCCTGGAATCCTTACCCAATCTGTTACCCCCGGAAACCATCCTTGTAACCATTGATGCCACTTCCTTATACACAAATGTTCCACACGTCCAGGGCCTCGCTGCGATGGAGCACTTCCTTTCACGCCGATCACCTGCCACCCTACCTAAAACCTCTTTCCTCATCACCTTAGCCAGCTTCATCCTGACCCACAACTTCTTCACTTTTGAAGGCCAGACATACCAACAATTAAAGGGAACAGCCATGGGTACCAGGATGGCCCCCTCGTACGCCAACCTATTCATGGGTCGCTTAGAGGAAGCCTTGTTGGTTACCCAGGCCTGCCAACCCAAAGTTTGGTACAGATTTATTGATGACATCTTCATGATCTGGACTCACAGTGAAGAAGAACTTCAGAATTTCCTCTCCAACCTCAACTCCTTTGGTTCCATCAGATTCACCTGGTCCTACTCCAAATCCCATGCCACTTTCCTGTCCAATGGCCAGCTTCACACGTCCGTCCACATAAAACCCACCAACAAGCAACAGTACCTGCATTATGACAGCTGCCACCCATTCCACATCAAACGGTCCCTTCCCTACAGCCTAGGTCTTCGTGGCAAACGAATCTGCTTCAGTTCGGAATCCCTGAACCATTACACCAACAACCTGACAACAGCTTTCGCATCTCGCAACTACCCTCCCGACCTGGTACAGAAGCAAATAACCAGAGCCACTTCCTCATCCCCTCGAACCCAGAATCCCCCACAGAAGAACCACAAAAGTGCCCCACTTGTGACAGGATACTTTCCGGGACTGGACCAGACTCTGAATGTGGCTCTCCAGCAGGGATACGACTTCCTCAAATCCTGCCCTGAAATGAGATCCATCCTTCATGAAATCCTCCCCACTCCACCAAGAGTGTCTTTCCGCCGTCCACCTAACCTTCGTAACCTGTTAGTTCATCCCTATGAAATCCCCAAACCACCTTCCCTACCCTCTGGCTCCTATCCTTGTAATCGCCCCTGGTGTAAAACCTGTCCCATGCACCCTCCCACCACCACCTACTCCAGTCCTGTAACTCGGAAGGTGTACACGATCAAAGGCAGAGCCACATGTGAAAGCACCCACATGATTTACCAACTGACCTGCCTACACTGTGATGCATTCTATGTGGGAATGACCAGCAACAAACTGTCCATTCGCATGAATGGACACAGGCAGACAGTGTTTGTTGGTAATGAGGATCACCCTGTGGCTAAACATGCCTTGGTGCACGGCCAGCACATCTTGGCACAGTGTTACACCGTCCGGGTTATCTGGATACTTCCCACTAACACCAACCTATCCGAACTCCGGAGATGGGAACTTGCTCTTCAATATATCCCCTCTTCCCATTATCCACCAGGCCTCAATCTCCGCTAATTTCAAGTTGCCACCACTTATACCTCACCTGTCACTCAACATCATCTTTGCCTCTTCACTTCCGCCTCGACTGACATCTCTGCTCAAACTCTTTGTCTTTAAATACGTCTGCTTGTGTCTGTGTATGTGCGGATGGATATGTGTGTGTGTGCGAGTGTATACCCGTTCTTTTTTCCCCCTTAAGGTAATTCTTTCCGCTCCCGGGTTTGGAATGACTCCTTACCTTCTCCCTTAAAACCCACATCCTTTCGTCTTTCCCTCTCCTTCCCTCTTTCATGATGAGGCAACAGTTTGTTGCGAAAGCTTGAATTTTGTGTGTATGTTTGTGTTCGTTTGTGTGTCTGTCGACCTGCCAGCACTTTCATTTGGTAAGTCACATCATCTTTGTTTTTTTGTGGAAAAAATATATCTAAAAAGAAAGAAAGTGATGAGACTTACCAAACAAAAGCGCTGGCAGGTTGATAGACACACAAACAAACACAAACATACACACAAAATTCTAGCTTTCGCAACTAACGGTTGCTTCGTCAGGAAAGAGGGAAGGAGAGGGAAAGATGAAAAGAAGTGGGTTTTAAGGGAGAGGGTAAGGAGTCATCCCAATCCCGGGAGCGGAAAGACTTACCTTAGGGGGAAAAAAGGACGGGTATACACTCGCACACACACACATATCCATCCGCATATACCTATATGCGGATGGATATGTGTGTGTGTGCGAGTGTATACCCGTCCTTTTTTCCCCCTAAGGTAAGTCTTTCCGCTCCCGGGATTGGGATGACTCCTTACCCTCTCCCTTAAAACCCACTTCTTTTCATCTTTCCCTCTCCTTCCCTCTTTCCTGACGAAGCAACCGTTTGTTGCGAAAGCTAGAATTTTGTGTGTATGTTTGTGTTTGTTTGTGTGTCTATCGACCTGCCAGCATATATATATATATATATATATATATATATATATATATATATATATATATATATATATATATATATATATATATATATATATATGGAATGCACACACACATTTTTATAATATGTATGGATTAACCATCTATCCCTAAAGCTTACACCTATTTTCATGAGAATTTTGGACATCTTGTACCATTTTACATTGCCAAATAATTTTTCCAAGTTCACAAATCCTATGCACATGTATTGATTTTCCTTAAATCTTGTTTCCATTATCAGGTATAAGTCAGACCTACCTTTGTGGTGCCTTTATCTTCCCTAAAGCCAAACTAATCATAATCTAACAGATCCTCAATTTTCCTTTCCATTCTTCTGTATATTGTTCTTGTCAGCAATTTGGATACATAAGTTGTTAAAGTAAGTCACAACAGTGCAGTGTTCTCAACTGCTAGTCTAAAGCACTGTCCTCTCCTAAATTAACTGTATCATCCAAGGGTCTCATGTTCAACCCTAAACCTCCATTTAATCACGCTACTATGGTGAAGGACCTACTTTCCTTCACACTTAATGTCAACAGGAAATATCACTTTTCAACCCAATCCCAAAACCTTTCAAACAGCAAACCTGACATTGAATCCTGCTTTAAACAGTTCCAACCATGATCCCAACTTGATTCACCACTGCTACCTCAAAATTATCCATTACAAGCGTTCCAAGTATTCCTCATATCTAGCATTGCTTCATAGCCCTCCCTTAGGTCCCTATAACATGAACAACATGAGCCCAACCTGTCCTCTGCAGAACTCCAAGCTCTTCATACCCCAATAGATGTTGACTCTATCATTATCCTTCCAGCAGACAAGGGATCTTCCACTGTGGTACTTGACTAACAGGAAAGTGTCATTGAAAGTCTATGACAGCTGTCTGACACCACTACACATAGCATCTGCCATCAATATCCCATCCCTGCAGTCCCTCCTTGAAACCTTAGGCCCCTCACAGGGACTACAGGGACTAACACCTCAATCCATAGAACGTGTTACCCCATCCAAACAACCCACCCTCACCTGTACCGAATCCCATGCCACTTTCGTCGATGTTGATCTCATGCTCACCAGAGGCCAGCTATGCACTTTTGCCCACATTGAACCTACTAACAAACAACAGTACTTACAGTTGCCATCCTTCCCATGTCAAACATTCCCTCCCATACTAAGAGTGGACGATCAAGAACGAAGTGCTAGTATTAAGAAGGGTGTAAGACAAGGCTGTAGCCTTTCGCCCCTACTCTTCAATCTGTACATCGAGGAAGCAATGATGGAAATAAAAGAAAGGTTCAGGAGTGGAATTAAAATTCAAGGTGAAAGGATATCAATGATACGATTCGCTGATGACATTGCTATCCTGAGTGAAAGTGAAGAAGAATTAAATGATCTGCTGAACGGAATGAACAGTCTAATGAGTACACAGTATGGTTTGAGAGTAAATCGGAGAAAGACGAAGGTAATGAGAAGTAGTAGAAATGAGAACAGCGAGAAACTTAACATCAGGATTGATGTGTCACGAAGTCAATGAAGTTAAGGAATTCTGCTACCTAGGCAGTAAAATAACCAATGACGGACGGAGCAAGGAGGACATCAAAAGCAGATTTGCTATGGCAAAAAAGGCATTTCTGGCCAAGAGAAGTCTACTAATATCAAATACCGGCCTTAATTTGAGGAAGAAATTTCTGAGGATGTACGTCTGGAGTACAGCATTGTATGGTAGTGAAACATGGACTGTGGGAAAACCGGAACAGAACAGAATCGAAGCATTTGAGATGTGGTGCTATAGACGAATGTTGAAAATTAGGTGGACTGATAAGGTAAGGAATGAGGAGGTTCTATGCAGAATCGGAGAGGAAAGGAATATGTAGAAAACACTGATAAGGAGAAGGGACAGGATGATAGGACATCTGCTAAGACATGAGGGAATGACTTCCATGGTACTAGAGGGAGCTGTAGAGGGCAAAAACTGTAGAGGAAGACAGAGATTGGAATATGTCAAGCAAATAATTGAGGACATAGGTTGCAAGTGCTACTCTGAGATGAAGAGGTTAGCACAGGAAAGGAATTCGTGGCGGGCCGCATCAAACCAGTGAGTAGACTGATGACCAAAAAAAACAGCCTTGGCATTTGAGGAAAACGTATTTGTTCAGATGCAGACTCTTTAGGACAATCACTACTATTCTCGCCTCAGCCTTCACTGAACATAATTACCCCACTAGCCTAGTTCAAAAACAGTTTTCCTGGGCCATCGCATCCAATTATGGTACTGCTGATCCCTCCAAAAAACATACTAGGAGTATACCACTTATCACTCACTATTATCCTGATCTTGAATGTATTAATCAGCTACTTCTACAAGGCCATGACTTCCTAAGATTATGCCCTGATATGAGGTCCATTCTGTCTGAGATTTTGCCCACCACACCTAGAATAGTTTTGTGTCGCCATTTCAGTCTCCACAATATCCTTGTCAGACACTACACTCCTTCTGTACCCATCTCCCTACTCTATGGCTCGTACCCCTGTGACTGCCTCCACTGCAAGACTCGCCCTGTGCACCATTCTACCAACACCTATACCAACACTGTAACTGGCTATCAAAGGAGAGCCACCTTTGAAACGAGACACGTCTGTACCACCTGTTATGTAAACACTGTTTGGCCGTTTAATTCAGGATGACTACCACCAAGTTATCAGGTAGGATGAAGAGGCATAGGCAGAGGGTGTATACTGGTAACACACTATATCCTGTTAGAGAATGTGCACTACAACACGACAGTAGAGACCTTGACACCTGTTGCACCACATGTACCATCAGGATTCTTCCCCAAGACACCAATTTCTCAGAACTTTGAAGGCAGGAACTGGTGCCACAACATGTCCTTGGTTTTTGCCATCCACCTGGCCTTAATTTACGTTAATTTCTTCAGCCTCAACATCTCTTCACAGTAACTATTCCTTCCTTCACTCCATTTTAGTTTTCTACATCTTTCATTTTCTGAACTGTCTATTTTTCGCCATCCTCCTCCCACTTCTAATCACATGCAATGTACTTGTCTTTTCGCTCTTGTTAACGTGTGCACAATGTTTTAGCAGTAATCTCTGTCTTGCATATTACCATATCTTCCACCTTCAAGCTCTCAGGTTTCCAAATCTTGTATAGTGCAGCGCCAACAATTAGTATTTCCTTCTCATCCCATCCAGTAAGTTTCCCTCGACCCGGGGTTCTGGGTGACTTTTCTGAAATTTGCCCCTTTTTCTAAACCTCTCCAGTTCATTTCATTCCCCCCTCTTTCTTCCCTTTCAACCTTCTGCCAGAAGAAGGAGCCATTGGCCTCAAAAGCTTGCACAAGTAATACCTTTTTTATATGTGTGTTGTCTTTGCTCGATGAATAGATTTTTGATCTACCTAACTACATTATATTTTCAAAAATTGAGTATTTTCGTTGATATAAGGTGATTGTGTGATAGTTCATGCCCATATCTGCCCTTGCCATCTTTGGGGTTGTGTGGATGATATTATTCTCAAAGTCTCTACAAATAAATTTGCATAGACACATGATTGTCACTCCCTGTCCTCAATAATTTTAAGAAGTGTGACATGAAGTCAAGTAAGATTTATGCACCTATTCTTATGTCATTTGAAGATTGTGTCAGTGCTGCTATGGATGCAATAAAAATATATGGAGATTGCTTCTCTTATCAGGTGCAGTTGCTGTATGCAGTCCATCCTCAGTGGCCAGAGACAAGGTCATGTGTGTGTGTGTGAATTGTGTTTGTGTGAATGTGTTAGCAGTCTTCTTTGCTGAGCCTGTCAGTGATTCAACATCTCCTCTATACAGTGAGTAGCAATCTATTCTTTTCATAATATTGCTGTTTTTCCATCTTGGATTTTCCTGAGTAGAAACTGTTTATCTCTTATTTCATAGATAAATTTGCCATGAATTTAATTTTAGTATTGATATAAACTGACAACTTTATTGCTTCAAAAACTGAGTCTGAAGATTGTCCCTTTATTGGAGTCCATCTATATTGTGTTGTGACATATAAAGTAATTGCATTGTTTCTTTCAGGAAAATCACTATGAATGCATTTTGTGTGCCTGTTGCTCTACATCATGCCCTTCGTACTGGTGGAATGGCACTAAATTTCTGGGACCAGCAGCACTCCTGCATGTAAGTGTCTGAATTCCTCTTTACATCTACATTTCAGGTTCCTTTTATTTTACAAGAAAATTCACTTGTACAACAAAATCCATTTGTACAACATATTTTCTGTGAGATAACTGGAAAAAAAGTTGCTAATCACATATGAAACTTACAACCCAACAGAGAGGATGGCAGTTGCATTAAAACTAAAATTCTTAGCTTTTAAATTATGCAGTTTTTTGTGTCTGAGCTACACAGAGATATTTTGGGACGTGTTGTTACTGACCTAGGAGACCATGCAATGATTGGTTGTCATGAATAAGAAAGTAAAAATAATTATAAATGAAAATCAAAATAATGTGTATATACTACAGTATTAATTCATTTCATTTACTGGTTTCCAGCTTACCAGGTCATCATCTTACTTTAACTACCATGACCAAAGAGGGCACAACATTAGTGAACAACGTTGAAAAACATGTTTCACTTCCAGAGTGATGTATGAGCACAAAATAAATGTCATCTTGAAAGTGTAGTGGCAATGTAATTAAAAATGCTGAAGTTAAATGATAAATAAATGTGAAGGGAACAAGCCAGAAAAATGTTGATATGAAAACACAAAAAACAGTGCCTTTATAACAGTTTAAATTAAACTAACAATCACAATAAAATGAAATCGATACGAGACAAGAGTGCTGAAGAACAGCTTGAAGTGGTAATATATATAGAAGGTGGAAAAACTGCAAGAAAGATGTATGTATTATAAAACAACTGAACTTATGGAGGACATAGTCACAATAAAATAAATAAATATATGGAAAATTGTGAAACTTGTGGTGACCAATGCCTCCTTATCTGGAAATAATTTTCTGTGGTGTGAGGAGTGTTTAAGAAGTGAACGTGACTGGCCATTCTGAATCATTCGGTACTTTTGTGATCTAAGAGCCCCAATGCTGCATGCTGATGCATCCAAGGTCAAAGCAAGAGGTAAATGAAGCTGATACAATGTCGGGCAAGAACCAACTTAAGACATTGCTTCAGCTTATTAAGTACCTAGTGACAGTCTGGGACAACTGAAAAGACATGCCTTTTCTCAGCAGGCAATTCAGTGGATGGGCTATCATTACAGTTTGGGGGATAAACAAACCTGCAATTCATTTATGTTCTTTGGTGTAGGAATATGAGAAATGGCTACCACATTTTTTAATGTTGGTTTATGGCCATCACAGCTAAGGATATATCCTATATACTTGATGGAAGGCTGCAAGAAGGAACATTTCTAGTTACACTTTAGTCCAGCTTGCGAAAGGACTCAAAATACTCACTGGAGATTTGACAGATGCTCCCTCTGAGTCCATCCTGCAATAATTATATCGTACAGATACTTGATTTTTTGGTGGAATATTGGCAATAGTTTGTTCTACAGATTTCTTTTGTGCTAGCAATGCCGATAGTAACCTGTTGTATTGGTAGAGGCCAGAAGGAGTACTTCATACAAGTATAACTTTGGAAAAACTGGTCCAAGGGAAGTTGAAATAAGGTTCCAAAAGAGAGCAGCCTTAGAGAAATACAGACCCCATTAATTTTGAAAATAACTCATCAAGATACAGAAAGGCATATGAGTCCACAATTGACTGAAAATCTTCAAAGACTTGCATTAGCGCACCTGGTTTGTGAGCAATGACTAAAGGTGATATCCATCTGCTACATAGAAATGGAGATGGCACTTTCAAACCTTTTAAGTGATCCAGCGCTACTTTATGTTCATCCTGCAAGGTTAAAGGTATTGGGTGGGCTCCAAAAAATTTCTGTACTGCCAACTGTTTAAGTGTAATATAGGCAAAAATATTGGAGGCAATTGCCTGGCCTAGAGGAAACAAGCAGCATATTGGAGCCATAAAGAGTGCACTTCTGCACATGGAATAGTATTTTGAATTGCATATACTGATGGAGCCATAAAGAGTGCACTTCTGCACATGGAATAGTATTTTGAATTGCATATACTGATGTCGGATATAAAACCCAAAGACTGTGTCTGCACCCAGACCAAAGATACTTTACACAATGGTTCTGTTACTACAAAGAAAGTAAGAGTTCAGTTACATGCTCACATGTTATTTACAGATCTACATGGCCTGTTGTGTTGTTGTGGTCTTCAGTCCTGAGACTGGTTTGATGCAGCTCTCCATGCTACTCTTTCCTGTGCAAGCTTCTTTATCTCCCAGTACCTACTGCAACCTACATCCTTCTGAATCTGCATTGTGTATTCCTCTCTTGGTCTCCCTCTATGATTTTTACCCTCCACGCTGCCCTCCAATACTAAATTGGTCATCCCTTGATGCCTCAGAACATGTCCTACCAACCGATCCTTTCTTCTACTCAAATTGTGCCACAAACTCCTCTTTTCCCCAATTCTATTCAATACCTCCTCATTAGTTATGTGATCTACCCATCTAATCTTCAACATTCTTCCGTAACACCACAGTTCAAAAGCTTCTATTCTCTTCTTGTCCAAACTATTTATCGTCCATGTTTCACTTCCATACATGGCTACACTCAATACAAATGCTTTCGGAAACGACTTCCTGACACTTAAATCTATACTCAATGTTAACAAATTTCTGTTCTTCAGAAACGCTTTCCTAGCCATTGACAGTCAACATTTTATATCCTCTCTACTTCGACCATCATCAGTTATTTTGCTCCCCAAATAGCAAAACTCCGTTACTACTTTAAGTGTCTCATTTCCTAATCTAATTCTCTCAGCATCACCTGATTTAATTTAACTACATTCCATTATCCTCGTTTTGCTTTTGTTGATGTTCATCTTATATCCTCCTTTCAAGACACTGTCCATTCCGTTCAACTGCTCTTCCAAGTCCTTTGCTGTCTCTGACAGAATTACAATGTCATTGGCGAACCTCAAAGTTTTTATTTCTTCTCCATGGATTTCAATACCTACTTGAATTTTTCTTTTGTTTATTTTACTGCTTGCTCAATATACAAATTGAATAACATTGGGGACAGGCTACAACACTGTCTCACTCCCTTCCCAATCACTGCTTCCCTTCATGTCCCTTGACTCTTATAACTGCCATCTGGTTTCTGTACAGATTGTATATAGCCTTTCGCTCCCTGTATTTTATTCCTGCCACCTTCAGAATTTGAAAGAGAATATTCCAGTCAACATTGTCAAATGCTTTCTCTAAGTCTGCAAATGCTAGAAACTTAGGTTTGCCTTTCCTTAGTCTATTTTGTAAGATAATTCCTAGGGCCCCCCCATGAACCATGGACCTTGCCGTTGGTGGGGAGGCTTGCGTGCCTCAGCGATACAGATAGCCGTACCGTAGGTGCAACCACAACGGAGGGGTATCTGTTGAGAGGCCAGACAAACATGTGGTTCCTGAAGAGGGGCAGCAGCCTTTTCAGTAGTTGCAAGGGCAACAGTCTGGATGATTGACTGATCTGGCCTTGTAACATTAACCAAAACGGCCTTGCTGCGCTGGTACTGCGAATGGCTGAAAGCAAGGGGAAACTACAGCCGTATTTTTTCCCGAGGACATGCAGCTTTACTGTATGATTAAATGATGATGGCGTCCTCTTGGGTAAAATATTCTGGAGGTAAAATAGTCCCCCATTCGGATCTCCGGGCGGGGACTACTAAAGAGGACGTCGTTATCAGGAGAAAGAAAACTGGCATTCTACGGATCGGAGCGTGGAATGTCAGATCCCTTAATCGGGCAGGTAGGTTAGAAAATTTAAAAAGGGAAATGGATAGGTTAAAGTTAGATATAGTGGGAATTAGTGAAGTTCGGTGGCAGGAGGAACAAGACTTTTGGTCTGGTGATTACAGGGTTATAAATACAAAATCAAATAGCGGTAATGCAGGAGTAGGTTTAATAATGAATAAAAAAATAGGAGTGCGGGTTAGCTACTACAAACAGCATAGTGAACGCATTATTGTGGCCAAGATAGACACAAAGCCCATGCCTACTACAGTAGTACAAGTTTATATGCCAACTAGCTCTGCAGATGATGAAGAAATAGATGAAATGTATGACGAGATAAAAGAAATTATTCAGGTAGTGAAGGGAGACGAAAATTTAATAGTCATGGGTGACTGGAATTCGTCAGTAGGAAAAGGGAGAGAAGGAAACGTAGTAGGTGAATATGGATTGGGGGGAAGAAATGAAAGAGGAAGCCACCTTGTAGAATTTTGCACAGAGCGTAACTTAATCAAAGCTAACACTTGGTTCAAGAATCATAAAAGAAGGTTGTATACCTGGAAGAATCCTGGAGATACTAAAAGGTATCAGATAGATTATATAATGGTAAGACAGAGATTTAGGAACCAGGTTTTAAATTGTAAGACATTTCCAGGGGCAGATGTGGATTCTGACCACGATCTATTGGTTATGAACTGCAGCTTGAAACTGAAGAAACTGCAAAAAGGTGGGAATTTAAGGAGATGGGACCTGGATAAACTGAAAGAACCAGAGGTTGTACAGAGTTTCAGGGAGAGCATAAGGGAACAATTGACAGGAATGGGGGAAAGAAATACAGTAGAAGAAGAATGGGTAGCTCTGAGGGATGAAGTAGTGAAGGCAGCAGACGATCAAGTAGGTAAAAAGATGAGGGCTAGTAGAAATCCTTGGGTAACAGAAGAAATATTGAATTTAATTGATGAAAGGAGAAAATACAAAAATGCAGTAAATGAAGCAGGCAAAAAGGAATACAAACGTCTCAAAAATGAGATCGACAGGAAGTGCAAAATGGCTAAGCAGGGATGGCTAGAGGACAAATGTAAGGATGTAGAGGCTTGTCTCACTAGGGGTAAGATAGATACTGCCTACAGGAAAATTAAAGAGACCTTTGGAGAGAAGAGAACCACTTGTATGAATATCAAGAGCTCAGATGGTAACCCAGTTCTAAGCAAAGAAGGGAAGGCAGAAAGGTGGAAGGAGTATATAGAGCGTTTATACAAGGGCGATGTACTTGAGGACAATATTATGGAAATGGAAGAGGATGTAGAACATTCCATTAGAACTACTGATGGCCTTGGGAGAGCCAGTCATGACAAAACTCTACCATCTGGTGAGCAAGATGTATGAGACAGGCGAAATACCCTCAGAGTTCAAGAAGAATATAATAATTCCAATCCCAAAGAAAGCAGGTGTTGACAGATGTGAAAATTACCGAACTATCAGTTTAATAAGTCACAGCTGCAAAATACTAACACGAATTCTTTACAGACAAATGGAAAAACTGGTAGAAGCGGACCTCGGGGAAGATCAGTTTGGATTCCGTAGAAATGTTGGAACACATGAGGCAATACTGACCTTACGACTTATCTTAGAAGAAAGATTAAGAAAAGGCAAACCTACGTTTCTAGCATTTGTAGACTTAGAGAAAGCTTTTGACAATGTTAATTGGAATACTCTCTTTCAAATTCTGAAGGTGGCAGGGGTAAAATACAGGGAGCGAAAGGCTATTTACAATTTGTACAGAAACCAGATGGCAGTTATAAGAGTCGAGGGGCATGAAAGAGAAGCAGTGGTTGGGAAAGGAGTGAGACAGGGTTTTAGCCTCTCCCTGATGTTATTCAATCTGTATATTGAGCAAGCAGTAAAGGAAACAAAAGAAAAATTCAGAGTAGGTATTAAAATTCATGGAGAAGAAGTAAAACCTTTGAGGTTCGCCGATGACACTGTAATTCTGTCAGAGACAGCAAAGGACTTGGAAGAGCAGTTGAACGGAATGGACAGTGTCTTGAAAGGAGGGTATAAGATGAACATCAACAAAAGCAAAACAAGGATAATGGAATGTAGTCAAATTAAATCGGGTGATGCTGAGGGAATTAGATTAGCAAATGAGACACTTAAAGTAGTAAAGGAGTTTTGCTATTTAGGGAGTCAAATAACTGATGATGGTCGAAGTAGAGAGGATATAAAATGTAGACTGGCAATGGCAAGGAAATCGTTTCTGAAGAAGAGAAATTTGTTAACATCGAGTATAGATTGAAGTGTCAGGAATTCGTTTCTGAAAGTATTTGTATGGAGTGTAGCCATGTATGGAAGTGAAACATGGACGATAACTAGTTTGGACAAGAAGAGAATAGAAGCTTTTGAAATGTGGTGCTACAGAAGAATGCTGAAGATAAGGTGGGTAGATCACGTAACTAATGAAGAGGTATTGAATAGGATTGGGGAGAAGAGAAGTTTGTGGCACAACTTGACTAGAAGAAGGGATCGGTTGGTAGGACATGTTTTAAGGCATCAAGGAATCACAAATTTAGCATTGGAGGGCAGCGTGGAGGGTAAAAATCGTAGAGGGAGACCAAGAGATGAATACACTAAGCAGATTCAGAAGGATGTAGGCTGCAGTAGGTACTGGGAGCTGAAGAAGCTTGCACAGGATAGAGTAGCATGGAGAGCTGCATCAAACCAGTCTCAGGACTGAAGTCAACAACAACAACAACAACAATTCCTAGGGGCAATATTGCCTCATGTGTTCCAATATTTCTACGGAATCCAAACTGATCTTCCCCGAGGTTGGCGTCTACCAGTTTTTCTATTAGTCTGTAAAGAATTCGCGTGAGTATTTTGCAGAAGTGACTTATTAAACTGATAGTCCGGTAATTTTCACATCTGTCGACACCTGCTCTCTTTGGGATTGGAGTAATTATATTCTTCTTGAAGTCTGAGCATATGTCATCTGTCTAATACATCTTGCTCTCCAGATGGTAGAGTTTTGTCAGGACTGGCTCTCCCAAGGTTGTCAGTAGTTCTAATGTAACCTTGTCTACTCCCAGGGACTTGTTTTGTCTTGGGTTTTTCAGTGCTCTGTCAAACTCTTCATGCAGTATCATATCTCCCATTTCATCTTCATCTACATCCTCTTCCATTTCCATAATATTGTCTTCAAGTATATCACCCCTTTATATACTCCTTCCACCTTTCTGCTTTCCCTTCTTTGCTTAGAACTGGGTTTCGATTTGAGCTCTTGATATTCATACAAGAGGTTCTCTTTTCTCCAAAGGTCTCTTTAATTTTCCTGTAGGCAGTATCTATCTTACCCCTAGTGAGATAAGACTCTACATCCTTACATTTGTCCTCTAGCCATCCCTGCTTAGCCATTTTGTACTTGCTGTCGATCTCATTTTTGAGATGCTTGTATTGCTTTTTGCCTGCTTCATTTACTGCATTTGAATATTTTCTCCTTTCATCAATTAAATTCAATATTTCTTCTGTTACCCAAGAATTTCTACAAGCCCTCCTCTTTTTACCTACTTGATCCTCTGCTGCCTTCACTACTTCATCCCTCAGAGCTATCCATTCTTCTTCTACTGTATTTCTTTCCCCCATTCCTGTCAGTTGTTCCCTTATGTTCTCCCTGAAACTCTGTACAACCTCTGGTTCTTTCAGTTTATCCAGGTCCCATCTCCTTAAATTCCCACCTTTTTGCAGTTTCTTCAGTTTTAATCTACAGTTCATAACCAATAGATTGTGGCCAGAGTCCATCTGCAACTGGAAATGTCTTACAATTTAAAACCTGGTTCCTAAATCTCTGTCTTACCATTATATAATCTGTCTGAGACTTTCCAGTATCTCCAGGCTTCTTACATGTATACAACCCCCTTTCATGATTCTTGAACCAAGTGTTAGCTGTGATTAAGTTATGCTCTTTGCAGAATTCTACTAGGCAGCTTCCTCTTTCATTTCTTACCCCAAATCCATATATGCCTACTACATTTCCTTCTCTTTCTTTCCCTAATATTCAATTCCAGTCACCCATGACTATTAAATTTTCGTCTCCCTTCACTATCTGAATAATTTCTTTTATCTCATCATACATTTAATCACTTTCTTTGTCATCTGCAGAGCTGGTTGGCATATGAACTTGTACTACTGTAGTAGGCGTGGGCTTCATGTCTATCTTAGCCACAATAATGCATTCACTATGCTGTTCATAGTAGCTTATCTGCACTCCTATTTTTTTATTATTAAACCTACTCCTGCATTATCCATATTTGAGTTTGTATTTATAACCTTGTATTCACCTGATCAGAAGTCCTCTCCCTCCTGCCACCGAATTTCACTAATTCCCACTATATCTAACCTTAATCTATCCATTTCCCTTTTTAAATTTTCTAACCTACCTGTCCAATTAAGGGATCTGATATTTCACGCAGTGTCACTCCGATCCGTAGAAACATCAGTTTTTTTCTCTCCTGATAACGACATCCTCCTGAGTAGTCCCCGCTTGGAGATCTGAATGGGGGACTATTTTACCTCCAAAATATTTTACCCAAGAGGATGCCATCATCAGTTAACCATACAGTAAAGATGCATGCCCTCAGAAAAAATTACAGCTATAGTTTCCTCTTGCTTTCAGCCATTTGCATTACCAGTGCAGCGAGGCCATGTTGGTTGATGTTACAAGGCCAGATCAGTCAATCATCCAGACTCTTCTACTGAAAAGGCTGTTGCCTCTCTTCAGGAACCACACATTTGTCTGGCCTCTCAACAGACACCCCACAGTTGTGGTTACACCTACAGTATGGATATCTTTATCACTGCGGCATGTAAGCCTCCCTACCAATGGCAAGGTCCATGGTTCATGGGGGTGATTTTTATTATCAACAACAATAACAATTAAGGAGTAAATATATTGAGCAGTGAGCTCAGGAATTCCAAGATGCTTAAAAAGGCTTCTGAAAGATGTACTGTGATATACCGTACATAATATTCTAAGAGCATAACATGCCAAGCTGAGATTTTTGATTTGTTTATGCATTTTAACCTCTCATCTAGCTGGCTGCCAAGGAATTTCACACACTGTGCTTCATTAATGTTTACTCCTATGCTAGCATGCTGCTATTGTTGGTTTTTTAATTGTGTAATACAGCACGAGTCTTTGTGAGGTTAAGACTTAAACTGTTAGCTGTGAATCACTGTTCAGCTGTCATCTGAACTGTTTTTGCTAGGGTTGAGTTTGGGCCCTTGATTAGTATGCTTGTGTCATCAGCAAAAATTAAAGATTTAGAATTGTCCTATAGTTATTGGAAGGTCATTTATGTGGGTTAGAAGCAAGGGTGGGACCAGTACAGTTCCTGTGGGACACCTGAGGTTATTTTCACACCTGAGATACAGTCTTTTACTGAGACCCTCTGCTTTCTGCTATAGGGGCAAAATTCCATGCCTGCAAGAGGGATGTCAGTAATGCCACAACATTAAGCTTACTGATATGGAACTCCCTGAGTGTGAGGTCACATGTTCAATCTTTAATAAGGCATATTTGAATGTGGTGTGTTAACAGTCATGACAGGAAAAATATCAATTGCTAATGACAGACAATGTGCATCAGGAGGGTGACAGAAAATGAGTGTCTGGGAGGTTCAGAGCAATCTTCTATGGGATGTATTTATTACACTTCATGAAAAGGACATGTTCAACAATCAAGAAATGTTCAAAACTTGCACCAGGAACACTGAATGAAAAATGGTGCACCAGAGTGATCATGAACGATCACACCATCCAGATCAAAGGTGGACTCCTTGGGAGCTATGAAACCATGCAGAATGTTCCGCTAGGTATCCACTCCATAAGGATGCGTATTGGTGTAATGGGTTGGTGAGAACTGATGGAATGTGATGGCTTGCAGTTGAATGCAAAACAGTTTGTCGTGGAGCTTATGATGAAACTGGCTATTTTAAAGTGTACCTGCAAGTAATGCAATAATATGTATTATAGGCAATGGGAGGGGGAACATCCAGAGGCTGAATTTGTCCAGTGATTCCAGGTGGTATGAACTGCAATGACACACACTTTTGAGGTGGGATAGTTTGCTCTGAAAGAGTATGATTTTTATATGTAGACCAGGAATCAAGGAAAAGCAAGTTATTTTGACCAGCTGCTGGCCAAAAGCAGTGCTCATACTGTAGCTGTAGTTCTCTTATGCCATTTTTCCCACTCTTGCTTGCTGTGATGTAAATATTCGCTACTGATCTTGCATGATCACTCACACAAGAAAAAATCATAGGGGGCAGAGCATCTCCAACTTCTCACAGCACAATAAATAACTTTCCAGCCAATTTACTATACAGCTAACAGTCAGCAAAATTGTATGTTAATGCTTTAAGACATTGATGGTAGTTTATCTTGATAACAGCTCTCGTGATACCTCTAATTTCCAGGGTTCCTTTCAACATGTGCATTTCCTCTTCAAATCCTGATTGGTCAAAATTCAAAACAAATTCCTTACTGAATGATGGGATATGTTTATTTATCTCATCTAAAAATTGTATGCTGATTCCACAGTTTGCTTTGCATCGTCAAGTTGATGGTTTGTTTGACATTTCATTATCTTACATCTTCCAGTTCTGTAGCATTGTTTGATGTTATGCTACCCTCCACTAGTTCCCTTGAAATCACTGTAATCTATATATATCAGATGCAATTTGATGTGCATAATGTAGTATGTCACTATCATGCACATCCTGTAAATTTTATAGAACATTCCTGAAATGCACAAACACCAGTTTTTGTAATAAGTGTGCCTTGTCCTCACTTGAATACCCATAGTTTTTCTTATGCACTACATGGTGATGTTACTGTATGTTTAGTACTCACTCCTTGGATAATGGCTGTCCTTTACTACATTTCACTGGAGACAGGATTTGTGGCTCCCTGTCCAAAAACGATGATGAACTCCATGTCTCGACACTTGTTTCAATATCAAGCATGTATTGTCCTCATTGTACTCCTCATTTACATTGTCCGCACAGTCGAGCCTACACGAGACCACACATTCCACTGACTGATGTCGCAGGAACACTAATGTTTCATCTGCCACTTCTTTCTCACTTTGTGAAATTCTTTGGTTTTTTTTCTGACAAAATGTCAACTTCGGCAACTGTTGTTGTAGATATAATGTAATGTTTGCTTTATTTATCATTGCTATTCTCTGCTTTGTATCAACACCACTAGCACTACAGCACTGTTGTGAGTTACTCGTCGACTAAGCAGTTCAACTAAGCACTGTAGCCTCATGCTCACCATTGCACACCTGCAAGTCCCGCCCCCTGTTGCCATTAGCAGCCATTATTATTGTTGCTTGAAAGACAATATGTGGGGTGTTGAAGGCCGTAAACACCATTGGCATTCTGCAACCTCACACTCAAGGGGTTCTCATTGGTGTAATTTTGTGATCCACATAATCAAAGCATAATTTTGAGTGTTTAGTTCTGCTAGGTCCTGTATTCTTTTCTGTGTGGAGAATCTGTTACAGAAGCCATACTGAAAGGTGGTTAATGAGTTCTGATCAATTAAATGGGTCAGTATTCTATCATAGGCCACTTTCTCAAACACTTTTGAGAAGACTGGAAAGAATATTATAGGCCTGTTGTTGGAGGTGGTTTGATTATCTCCAGTTTTGTACATGGGTGTTATCGAGTGTATCAGCAAACATACCCTGAGACACTGATTGATAGAAAATATATCTTAGGGTCAATTGTATCAAACTATCTCAAGAGAAAAAGATAAATGGATGTATAAAATGATAGAAAGCATCAATTGTGTGTGTTGAGACCAGATGAATATTGAGAGCACCATATAGAGTTTTGCCACACCACAATTTTTATTTCACATCGAATACAAAATTAGTTATTAAATAAATGGTATAATTTTTTATTTGAACAAATCTCATAAAAATAAGAAATAAAAATAAGAATGTTCTTGTATGAAATTCAAGCCAGCAGTCATTTTGTGTGACTTCTTGCAACTATGCATCAAATCTGTTCTTATCAACAGTAACATGTTTTTCATATACTTTTTCTGAGCTGACTGTATCCACAACCAGTAGACATTAATTCAAGAAATACGAGGTCTAATGGAATTACAAGATTTATCGGGCCACTGTAAGGTGAAAATTCTGCTGGATGTGATGGTTTTTCTAGCAGAGGATCAAAACTTTGTGCTGATTTGATAGCAGCTATCTCTGCAATCATTCAATGACTCAGCATATATTTCATCTGAGACTTAACTATTCTGTAGTAGCACCAATCTAAAAAATGGAGGTAAGCATACCACCTCTAATTACATATTAATTTTACTATTTCAAGTCTTTTCAAAGGTTTTGATAAAATGGCCTTCGAAAGAAGACTTACTCATTTTTCTCAGTAGAGCTTGTTAACTATCTGTCAGTTTATCTTTTGTAAAGACCTGTAGAGATAAAACCAAACAATACTTCACTTATTATCTAGTAAAGTCATAAGAAGATCAAAACAATCTGCAAAACAAGTTAGATATGTTTGGTGCAAAAATTGGCAATTGACCTCTAAATAATGAAAAATGTGAGGTCATCCACATGGGTGCTGAAAGGAATCCATTAAACTTCAGTTACATGATTAATCAATCAAATGTAAAGGCTGTAAATTCAACTATATACCTAGGAATTACAATTATGTACAACTTAAATTGGAATGACCACATAGAAAATGTTGTGGGGAAGGTGAACCAAAGACTGCGTTTTACTAGCAGAACACTTAGAAGAAGAAACACATCTACTAAAGAGGCTGCCTACACTGTGCTATGCATCCTCTTTTGGTATATTGCTGCACAGGGTAGGATCCTTACCGGACACGATTAATGGAGTACATTGCAAAAGTTCAAAAAAGCACAGCATCTTTTGTGTTATCGAGAAATAGGGGGTAGAATGTCACAGACGTGATGCAGGATTTGGGGTGGAAGTTATTAAAAGAAAGGTGTCTTTCATTGTGGCAGGATATTCTCACAAAATTTCAATCAACAACTTTCTCCTCTTGTGGGGAGGTGGGTGAATTATCTTCACCATTTACAAGAGCCTGAAAATTATTTTTTCCATCAGCCGGAAAATGATGGAGAATATATTGACCATAACTTCCAGTCTGCAAGGCCACTTCACTCATTGTGCGTTTTGAAGGATAGAAGTTTTGAATTTTAACTGATAGATATATTCAGTAAACATAAACATGCACAAAATAGAATAATATTCCTAATAATAATAATAATAATAATAATACCCCGTGGAGGCCTAGGAAAAGAATAGGCCTCCAGTATGTTCTGCCAGTCGTAAAAGGTGACGAAAAGAACAAACCACTAATAGGGCTAACCCCCGTTTTAGTGTGATTAGTTGGTTCAGGACAGAACTAATGAAGCCTCGGACAAGCGCTATCATGGTCGGGGACGACGCTTGAACCCTATGCCCGTCCACAATGGTAACGACAATGCTAGCCACACAGATAATGATTTAAATCCAAATAGAGGTGTTTTGCAGGATATGCTTACTGCAACCACTATAGAAGGAAAACAGAGGATGAGATGGTCAGATGAAGTTAACCAACACCTCATGTTCTGTTATTACCAAGCAACAAACTTAGGAACCAACCACAACTGGATACAGATCACAAGTATACACAACATTTATTACCAGATACCCAGAATTAAAATTTTTAACAGAGCAACGACTAGCTGATCAGATTTGTGTAATAATCAAAATTAACAGGATACCCCAGTTAGAATTAGAAAACATCAAACAACACGTACAACAAATACTGGAATAAAATAGCAATCAGAAGAAGAAGAAAATACAGTAATGGTCTCAAACATCCCAGAACAAACAAACAAAGAACAACACACATCAATTAAACAATCAGAGGAAAACGAAATCTTAAGACAGCCACCAGAACAAGCACAAATAGAACACGAAGTGACACACATGTTAGATACAGAAGAAAAATTTCAGCTGACATATACAGAATACAAAGACACAAATACAGACATTAGACCATTCTTGCATAGACCACCAAATAACCCACAAGTCAAAACAACAATAACAACTATAAACACAATCATACACAACAAAATAAATGAAAATACAACTATGGAAGAGTTACAACTACTGGTTTATATAGGAGCACACACTACACTTAATATACACCCTAGGTAGAGATCAGAACCAACCAACACACAGAAGAAACCCACAAAACCAGCATGGCAACACAGGCTACAGATCAGAATAGAAAAACTGAGAAAAGACATCGGACAGCTAACACAATTTATAAGAAATGAAATATCAGACAAAAAAAGAAAAAGGTTAGATAAAATATCACAACAGGAAGCGATAGAGCAATTAGATGAAAAGAAGCAGAAATTACAAGCATTGGCCAAACGACTTAGAAGATACAAAAAAAGTGAAAATAGAAGGAAGCAAAACCAAACATTCAACACAAACCAAAAGAAATTTTACCAGACAATAGATAACACACACATTAAAATAGACAATCCACCAAACAAAACAGACATGGAACACTTCTGGAGCAACATATGGTCAAACCCGGTACAACATTAACAGACATGCACGGTGGATACAAGCAGAAACAGACACATACAAGATGATACCACAAATGCCTGAAGTGATAATTTTGCAACATGAAGTCACCTGAGCAATTAATTCTACGCACAATTGGAAAGCCCCTGGAAAAGATAAAATAGCAAATTTCTGGCTAAAGAAGTTCACCTCAACACATTCACATCTAACTAAATTATTTAACATATCTAAAAACACAGATGATGTGACTTACCAAACGAAAGTGCTGGCAGGTCGATAGACACACAAACATACACACGAAATTCAAGCTTTCGCAACAAACTGTTGCCTCATCAGGAAAGAGGAAAGGAGAGGGAAAGACGAAAGGATGTGGGTTTTAAGGGAGAGGGTAAGGAGTCATTCCAATCCCGGGAGCAGAAAGACTTACCTTAGGGGGAAAAAAGGACAGGTATACACTCGCACACACACACACACATATCCATCCGCACATACACAGACACAAGCAGATCACGGTCTGTGTCACTTTCCATTTTTAACCAGACATAACATCTGAGAAGGGAAAGAAATAATAATAATGGCCCTACCAGAAGCAGCATTATTAAAAGGCCAGAGACAACCTCTGTGGAAATTTCCATGTAAAATGAACTGTTGCCCTAACTTCTAATCACCAAAACTTAATTGCTCGCCCTAAAAGTGGAAAATAATCCCGCCACTTGCCATACAGTTTTGTCAGCGTGATGGATCGCACACAAACAATTACTTCCATGAAATCTAAGCGATCCAGGATGGTATACAGTCCTCATATAGGTGCAGTGGACTGCTGAACAGAACATCTACTATCAACAGCCCTAGGCACAGGTTGCAGCATCTAAATGGCCCCTTTCTTGGACACATACAAGTTAATTTATCTGTTGTTTAATAATTTACAATGTTCATAATTTTTATATAAATAGAGTGGAATTTCTTTTACCTATTGAAAAAAAAAAATTTGCTCGATTGCATGTGAACTTTGCCAGCCAGAATTTTTGTAATGGAATTGACAGTAGAACATGACCTCTGAACTGCCTCTTTAAGAGACCTTGTATTCACAGTTACTTATAATACATTCTTGAAACTTGATACAGCTGTATTGTAGCATATTTGTAATCGAGTGCTGCAAGTAGAACTTTCTATCACAAATACAAACGATACTTAATCTATTATGAATAAAGACATTTCTGTTGTGACAGTGCCACAACATTTAACATGCCGCCACGTCAGTACGTGAAAATGGCGCTAGAGGTGCTCCGAAACTTGGCTGAGCGCGGGAGCGCCACCTAGCTATGAACGGCGCCGGCCGCATGTCACAGCACAGCAGTCTAATGACAGATTCGGAGTTGGTAGCATGTAACCTGCTATTGTTTCTACGTTTGTATATCCACGCAATTTATTAGTGATTAAAGGTTATAACACTTTTTGGCGACGAGGTCGGATATTTTTTTTCCTGCGTTGTGGAATTGTGTGTTCGTGTTGGGGCAGACATGGAACAGCTTATGCAAGCGCTCATTGAACAACAAACACAGCTGATGGCTGCTATACAGGCGTTTGTCGACGTCGCTTACTCATCGTCTGTCTTCCTCTTCTCCGCCTCCATTCTCTCCTTACGACGAGGCCGCTGAAGACTGGGAGGATTATGAGAAGCGTTTGCGGCAACACTTCTTGGCTTTCGGCGTTGTCGACGCTCCTGTGTGTAAGTTGTTATTTCTATCTTGGATTTCCCCACGGATCTATCAGCTGCAATCTCAGTTAGCCCCTCTGCGGGAACCTGCCTCTCTGTCCTTCCAAGAAATGTGTGACTTATTGTCTACCTATTACCGAAGAAACACCCATGTCGTTGCCGCCCATGTGGCGTTCTACCGGTGTCATAAACAGCCCCATCAATCTTACCGGGATTGGGCGGCGGAACTACATGGTCTGAGGTCGGAAATCTCAGTTTGTCACGGACACTCATCATGAGTCTTATGCTGATTCAATGGTTAGGGATGCTATTCTATGGCTTGCTCCTGATAAAGAAGTTCGGCAACGTGCCTTACAACTGCCAAACCCATCGTTGTCGGAAGTTCTAAGCATCGCTCAATCTTTTGAAGTGTCTCACGCTGCTGGTGCGCAAATAGACGTGTGGTGTGATGTAGGTGCTATACAGACAACTTTTGACACGGACAATTTGCCTGTTTCCCAGGGGAACGACGATGTGGTGGCGGTTCACTCGCATCAACAACGTCGCGTTTGGTCGCCACGCTCGCAGCGAAAACAGCAACCGCAGAAGCAGGTTCGTTCCACACTTCCTTCTTGTCCACGTTGTTTCGTACAGCATGACAGGGCCGCGTGTCCAAAATGTTGGGCCATGTGTAATTCATGTAGAAAAAAGGCCACATTGCTTCTGTGTGTCAGTCCCCTAAAGTTCCTGTGGACGAGGACGAGGCATCGGACATGGATGTTAACTGTGTGCTTTCTCAAACAAATAAGTTGTTTGTCACTGTTTGTGTTCTGGATAAACACATTCGCATGCAAGTGGACACTGGCTCTGCAGTAACTCTCATTAATTCTCGTATTTGGAGTTGGGCTCCCCTCCCTTGTCTCCCATTACGCGAAATCTGAGGACTTATAATAAGCAGAAAATTCCTATCGTTGACCAGTTTGATGCTTCCACTGCCTACAAGTCTGTTGTTAGGCCCCTCACGTTTTATGTGGTGGATCATGCGGGCACTGAAAACCTGTTCGGGTATGATGCTTTCCAGTTGTTCGGGTTCTCCATTGATGATGATGATGTGCACCTCATATCTGAGGCTATTCCGCATCAACAGCTGCATGGATTGTGTTCTGAATTCTTGTCCATGTTCTCTGCTGGTCTGGGTCGTGCCAAGGATTTTGAAGCCCACATTACTCTTAAACCTACAGCTCGCCCTAAGTTTTTCCGGGCACGCCCTATTCCGGTGGCGTTGTGTGCACCTGTCAAGGCTGAGATAGACAGGTTAACAGCTTCAGGGATTCTCCTTCCTGTTACCTCCAGCGAATGGGCATCGCCAATCATGGTGGTTTCTAAACCAAACGGGAGTCTGCAATTGTGTGGTGATTTTAAAGCCACTGTCAATGCTCAGAGCCTCATTGACACTTATCCTCTTCCCCGTCCTGAGGAGTTATTTACCAAGCTCGATGGGGGCCAGTTCTTTTCCAAACTTGACTTATCGGAGGCGTACCATCAGTTGCCGTTGGATGCGTCTTCCAAGGAATTTCTCGTCATCAACACTCCTTGTGGGTTGTATCAGTACCAGCGGTTACCATTTGGCATCGCTAGCGCGCCGGCCATTTTTCAGCAGTTTTTGGAGCAGCTCATGGCTTCCGTTCCCGGCTGCATTAACTATCTGGATGACATTGTTGTCACGGGGGCCTCCACTGAGGAGCACCTTCGCAATTTGCGTTCACTGTTTCGGGTTCAGCATTCGGCTGGGTTGAAGTGCAATCTGGACAAGTCACAGTTCTTCCAACCCTCCATTGTGTATCTTTGTTTCCACTTGTCCCGTGAGGGTATACATCCTCTATGTCAGCACGTTGCGGCCATTACCGCTCTACCCCGGCTGTCTACGGTCAAAGAACTTCAGGCGTTTCTAGGCAAGATTGCTTATTATCACAAATTCATTCCATCCGCGGCGGCGGTAGCTCATCCTCTGCATCAGCTGTTACGCAAAAACATTCCTCTCTGTTGGTCCAACGAGTGTGAGCAGGCTTTTGTCCGCCTGAAGGCTCATTTGCAGTCGGCGCCTTGTTTTGCCACATTCCGTCCGGGTCAGCACTTGGTTCTGGCGACTGACACGTCACAGTATGGCCTAGGGGCTGTTCTCGCCCATCGGTATGAGGATGGGTCAGAACGACCCATCGCCTATGCTTCCAAGACCCTCAACGATGCGCAATGTCATTACTCTCAAATCGAAAAGGAGGCGCTCGCTATCATTTATGCTCTAAAAAAGTTCAGCGTTTTTTGTATGGTTCTAAGTTTCACCTCATCACCGACCACAAGCCGCTGGTCTCTCTGTTCAGCCCATCGGCGTCGCTTCCAGATAATATGTTTATAATTGTTTATATGACTGTTGGAAGATCTATTATTATTCTGCACCTGCTCCTCAACAGCAGCTATTCTTTCCACTCACCCCAGATACTCAATGAACCTATCCATGTTATCTCTGGGTATGGAGGTGATTCTTTTCTGTCAATCCAATGCCGTTAACCTTCTAGTCCCATGACTGTCATTTCCAGTGTAATTTTTTCTGTCATATGTGACAGCCATGAATCCCATCTTCTAGAAAACTCTTCAACTGATTCACGACCTGTAGTAAACTTTGTACCAGTCCAAAGTTGTCTCAAAACTTTGTTTTGTTTGTTGTGCGACCAGTACTCATTAAACAATGCAGTTTTAAATTCAGAAAGAGTTTTGCATCTAATCATTACATCAGCTGGCCATCGCAAAGCATCTCCTGACAAATGACTTCTTATGAAAGAAATTTTGCTCACATTCTGTCCATGCATTTGGTAAAACATCCTCAAAATCATTGCAGAACTCTAATGGGTGAATTTGTTTATCGGGATCAAAACATAGAAATTGGCAACATCCGATAAAAGCTGTGTCAACTGAAGCAACAGGCTGTAATGTAGCGCTGAAAGAACTTCCAGAGATTACTCTATTTTCTGTGTTAGTAATACTAGTATTTAGTTCTTCTACCTGTAGTTCAACTGCTTCCACTCAATCAGAAAATTTTTTATTAACATCCTCACGTAATTTCTCACAGTCAGATTTTACTTTCTTAATATCCTTCTGAAAGACAATTACTTTATTAGTTACTTCCTCATACTGATTAGAGAAAAGTTTGGATTGATTGCTATTCTTTGTGACAACCTCACTTCCATAAGATCATCTACATCTTTGACATCTTTATGAAATTCACCAAGTTTGGTTCTGAAAATACTATGCAATTTAATTAGTTGTTGCCCTACTTTGACTTGCAGAGCACTTAGAATCAGTTTTGTAATTTATGCTATACAATTTTGAGGTCATTTCATCCGTTAGTTCTTTGCTACTACCCTTTAGTTCTTTACTATTATCCTTTAGTTCTTTACTACTAGATTCAGTCGTACTGTTCAATTTTTTACTAGTATCCTTTAGCCCTTTATGAAGCGATTTAAGTTTAGAAACAATAATTGCATCCAGTTTGATGCCTCTACCTTCCCAATTGGCATTTCCACTCGTTTTAAAGGAGGTTCTAGTATTCCCTGAGTGAGCTGAATTCCAGAAATATTGAACTCTGTTTCATTGTCTGATAACTCTTTCCATTTTTTCTTTTTTGACCTCAACTTCATTCACATCATCATCAAAGATTAGTTCTGACTTTGCAGTAACATTGAATTTTACCTACAGTTCTACTTTTGACAAATCACATTCAGATTTTTGATTTATTACTTTCACAGAACCATCCTTATTAATTTCAATTTCTAATTCTGAGGATTCATCGTTAGAGCCTGATTCCATCATAACTTTCACATCATCCCTATCATTTGATTCCATCTTTAATAACCTGTTAGAAACAATTAACATATCCTTTAAATATTCATGACTTACTTGCTTGACCTCGATGAGTGATGCTGGCTTCGTGTACCAGCAAATGCGATGTGACGTGTTGCGATGTAATGCAGCTGTGGTGGTGAGGATGGTGGTGAATATTGCCTACTCCAGTAGCACAAGGGGGGGGGGGGTGGGGAGGGGGGGTTTAGCAGGGAGTTGGGCACTGGTGAGCACACACAATAGCTTGCAGGTAACTTGTAGATCCACACAGCTCCATGATAATGCACCATCTTCTTCTAATCTCAGTGCCAGTGGTAGCTGCAGTGTAGTGTCGCCTTCTTACCTCCTTCCACCATGTTCAAGGATACTGAGGTTGACCTTCACAATTCAGTTTCCACACTTGTGAGCAAATCTTAACACTGTTGTTGTGCTGATTTTGTCATATTTCACTTCAGCATCATGTTAGTGCCTACCGAGTTCTGTGTTTTGTACTGAACACTTCCACAGTTCAGTTTCTGAGCTTTGGCACCATATGTGGGGTGGTGGGTAAATTATCTTCGTCATCTACAAGAGCATGAAAACTATCGTGGTCAGCCAGAAAACGATGGAGAACATACTGACCATAATTTCCAGTCTGCAAGTCCACATTACTCACTGTGCTCACTGAAAAAAAAATGTTCCTACTTGCTATTTACTCACCGGGATCAGAAACAATGACTATAAATAAAAGTTATAAATTTTAACTGATAGATATATTCAGTAAAAGTTCACATGCACAAAATATGATGATATTCATGATAATAATAATACTAATGTCCCTATCAGAAACAGCATATTAACAGTTCAGAGGTGACCTCTATGGAAAGTTCCTGGTAAAGTGGTCTGTTGCTGTGGCCTCTAATCATCAAAAGTTAATTGCTCAACTTAAAAGTGGAAAACAGTCTTGCCACTCCCCATGTAGTTTCACCGACATTACAGGTGGCACATGAACAGTTAGTTACTTGCGTGAAATCTAAGCGATCTGGGCTGATGTACAGTTCTCACAAATTCACTTCCTACTTTTATCAAAAATGCTTTTGGTAACTGCCCAACTGTGACATCATTCAAGGCACAGTGCAAGCAGGCATTTAACTCATGCAGTCAGATTGATATCTCTTTGTGAAATGTCTCCACTTTACTGCCTCTATGGCCATATTTATATATAGGTGCAGCGACTGTCAAATGGAATATCTACTATCATCTGCTCTAGGCACAGGTTGCAGCATCTAAATGGCCCCTTTCTCGGACACATATTGATTAATATCTCTGTTGTTTAATAATTTACAATTTTCCTAATTGTTATAGGAGTTGAATTTGCTTTAGTTACAGAAAAAGTTTTAGCTCAATTGCATGTAAACTTTTCAAGCTAAAGTTTTTATAATGGAACTGGCAGTAGAACATGACCTCTGAACTGCCTCTTTAAGAGTCCTTGTATTCATAGTTATTTATAATAAATTCTTGAAACTTGGTGCAGCAGTATTATAGCATTATTGTAATCGAGTGCTGTAAGTAGCACAAATTGTGTAAAATATATTCATTAGGTCATTCTCTGAGATTTCACAATGTTAACGTTAATATACTGAAGCATACACTCACATAGTTTGGAAAAGTAATTTTAATTTTTAATTTCACTCTTAGATTATGGTGCAATCCTTTATCTGTTAAGCACAGGCACCTTGTGATGATGTGGTGCTGGTAGTAGTGAACTGTGGTAAGTCCCGGCACACACTGGAAATCTCACTTAGTAGTACCTTGTCTATCTAAAGCACCCAGAGTAATAAAAAAAGGAGCAAGCAGCAGCTGCGGGATCATTCATATATAATGAGACAGTATGTATTTATATATTCATGCTCTGTGGTTTATGAAGTTCTTTTGAATATCCCGACAGTTTAAATTTGGAAAACTGCTTTTAAGCATTCTATGACATGTCTGATATGCAACTTTAAACATTGATTATTCAGTGAGAGCATAGTAGATCACATTGTCAAAGAATATAGTGGAGTAGCCCCCTGCCCCCCCCTCTCTCTTTCACCTTTCTCCATCTGATTCCACACAGTATTGTGATTCATAGTGATACCTTAATCTGTCTGATTCAATTAACTGGTTAATAAGAATGCTTTGTGGAATGCTAACTTGAGAAGTTGTTCTTGGATGGCAAAAAAGGACATAGAACTAATGTAAGCTTTAGTTATATGATTTATTCATATGGAGAAATACCTTGGTTATACACAGTCCAAAGACATTATCACCATGCTGTGCATTTCCTCTGTATTTTCCTGAGTTACTACAAATTTTATCTGTTCATGAATGGAACATTTTTACATCACCAATAGTGACTCACAATTCACTTGATCTTTACTTACTACATGATTTTTTAAGTTTCTCTTATACCAGAAATGCTTATCAAGATGATGGAATGACATGCCTCAAAGCAAAGGAGAAATTACAAATTTTTGCATATAAAATGAATTTACTACTTATCTAATCAAATAATGGTAACTCTATCTTTTCTTTTTGCTGAATATGTATACATAACATCCTACAGCTTCAAGGTCATTAACCAAACTCTTAGGCACATTTTAACCTCCTAACTGCTTTTCCTCTTCACTCAAAGACTATTTTTCTCTCCACCTTTTCTCTCCTTTTTTCACCCCTCTCCTTCCTAGGATAAGTATTGTCTGTGTGTAACACTTACTGTATTGTAAACTAATAGTGTATGTTCAGGAATTACTTTTATGTGTTACATAAAAATATAAATGTCAACATTGCAAAATGATAGTGTCTGAGCCAATGTAAGGGGAATCCCAAAGAGTGAAACTCTGACCAGTGTAAATAAATAAATAAATGAGTAAGCGAACTAATAAAAGAAATAAACTTTTTATATATGTTTGTATAATCAAGGAGGAGAAGGTCTCAGATCTGTTGTACCATAGCAAGTTGAAAGACCTGTTTGATGAGTCAGAAGGTGTTCAAGCAAGTAAAAATGCTTAACTAGCAACTTGAGAATTTCTAACATCTGCACATGTGCATTCAAGGAATCATCATATTTCACTAAGGCAGCTTGAATGCACATGTGCTTTCAGGATTACTAATTGCATATCCCTTGTGCTGAGACTGTTTCTGTAAGAGTAGAGCAATACTCATTGACAACACAGTCATCAAGCAGTGTACTGCTTCAGTCTATGAAAGCAGGAAATATAATTTACTCAGAAGGGAAGTACAAAAGATGAAGTTAATTTTTTGTACCTTCCTCTCACTGCCTATATCCTTCTCTTCTTGCCCACTCCATCTGACACAACTCCTCGCACTAGTCTATCTTCATAATTGCAGTCATGGCATATTCTACCTCAAAAAAGGATTTGTCAGAGAGCTTGTGCAGCTTTTTATGTGCCTGTCAATGACTCAATGCCACTACTGTTTGTTGAACTGTTACCCTTACTCCTAAATTATTTATGTTTAACCATAATATGTTTCTACTCTTACCTTCTTTCTTGTTTTTCCCTTTCTCCAGCACAATTCTTGTTTGGATTTCCACTCCATGTTAAAGACTGGATGCTTGTTTTCATTTAATATAATATTATAAAGGAGTACACCCAATGTGACTGTGATACTGCTTATATTTTATGTACATAATATTTTAATGTGGTGTAGCTTCTGTGGATGACGTAATGAATAAAACACATTCTCACAATTTTCTGGCAGGGGCTGATAATCATGTTTCATTGCAGGCATATAGATGGATAATTGATTCACGTGATGAATATAGTGAATACCGACTGAGAAGACTTAATGATAGTTATTCTGTTTTTCGATGTCACACGATCATGAACTGTACTGTTTCATGCCCTAAGGTAAGCATATATTTTAGTAAAACTATCACTGTGATCCACACTGTTTACATATGTTTCTAGACGTACACCTGGGCTTACATTTTTACTCCACAAGTCATCTTACAATGTTGGAGAAGGGTGCATAGTTTACCAGCATAACTATCCCCCATTCTATTCTATTCATGGATGGTATACAAGTAGAAAGACAGGCAATAACTCTGTGTGTGAGCCTGAATTCTTTAATGTTAGTTGGTTCATTGATTGGTGGAAGAGGGGGGGGGGGGGAATAAACAGTGAGGTCATCATCAGTCTCGTGATCTGTGGTGGCAGAAACCAAGGGAGGAACAGCACAAACAGCCAATCCAATCAAGGGGTAAGGAAAAAGGGCAAACAAAGAGGTAAAAGGTACAGGGGAAGAAGACACAAGACAAAGGGAAACAAAATGGCACAAAAGATGAGGCAAACTATAGGGAAAAGGGGGCAGAACCTGGCCAGTAGGAAGGCACGGCTAAGGTGTCCACAACCAATGCAAATACTAACCAAGGGATTCCAGTTCCAGATGGAAATTCAGGTACTTAAGCCTGGGAGGACAAACCACTTTCATGTAGAAAACCGAGGACAGGAGTAACAGGAGTAACCATGTGAGAGTCGTCTACTGACACCTGGGACAAGAAAGGTGGGATGGTGTACTTAGCAGGGCCAAAAGGTGGGGGCAGTCTAGAAATCTATGTCACTGTGAATGGGCCCCGTAACTACAAAAGGGGGGGGGGGGGTGGCACATTGCAGAATAAAAAACCATGAGTCAACACAGTATGGCCAATAAAAAGATGGCAGAGGATGGTACATTCCCACGAGGAGAGATGGAAGGAAGAACACCATGTGATGGGAGTCTCCTTGATTGTATGAAGTTTATTAGACAAGGGGATACCTCCTCAAGAAAAGGGATTGGACACAAAGCTGCAAATCTGTCCCTGGAGGGGTCATTGAGAACAGGGGGCTAGTTGGCTGCTGCCCCCCTTCCCCCCACTCTCCCTCCCCCCCCCCATCTGTCCCCCCACCCTGCTCCCAGGCAGGTGATCAGCAAGTTCATCACCCGGGATACCCACATTGCCAGCAACCCAAAGGGTGTCAACAAAACAAGCAGCATTGCCAAGATTGGTGAAAAGGTCATGGATAGCTGATGCTAAGGGATGATGGGAAAAACACTGAGCTATAGCCTGAAGGCCACTCATTGAGTCCATGCATAACAAAACTTGGGTGAAGGAGAACTGTTTACTAAAGTGGATAGTCCAATAGATGGCCATCAGTTTCGAGGTAAACACCCCACATGTGGCAGGCAAGAGATGGTGTTCTGTCCTAACAGAAGATGTGAAAGGTGTAAAAATCAGTAGCATCCTGAAGCTGCCATAAGAGTGGGCGGAATGAACAATGGAACACAATTGGAGCAATGGAGCCTTTTGAACCCTGGAATCGATCCATCTGAATCTGGGGTCAAGGAACTAACCAGGAGGGCGGGCGTTAGGAGAGAATGTTGGGGGGAGGACAATGAGGGGAGATGGAAACTGCAGCAGAGAAAAGCAAGGTGGAGCCCAGCCAGTAAACTCACCCTATGGTGTGCAGCAAGTGGGCAATGTCCCGAAGGCACCAAAAGAATAGAACTAGAGGGGTGACGAAGGGAAGAGCGGATTGTGATGGCATAGGAAACCAGGAGCTGGGACTACTGAATCGATAGGGGAGGGATCCCAGCATCAGCTGGAAGACTGTCAACAGGGCTAGTGCTAATGGCACTGTGATTAAACAGATAACATGATGGTGAACAGGGTCCAAGAGGAGCAGCATGGAAGGGGCATCTGATCCATAAACTTGACAGCTATAGCCCACATGAGATGGAACTAATTCCCAATAAAGATGGAGAAGAGTTGAATGATCTGTTCCCCAAGAGGTGTGGGTAAGGAAGTGAAGGACATTAAGCATTAAGTTCATGAAAAAAAAGACCCAAAAAACGGAACTGGGGGAACATGGTCAGGTGACAGGCATTGAGGTACAGCTGCAGGTCAGGATGGACTGTAGTATAGTGACAGAAATGCACCACCCTCGACTTAAGAGGATATAATTGAAAATTGTGTGTGTGTGTCCACGTGGAAGTGCACTGGATAGCACCAAGTGGGAGCTAGCCCAAATACAAAAATTGTCCACATACAGAGCAGGAGTGACTAATGGTCTGGCAGAGGCTGCAAGTCCATTAATAGCAATGAGAAAAAGGAAACTTAATACGGAGCCCTGCGGAGCACCATTTTCCTAGGCCTGCACAGAGCTGAGAACTGTGCTAGCGCAAACTCTGAACTACCAGTGGGGTTGGAACTGGTAAGTAAAAATCAGGAGGGGGTCTCCGAAGATCCCACTCAATGGAGTGTAGTAGGATGTGATGGCACCAAGCTGTGTCGTAAGCTTTATGGAGATCAAAGAACACTGTGACTAGATGGCAGCACTGAGAAGACGCCTGCCGAACTGTGGTTTCCATTTGAAGCTGATGATTGATCAGAGACAATCCATCCTGAAAAAAAAATGGTTAAAATGGCTCTGAGCACTATGGGACTTAACATCTGAGGTCATCAGTCCCCTAGAACTTAGAACTACTTAAATCTAACTAACCTAAGGACATCACACACATCCATGCCCGAGGCAGGATTCGAACCTGGGACCGTAGCGGTCTCGCAGTTCCAGACTGAAGCACCTAGAACCGCTTGGCCACACTGGCCGGCTCAATCCATCCTGAAAGCCACGGTGGTAAGGAGATAAAAGGTTCCAAGATTCGAGGACCCAAGTGAGCTGACTAGCCATCATCTGTTCAAATAACTTGCAGGTGAGATTGGTCAGACTCATTGGCCACTAACTATCAAGGGATGATGGATCCTTGCTGGGCTTAAGGACAGGAACCACAATACTGTCCCTCCGCCAAGAGAGGAAAATGCCTTGCAGCCAAATATGGTTAAATATCTGGAAGAGATATTATTGCTCTGGAGGATTAAGGTGTTGGAGCAATTTGTTATCGATGGAATCAGGGTGAGGGGCTGAATCATGGGAAGAAGAGAGGGTCAGAAATAGTTCCCATTCAGTCAGAGGTTGATGTAGGATGATGCCTGACAAGGAGTAAAACATAAGTTGGAAGCTTCAGCCCCCTGTTTCTGGAGGAGCAAGTGTATGGGTAGGAGACTAACGCCAATTCTGTTGCAAAATGGGTCGCAAGGAGTTCTGCAAGAACTGGTGGATCTGTATGAAGGCCACCTGGAAGGGCAAGGCCCAGAATGGAAGACTGCTGCTGACAACCTTGGAGGATGTGGAGTGTAGCCCACACCTGTGACGAAGGACAGAAGAACATAGGGAGGAGACAAAGCATTCCAAACACACTCAGTTGCTCTGTTTGATTAAGTAATGGGCTTTGGCTTGACGACATTTAAAGGTAATAAGACCAGTGAAGGACAGGTGCTTCTTAACATGCTGCAAAGCTTGTCAGTGTTGGATGGCAGTGGTAATAGCTATGCCCCACCACAGAACTGACCGGCGGCGAACAGAGCCTGTTGGCTGTGGAATGGGAATGCTGGTGGCGTGAATTATCTAATCAGACAGATCACAAATGGCTTCATCAATACAACCTGCCAAGTAAGGTTTAAAGACAACCTTGGAGATATATAGAAGCCAATCAGCATGACAGAAAGTCCAGTAGGGGTTACCTGACCATCATTAGGTGGGCAGGGAACAAGAGAATCAGCAGGGAGTGGTCACTATCTCAGAGGCCATCATGTGGTGACCAGTTTAAGGAAGGAAAAAGGGGAGGGAAAGTGAGTGAAAGATCAACGGCAAGGAAAAATACCATTTGTGGCACTAAAATGCGTAGGGGAACCATCATCAAGAAGGCACAGGTTGTGGTCTGCAGGAAACTGGTCATTGAGGAGCCTGCGACTAGACAAAAAAGCACTGACCCCTAAAGGGTGCTGGACATTGAAATCCCCAAGAAGGGGGAAGGGGGATGGGAGCTGCTGAAGGAAGGGTAGTTATGGCAACAGGTGTAGGTGGCCTGTCAGGAGGGGGATAGAGATTACAAACCATGACCGCAGAGTGCAAGTGGACCTGGATGGCAGATGCTTCCAATATGATATGAAGGGGGATCCATGTACTAACAATTTCTGTACAGACCAACATGCAAACACCACCAGAAGCCCTCAGATGGCTGACCTGGTTCTGATAGAACGCATGGAATGCATGAAAGGTCAGTAACTGGGCATTGAAAATGAAATTCCTGGAGAATGATACAGATTGCTGAGTAAAAGGAAATGAGTGGCTGCAACTCCATGAAGTGACGATAGTATCCACTATAGTTCCATTGAATAAGCATGATGGGGGATCCAAATGGGAAGCAAACAAGCTGGAGCCAATCACATAACTGAGTCACCATCTGTCACAAATGAGGAGGGGGTGACAGCCATAAATAAGAGGTTAGACACAAGAGGCGCGTGGTCTATGGATCCCACAGCTTGAGTTGTGGCAGCAGACCTCTGGCCTTGTTGATGCCACAGAAAGGGGGGGGGGGGGGTTGGTCCTGGGAGGAATCTCCATCAGTGGCACCGATGAAGGGAGGAGGAGAGGGGGGCAGGGCTGGGGCAAGGAGGAGAGGGGAGGGGGAATTGACATAACAGAGGCAAAGTTAGATGTCATCGACACAGGGTGAAGATGGTGATATTTCTGATGAGCCACAGTGTAGGATGAACGATGAAGGGACTTGTACTCCTGTATCTTCTGTTCCTTCTTATAAACCAGGCAACCTGGTGAGCTAGGAGAGTGATGGTTGTGACAGTTAACACACATGGACAACAGGGGCTCCCCTCATGGACGGGTGTCCATGTTCACTGCATAGAGGATCCTCCATGCAGTGGAAAGGCATATGCCAGAAATGCAAACACTGAAAACAGCTCATGGGTGTGAGACATACAGCTTCACATCACACCAGTAAACCATAACGTTGACCTTCTCCAGGAGCATATCTCCCTCAAATTCCAGAGTAAAGGCAGTGGTATCGATGGAATTGTCCTTACAACTTTTCTGAACATGCCAAACAAAATGAAGGCCACTTAGTTCCAGATTGGCCTGTAGTTGCTCATCAGTTTGAAGAATGGGATCCCATATGAAACATGACTCCCTGAACCATATTCAAAGACTGATAACAAGTAATGGACACCAGAATGTCGCCAAGATGGTTGCAAGCATGAAAGGCTGCAGATTGGGCAGCAGAAGAAGTTTTGATCAACAGTGAACCCAAATGTATTTTACTGAGAGACTTCATGTCACCAAACTTGTGTTCGACATTTTCCACAAAAAATAACAGCTTGGTGGCGGTGAAAATATCCCCATCAATCCTAGTGTAGACAGGGTAGCAGAGAATGTGTATCATACCAAGCCAGTGAGCCTGGCCTTATTCACAGGGTGTAGCCAGGAAGGGAGGGCTGCAGGGTCATAAGAAGCAGCATTAAATAATTCATTGCCAATCAAAGAGATGGCCGTAAAAGAGCAGCCTGTTTTCTGGAGTTTTATGGATTTAATATGAAAAGAATCAACCCTGATACGACCCACTCTGATCAGGGGCTTTCCCCGTGGGTGCAACCCAGCCACAACAAGGGCTGCCTGGCACAGTGACCATTGCTGGGAGTTCCGATGCTCCATAATGACAAGCAATCACTCCTAGGCATACACATGGAGGCAACAGCTCAGGTATCAGAAGTGTGACCCCAGTGTTGTCAGGGGGCTTAGCCAGTTGGGTACACAACAGCTCCACCACACAGGCTGGCTACATGTAGTGGTGGCCTAGTGGGTGGGATGGGGCTACGGTGGGGAAGGCAGAGGGGTAGGAGGAAAGAGAGGGATCAGCATAGATCCTGGGAAGGGAGTTCTTCCCCAAATAGCTCACACTACGGAGAGAAAATTGCTAAGTGGAGCTCAAACTCCAGAGGGGGACCAAAAATTTCAAAACAGCAAGGGGATAAAACTGGAGGGCACACAAGAAAATAGGTGGATAGTCAACGTAAGTAAGAATACCAAGAGATAGGAAGGAGGGGCAGAGGGGAAGGATTGAGGACAGGAAGGGATGGGCACAGGGGAAGACACACAGTCCAGGAGGGAAGAATGGGCTGCAATACCTTGGGGTTCCATGTGTGCCACACCCCACAAACTCAAGAAAAAGCTGTGAGCCCCCTGGGGCTCTGAAATTACTGTTATGGTCATTGTGCAAGATGTATCAAGAAGAAAGTAATATATTTCTTGACTCATTTTGGAATATGGGGATCTTTGCATTTAGGTAAAAAGGCACTCAGCAACGCTCCTTCATTAATCTAATCTTGTACACATCCCAGACTAACGGGCAGTGCTCAAGAATTGGTTGATTGCAGGTTTTGTAAGCAACATCTTTTATGTATAATCTTTTTGGTGTGAATCACACTTTGCTAATATTCTTTCAATAAATCTGAATTCAGTTTTTTCCTTCCCCACATCAGTATTTACATTGTCATCCCACTTTCAATGGCTCAGAAAAGGAATTCCTAGATACTTGAGGGTTATGCATGATTTTACCAACCACAGTTGAAAAATGTGAGTTATTTTCATCCATATACATGTGTTGTATTGTATTGCATTTATTTATGTTATCTATGGGTATGCACATGTGTCTCATATTTAGAGAGGTACACTAGTTTGCTTCTGATAACTATGTCTGTTTATATATTTTTATGTATGTATTTGTTCTAACAGTGTAATTAATTTCTGTGAGTTTTCCAAGCCTTTTTTATGCCAATAATAGCTTTATTTTATTGGCAAAGACTGATGATATACATGGAAAAATCTCTTAGCAAGAAAGGAGGTTTATTGAAGATCTGCACATCCTGTGTTGTGTTTGGTGAAATAATCTTTCTGGGGGAAAATATATTAAGAAAACAATGTAACCATATTTCCTCAAAAATTACCAATAAAAGTACAAGAGCACAAGGTACAATTATTGTTGTTGCACATCATAAGCCAAAACTTGTTCAGGGAGAACATCAGCGGTATATTATAAGTACTATGACAACCTTCTTTTCTTTTTTTCCCAATACAGGTGTGCAGTCTCTATTCTTGTGCTGAAAACAGCAGCTGTCCACACTATCTTGTGCAAGTATCTTCCTCTCCACATAACTACTGCAACCTACATTCACTTGAACCAGCTTACTATATTGAGGCATTTTCTACCAAGGATGAAACTGCACAACAACTGGCCAAAGGAGATTAAAGAAATTGCTGAAAGGGAGTTAAAAAGTACTTGTTAAACAATACGTTCTATAAATTGGAGTATTACTTATGTATCACAGAGTAGGTGTTTGGTAGAAAATGTAACACAAAAAAAAAACAGTTCAGTCACATGCATTACTGAACATTGGTGTAGAGGAACTGAAATAACATTAATAAATTTAAACTCATATATACTAGCATGTCATTATAGTAGAACCACCATTAGAGGTGGTGGATCATGTATATATGTTAAGCAAGGAATTGCCTATAAAATTAGAAATGATATTAATTCTGTGAGGAAAAACACATACAAATATCAGCCATAGAGATAAGCAAGACAGATGAGGCACAAAGGTTAACTATAATATGTATTTACCGTTCACTCAGTGGTGATATAGATACTTTCACTTCAAAACTAATCCAGATTCTAGACATGGCTTCGAATCATAAAGGGAAGCTTCTCATTTGTGGAGACTTACATATAAACACACAAAACCCAGATAGATTCTGTAACTCATTCTTGAATATATTGCGCTGTTATAAGTTATCACCATTAGTTAACAGAGCCACGAGGATAGGCAAAAACTCATCATCAACAATTGATCACATCATCACAGACATAGATAAAGAAAGTTGTGAAATTATTGTAGATAACCTTGGCCTTTCTGATCACTCCTGTCAAATCATAAAATTAAACATAAATATAGACAATACAACTAAAACATACACATACAGAAGGGTTTTCTCCAAACCAAACAGATCAGAATTTGCCAAGCAAATAAACAGTATAACTTGGGAAGAAGTGTATGCTGAAACTAGTGTAAATAAGAAATTTTCTAAATTCATGTCACTATTTAAACTCAGATTTGATGAAGCATTCCCAAAGGTGCAAACTGCAGTACACTCACACAAAAGAAATACCTGGGTGACCAAAGGAATAAGGAAATCCTCTGCAAAACTCAAACAACTGAACAGGTTAAAAAACTGCCATAGTGATCCTGGTTTCCTAAACTACTACCACACATACAAAAGAATATACAGAACAATATTACGAGATGCAAAAAAAGCCCACAATGACAGTATTATAGAAAAGGCAGAAAATAAAATTAAAGCAGCCTGGACTGTTACCAAACAGGAAACAAACAGTAATAAATTAAAAACAGTAAACATTCAAATTAAACATAATGGTGCTATTATACATAACCCAAGTACACTAGTAAATTCTGTAAATGAGTACTTCAGCAGTGTTGCTACCAAGCTACAGCAAAAGTTTGGCAAAAAACAGCCTGAACAAAAATTGAACTATATGGATAACTCAATGTTACTGTTACCGACTTCTACAGAAGAAGTAAGGATGGTTGTGAAGAATCTAAAGAATAAAACATCAGCAGGTTTAGATGAAGGACTGCATAGACAGCATACAACATCCTTTGGCACACATCATAAATGAATCTTTCACTGCAGGCTGCTTCCCAGAATACTTAAAATGTGCAAAAGTCCTGCCCCTATTTAAGAAAGGCGATCCAGAAAATACAGAAAACTATAGGCCCATCTCATTACTCTCATCCTTTTCCAAGGTAATAGAAAATATAATGAAAAAGAGGCTAATGGATTTCCTAAACAAGTACAACCTACTGTGTAAAGAACAGTTTGGTTTCAGGCCAGGAAGAAGCACAGGTTCAGCAGTAGCTCACTTCACAAATTTTGTCTTAGAAGCACTTGACGAAGGTGAACATGTAACAGGCATATTCCTTGACCTTAGCAAAGCATTTGACACGGTAGACCACAATATACTACTAAGCAAAATGGAGGCACTAGGAATAAGAGGAACAGTAAATAATTGGTTTCAATCATACTTGGAAAATAGGGTACAGTGTGTAGAGATCTCACAAACGAAGTTCAGCAGATTGACAAAACACATTTCCAAACCAGAACATATTAACATGGGAGTCCCTCAGGGAAGTGTGCTAGGGCCAATACTCTTCCTAATATATATCAATGATTTTCCCCAGTGTGTCAAATATGGGGAAGCAATACTGTTTGCAGATGATAGCAGCATCCTTATCAGTGATGAGTCACCAGACAAATTGAGAGACAAAAGCTGAAGAAACTCTCGATCATGTATGGAAGTGGGTAATAAGCAACAAATTAACCCTCAATATTAAAAAAAAAAAAAAAAACAGTATTAATTTCCACATAAATAAAAAATATAATAGCATAGGCCTAAAAGTTAAAGATGCACTTATAGACTGTGTCACAAACACAAAATTCCTAGGAATGCATGTTGACTCACAGCTTAACTGGACTGACCATATTGCAGCACTAGAAAAGAAAATTGCTACTGCTTGCTATGCACTCCGGATAATTATGTCAGTATGTAATAGTTCATGTGCTAAGACTACATACTTTGCGTATGTGCATTCAATAATTAGTTATGGCATAACCTTCTGGGGTACAAATGTGCAGAACATACAAGCAATTTTCAAGCTGCAAAAGAGGGCTGTACGAATAATAAAAAGCAGCAAGAGAGCTCACTGTACTGATTTATTGAAAACCATGGGAATCTTGACAGTACCATGTGAATACATCTTTCAGACTGTGATATATATAAAAAAACACATTGACCAGTACACACAAAACAGATCTATACACCAACACTGGACTAGATCCTGCCACCATTTGCATCTCATACGAAAAAACAAAACAAAAACCCAAAATAGTTTATTATTTAATGGAATAAAAATGTGTAATAGACTTCCAGAGGAGATCAAAGCTGAAACTGGAATACATGCCTTTAGGAAAGCTGCAAAAAGTTATTTAGCAGATAAATGTTACTATACTGTCAAACAATACTGTAAATGACATGTGTTCACCCCAATTCATGCAAGAGTACCTTTGTGAATTTATATTTATCTGTAATTAAGATTGGTGTGTATTTGTTTTGTGTAATCCATGCAAGAATACATTTGTAAATTTATATTTATTTGTAACTAAGATTGGTGTGTATGTGTTTTGTGAACAAACGATTAAGTTGCACCATAGAAATATGTACTACCAGAAGTACTATTATGTATATACTCATTCCATGTATACAGTTGACAACATCCAGTTGTAGACAAGTTGTCTACGGATGAATAAATAAATATATAAATAAATAAATAAAAAATAATAATAGTGATAAAACATTTATCATTTCATTCCCCATAATATTTTCATACCATATTTTTCTTTCTTTTTCTCTCTTCTGATAAACTTACTCCCAGAGCTCAACACTTCACTTGTTGTTGAGGGATGCTGAATCAGTTTTTCAGGCCAGAAAATGGGAGGTTGTGGTACACAAAATGAACCTGATGTCAGCTGTTAGGGTGTGTGTAGTGTTGCGAAACAATGTGTGTATTACATTGTAGTGTGAGGTATGAATGAACAGTAAAGCATTAGCCTTTCCCAATATCGAAAAATATTGTGTACTAGGGACAAACCAAAAGAGGTAGCACTGTTTTAAACAGAGTGACTTTGTATTCAGGAGGGTGGAGGCTCCAATCTCCATCCAGCCATCCTGATTTAGATACTCCATGGTTTCCCTAAATTACTTCAGCCAACGATGGGATGGTTCCTACTATAAGATGAGAGCTGACTACCTGTCCCAACCTTGTCATACTAGACATGGAAGTACATAGATGTATAAAAATGTGAGTTATTTTTGTTGTTCTTAAATTGTAATGCCAAGACATGCCCAATACCTTGTAAAAGAGGTCTACAGGTGAATAAAACCACCACCACTACTACTACTACTACTACTACTACTACTACTACTACCCTACAATTTTTCTCTGTTATTTAATTCAGTACCTCTTCATTGTTTAATTGATCTGTCCATATAATCTTTTTTGTTCTTCTGTAGCAGTGAATTTCAAAAACTTCTGTTCTCATTTTGTGTGAACTGTTTATTGTAAGTGTTTCACTTCCTTACAAATACCTTCACAAACGACTTCCTAACAATTCACTTTATACTGAGTATTAATATATTTCCCTTTTACAGAAAAGATTGTCTTGTTATTACTACTCTGTATAGCAATGATTGTATGCCTTGTCTGGAAATATATTATGATTCATTCTGCTCAAGTTATTGATTTCAACTGTAAAAATGAATTGTAGAGCAGTTTGCATCATATTTAAGCTGCTAATATTGCTGTATTATTCATGAGTGTTAAAATTCATTTTTGTGAGGAGAAAAAATAATTCTAGCCCTAACTGATGTAAGGGAATTTTCAGTTTTATTGTCCATCTAAATCATATATCTCTTTGTTAGACATGTCTAAGGAATTGTTGGTATTTGCACAGCACCTGAATCCTGGCAAAGCAATAGCTGAAATCAAAAAACTTCTAGTTGGACTCAGCAAGAAGGAGGAAGCAGATATGCCCCCAGCAAAACTGCGTAAGGAGTAAACCTGCATTGATATTTCAGCTCTTCAATATAGAAGAAATGCTGTGTATTATTGCTTTGTGTGAATAAATATAGAATAAAAATACATGATTTCACATTTAAGATAGGTATTGTACTACAGACTGCTTGAAAATATTGTTTAATACAGCACTTTGTTTGGTATTTCCTACAGTATATGAAAGTGACTTCCCATCCAGCCATTTGTTGTGGGAGAGATTTTGGAGTTGTAGGCAAAATTTGATTTCAATAAATCATTTTGAATTAACTGATGCAACATAGTATACCTGTTTCAATAAAACTCTGCTCTTATGTTAGGCTCTAGGGAGCCTGGCAACTGCACAATGAAACATAAGTCTTAACAACACTGATACCAGCTTCAGATCATTAGTGGTGATTGTGGAGAATAAAATTACATTCTGTACACTGTAACAGATCTTGCAACATTAAATCATGTGTATGAAAATATACCTGACCAGGTTAAACATCAGCTTGCATCAACAACTGCAGCCAGCAACCAATTTGCAAATTTCATGAGTGAATTATCAGCACCAAGCCATAGAATATCAAATTCCTGATGTCATAGAATTTGATCAAACTTAGTATAGTAATGTAGTGTGTGTTCAGAAAGGTTGCCTGATGATCGGTTGAGGCTTGAAACAACTGAACGACATTCTTCATCATGGCTTTGATTATCTATCATCATGCCCTGAAACAAGCTTTATCCTATCCAAGATCCTTCCCACCCCTCCGAAAGTGGTGTTCCATCACCAAACCAACCTGCGACAATGGCCTAGTCCATCCCTATGCCACTCCCAATCCCTGTGGAGGACCTAAGTGCAAGACCTGCCTAATCCACAGACCCTGCACTTCCTATTCCAGTCCTGTCACAGGCTCATCATACCCCACGGAGGCTGTGTCAACTGTGAAAGCAGCCATGTCATATATTAGCCCTTCCGCAGTCCAGCTTTTTATATTGGTATGACTACCAGTCAGCTACCCACCAGGAATAACGGCCACTGCCAGCTGTGGAGAAGCAAAGTGGACTACCATGTGGCACAACATGCAGCTGAACTTTACACACTGGATTTCAGTGGTTGCTTTCCTAACCCAGGCCATCTAGATCCTCCCCTCCATCACCAGATTTTCTGAACTGTGCAGATGGGAAATATGCTTACAATGCATTCTCTGCTCCCAAAATTATCCCAGCCTCAACCTATAATAACCTACTGTCCCCACACCCTCCACCCAACAGTTTCCATCCTTCTGTCCTTCAACCTCTTCCCAATTTGTGTCCCCTCACCTTCATTGTGTGCCACTGTCTGCCATGCACCTGCTGGTCTTTTCCCCTCTCTTCTCCTCTCCTTTTCTGCTCCCCTCCCTCACCCACAGCCTCCTGACACTGTATCGGGCATCTGTGTCCTGCTGCCCTCTGGTCCCTGCACGCCCTGTCAGACAGCACTCTTCTTTCCCCCACCTGTCCCCTATCTCTCCCCCTTCCCTGCACCACCCAGTCTCACAGCTTTCATTCAGTGCACAGGCACTGAAGAAAGCTAGCTGGTACTCTACAAAGTGTAAACCATAAAATCCAAGTTACCGGGATGGTGAAGTCAGGAGTGAGAACAAAAAACATCATAGCAGACATAGATTTAAAAGGCAGAATGTTTCATAGTAATGTTTTTGTCATCAGTATAACAGCTACATCTGAAGTGGCATATAATGAAAATTATATTTGTATTGGCAGTTTGACTAATTTTCTAGAATGAGACAAATTGAAAATACATTTTGCTACCATTCCTCTACAGCATGATCTAATATACAACTCATATGTTAACAGAGAGATTTAAAAAAAAAAAAAAATTATTATGCTCACATTATGAAAATGATGATTCTAGGTATGGGCACATTAAATAAAATCATGGACACTAAACAGGGATAACATGAATTACATTGTAACTATGAGGGTAAGTGGTTTGTTTGTGAAAAATTAAGCAAAATGCTTACATTATAGGTCAAACTTCAACCATTAACACAGGAAAAAATTTCTGCTTGAAGTAAAAAATCAAAAATCATAATTTGCAACTAGTAATGTAGTGTTATAGACTACACAGGGTCTGATCTAACATGTGTTATATCTTCAGATATAACCGGGCACATGGCATATTTGAGAGAAAAATTACAACATTTAATTTAGTAAAAGATTTTTATTCAATGTTTTGACGATTCACTGATAGGATTTATATGATTAAAAATGAAAAACATATCAAAACATACATTTTAAAAAGTGATATGTAATATAATATAGCCTTGTTCATGAAAATTGCAGAAAGTTTATTCTGTTGGTTAGATGCTGATGAACATTGCATGTACTACACATTAATACTATCTCTTTTTACAATCAGGTCTTTTATATCTTTGCCTTGTGTCTGTAACATGAGGGCAATGACATTCTACATCAGTTCAGACAGGCTTGTCAGGAACTGGTTTTGTTGGACCCTAATGCTTCTTGTATAACTGTTTTGCATCTACATTGGCTGAAGGCCTATCTCACCTTTTTTTGTCACTTCTTTTCCCTGCTTGTAGAGTGCATCTGCTATTCTTGATTTGAATGCTGGTAGATCGTCTTGTTTATAAAGGGGATCTTGAAACTGTCACAGTCCCTCTCTGTACATGGAATACAAGCTTTGAAATCTCTGTTTGCATTTCAGAAAGTGTAAAAGCTTGGGGATCCATTGCTAATCATATAAACGCTTCAGAGTATTAGCAGTTCATTAGAATTTACACATTGCCACGTTTTACAGTTAAATTTATTAAATTAAGCGATTTTTTAAAGAATTTAACAGCTTTTACATAGTTAAAATAATTTAAAAAGGAGGTGTAATGAATGTAGATGATGTTGGTATCACTGCTGAAAAAACATTTGCTGGTAAAAAAAAGGTCGATTCTATTTTTGTGACGATGTTTTGTTTACTGTCAACCTAACCTCACTTTCCCGTTTCCTGTATATGTGCTCAGTATACTGTCTAAACATGGTTGTAAAAGTGAGTTTAGTGTTGAATACAAAAAGGAAGACTGGAGGCTGTTTATTGATTCATCCAAAACTAGTTTAAAGGCTGTTTTATTACACAATGGTAACATGTATGCATCTATACCTGTTGGGCATTCTGTACATATGAAAGAGAGCTATGAAAACCTAGAAATAGTGCTAAATAAAATAGGCTATTCTGCTCATGGTTGGATGATATGTGGAGATCCAAAAGTAACAGCAAGGTGGGTTTACCAGATTTCCATGTTTCTCGTGTAAATGGGACAATATGGCTAGGGATCAACACTGGTGCAGGAAGAACTGGCCTGTGAGGGAGTCTTTAAAACTTGGTGAGAGGAACGTTCTATGCAAAAATCTAGTAGATCCAAAAAACGTACTCGTACCATCTCTACATATAAAGTTAGGCCTAATGAAACAGTTTGTTAAGGCTTTGCCTACAGATGGACCATGTTTTATGTATTTCTGCCAAAAGTTTCCACACCTTTTAGAAGCTAAACTAAAAGAAGGCATCTTTGTCGGAGCTGACGTTAGAAAATTGATGTTTGATGTTAACTTCGAATCCACAATGACTTAAATGAGGAAGAGGCATGGGTATCATTCAAGCAAGTCATTACAAAGTTCTTAGGACATGAAAAAGATCCAGAATATGTTTCTATTATAGCTACAATGTTAAAGAAGTTTAAAACTTCAGGATGTTTAATGAGCCTGAAAGTTCACTTTTTAAACAGTCACCTTTATTACTTCCTGGACAATATGGGAGATGTTAGTGAGGAGCAAGGAGAGCATTTTCACCAGGACATTAAAGTGATGGAAAAATGCTACCAAGGCCGCTGGAACACCAACATGAAGGGGGACTGCTGTTGGTCACTTCACCAAGTTCAGTAAGTGACTCATCGTAGAAAAAAGCTACACAAGAAGCTTCAAAGAAAAAAAGAGAAAGAAAATACAAATCAATTCCAGCTTACAAGTGACACCTCTATTAACACATATCATTGTTTTAAGTAGCTTGCTGTAAATGAAAAACATGCTTATGTTGTAACAAAGCATTTCATTAATTTCCCTGTTTACCGTATAGCATAGGATTTTTATGCTATATAATAAAAAGCATGTTGCTGGAAAACTATGGGTGATCCAAAAAAGCTAAGTCTAGATTTGGATTCAGCTCATAAAAAAACTATAAAGATCAGCTATCAAGTAAAAAAAAGTTAAAAAAAATTTTGTTGGCCTGTGTAATTATCAAACCAGTGTTGAGGTTGGATGAACACAATTAGTCATTTAAGTATTCTGGTGCAAAAATCAATGGAAATATATGCTTTCACTTCACTTGATTTCATCTCTTTCATGTGCCCACAAAGTTTCACAAACACGTAATGATGTGTATTTTACACATACAGTATTTTCGAATCCACTTGTATGAGTAACAACTTTATTACATCAAAATGTGATTTGTGTCACATTGTAGATACTTAAGATTAGATTTAGATTAGATTAGATTTATTTTCATTCCAATTGATCCGTAGTGAGGAGGTCCTCCAGGATGTGGAACATGTCAGAAAAACAACAATACATGACAAATATTTACAACTAAAACAAATAAGCTAATGTACCATTCCACAGGTCCCAAGTGGAATGATTGTCGTTTTTTAATGAACACTAAGAGTCATTTTACAAATACTAATGCACTGAATTTAAAATAAAAAAGGATTTTATTTATTTATAAGGTAATAAACATGTAATACAACTACTGTAATACTTATTTACAATGAACACATTACTGCACTGAAATGGTGCAGATGTTAGATTATACTTACACACACACACACACACACACACACACACACACACACACACACACAGACAGACACACACATTTTCAATGAACACATTACTGCACTGAAATTGTGCAGAAGTTATGTTGTACTTATATACAAATCAGTTGGTTTTACTAAGAAATTCATCAATGGAGTAGAAGGAGTTGGCCACCAATAAATCCTTTAGGCTTCTCTTAAACTGAATTTCATTGGTTGTTAAGCTTTTTATGGCTGCTGGCAAGTTATTGAAAATGTGTGTTCCTGGATAATGCACACCTTTTTGTACAAGACTAAGTGACTTTAAATCCTTGTGAAGATTATTCATATTTCTAGTAATGATTCCATGAATTGAGCTGTTGGTTTGAAAAAGTGATATATTTTTAATGACAAATTTCATTAAGGAATAAATATATTGGGGAGCAGTAGTTAGTATCCCTAGTTCCCTAAACAGGCTTCTGCAGGATGTTCTTGAGTTCACACCACATATAACTCTTACTGCACGTTTTTGTGCCCGGAAAACTTGAGCTTGGCTTGATGAATTACCCCAAAAAATAATCCCATATTACATTATGGAATGAAAGTAAGCATAGTATGCCAGCTTTTTCATTTCTATATCCCCTATGTCTGACAAAATTCGCATTGCAAACAGAGATTTGTTAAGACGCTTCAGCAGTTCTGTGGTGTGCTCCTCCCAGTTGAATTTATTATCAAGCTGTAATCCCAAGAATTTAACACTGTCCACTTCTTCTATCTTCTTGTCATCGTATGATAGACATATACTCTTGGGACACCCCTTACAAGTTCTCAACTGCATGTAGTGTGTTTTTTCAAAGTTTAGTGACAAAGAATTGGCTAGGAACCAGTGATTAATGTCCACAAATATTTTATTGGCTGATCTTTCTAAGACTACACTTGATTTGCTATTTATTGCAATGTTTGTATCATCGGCAAACAAAACAAACTTGGCATCTATTAATGTTACTGATGAAAGATCATTGATATACACAAGAAAAAGTAAGGGCCCCAAAATGGAACCTTATGGGACCCCACATGTAATTAGTTCCCAGTTGGATGATGCCTGATAGTTTGATACATGTCTCTTTCCTAATAACACCCTTTGTTTCCTGCCAGAGATATAAGATTTGAACCGTTTTGCAGCATTTCCTGTTACACTATAATATTCTAGTTTACTTAAAAGGATATTGTGATTTACACAGTCAAATGCCTTTGACAGATCACAAAATATACCAGTTGCCTGCAATGTTTTGTCTGATGAATTAAGCACATTTTCCCTGTAAGTATAGATAGCCTTCTCAATATCAGAACCTTTTAGAAATCCAAACTGTGACTTTGACAGTATGTTATTCAAGATAAGATGGTTATGAAGACGACTGTACATTACTGTTTCGAAAATTTTTGAGAATGCTGGCAACAGTGAAATTGGACGGAAATTTGATGCTATTTCTTTATCTCCCTTCTTAAAAAGTGGCTTAACTTCAGCATATTTCAGCCATTCAGGAAATATTCCACTGATAAACGACTGGTTACGCAGATAGCTTAATATGTTACTTAGCTCAGAATCACATTCTTTAATTAACTTTGTTGATATTTGATCATACCCACTAGATGTTTTTGATTTTAAAGATTTTATGATGGACATTATTTCTGTTGGGGTAGTGAGGGTCAAATTCATATTATGGAAGTTACTTGAAATGTCTGGTCGAAGGTAATCCATAGCAGCATCTACCGAACCTGACAACCCCATCTTTTCAGTAACAGTTATAAAATGTTTGTTAAAAAGTTCTGCAACACTATACACATCTGTCACCAATGTATCATTTACTCTTAATGCTATTTGTTCCTCTTCACGCCTGGTTCTACTGGTCTCCTCCTTCACTATATCCCATATTGTCTTTATTTTGTTATCTGATATGACTATCTTTTCCTTGTAATATATTTGCTTTGACATCCGTATTACAGTCTTTAATATTTTGCAGTATTTCTTATAATGTCCTATAGCATCAACATTGGAAATGTTTCGGATTGACAGATACAGTTTTCTTTTTGTTTTACAAGATACCCCTATTCCTCGAGTAATCCATGGCTTCTTTGTAGACTTTGCTCTAACCTTGGTAAGTTTTGGGGGAAAGCAGTGTTCGAATAAGGTAAGCACTTTATTAGCAAAAATGTTATATTTTTCATTCATGCCATGAGCACTGTAAACATCAGTCCAGTGAATGTCTCTGAGGAGTGTCCTAAAATAATCAATTTTTGGCTTACTGATTACCCTCTTGAGCTCAGATTTAACAGATTTTATATCCTGTTCAGTATTAACATTTAACAGAAGGAACTGCATGTCATGGTCTGAGAGGCCATTGACTATTGGTTTTGTAATATGATTTTGTTCATTGGACTTTTCTATAAAGATATTATCAATGGCTGTTTGTGAGCAAGTGGCTATCCTAGTGGGGAACTTTACAGTGGGAATTAAGTTGAATGATAGTGTTACTAACTCAAATAAGTTCTTATTGGGAGAGTCTTTAAGGAAATCTACATTGAAATCACCAGCAACCACTGTTTCTTTGTTTTTGGTTGTTAAATGGGCCAGCACAGCTTCAAGGTGGTTTACGAACAGATTAAAGTTACCTGCAGGTGCTCAATATACACTTAATATTATGAAGGATTTTTTGTGAAATTCTAATTCTGTTGCACATGCTTCCATATGCTGTTCTAGGCAAAATTTATAAATGTCTATGTTCTTAAATTTATGACAGTTCCTGATGAATGTGGCAACTCCTCCTTTCTCCATTTCTGATCTACAAAAGTGAGATGCTAACCTAAACCCTGTAACACTTAAAAGTTTTATACCAGTGGTCACATGATGTTCAGAGAGGCAGATTATGTCAGCTGGGTTTGAAGACTAATTCATCTATGCAGATAGTTAATTCATTAATTTTATTTCTCAGTCCTCGAATATTTTGATGCAATAAAGATAGCTGACATTTCACATTGACTGAGTTAAAATTGGGTGGAGTTAAAATATCTGCTGACACTTGAAAATTCTTAACCAATGGCTGTTTATGCTGATGTAATAAGCTGGAATTATGTTTTTTGATTTCTTTCTCAAACTGAAGGTTTGTCTCAGTTCTAACCTCTCTTAAAATTTGCTTTCTTTCTGTCCTCCCTACCCTAAAAAAGGGTCTTTTCTGAATCCTATAACCACTGGTATTTTACCACTCATGACAGTGCCTCCCCCCTTTAACTTTCCTGCTTTTTCCCCAGCCAATTTACCCTTCCCCTTCCTGTTGAGGTGAAGGCCATGCCTAGTATAATACCACCTACTGAGAGAATCAACATGAACCACACCAATGTGTGACCCCGCACCCGACATGAGCAGCTGTTCCAGCTCCAAATTAACTCTCTTGACAGAAGAGTTCAAATGAGGTCGGTCATGGCGCCAAAGAACAGATACAAACTCAACACTAGTATGCTTTGATGCTGATGCAATCTTCGCCAGGTCAGAATAAACAAATAATTTTCAAAATAAACTTACCTCTGTATCTAGTTGTAATGGTCCAGACAATGTTGATAACTTCTCATGTATTTGCGGGAGGAAGTTGCTCTAGAAGTAAAAACACTCACAAGATGGAAGCACAAGTCAGAGTCTCTCGTGTTGAATTGGCACCTACTGTCAGCAACACTCAAAAATGATTAACTTTTCATTTATTAGTGTGCTTTGGTATGATACGAATTCACAACACTTGGTATTAAGGGAGTAATAGCCTAACATATGAAAACACTCTGTTTACAAATGAACTTGGAAGTGTAAAGTAACCTTCATTGCAGTCATGAGAATGAAAAGCATGTGTTGATAGCACCATAGAAGACAAAAATATAAAATAATTTTCCAAAATTCCAGTACATCACTAATAAAGTAAAACAAGTTGATGAACTTATAACAGGGAGCAGGGTTGTATTGGAGGACACGGTCCCCCCACTTTTTTTCTGAGGGGCACACCATCATCTTGTTATTTTACTTGAAGACTATTTTTTAGTACAGTAGTTCTCGTTTGTTGTTTCTATAAGTTAAATTACCATCAATCTTGAGTTATAGCTCATAGAACATATTAGCTGTGAAGTCAACTGAGCATTGATAAAGGGCCCAGACAAACAGTGCAATAAAAAAGAACTGTGGACATCAGGCGCTTGGGGTCGAGTATCTGTGCAGAACGAAGAACCAACTCCAGCAAAGCGTGGCTGGTGTATATGTCAAACCGCACTGCTCTGCACAACAATGAAAAGTCCTGTGCAGTGTTGGAACATCAGAGGAAATGCGCACTCTGTCTGGATGGCATTTCTTGTTTCCCACACACTGGAGCATTGCTGGGCACCCACAGATACTCTACTCCATTCTTTGCAGTCTGGGTTTCTCTTCACCATTCAGCGCCAGCCTGAGTGGTGCTGTGCGGTGGTGCATATCTGATGTTGGCTTAACTGTAGGTGCTCCCATCATGTGACATGATAATAATGTCTGAAAACGCTTAATTCCCTTATTCGGTATGCTGATTTTGTATTATTTAACCTTAAGGTGCTCGCGTGGGTGGTATTTACACCACAGATTGAACATGTAACTGTTTACATGCTTAATCATCAGGTAATCCCTGATTATCTATCAGCTGAATTTATGGCACGTGATCTTGACACTAATTGATTTGACTCTATAGTCAAATGTAATAATATATGGGCAATCAAAAACAAAAACAAATTCATGGCAGTGTAAATGCCATCACATGAGTGCAAACGTGCTTAAGATTGTGTGAGAGCCTCAAGGTTAATAATATAACAAAACATGGCTCCTATCAGAAAGATAATCTGTAAGATAAGATATAAATAAAATAAAAACATTTCCCTCTTACTTATGCTGTTATTAGAATCTTCAGTTATCCAACCATAATACTGAATGTCGGCTCTTGACTTGACCTTCTGCTATGATAGTATTACGGTAGACCTATTTCGAGTCATTGTTGTGCCTTTGTTTGTAAGTTTACAGTCCAATTGTTAACTGCATTAGTTTGTTATCCACTACATGGCTGGCATTGGTATCGTTGTTCAGCTTTTTTTTTCAGTGAAATAAGGCATTGTAGTGAACAGCTCTGTTGATTCCTTTTGTTCTAAGTATTACATTGCTGTTTTAGAGACTGACATATTACATGTTTAAGTGCAAAATGTATAAACTGTGCTAGTAATTGAAAAGTGTAATTTTTCAGTATGAAGTGCAGTATAGCAGATTATTTCAGGAAATCTAGTTCTGGGGTTTGAACTACAGATGATAGTTCACGTGGTTCTAAAAAATGTGAAGTTTATAATGGTCCATCTTCTTCATAAATGAATAGTAGCACCCGAACAAGTATTGTTGAAGATAAAAGTCAATCACATGAAGTAATTCCTTGTTATTTGAATCCCTAAAACATATCTAATTATCCTCTTTGTTGGAATGACAGTACACGGAGAGAATTTAAGACAAAATATAAGTTGTTAGTGTATAGGGAAGGCAAGCTGGGTTCCTCAGTGTTTAAAGATGTGCAGAATATTGAAGTGAATATGTCACACAAAGTGTGCATTTCGAAAGAGTGGAGTAGTATTTCAGTGGGTCTAGTTTGCGGCAGTAAACAAGCTCGGTTAACATAATTGAGAAAGGACAATCATAAAGGCAGGAATTCCAAAGTCCATTTCACTTCATGCAGACAATGAAAACAAAGGCAAGACAATGTACTAGAAACCTTCTCATTGAACAGCAGAAAGACATTTTTAAAAGTACAAGGAAAGTTTTTTGCACAGCATATTTTGTAGCAAAAAATAACAAACCGTGCTTAGACTTTCACAAGCTTGTGGATTTGCAAATTCAAAATGGTCTCCACGTGGGCAAAACACTGCATAATAAACTTAGTTGTGCCAACATCATAGACTACATTGTGGACATTATGAGGAAGAAGCTCTGTTCATCCATAATATTGAGGAATTCCAAGGCCTCTGAACTTATCGATGAGTCTTATCTGTTGCTTCACAATCAATTTTAATAGTGTATTTTAAGGTGTGAAATAAGTGATGGTTGTGTAAATACCATCTTCTTGGATTTTATCAAACTTAAAAAAGTACAGATGAAGAAACATTAGAAGCAAAACTTCTAAAATGTCTCTTGAAGCATGGCTTTTCTTCACGTTACTTGAATGACAATGTGACTGGAGCATGCAGTGATTGTGTTAGTGTAATACTAGATAGGAATTCAGGTGTTTTAGAATGACTTAAGAACAAGTACAACACACTGTTCACTATTACGGTGGCGTTGTTTGTGCCACTGGATTGAATTGATGTGATTGAGGTCGATAGACACACAAACAAACACAAACATACACACAAAATTCAAGCTTTCGCAACAAACTGTTGCCTCATCAGGAAAGAGGGAAGGAGAGGGAAAGACGAAAGGATGTGGGTTTTAAGGGAGAGGGTAAGGAGTCATTCCAATCCCGGGAGCGGAAAGACTTACCTTGGGGGAAAAAAGGATGGGTATACACTCGCACACACACACATATCCATCCACACATATACAGACACATTTAAAGACAAAGAGTTTGGGCAGAGATGTCAGTCGAGGCGGAAGTGCAGAGGCAAAGATGTTGTTGAATGACAGGTGAGGTATGAGTGGCGGCAACTTGAAATTAGCGGAGATTGAGGCCTGGTGGGTAACGGGAAGAGAGGATATATTGAAGAGCAAGTTCCCGTCTCCGGAGTTCGGATAGGCTGGTGTTGGTGGGAAGTATCCAAATAACCCGGACGGTGTAACACTGTGCCAAGATGTGCTGGCCGTGTACCAAGGCATGTTTAGCCACAGGGTGATCCTCATTACCAACAAACACTGTCTGCCTGTGTCCATTCATGCGAATGGACAGTTTGTTGCTGGTCATTCCCACATAGAATGCATCACAGTGTAGGCAGGTCAGTTGGTAAATCACATGGGTGCTTTCACACGTGGCTCTGCCTTTGATCGTGTACACCTTCCCGGTTACAGGACTGGAGTAGGTGGTGCTGGGAGGGTGCATGGGTGCACGGCCAGCACATTCTGGCACAGTGTTACACCGTCCGGGTTATTTGGATACTTCCCACCAACACCAGCCTATCCGAACTCCGGAGATGGGAACTTGCTCTTCAATACATCCTCTCTTCCCGTTACCCACCAGGTCTCAATCTCCGCTAATTTCAAGTTGCCGCCACTCATACCTCACCTGTCATTCAACAACATCTTTGCCTCTGCACTTCTGCCCCGACTGACATCTCTGCCCAAACTCTTTGTCTTTAAATATGTCTGCTTGTGTCTGTATATGTGTGGATGGATATGTGTGTGTGTGCGAGTGTACACCCGTCCTTTTTTCCCCCAGGGTAAGTCTTTCCGCTCCCGGGATTGGAATGACTCCTTACCCTCTCCCTTAAAACCCACATCCTTTCGTCTTTCCCTATCCTTCCCTCTTTCTTGATGAGGCAACAGTTTGCTGCGAAAGCTTGAATTTTGTGTGTATGTTTGTGTTTGTTTGTGTGTCTATCGACCTGCCAGCGCTTTCGTTTGGTAAGTCACATCATCTTTGTTTTTAGATATATTTTTCCCACGTGGAATGTTTCCCTCTATTATATTAATATCATTGATAACTATTCTAGATTTGTCTAGGTCCTTTGATTTTGCTAATCAAGCAGTATTTTTATCCAAAATAAAAACATATCTGTAGAAGAGGACTCACACTAAATTTCTTAAGTTCTTATCTCTGAGACAGAAGACACTGTGCTAGAGTATATTATAAGAACAAAGGTAGGATCCTAACAGTAAAATCAGAATAGAATACTCTCAGCTGTAGAGTCCCACAGGGAAGTATTCTTGAGACATTTTTGTTCCTGTGATGTACACTCATGTATAGAAAAAACACAACACCTTGAATGACTAGAGATAGGCATTTTTATTCTCAGGGCATGTCCATTGATATGTTCTACAGAAATGATTAGCACTTCAGTCACTTCAGTTAGGCATGTGTCCTTTTGCCCAGTAGGCACAGGGTCCACCATGGATACTGATAAGCTGTTCCATGCATGAAGACATCGGCGTGAATAAGGCATGAATGGTGGGTGTCCTGTGATATACCCATCCATGCTGCAATCATCTGGTTCCAAAGTTCATGTGTGGTGATTAGCATTTGGTCACAGTGCCCCACCCATCGTTTCACTGTATTCCACACATTTTTGATTGGCAACAAGTCTGGTGATCTGGTAGGCCATGACATGAAGAAGGCATGTGTTCATGCACTAACATGTGATCGTGCATTGTCTTGCTGAAAAATGATGTCTGGGGTGTTGAGCAGAAGGGGTATGGCTAAGGGTCACAGGATGTCACTCACTTAGGTCACATTGGTCGCAATGCCCTGGACAAGCACCAGCTGTGATTTGTGGTTGTATCCAGTAGCACCCCGCACCATAAGGCCTTGAATTAGCACTGTATGTCCTGTGCACAAGCAGTCACTGTGTTGCCACCCCACTGTCTGTGGCGAACAAAAATGTGGCCATCATTTTTAAACAAACAGGACTTGGATTCATCCAGTAACACTATCTGATGCCATTCCTGCCCCAGTGATGTTGTTGCATACACCACTGCACATTCGTCAAAGGTAGGCAGAGAAGTGGACAACGCATATGTAACCTATGCCATAATAAACTGTGACAGACTGTCACCCCTGATAGTGTACAATGTGTTACACTGTTCTACTGTTGTCCCAGATCTTAGGAGGACACATATGTGTCCTGCAATGCCATTAAGATGATGTGTTGATCTTCTCTGGGAGTGATTTGTGTGGTGCGGCCCGATGCAGCTTGTCATGTTCTACGGCTTCTGTGAACCATTCTGCACACACCTGTTGCACTGCCTAAACAGTTCATCCCACATGAGCGGCAGTTTCCCGGATGGATGTGTAACATTCTTTCATGTCAATAGAGTGCCTTCTTTCAAACTCACTGATTTGATGGTTCGGTTAGTGCATACGTCTGTGAGGCATCCTGCACGTCTGCTCAAGTCACACTGATCCATTACCTTCAGTTGATAGCAAGAATGACATCCACAGGCACGTTTTGCTGGTAAATGGTGTTGCCCACTCTGGCATGGTTCAAATGCTAATCATTTCTGCAGAACGTACTAATGTACATGTCTTGTGAGTATGAACATCCTATCTCTAGTCATTCAGGTTGCTCTGTTTTTTTTTCCCCTGAAATTGAGTGTATTAATGTCATAACAGAGCCACAAAACTCAATATTAGTGGGCTATGCTGATTATGCATCATTGGTTAGTTTCTGCTGTACTGAACAGCTAGCATCACAAAACAATAGAGATAACTTTGATCTGCTCACAGAAAATATAATTGTGAATTAGCTTACTTTGGATAAGGAGAGGACTGTTGTGATGAAGTTCTTGTTAAATCAGAATCAGTCTCAAGTGGACGTAAATACTGAATCACTGGCTATGGATGAAACCTCTGACAAACATAAACTTTTAGTCATTGTGATTGAAGAAAATCTTATCTAGAAAGAATTTATCAGCTACACTTGTAAAAAGATTATCTGCAGCATTTACTTATTAAAGCTCCTCACAAATATGAAATTTCCTCCTGTCCTTAAAAAAAATGTACTGTGGATTAATCTAACCCACATCTGCAATATATGATTAAAATTTGGGGTGGCACATCCACAGTCTACATAGATGGAATAGAGCAATTAGAATAACTGCTAATATAATCAAATGCCAATCCTTTTGTGACCGCTTCATCAAGTTCCATTTACTGACTTTGTACTCTTTATATGCTCATAAGGTACTTATGTCTGTGAAAGAGAATGAAAACACAAGTGTAATCAATAGAGACATTCATAATTACAATATATAAACCAGATGTGATTATCATTCTGAGGAGGATCTTCCCCAGCCCAACTTTTCAGATGTAGTGATTGTACAGACTGTCCTCCCATGGGCCATTAAGCTGATGTATGTACAGGCCGAGATGGAAAAAAAAAAAAACCAGTCACCTTATAGACTGGCACCACGTTGTCAGTTACAATTACTGACTGGACCATGTACCAAATCATCAGGTCTCCTATGATGCATGTTTTTGAGGCCAAATTGTTTAGTTTTAGTAACGACCTCATTTCTGTGGCAGTATGCTTCCATACCAGGCTCTAGCATGGAGCCAAGGTAACCCCAGCTAGGATTTTGGTGGCAATAATCCTGGTGTCAACCAACTTGCTTGGTCTCAACCATTGAAAAGCAAACTCATTAGTCAACAGTACAAGGACTGAAATTTCTTTTGAGAGCCAAAATTTTTAAACTTAAGCTAAATATGTAGATACAATGGATTAGAGTGCTCCTAAACTGTCCTTTGCTAAAAACATCCTCATCTGATTGATGTACATTCATTTAGGTCAACCTCTTCTAAGTCTCCCATCCACACTCGTATTGTATACTAGATTTTTTTGTTGCTGTGATGTTTATAACTGCCAGGAATAAAAATTAATATACAGACGTATTTTATTAAACAGAAAATGTTATTTGTTTGGGCTGCTTTAGTTTGCTGATTATCTGTACCATAGCATAACTGTCTCCACAGGAAACCCAGACCATGCACTCTCTCCGACAATGTGCTATTCCTGTGATGCAGTGGTCTTAGAATAGCACGACATGTGTAACTCACTCTTTGAAGTCTTTTGTACTTATTCACCATCTGTGTGTGGCTTTCCTCTCTTACCAATCTCTTGACCAATCCTCTCTTATCAATCTCTTGACCAACTACAAAACTTACAGTATTAACATTGTTGGAAGATTGCTGCTGGTCATTAAATACAGCACTTAATTTTTCTTGATTCTTCTTAAGCTCCTCCACAGCTTTTTTCACTGCATCACAGGGAGGCTATTTAGTACTAAGACAGATTTTTAGGTTTAATGTCTATTCCCAAATTACTTCTTGTTATCAGCCAAATTTTCCTGACAAATTAAACAGCTCAGAGGTCCATTCAAGGTCTGAACAAACATGGAAGTCTCTCTCAGTTCAACTTTAAATTCACGTTTTTCATCTTCCATTCTCCTTTACTTTTTCTTTGTAGCCATGTCAAACAGGGCACCTAAAAAATGTTTCATTTTATAATAATAAAGACACCAACAAAGTATAATTTTGCTTCTTAAACTGTTGACAAAAATACCTGTGGGATTTGGAACTGTTTAGAAAAATTAAGGAAATTTTGTGCTTTGAGAAGATACTTTTATTGCCCTCGTGCTATCTGATGATGATGATGATGATGATAATGATATTTGATTTGTGGGCTGCTCAACTGCATTGTTATCAGCACCTGTACAAATTTCCAATCTTTTCACAGTCCAGTCATGCCACTGGTTCTTAATGATTATGAAATGACGAGGAAAACACAAACACCCAGTCCCTGTGCAGAGAAAATCCCCAACCTGGCTGGGAATTGAACCGGGACCCTGAGATACCAAGGTAGCAATGCTACCGGCTAGACCACATGCTGCAGATGTGCTATCTGCAGATGCAACTAGCGCTAACCACTTTGCAATGAGACTACTGACTCACTGGTTCACTGGATTCTTGCATGAATTGTGCTCGTGTCTCCCGTGCATACAGGCTGTTTGAAACTTCGTGGCCCCTAAATGCACAGAACAGAGCAGTGAGTAGAGGAAAAGTGCCACTGTTGGCAGAACCTTGGAGGGGAGGCAAAGAGCTTCAGACAGAGGCAGGTGAAGTTGCCAACCACAGGGGTGCGGATTTTTTAATACAATTTTAGTCTTTCCTGCAGGGACACTGTTATACTACATGTGACAGTTCTGAATCTAATCTTTCATTATGGTTAGTCATCATCCCAGAAGAAATTGTTTGTTGTGCAGACAATGTACCATTCAACATAGTTAACATTTCATTTTGATTGGATGATATTCCAGCACATCTAGCTGAAATTTAATTTTGTTTTAAGTTTGAATTGTTCAACACTTGATTTCATAAGTGCTTTTAACTTATGATAAAATGCAGCAAACGGATCTTGTAAGATGCTGGTGGTTGGATTAACTTTCTCATTCTCAGCATTTGATTCAGTTTTGCAAGCTGAGGCTTCAATGTTCTCAATGTTTGCTTCAGCAAATTCGCTGTCACCAGCATTTGATTCTATCTCATCCCATATTTCAGTTTCCATTTTTGTCGGTTTCCTTATTTTTACCCTAATATAAAAAATGACTGAATTTAAATCATGTATTTTTATTTTGATATCCGCTTACAAATGACAATATTCCTGAAATGAACTTTCCAGAAAGACGACATTAGCATTCTGAAACAATTGAGTATTGGTGCACCATTCTGTGCACAGGCAATGTAAAATCAACCATCTTGTGCAAACCAACTTCACTATTGTTGAAACTTATGACTACAAAAATTTTAAAATAATCAAATATCCAATAAAACTGAACAGTGAATGATTAGATTTGTTCATTGGGTTCTAGTCTACACATAGGCAAAGGAGTATAACCAAAATTGCCCTTCCTTGTCTTGTTATCTTGTAATGTAGATCACTGTCCACAATTTCTTTGAAAAACTTGTCTGCACATGTAAATAGTGTGTAATTCTCACTACATTAATTCCTTTTCACAATTATATTGTTTTTTTGAATTTTTGTCCATAGTTTATAGTTTTCATGGTACCTCAAACAGACACAAAAAATCTGTAACATTCTAATGATAATACAATTTTATACACAAATGAACATCAAAAACTTGTCCTGTAACTGTGTCACCAGTGTAATGTATACTTCTGTTATGTGACAGTATATCTTGTAAAGTTTGCATGTTTGAAATTTAAATTGCTGATGGAGGAGGGAGACATCACATAGCCAACAAGAAAAGTAAAATGTTTTGCTGTTTATTCAGTACTGTCATGCAAGTTGATGTTCATTGTCATAAGATACCTTTTCTAGTTGGAATTTGAGATTATCATAGCCAGAGGCTGTAGTTGGAAATGAGTAAGCTTGTTGATGCCAGACCGTGCAGCTGCTATTGTTAATGCAAAAAGTCAACTTTGCATGAAAATAACAATTATGATCAGACTTAGCAAAAATTATTAACAGTAGGCCTGAATGATATATCTGCAATTTGGAAACAATAACACATTTATGGCATACATTCACTGAGTCACCAAACCAACCACTTCCAAGTAATTTAACAGGCTGAAAAATGTATAAAAGATTTTTGATTAGTTGACTGAACTTCTACTAAAAAAAAAAAAAAACATAATGAACTTTAAATATATCATTATTACTTCATCTTAAAAGTCATGATACATGATATTCCTAGGTATTATCTCGAAAAGGAGAAAGAATAAGTGTGGGTTTTACATTGTTTTCACATTTTTCAAAACATTAGAAAAACGAAATTCCAACAGATAGTAGAATACACAAAAGAGGTAAACTTTTTGCAGTACAGGTCTTTGACAGTGAGTCATAATAATTTGCTACACACTCATTCTCAAATACTGCTTGAGTGTTTTGGCTCTTCACCAGACTAGATTAAAGTAAGAAATTGAGTAATTCATTCAGAGGCATGCTGGTGAGTTCGATCACCTTATGAGTATTACAAAGGTGCTTTGTCATCTCAAATGGGAATTCACTGAGGGAAGAATATAGAGAAAATTTTGGGAACTGCATTTGCAGCTGACTGCACAATAATTCTACTGTCACCAGTACACATTTTGCGTAAGGACTGGAGGACCATAGGGCTCATATGGAAACATATACAGGATGGTCCATTGATCGTGACTGGGCCAAATATCTCACGAAATAGGTGTCAAACGATAAAACTACAAAGAATGAAACTTGTCTAGCTTGAACGGGGAAACCAAATGGTGCTATGGTTGGCCTGCTAGATGGCGCTGCCACCAAACGGATGTCACCTGCGTTTTTTTTAAATAGGAACCGCCATTTTTTTATTACATATTCATGTAGTACGTGAACAAAAATTAATGTTTTAGTTGGACCACTTTTTTCGCTTTCTGATAGATGGCGCTCTAATAGTTACAAACATATGGCTCACAATTTTAGATGAACAGTTGGTAACAGGTAGGTTTTTTAAATTAAAATACAGAATGTAGGTACGTTTGAACATTTTATTTCGGTTGTTCCATTGTGATACATGTACCTTTGTGAACTTATCATTTCTGATGCTGTCAGAGCGTGATTACCTGTAAATACCACATTAATGCAATAAATGCTCACAATGATGTCCATCAACCTCAATGCATTTGGCAATACGTGTAACGGCATTCCTCTCAACAATGAGTAGTTCGTCTTCCGTAATGTTCGCACATGCATTGACAATGTGTTGACGCATGTTGCCAGGCGTTGTCAGTGGATCACGATAGCAAATATCCTTCAACTTTCCTCACAGAAAGAAATCCGGGGACGTCAGATCCGGTGAACGTGCGGGCCATAGTATGGTGCTTCGACGACCAATCCACCTGTCATGAAATATGCTATTCAACACTGCTTCAACCGCACACGAGCTATGTGCCGGACTTCCATCATGTTGGAAGTACATCGCCATTCTGTCATGCAGTGAAACATCTTGTACTAACATCGGTAGAACATTACATAGGAAATCAGCATACATTGCACCATTTAGATTGCCATCGATAAAATAGGGGCCAATTATCCTTCCTCCCATAATGCCGCACCATACATTAACCCGCCAAGGTCACTGATGTTCCACTTGTCGCAGCCATCGTGGATTTTGCGTTGCCCAATAGCGCATATTATGCCGATTTACGTTACCGCTGTTGGTGAATGACGCTTCGTCTCTAAATAGAATGCGTGCAAAAAATCCGTAATTTCTCTTGTGCCCAGTGGCAGAAGTGTACACGACGTTCAGAGTCGTCGCCATGCAATTCCTGGTGCATATAAATATGGTACGGATGCAATCGATGTTGATGTAGCATTCTCAACACCGACGTTTTTGAGATTCCCGATTCTCGCGCAATTTGTCTGCTACTGATGTGCAGATCAGCCGCGACAGCAGCTAAAACACATTACTTGGGCATCATCATTTGTTGCAGGTCGTGGTTGAAGTTTCACATGTTTCACATGTTTCCTTAAATAATGTAACTATCCGGCAAACGGTCTGGACACTTGTATGATGTCGTCCAGGATACCGAGCAGCATAAATAGCACAAGCTCATTGGGCATTTTGCTCACAATACCCATACATCAACACGATATCAACCTTTTCTGCAGTTGGTAAACGGTCCATTTTAACACGGGTAATGTATCACGAAGCAAATACCGTCCGCACTGGCGGAATGTTACGTGATACCACGTAGTTATACGTTTGTGACTATTACAGCGCCATGTATCACAAAGCGGAAAAAGGGGTCCAACTAAAACATTCATATTTCTTTACGTACTACACGAATATGTAATAAAAACTGGGGGTTCCTATTTAAAAAAACACAGTTGATATCCGTTTGACCTATGGCAGCGCCATCTAGTGGGCCAACCATAGCGCCATCGGGTTTCCCCCTTCAAGCTAGACAAGTTTCGTACTTTGTAGTTTTTTCGTTTGACGCTTATTTCGTGAGATATTTGGCCCGGTCACTATCAATGGACCACCCTGTATACAATTGCTTTTCCCTTGCTCAATTTGGGAGTGGAACAGGAAAGGAAATGATTAGTAGTGGTTCAAGGTACCCTCCACCATGGTGTCTTGTAGAGTATGTACGTAGAATGACATCATTGTTGTGATTAACAATGAATTGTGTTTCTGCACTATCCCAGATGGCCATTGTCAATGAGTACAGCAGCAGCTTGGAGAAAGGTCTCATTTCTAATGTTTCGGAGAGGCACTGTTACTCATGGTGGCATTGTTTAGGGTTCATTGGGTATAACTTCAGGTTACAGCTGGTAGTGATTGAGGGAACTATGTTGGTACAACGGTCTGTGACAGACATCCTGCATCTTCATGCATTACCTCCTATGTGATAGCATCATACTGTCATTTTTCATCAGGGCAATGCTCATCCCCACATGGCACATGTCTATATGGACTGTCTGCATGATGTTGAGGTATTCACATTGCCTGCAAGATCCCCAGATCTATTCCTGATGTTTGGGACCAGCTTGGATGCCTGTTCTGTTCTAGTGATATATCAAGGAGCAGTTATAACAGTTGTGGACCAGGTTTCCTCTGGAGAGGGTCCAGTGGCTTTATGACTCGCTTCCCAACCGAGTCAGTGTATACATCAAGACCACAGAGGGTGTAAATTCACACAGGTAAGTGAGCTCATACAGCCATGTTCTTTGTAAATATGACTCATTTATTTTGTCAGTGTAATAACATCACATATCGGTACAATTTCAAACCATCAAGTTTCATTACAAAAGCTAACTAGAAGATTAGAAGATCTTAAGAAAGAAGAAATGTGGCACCTATTTAGATTTTGATGTAATCTCTCTCTCTCTCTCTCTCTCTATCTCTCTCTGTGTGTGTGTGTGTGTGTGGAGAGAAAAGGGGGGGGGGGATGCATGGGTGCATGCAAGTGTGTACTCTCTTTCAATGAATGTATGTATGTATGTACTGTTTGGCATAAAGCTGTATTCATTGACGAATCACCAGCATTGCAATAAAATTATTGTACGGGAGACATGTCAAGCAACAATAAATTTTCTAGTCTTGTTTTCACTATAGAATTTTCCTTTGGTAAAAGGAATATTACCTCAGTCATACGCAAATATCTGCATGTTATAGTTGCGAGAAACCTAAATTGGGCTGAACAGATTAAATTTGTAGTGGACAAGCACTACAAATCTCTACATTTCACAATGCCAACACTAAAATGTCCTACAAATACTTCAAATTTATGTAACGTATGTAATTCAGTTTAAAACTATTTCATTAAATAGCCGTTCCACAGGCTTTTGCATGATATCTGAAAAGCTTGTACAAGGTTTCATTTTTTAATGGGTTTAATAGCTGGTGAGAAAAGCACAAAAGAATAAAAATTTAGAAACGTGCCATGTGCATCTCATTAGAGAAATGATTTCTGGTTACACTTGTACCGTACTTCGAATGCAGATATAACAATTTGAGGTTTTATTTCTGTGATATACATATAAAATATCAGCCCATTTGTTTTTCGATATTTTGACGCAAAATTGTATTTAAATAAATTCCTTCATGTCAGTTTCTTTCGCGTAACTTTATTTTTCTGAGAAGAAATATTGCCCTGCACAAGTTCGCTGTTCCTCTCCTCACTTCAGTCGCTGCCACACTCTTTATTGCAACTGCGATGCACCTGACTTTCAAGTCATCCTGCATAAATCAAAAACGGCTTTGCTCGGAACACCTTCCTTCGTTATTGTGAAGTTGTGATACTATGCTATGTTGCAACAGCGTTTTCAGAAAGTCTCTCAACTATTTATTTTTCGGAGTTATGTTTTTGGTCTTGTGTACGTGTATGCTGACGAGCCCAGAACGTCGCCAACACAGATTTAGTTTTCTTTATTGTTTTTTTTAAATTCAGTCTAATAATAAATTTTCATGGAATGTTGAAGCGAGTTTTGAAATCTGAGTTAAATGCAAATAATTTTTCTTTAATCAACTTGGATTTTAATGCTTTCCTGTTGTCACGTAAAAAAGAAATCTAGAAAAGCATCCAAATGATTGCGAAAAAATCCATATTTCCGTACCCCAGGTGAATCACTCACTTGCCAGCTAAACGGTACTAAGAAGAGGCCAGAGTTAGCTCTCAAAGAGCTGATTTGGCAACATTGCTGCTACACCAACGGAAAATACTGCGACTTTAGCAGTCGCTATAGCACATCGAATAAGGAAGCAGAATAACAGAATGTAGATAAAAGAATTGCTTCTGTTATCATAATAATGAATGTGAACCATGTCTCAAGCGTCATTGTGTGGATTTTTCTGTTATAAGAGTTTTCTATGAATGACAAGCTACTCGGGCAATCAAGACAGGCTTGCTAATGTAATCACGTCAGCTGCAGACTCTAGTAAAAAGAAACTGCTAGGAAGCAGAAGGGAAGACGTCTCGCTGTTTCGTGCAAGACATTGCGACAGTGACATTGCGTGACTAGCAAGGGCATGTACGTGTGTTTATGGGAGGTAATAATATGCACGCCACATGAAATAAGAACACTGACATTATCCAAATCTTCTTTTTCACTTTTACCATTCTACAGCTGCATGACAGAGATTAGTACCTCGTCCCCAAAAGAAAGAAAGATGCACAGCTTCATTATAAACACAGTGAGAACTAGCATTATCTCCACGTGGGGATAGTTCTTAGTGTTTTCAGTACACAGTACAACCGCTGAAGTAATAATGGATAAAACATTAGTCACTGCCAGGAGACACACGCTAACACCGCGTAACAACGTCTCAAGCCACGACTCGGTTCGGCGAGGGAGGGAGTTCACAGTTTCTGTAGGCAGCCCATACCCAGCTGAAGCCCAAAAACATATGCTTACAGTTCTATGAATACGAATGAGGCACCTTGGAAGATGGGAGTGTCCACAACTTACTCATAATGAAGACTATGAGCCAAGCAACACTCAGCCACTGAGAATCTCTATCAATAAATCCATAAATATTCACGAAAATTGAAGTTAGTAGAGGGTGACAATTATTGAACTATATGAAATAAAGTCGTCATAGCTTCTGAACAGTTTGCGTTAGTACGTTCAAATTGCACGGTCGGTGGCGGGGCATGTTATTGGCTTAGCTAAGCCCACTTTCATTTGGATGGGTTCGTTAACAAGTAAAACAGGCGCATTTGTGGGACTGAGAATCTGCATTTCGCGATCGGGAAGTTTCATCACCCTCAAGGGGTGACTGTGTGGTGTGCAATGTCCAGTCACGGAATAGTCAGTGCGGTATTCCTTGATGGCGCGGTCACTACCGAATGGTATGTGAAACTACCGAACGGTACGTGAAGATTTTGGAAGATGATTTCATCCCCATCATAAAAAGTGGCCCTAATTTCGATAAGATGTGGTTCATGCAAGACAGAGCACGAACCCATCGAAGCAGGAGAACGTTTGATGTCCTGGAGGAGCACTTTGGGGACCGCATTCTAGGTCTGCGGTACCCAGAGGCCACTGGCATGGGTCTCGATTGGTCGCCATATTCTCCCGAGAATGTGGATCTGAACACATGCGACTCCTTTTTGGGGGGCTATATTAAAGACAAGATGTACAGCAATAACCCCAAAACCATTGCTGAGATGAGAACAGCCATTCAGGAGGTCACTGACAGCATCGATGTTACGACATTTCAGCGGGTCATGCAGAATTTCTCTATTCGTCTGCGCCACATCATCGCCAGAGACGGCAGGCATATCGAACATATCATAACTTAATCTGAATAACTATAGTGACGTTTACATGTTGAATTAAGTGTGTGAACATCGTAGTTTGTAAATAATTTACGTTTTTTTCATATACCGTATATACGCAAATCTAGTGCGCACATTTTTTTGCCATACGAAGTACTCAAAATTGGGGTGCGCGTAAGATTCGATGGCGCATTAGATTGGAGTACAAACTTGAATCGTTCACCGGTATTTCTTACCCTATGCGATTTGAAGTAGCAAAACATTTATTAAACTCTGCCAAGAAAATACAGGTACGGTATCTGTGAATTAAAGGAAGGAAGACGTAAATCGGGTAAGAGGTTATCGAGTTAAAAGAGCTGGTACATATTTCCAGTTCTGAATTCTGTTCGCAGGCGTCAGAACAAAATCTATTACTGCCACAAGAGGAAATTTTCTTTACGCGTCGGTTTAAATGGAACGTGCCGTATTTTTTTTTTTCCTCGTTGAAATTTAGGTACTGTCCCGTAGTTTACAATACATTGTTGTACTTCTCAACCTTGTTTCATTATTGTTGACCTACTACAGTACTTCGCATTGTGTTTGCGTTAGGTAGTCACGAAATGGAAGGCAAGCAGAGAAGAATATCGTATGAAGCTAATTTCAAGCGTAAAGTAATTCTTTATGGTGAAAAATATGGTAACAGAAGGGCAGGAAGAGAGTTCAATGTAGCTGAGAGTAACATTCCCTCCTGGAAGAAACAGAAATTAGGCTTGTTTGGAACTGCCGCTACTAGAAAGAAATTCACTGGACCTCGCAAAGGAAATGTTTTGGAATTCGTCCGAGAAAGGTGGAAGAATGGGCAGCCTGTGACCAGTGACACCATAATAAAAACAGCAAAAAAGGTGGCTGCAGCTCTTATTATACCGAAGCAAGAGTATAAGATTAGCCGGGGATGGGTTGATCGCTTTATGAAAACGAGCAGGCTTATCTCTGCGACGCCGTACAACAATATGTCAAAAGCTTCCACAGAATTTTCAGAAGAAACTTCAATAATTTCAGCGGTATGTTATCACACTTCGGAAAGAAGAATTTTTCGATGGGCCAAATAGGCAACGCTGATGAGACTCCAGTTTGGTTTTATATGCCTCTTCATTACATGACTGACTAATTGGGTACAAAAGAAATTATCATCAAAACATCTGGGTGTGAAAAACAGCGCGTAACAGTAATGCTGGCAATCACAGCCAGATGGTAGCAAACTTCCCCCTTTTGTAATCTTCAAGCGAAAAACAAGCCCCAAGACTCCAAAAAACGAAAAGCTATTCCCTGATGACGTCATTGTTCGGAATCAAGAGAAGCGATGGATGAGTGAAACTTTGATGCTTGAATGGCTTCGAAATGTGTGGGAACTCCGTCCTGGTGGGCTTTCCAAGCAACCATCAATGATTTGTCTTGATGCAGTTCATGGTCATGGTAAAAAAGAAGATCCACAGCCTACCCAGTGACCTTGTCATTATTCCTGGAGAAATGACTTCTGTATTACAACCCCTGGACGTTAATATAAATAAACCTTTCAAAGATTAGGTTCAGGACAGTACGAAAAATGGTTTTGCGAACCAAATCGTGTACGGACTCCGAAAAGAAAAATTAAACGTCCGGCATCGTACATTATTGCGCACTGGGTTTCGGCTGCCTGGAAACGTATCGCAGCAGCGATGATCGTAAAATTATTCAAGAAATGCTGTATTTCAAATACTTTGGATGGCAGTGAAGATGACAAATGGAAATGCCGTGTGGCTAGGGCCTCCCGTCGGGTAGACCGTTCGCCTGGTGCAAGTCTTTCGAATTGACGCCATTTCGGCGACTTGCGTGTCGAAGTGAAGATGATGTGCTCTGGAATGACACCGGGAATGACGGGGAAGGAGGAAATGAATCTATTTCTGATGCAGACGCTTCCGAGGATTCCAGTACCGATGACATTAGTTAATAATGGTGATGATGAGTAACGCCTTTAATTTACAGTACGTTTCTTTGTATGTCATGTAGGTAATCAAGTTAGGCGTTCTTTTTTAATAATGAAAATGCTCTTATTACCATAATAAATAACTTACAAATAAAATATTGTTTTTTCTATAGTTCATCTATACATTCACTATTGTTTTAAAATAAAGTTAGCATTGTAAAATAAATTTCAACAATACAAAAATATCCTAACAGCGATATGCCAAAATTTCTTTTTTTTATTAATTTAATTTTTAAAATTGGGGTGCGCATTACATTCGAAGGCGCTTAGATTCGCGTAAATACGGTAAAAAAACAATACGGTAGTTCAACCCTGTGTGCGTGTGTAAGTTCCAAACCTTCTCTTAAACCACTTGACCGGTTTCAACCAGACTTGGTAAATATATCCCATACCGTCAGGCAAAAATCGCAGTGGGATCAAGATCCACCTACTTCCGATGGCGCACATTTACGGGGGCCCTTGTTATCGGTGGAAGATAGTTGGCTTCGTGCCGCTCCACAATGTTTACTGTCGCTGCCAACGTTAGTTCAAAATGGTTCAAATGGCTCTGAGCACTATGCGACTTAACTTCTGAAGTCATCAGTCGCCTAGAACTTAGAACTAATTAAACCTAACTAACCTAAGGACATCACACACATCCATGCCCGAGGCAGGATTCGAACCTGCGACCGGAGCGGTCGCTCGGTTCCAGACTGTAGCGCCTAGAAGCGCACGGCCACTCCGGCCATGTGCCAACGTTAGTGCAGTGCGCCGAAACGATAAGCAAACGTTATGAATATAGTGTTGATTTGTGTGCGATGCTGTGCGAAATGATCGTTAATATCATTTATAAAAGATAGGGAAGAGTCTGTACCTAGTCCTTGTAGTGACTCGCAATCAACTTTCGTGCCACTTCTGTGACGCATTAATCTACTACAGGTCCATTCTTTTTATAAGCTGTAAGGCGTCATAAACACTGAGATGCGTGAAAAATTGCCGCATCGGCCATGACGTTTGACTTTATTACATCTTTGCTGCTAACTCTATTCGCAACATATTTCTCACACAGTACCCACTTATGCCACTGGATGTTCCTACACAAATATATCTTTGTACCGCACATAGTTAAAAAAATGCCACATCATGCATGAATATTTAGTACATTTATTCTTTACTACTAAGGCACCCCTACAGTCGAGTCAAGGTAATCGCCTAAACTTGGCAGCGCTTTTGACGGCTTTTAACTGTGAGGCGCAAACGGCTTGAGGCGAAAACAATAGTCGTCTTTACAGAGCTATGAAGACGCGATGCCATAGAGACGTTAGCAAAATCACGTTGTAGATACGCGAAGCAGCTGCGTCCAGAGTACAGAAATTGCCAGGTATCATACACTACTGGCCATTAAAATGGCTACACCACGAAGATGACGTGCTACAGACGCGAAATTTAACCGACAGGAAGAAGATGCTGTGATATGCAAATGATTAGCTTTTCACAGCATTCACACAAGGTTGGCGCCGGTGGCGACACCTACAACGTGCTGACATGAGGAAAGTTTCCAACCGATTTCTCATACATAAACAGCAGCTGACCGGCGTTGCCTGATGAAACGTTGTTGTGATGCCTCGTGTAAGGAGGAGAAATGCGTACCATCACGTTTCCGACTTTGATAAAGGTCGGATTGTAGCTTATCGCGATTGCGGTTTATCGTATCGCAACATTGCTACTAGCGTTGGTCGAGATCCAATGACTGTTGGCAGAATATGGAATCGGTGGGTTCAGGAGGGTAATACGGAACGCCGTGCTGGATTCCAACGGCCTCGTATCACTAGCAGTCGAGATGACAGGCATCTAATCCGCATGGCTGTAACGGATCGTGCAGCCACGTCTCGATCCCTGAGTCAACAGATGGGGACGTTTGCAAGACAACAACCATCTGCACGAACAAATCGACGACGTTTGCAGCAGCATGGACTATTAGCTCCGAGACCATGGCTGCGGTTCCCCTTGACGCTGCATCACAGACAGGATCGTCTGCGATGGTGTATTCTACGACGAACCTGTGTGGACGAATGGCAAAACGTCATTTTTTCGGATGAATCCAGGTTCTGTTTACAGCATCATGATGGTCGCATCCGTGTTTGGCGACATCGCGGTGAACGCACATTGGAAGCGTGTATTCGTCATCGCCATACTGGCGTATCACCCGGCTTGATGGTATGGGGTGCCATTGGTTACACGTCTCGGTCACCTCTTGTTCGCATTGACGGCACTTTGAACAGTGGACGTTACATTTCAGATGTGTTACGACCCGTGGCTCTGCCCTTCATTCGATCCCTGCGAACCCCTACATTTCAGCAGGATAATGCACGACCGCATGTTGCAGGTCCTGTACGGGCCTTACTGGATACAGAAATTGTTCGACTGCTGCCCTGGCCAGCACATTCTCCAGGTCTCTCACCAATTGAAAACTTCTGGTCAATGGTGGCCGAGCAACTGGCTCGTCACAATACGCCAGTCACTACTCTTGATGAACTGTGGTATCGTGTTGAAGCTGCATGGGTAGCTGTACCTGTACACGACATCCAAGCTCTGTTTGACTCAATGCCCAGGCATATCAAGGCCGTTATTACGGCCAGAGGTGGTTGTTCTGGGTACTGATTTGTCAGGATCAATGCACCCAAATTGCGTGTAAATGTAATCACATGTCAGTTCTAGTATAATATATTCATCCAATGCCCGTTATCATCTGCATTTCTTCTTGGTGTAGCAATTTTAATGACCAGTAGTGTATTTCTTTGTATGACTGCTTCAAAATTGCAAAGGTGTCTTCACAAATACATGGAAATGAAATTTTTTTGGATTCGTAAATACAAAAATATTTAATTTTTTGTTTGCACAGGCAATACCGGGTTTGTCAGCTACTAATATAAAAGTTTGTGTGTGTGCATGTATGTATGTACATTTAAGATCTCCTCCTAAACTTCTAGACCAGTTCCACACAAACCTGGTACATCACTTGCTATGTGGAAAGAAGCATTGTGGCGTTAGAACCACCCCCCTCTGAAACGGGCGCGGTTAGCGGTGGAAAAGTAGCGTAATGCACCGTGAGCAAATATCCAGGCAGTATCCATCCAGTACTTGAGAATCAGAGAACCTGTAATGAACTTTGCACGGAGTTTCAAATTTTTGCGAAATCTTTTCGCACTAACACCCCCACAAAATTATGAAAGGAAAAAAGTCTATCATTTACTTTTGCAGAGAGTATCCACATATATCACTGAATGTACCTGCAAAATTATATCACTGTACGACACGTAGTCCAGGACATGTGACGCCATAAACATTGTGGTGCGTGAAAAACTAGGTTTTATCGAAACGGAGCTCAAATTACCCAGTCTATTCTCATCCAGTGTTTAATGATGAGAGTGCTTCGCGACTTACAACGAACTGTAAACATAATCTGGAACCTTTTCTAAACTTTTTCCCGCTTACATGCTTCACGTCGAATATTTAACAAAATGGTTCAAATGGCTCTGAGCACTGTGGGACTTAACATCTATGGTCATCAGTCCCCTAGAACTTAGAACTACTTAAACCTAACTAACCTAAGGACATCACACAACACCCAGTCATCACGAGGCAGAGAAAATCCCTGAACCCGCCGGGAATCGAACCCGGGAACCCGGGCGCGGGAAGAGAGAACGCTACCGCACGACCACGAACTGCGGACAATATTTAACACATTAACTCATTTGTAAAGTACGGTAACCAGGAGTTTGAAGCATTTTCATACAGGGGAGGTCGAGGTTTTAAAGAATGGGGGTTCATTGGTTACTTCCTGCCTGGAAAGAAGTTGTAATGTAATAAAATAAAATAAAATATGAGCCGTGACTTATATAAAAAAGAAACACACATTAATGCAATGGTTCAGCATAAAAGAGAAATAACTAATGTACGAATATTATTAAGAGTGTAATATGTTGTTTAATTTAGCCCGACGTGTATAAGCTCGCAGTAAACTAGCTCAGTTCTGAGGGTAGTTACGTAATCGTCGATAATTAATTGTCCTTTTCTCATTTATCCAACACTAGTCTCGTGATAAGTCGTGTGCTTATTGCACCAAAGAATATTTGCCAAGTCTGTTCGGTGTACACTATTGTAGTACGTAACTTAATATCGTGGTTTCGTCTCGATTCCCCAATATAAGATAACAAGAGTATCATCTACAAACGAAATCCTATAATGGAACTGGAATCCTTTGACCAGACCTTTTCTGCCTGGGATGTTATCTCGTGATATAAAGAATTATTAGTAGCTGCCTACGGTCTCGTGGGATCTGAAATAAAGTTAATTGTCCTAACCGACGGCACGTCTCGTAGATGAGCTAAAAGAAAAATGTTAAAGATTTTTCTAAGATGGCGCCTAACAATGAAAATTCTTTGTTAATGCCCATATCTACTTAAGACAATAAAGGTATCAGATTTACGATAGACTGACCACATACACAAATTCTTTTGACAAAATAACTATTATATTTTTGTGGTTTTAAGTACAACTTACATTACCAGCTGGTACAGCAAGATGAGCTTAATACAAGAACGTTCTCTTAGGTCCGAATCCAAGCAGATAAGATAAGCGAGTAACAAAGGAAAGATAGCTCATGCATAGAAGCGCAAGAGTCCATGGAATAACACGTCCATTATAGTTCTATCTCTTCTTCTTTGGCGTACTTGTCGATTATTTATAAAATATGTCGTAATATTTAGTTTACATTTTTTTTAAGTCCACCCAGGAGAAACAGTACAAAGTACAGTGAAATTAAGAATTACCTAGATCCCCGTTGGAAGTTACCTGCAGAAATATTGAGCCATGCTGCCTCCATGGCCGTCCATACTTGCGCAAGTGTTGCCCGTGCAGAATTTTGTGCACGAACTGACCTCTCGATTATGTCCCTTATATGTTCGATCGGATTCATGTCGAGCGATCTGGGTGGCCAGATCATTCGCTCCAATTGTCTAGAATGTTCTAGAATGAAGTTCATGAGCGGCTGCAAATGGTCTCCGCCGCGCGGGGTAGCCGCGCGATCAGAGGCGTCTTGTCACGGTCCACACGGCTCCCCCCGTCGGAGGTTCGAGTCCTCTCTCGGGCATGGGTGTGTGTGTCGTCCTTAGCGTAATTTAGTTTACGTTAGATTAAGTAGTGTGTAAGCTTAGGGGCCGATAACCACAGCAGCTTGGTCCCATAAGGCCCTGCCACAAAAAAAAAAGGTCTTCAAGCAACCGAACATAACCGTTTCCAGTAAATTATCGGCTCAGTTGGATCAGTGGACCCATTCCATTCCATTTAACACAGCCCACACCATTATGAAGCCACAACCAGCTTGCACAGTGCATTGTTGACAACCTAGGTCCACAGCTTCATGGGGTCTGTGCCACACTTGAACTCTCCCATCAGTTCTTACCAACTGAAATCGGGACTCATCTTACCAGTTCACGGTTTTCCAGTCGTCTAGGGTGCAACTGATATGGGCACGAGCCCAGGAGAGGCGCTGCAGGCGATGTCGTGTTGCTGGCAAAGGCACTCGCGTCGGTCGTCTGCTGCCCGAGCCCCACGAGGAAGACAGGCCACGGCGCGTTACGTCACGAAGGCAGTCCTGAACTCGCTCGCTCGCTCAGCTCAGCAGACAAATGCTTTTCTAAACCTTTTAACTCGCAGCTGGGCGTGTAAGTACTAACGAGAATTGCATCTTCCACTGGAATCTGCTATTATGAAGCCTTACTGATTAACAGTACTACCGCAAAATTTAATTTAAGATCAATACTCGATATAAATAGTATAACGCAGGGGCGGGCAGGAATTCTGCACGTGTGCGGTGCACATGCACGTGTGCAGTTAACAGGTGTTCTGCGTGCACACAGGGGCAAGCTGGCCACCCGCTTCGCTCCCCTCCCCACCATACCGTCTCTCCGCTTCTTCCTCTGTAATGCGTTTTGTTTCCTGGCCTGCTTTATTGAATGAAGGAATAAGGTTAGTAGGAGTGCTTGAAAGTAATCATCGTTTGAAAGAGTACCTATGCGTTTTATTTAATTATCACAGGTGGAGTTTACAATACGTTTAATGTCTGGAACAAAATTTCTACATACAGACAAACGCAAACAGTTACGCAAATTTTCATTACTGATGTTTGCTCTTAACCGAGACTTATTAATTTTCATAACAGAAAAAAATCTCTCACAAACGTATGTCGAGCCAAACATTGACATTATCTTCGCGGCTTCACGATGGAGACGAGGAAACTTGCTGTGGAAAGTCGTGATAAAAATCTATCACACGTCTTGCCAAAAGGAACCTGTCTCTCAGACGAGAATTACGCTGTAGACCTATTAATTCCATTTGCAAACTGGGATGAATATCATCTACAGAAACAGCAGATTGTCTCGAGAACTATTCAAAACCTTGGGATAAGTAAGATATATCCCCAAATCGCTTGAGAAATTCCTCTTTTATTGCACTAAGAACGGCAACATACTGAAATTTATTATAATGGCGTTCAATATTAAACTTCCGCTGACCAGCGAGAATACTGTCACATATTATACATTTCCAATTTTCACGTTTTTGCACAGAGAAAAAATGATTCTCCCATTCCTTTTTAAAAGATAGCAAATCTCCAATTCTCCGTTTCCTTGATTCACTCTGCATTTTCCGGTTATTGAAATTCACTACGTAGTGGTCGCTTCCCTTCAACGTCCGCAGCTTAGCCTGGAGCTACACTGCGGCAACCTGCCGGCTGTCGTCACTGCTCCGTTCGACGATTGCACGCGAGCAGCACACGTGCAGCGCTGTGTGCCCATGAGCCGCGTGCAACGTTTGCCCGCCCCTGGTATAACGGCTTGTTTATAGCATTTAGTCTCTTCTGCTTAACAGTACTAATTACATGCTGGAAGTGGTGCCTTATGCAACTGATAATCATTTTAGCATGATTTGATTTTATTGTACGCCAGTACAGCCGTAACAGATCATAAGTAGGCCCATGGACTTCCCATCATTGTAGGACTAATAACAGTAAGATTCCGTAATAGCGGATTCCAGTAGAAGATTCAGTTTTCGTTTGTACGGACACGCCTAGTTACGAGTTAACAGATGTAGAAACGTGCACTACTGGCCATTAAAATTGCTACACCAAGAAGAAATGCAGATGATAAATGGGTATTCATTGGACAAATACATCTTACTAGAACTGACATGTGATTACATTTTCACGCAATTTGGGTGCATAGATCCTGAGAAATCAGTACCCAGAACAACCACCGCTGCGTTGTCCGTGGTGAGAGGTTATGTCTGAAATCAGATATTCTCGGCATGTTCTTGACACTGAGGAGCTTGGAGTACTGAATTCCCTAACGAGTTCCGAAATGGAATGTCCCATGTCTTCACCTCCAGCTACCATTTCGCGTTCGAAGTCTGTTAATTTGCGTCGTGTGGCCTTAATCTCGTCAGATACGTTTTCACATGAATCACCTGTGTACAAAGATCAGTTCCGTCAATGCACCGATCTTTTATGCCTTGTTTAGGCGGCACTACCTCCATCTGTACAGTGTGTGTCAAAAAGAATCACCCGATTTTAAAAAAAGTCATAACTATTATGTTATTTGAGATATATGCATGAACAACGTACTGTTGAAAAAAGCAAACTCTCGAGTTTTACACAGTTCCAACTAGGTAGCAGCAGTGTGCGCCCAATTCATTTCCAGGAAGAATGGTGTCGGGGACAACAGAAAACATTTTGTGTTCTACTTTTTGTACAGTGCGGGTGAGTAATAACTGTTCAGTGTGACTTTCGTTCTAGGTATGGTGTGAATCCTCCTACAGCACAGAGCATTTCACGATGGTATAAACAATTCCGAGAAACATGGGCCGTCCCCGAGTGTCTCATACAGACGTCAAACGCATCCTCCATAGTTTCACAAGCAGTCCACAGAAATCCGTTTGCGGTGCTGCTCGACCGGTCAACATACCCTCGATGTCCGTCTGGCGTGTGTTGCATCGACGTTTACACATGAAACGATACGAAATTCAGCTACTGCAAGCTCTTCATGAAGGTGACAAACAACAATGTGTGGAGTTCTGTAATTTCGTTCTTGGCAAGGTGGACGATAACAGTTTTCTTCCACGCTTAGTGTTTAGTGACGAATCAACATTCCATTTAAATGGAAAGGTGAACCGTCATAACCTGTGAATATGAACCATACGAAGCTGTACAACATGAGAGGGACTTTCCAAAATTTAATGTGTTTAGTGCAGTTTTACGGGAAAAGGTGTACAGTCCAATTTCCTTTGCCGAGAACACTGTTACAGGAAGCACATATCTAGATATGTTTGAAAACTTTCTTTCCCCACAGTTGGAGATTGATTCGAACGGCTTCATTTACCAACAGGATGGGGCACTGCCACACTGGCATATGGAAGTGCGGGAATTTTTAAATCAGAGGATTACTGAATGATGGATCGGTCGCACTGGACCAAATGATTCAGCATTACATTACTGGCCTCTAAGGTAAGGCGACTGACTTTATGTGATTATTTCTTGTGGGTGTTTATAAAAGACTCTGTTTATGTGCCTCCGTTACCAACAACAATGAATGAACTGAGACATCGCATACGAGGTGCATTCAAGTTCTAAGGCCTCCGATTTTTTTTCTCCGGACTGGAAAGAGATAGAAACATGCGCATTGTTTTAAAAGGAGGCCGCATTCATTGTCAATACGTCCCAGAGATGACAGCACCGAACGGCAGATGGAATTTTACCGCCAGCGGCGAGAATGAGAACTGTTTTAAATACTTAAAATGGCGACGTTTTCCTTACTTGAACAGCGTGCAATCATTCGTTTTCTGAATTTGCGTGGTGTGAAACCAATTGAAATTCATCGACAGTTGAAGAAGACATGTGGTGATGGAGTTATGGATGTGTCGAAAGTGCGTTCATAGGTGCGACAGTTTAATGAAGGCAGAACATCGTGTGACAACAAACCGAAACAACCTCGGGCTCGCACAAGCCGGTCTGACGACACGATCGAGAAAGTGGAGAGAATTGTTTTGGGGGATCGCCGAATGACTGTTGAACAGATCGCCTCCAGAGTTGGCATTTCTGTGGGTTCTGTGCACACAATCCTGCATGACGACCTGAAAATGCGAAAAGTGTCATCCAGGTGGGTGCAACGAATGCTGACGGACGACCACACGGCTGCCCGTGTGGCATGTTGCCAAACAATGTTGACGCGTAACGACAGCACCAATGGGACTATCTTTTTGTCGGTTGTGACAATGGATGAGACGTGGATGCCATTTTTCAATCCAAAAACAAAGCGCCAGTCAGCTCAATGGAAGCACACAGATTCACCACCACCAAAAAAATTTCGGGTAACCGCCAGTGCTGAAAAAATGATGGTGTCCATGTTCTGGGACAGCGAGGGCGTAATCCTTACCCATTGCGTTCCAAAGGGCACTACGGTAACAGCTGCATCCTACGAAAATGTTTTGAAGAACAAATTCCTTCCTGCACTGCAACAAAAACGTCCGGGAAGGGCTGCGCGTGTGCTGTTTCACCAAGACAACGCACCCGCTCATCGAGCTAACGTTACGCAACAGTTTCTTCGTGATAACAACTTTGAAGTGATTCCTCATGCTCCCTACTCACCTGACCTGGCTCCTAGTGACCTTTGGCTTTTTCCAACAATGAAATACACTCTCCGTGGCCGCACATTCACCAGCCGTGCTGCCATTGCCTCAGCGATTTTCCAGTGGTCAAAACAGACTCCTAAAGAAGCCTTCGCCGCTGCCATGGAATCATGGCGTCAGCGTTGTGAAAAATGTGTACGTCTGCAGGGCGATTACGTCGAGAAGTAACGCCAGTTTCATCGATTTCGGGTGAGTAGTTAATTAGAAAAAAAATCGGAGGCCTTAGAACTTGAATGCACCTCGTAACAGCAGCTGTGGAAGCTGTAACTCAAGACAAGGTGGCTGCAGTGTGGGAACAGTTTGAATATTGCACTGACGTATGTCGTGCATCTGAAGGGGGCCATATTGAACACCTATGACAAGGTATGAAAAAAAAAACTTTTTGTGTTTCCCATTCATTAAAGACCAGAATGCATTATATATGTTCATTAGTTTCAAAAATATAGATATGCCAAATCGGATGATTCTTTTTGATACATCCTGTACATACGTGTATCGTTATCCCATGACTTTCGTCATCTCAGTGTCCATATTACTTGCTATGTGGAAAGAAATACTGTGGAGATAAAAAACGACCGACCTTTACCTTTATTGGGGTGAGAGTGATAATGGGGTGATGGACAGAGAAGGGGGCGGGAGGAGAAGGAATAATAGAAGATTGGAACTGTGGTATCACATATCAATACCACTCCCCATGGGTGTTAAAATTGGTAACGGAATTGCAAATTTCCGCCAGAAAGCGACAGCGGTCGTGCCGGATCCGGCGAATCCAATGGTGCACCCGTGCTGGGCCACACTTCCATCAGGAACAGGACGGCTGGCGGCAGCCACTCAATCTACACACGCCTGGAACAACTTCACTACGTGAAGCTATACAGAAGGTGCCTGGTCGCAACTCCGACCCCATAGTTCGTGCTCAGTTCAGAGAGCCTCATTCTTGTTGATATTTGGACTCTATCTCTTGCTGCATTGTTTGTAATGAGTTTTCGTACGCTTGGAGAAAAATAAGTTAAGTAAGCCTTCTGTTTACAGCGTTAACTAGTTCGCTAAACCTTTCTACTCCTGTCCACCATTTCTATGACGACAGTTGCCACACTACTCTGCAGCCCACCTCTCCTTGTCGTTTGTACGGAATAGTACACAACAGGAATTAACAAATACCCAGGCAACGCCGAGTTTCTCCCCTAGTGTTGAAATAAACATCGTCATTAATGTTTACAGTACCATTTATGTACGGTATCATCCAGCGTACTTGTCCTACACATCGGGCAGCCACAGCTAAAATCTACATTTTTAATACGCCCCTATTTAAGAATCTTCAAACCGTTTGTTACTAAAAAACGACGTTTGAACTGCATGCTGGCATTGTTATGTAGTACTTTATTGGGTACACTACCGGTTTCGCACCGTTACAGGTGCATCTTCAGAGGATACGCTGTTAGTTAAAATGTAATTTCTTAGTGTAGATTTTTTTTATAAAAAGGGGACAAATTTTATAGAGATCCTTACAAATATTTGTCAAACGTGTATTAACTGAAGAATTACGAAAAATATTTCAAAAACTGTTACTCACGTAATTCACCTTCAAACAATCGAGAGACTACTATACTTCAGTTGTTAATTGAAAATGTTAATCAATTATACTTCCCCCATGAACCATGGACCTTGCCGTTGGTGGGGAGGCTTGCGTGCCTCAGCGATACAGATGGCCGTACTGTAGGTGCAACCACAACGGAGGGGTATCTGTTGAGAGGCCAGACAAACATGTGGTTCCTGAAGAGGGGCAGCAGCCTTTTCAGTAGTTGCAGGGGCAACAGTCTGGATGATTGACTGATCTGGCCTTGTAACATTAACCAAAACGGCCTTGCTGTGCTGGTACTGCGAACGGTTGAAAGCAAGGGGAAACTACGGCCGTAATTTTTCCCGAGGACATGCAGCTTTACTGTATGATTAAATGATGATGGCGTCCTCTTGGGTAAAATATTCCGGAGGTAAAATAGTCCCCCATTCGGATCTCCGGGCGGGGACTACTCAAGAGGACGTCGTTATCAGGAGAAAGAAAACTGGCATTCTACGGATCGGAGCGTGGAATGTCAGATCCCTTAATCGGGCAGGTAGGTTAGAAAATTTAAAAAGGGAAATGGATAGGTTAAAGTTAGATATAGTGGGAATTAGTGAAGTTCGGTGGCAGGAGGAAGGCCGGCCGAAGTGGCCGTGCGGTTAAAGGCGCTGCAGTCTGGAACCGCAAGACCGCTACGGTCGCAGGTTCGAATCCTGCCTCGGGCATGGATGTTTGTGATGTCCTTAGGTTAGTTAGGTTTAACTAGTTCTAAGTTCTAGGGGACTAATGACCTCAGCAGTTGAGTCCCATAGTGCTCAGAGCCATTTGAACCATTTGGCAGGAGGAACAAGACTTTTGGTCTGGTGATTACAGGGTTATAAATACAAAATCAAAAATGCAGGAATAGGTTTAATAATGAATAAAAAAATAGGAGTGCGGGTTAGCTACTACAAACAGCATAGTGAACGCATTATTGTGGCCAAGATAGACACAAAGCCCATGCCTACTACAGTAGTACAAGTTTATATGCCAACTAGCTCTGCAGACGATGAAGAAATTGATGAAATGTATGACGAGATAAAAGAAATTATTCAGGTAGTGAAGGCAGACGAAAATTTAATAGTCATGGGTGACTGGAATTCGTCAGTAGGAAAAGGGAGAGAAGGAAACATAGTAGGTGAATATGGATTGGGGGGAAGAAATGAAAGAGGAAGCCACCTTGTAGAATTTTGCACAGAGCATAACTTAATCATAGCTAACACTTGGTTCAAGAATCATAAAAGAAGGTTGTATACCTGAAAGAATCCTGGAGATACTAATAGGTATCAGATAGATTATATAATGGTAAGACAGAGATTTAGGAACCAGGTTTTAAATTGTAAGACATTTCCAGGGGCAGATGTGGATTCTGACCACAATCTATTGGTTATGAACTGCAGATTGAAACTGAAGAAACTGCAAAAAAGTGGGAATTTAAGGAGATGGGACCTGGATAAACTGAAAGAACCAAAGGTTGTAGAGAGTTTCAGGGAGAGCATAAGGGAACAATTGACAGGAATGGGGGAAAGAAATACAATAGAAGAAGAATGGGTAGCTCTGAGGGATGAAGTAGTGAAGGCAGCAGAGGATCAAGTAGGTAAAAAGACGAGGGCTAATAGAAATCCTTGGGTAACAGAAGAAATATTGAATTTAATTGATGAAAGGAGAAAATATAAAAATGCAGTAAATGAAGCAGGCAAAAGGGAATACAAACGTCTCAAAAATGAGATCGACAGAAAGTGCAAAATGGCTAAGCAGGGATGGCTAGAGGACAAATGTAAGGATGTAGAGGCTTGTCTCACTAGGGGTAAGATAGATACTGCCTACAGGAAAATTAAAGAGACCTTTGGAGAGAAGAGAACCACTTGTATGAATATCAAGAGCTCAGATGGCAACCCAGTTCTAAGCAAAGAAGGGAAGACAGAAAGGTGGAAGGAGTATATAGAGGGTTTATACAAGGGCGATGTACTTGAGGACAATATTATGGAAATGGAAGAGGATGTAGATAAAGATGAAATGGGAGATAAGATACTGCGTGAAGAGTTTGACAGAGCACTGAAAGACCTGAGTCGAAACAAGGCCCCGGGAGTAGACAACATTCCATTAGAACTACTGACGGCCTTGGGAGAGCCAGTCATGACAAAACTCTACCATCTGGTGAGCAAGATGTATGAGACAGGCGAAATACCCACAGACTTCAAGAAGAATATAATAATTCCAATCCCAAAGAAAGCAGGTGTTGACAGATGTGAAAATTACCGAACTATCAGTTTAATAAGTCACAGCTGCAAAATACTAACGCGAATTCTTTACAGACGAATGGAAAAACTGGTAGAAGCGGACCTCGGGGAGGATCAGTTTGGATTCCGTAGAAATGTTGGAACACGTGAGGCAATACTAACCTTACGACTTATCTTAGAAGCTAGATTAAGAAAAGGCAAACCTACGTTTCTAGCATTTGTAGACTTAGAGAAAGCTTTTGACAATGTTAACTGGAATACTCTCTTTCAAATTCTGAAGGTGGCAGGGGTAAAATACAGGGAGCGGAAGGCTATTTACAATTTTTACAGAAACCAGATGGCAGTTATAAGAGTCGAGGGGCATGAAAGGGAAGCAGTGGTTGGGAAAGGAGTGAGACAGGGTTGTAGCCTCTCCCCGATGTTATTCAATCTGTATATTGAGCAAGCAGTAAAGGAAACAAAAGAAAAATTCGGAGTAGGTATTAAAATTCATGGAGAAGAAGTAAAAACTTTGAGGTTCGCCGATGACATTGTAATTCTGTCAGAGACAGCAAAGGACTTGGAAGAGCAGTTGAACGGAATGGACAGTGTCTTGAAAGGAGGATATAAGATGAACATCAACAAAAACAAAACGAGGATAATGGAATGTAGTCAAATTAAATCGGGTGATGCTGAGGGGATTAGATTAGGAAATGAGACACTCAAAGTAGTAAAGGAGTTTTGCTATTTAGGGAGTAAAATAACTGATGATGGTCGAAGTAGAGAGGATATAAAATGTAGACTGGCAATGGCAAGGAAAGCGTTTCTGAAGAAGAGAAATTTGTTAACATCGAGTATAGATTTAAGTGTCAGGAAGTCGTTTCTGAAAGTATTTGTATGGAGTGTAGCCATGTATGGAAGTGAAACATGGACGATAAATAGTTTGGACAAGAAGAGAATAGAAGCTTTCGAAATGTGGTGCTACAGAAGAATGCTGAAGATAAGGTGGGTAGATCACGTAACTAATGAGGAGGTATTGAATAGGATTGGGGAGAAGAGAAGTTTGTGGCACAACTTGACTAGAAGAAGGGATCGGTTGGTAGGACATGTTTTGAGGCATCAAGGGATCACAAATTTAGCATTGGAGGGCAGCGTGGAGGGTAAAAATCGTAGAGGGAGACCAAGAGATCAATTCACTAAGCAGATTCAGAAGGATGTAGGTTGCAGTAGGTACTGGGAGATGAAGAAGCTTGCACAGGATAGAGTAGCATGGAGAGCTGCATCAAAGCAGTCTCAGGACTGAAGACCACAACAACAACAACAATCAATTATACGCTGTTGTCAATCGTAAAATTAGCATTAAGCTTCAGTAGGTGAATGTCAAACTGGACACATGGGCTCATAAGACCTAGTACACAAAAAAGGCCAGGTGCGACTAGGACTTGCGTGCAAACTTAATTATCTATAGGGACAGTTCATCCATTCCGGGAATCGAGGATCTAGACGACTTTTGCCTGTTATCAACTTTGGTAATGGCAAGATAGCTGTCCGGGGAATTCGAAGACTTTCGACAATGCTTTAATTTCAAATTTGAAGTCGGATAACAAATGACAAGAGAAATATTTTTTCGTGTGAAGTAATTACAAATTAACAATTTTCGGGTTTTTCCCTTGGTTGTAATGCGAAACCTAGCTTCTAGGCAAATTTCATGCTTCTACGTAAACGGGAAATACCCTATAGGATTTGATAAATGAGTTTTAGCGCGTCAAAATATGTGACATAAATGACCATATCTTTTGACTGCATTGACTTAAGAGCTTCAGCTTCTTACATCGCCAAGGGGCCATAGACCCTAAATATCAGCTTGGTACGTCTGCCCGTTCCTGAGAAAAAAGTGCGTTAACAGACCGACAAACAGATGAATAACTGACCAATAAATTTTTTGTGTGAATAATAACAGATTTCAGACTTCAAGAAGAATATAATAATTCCAATCCCAAAGAAAGCAGGTATTGACAGATGTGAAAATTATCGAACTATCAGTTTAATAAGCCACGGCTGCAAAATACTAACACGAATTCTTTACAGACGAATGGAAAAACTGGTAGAAGCCGACCTCGGGGAAGATCAGTTTGGAAATATTGGAACACGTGAGGCAATACTGATCATACGACTTATCTTAGAAAATAGATTAAGGAAAGGCAAACCTACGTTTCTAGTATTTGTAGACTTAGAGAAAGCTTTTGACAATGTTCACTGGAATACTCTCTTTCAAATTCTGAAGGTGGCAGGGGTAAAATACAGGGAGCGAAAGGCTATTTACAAATTGTACAGAAACCAGATGGCAGTTGTAAGTGTCCAGGGGCATGTAAGGGAAGCAGTGGTTGGGAAGGGAGTGAGACAGGGTTGTAGCCTCTCCCCGATGTTATTCAATCTGTATATTGAGCATGCAGTAAAGGAAACAAAAGAAAAATTCGGAGTTGGAATTAAAATCCATGGAGAAGAAATAAAAACTTTGAGGTTTGACGATGACATTGTAATTCTGTAAGACACAGCAAAGGATCTGGAAGAGCAGCTGAACGGAATGGACAGTGTCTTGAAAGGAAGATATAAGATGAAAATCAACAAAAGCAAACCGAGGATAATGGAATGTAGTCGAATTAAGTCGGGTGATGTTGAGGGTATTAGATTAGAAAATGAGACACTTAAAGTAGTAAAGGAGTTTTGCTATTTGGGGAGCAAAATAACTAATGATGGTCGAAGTACAGAGGATATAAAATGTAGACTGGCAATGGCAAGGAAAGCGTTTCTGAAAAAGAGAAATTTGTTAACATCGAGTATAGATTTAAGTGCCAGGGAGTCGTTTCCGAAAGTATTTGTATGGAGTGTAGTCATGTATGGAAGTGAAGCGTGGACGATAAATAGTTCAGACAAGAAGGGAATAGAAGCTTTCGAAATGTGGTGCTACAGAAGAATGCTGAAGATTAGATGGTTAGATCACATAACTAAAGAGGAGGCACTGAATAGAACTGGAGAGAAGAGAAATTTGTGGCACAACTTGACTAGAAGAAGGGATCGGTTGGTAGGACATATTCTGAGGCATCAAGGGATCACCAATTTAGTATTGGAGGGCAGCTTGGAGGGTGGAAATCGTAGAGGGAGACCGAGAGAGGAATATACCAAGCAGATTCAGAAGGATGTCGGTGGCAGTAGGTAATGGTAGATGAAGAAGCTTGCACAGGATAGAGTAGCATGGCGAGCTGCATCAAACCAGTCTCTGGACTGAAGACCACAACGACAACAACAATAACAGATTAACAACTTCCGAATTTTTTGCCGTACTTGCGGAGTGAAACCTTGCTTCTTTCTAAATTTCATGGTTCTAGTCAACAGGGAGTACACTGTGGGTTTCGGTAAGTGAATTTGCGAGTATTAAAGTATGTGACATAAATGAACGTATCTTTTGATTGTACTGACTTAAAAGCTTCACGTATTTTTCATCGTCAAGGGGCCGTAGTCCTTAATATCTGTCATAACTTTCAACTTGATACGTCGAACCGTTCCTGAGAGAAAGGGTTTCGAACAATCGGACAGACAGACAGAGAGACGGACAATAAAGTGACGCTATAGTGGTTCCGTTTCTACTGACTGATGTATGGAACTGTAAAAATAATTACAGCCATTAAAGCTTAAGGCTAAAGCTTGAAAAAAACTTGATATTCGCAGTATGTAAGGCGCGCAGGTTTTACAAAAGTAAAAAATAGCAACCTACCAAACGTACTAATGAATTTAATTAGACAAATGTGAGAACGGCGACTGTTTGTAATGAAAATGCCAATGTTATACTAGAAACTCATATACCATAAATCATGCGACACCCTGTGATGAAACGTTATGAAAATATATGAACTATATTTTAATTAACAGTGCGTCACCTGAGGATGCATCTGAAACGATGCGAAATGGGCAGTGTTCCCAATAATGGACTACAAAACAGCTAATCCAGCTTGAAGAGTCTTCATTCACCGTGACTCTTAAATTGAAAAGGCCCTTTCTTTTAGTAAAAAAACAGTTTGAAGATTATTAAATATTAACATGTTTTATTAGATTCACCAGATCAATAGCAACAAAATAAATGGAAATCGTGCTTTACTTTAACTTCGTACAGTTTTGCGATAGCTTCATATAAGCGAAGTTCTTAAATTTAAAGCAAAATCTTTTATTAGCCGTAACTCCGTAACTTAACATTTGGGGACCTGTTTTTATACCAAGTTTTACTTGTAGAATAACATATTGAAATATATGCATATCTTGGTGAATCACCCTATATATATGCTCGAGAAAATGTATACTTGGATGCACATGAAAGAATCTCTAGAACGCAGTAAACAGCGCCTTTTTCTTTGTTTGTTGTATCTTGTTTCCTTTGTAAGTGCCAAATAACATCGAAAATTGTTTTTCTCGTCAAATAATTCTGACATTTTCACTGTGGAAATAACTTTCATTAAAACACGTTTATCCATTTACGTTTTTTTGTGCATAACGTACACTTTTTCTCTGTAAAACGTAAATACATTTTCGCTTTCACAAATCTGGTGCCTTGTAGGAGGTCATTTATAGGAAAATATATTAAGACCTTGTGTAACTTTTCAATGTGTCACGAGAACAAAGTAAACAACACTTTTCTTGACTTCCGCAAGGCGTTCGATACAGTTCCCCTCAGTCGTTTAATGAACAGAGTAAGAGCATATGCACTATCAGACCAATTGTGTGACTGGATTGCAGAGTTCCTAGATAACAGAACGCAGCATGTCATTCTCAATGGAGAGAAGTCTTCCGAAGTAAGAGTGATTTCAGGTGTGCCGCAGGGGAGTGCCGTAGGACCGTTGCTATTCACAATATACATGAATGACCTTGTGGATGACATCGGAAGTTCACTGAGGCTTTTTGCGGATGTTGTTGTTGTTGTGGTCTTCAGTCCTGAGACTGGTTTGATGCAGCTCTCCATGCTGTTCTATCCTGTGCAAGTTTCTTCATCTCCCAGTACCTACTGCAACCTACATCCTTCTGAATCTGCTTAGTGTATTCATCTCTTGGTCTCCCTCTACGATTTTTACCCTCCACGCTGCCCTCCAATACTAAATTGGTGATCCCTTGATGCCTCAGAACATGTCCTACCAACCGATCCCTTCTTCTGGTTAAGTTGTGCCACAAACCTCTCTTCTCCCCAATCCTATTCAATACTTCCTCATTAGTTATGTGATCTACCCAGCTAATCTTCAGCATTCTTCTGTAGCACCACATTTCGAAAGCTTCTATTCTCTTCTTGTCCAAACTATTTGTCGTCCATGTTTCACTTCCATACATGGCTACACTCCATACAAATACTTTCAGAAATGACTTCCTAACACTTAAATCTATACTCGATGTTAACAAATTTCTCTTCTTCAGAAACGCTTTCCTTGCCATTGCCAGTCTACATTTTATATCCTCTCTACTTCGACCATCATCAGTTATTTTGCTCCCCAAACAGCAAAACTCATTTACTACTTTAAGCATCTCATTTCCTAATCTAATTCCCTCAGCATCACCCGACTTAATTCGACTACATTCCATTATCCTCGTTTTGCTTTTGTTGATGTTCATCTTATATCCTCCTTTCAAGACACTGTCCATTCCATTCAACTGCTCTTCCAAGTCCTTTGCTGTCTCTGACAGAATTACAATGTCATCGGCGAACCTCAAAGTTTTTATTTCTTCTCCATGGATTTTAATACCTACTCCGAATTTTTCTTTTGTTTCTGCTGTGTTGGCTGAAGAGCCAACACCGTTTTGCTAGAGGAGGCCGAAATGCACGCGTTTAATTACACGCAGACTGGCGTGAGGTCTGGAACAGTTAAGGGAATCTTTAGTAGCAAATAAAGTACGTAGTTGATGTAATACTTAACGTTAATCCATAATTATAGAACATCTGTCTGACGGTACAGGCATCACAAGTTAAATATCTATTGATAATGGCGCCTTGCTAGGTCGTAGCAAATGACGTAGCTGAAGGCTATGCTAAACTGTCGTCTCTGCAAATGAGAGCGTAATTTGTCAGTGAACCATGGCTAGCAACGTCGGCTGTACAACTGGGGCGAGTGCTAGGAAGTCTCTCTAGACCTGCCGTGTGGTGGCCCTCGGTTTGCAATCACTGACAGTGGCGACACGCGGGTCCTACGTATACCACAGGACCGCGGCCGATTTAAAGGCCACCACCTAGCAAGTGTGGTGTCTGGCAGTGACACCACAGTTTCCTTTACTGCTTGCACAATATACAGATTGAACAGCATCGGGGAGAGGCTACAACCATGTCTTACTACCTTCCCAACCACTGCTTCCCTTTCATGTCCCTCGACTCTTATAACTGCCATCTGGTTTCTGTACAAATTGTAAATAGCCTTTCGCTCCCTGTATTTTACCCCTGCCACCTTTAGAATTTGAAAGAGAGTGTTCCAGTGAACATTGTCAAAAGCTTTCTCTAAGTCTACAAATGCTAGAAACGTAGGTTTGCCTTTCCTTAATCTTTCTTCTAAGAGAAGTCGTAAGGTCAGTATTGCCTCACGAGTTCCAGTGTTTCTACGGAATCCAAACTGATCTTCCCCAAGGTTGGCTTCTAGTAGTTTTTCCATTCGTCTGTAAATAATTTGTGTTAGTATTTTGCAGCAGTGACTTATTAAACTGATAGTTCGATAATTTTCACATCTGTCAACAACTGCTTTCTTTGGGATTGCAATTATTATATTCTTGTTAAAGTCTGAGGGTATTTCGCCTGTTTCATACATTTTGCTCACCATATGGTAGAGTTTTGTCAGGACTGGCTCACCCAAGGCCGTCAGTAGTTCCAATGGAATGCTGTCTACTCCGGGGGCCTTGTTTCGACTCAGGTCTTTCAGTGCTCCGTCAAACTCTTCACGCAGTATCGTATCTCCCACTTCATCTTCATCTACATCCTCTTCCATTTCCATAATATTGTCCTCAAGTACATCACCCTTGTATAGACCCTCTATATACTCCTTCCACCTTTCTGCTTTCCCTTCTTTGCTTAGAACTGGGTTTCCATCTGAGCTCTTGATATTCATACAAGTGGCTCTCTCTTCTCCAAAGGTCTCTTTAATTTTCCTGTAGGCAGTATCTATCTTACCTCTAGTGAGATAAGCCTCTAAATCCTTACATTTGTCCTCTAGCCATCCCTGCTTAGCCATTTTGCACTTCCTGTCGATCTCATTTTTGAGACGTTTGTATTCCTTTTTGCCTGCTTCATTTACTGCATTTTTATATTTTCTCCTTTCATCAATTAAATTCAATATTTCTTCTGTTACCCAAGGATTTCTACTAGCCCTCGTCTTTTTACCTACTTGATCCTCTGCTGCCTTCGCTACTTCATCCCTCAAAGCTACCCATTCTTCTTCTACTGTAGTTCTTTCCCCCATTCCTGTCAATTGTTCCCTTATGCTCTCCCTGAAACTCTGTACAAACTCTGGTTCTTTCTGTTTATCCAGGTCCCATCTCCTTAAATTCCCACCTTTTTGCAGTTTCTTCAGTTTTAATCTACAGGTCATAACGAATAGATTGTGGTCAGAGTCCACATCTGCCCCTGGAAATGTCTTACAATTTAAAACCTGGTTCCTAAATCTCTGTCTTACCATTATATAATCTATCTGATACCTTTTAGTATCTCCAGGGTTCTTCCATGTATACAACCTTCTTTCATGATTCTTAAACCAAGTGTTAGCTATGATTATGCTGTGCTGTGTGCAAAATTCTACCAGGCGGATTCCTCTTTCATTTCTTAGCCCCAATCCATATTCACCTACTATATTTCCTTCTCTCCCTTTTCCTACACTCGAATTCCAGTCAACCATGACTATTAAATTTTCGTCCCCCTTCACTATCTGAATAATTTCTTTTATTTCATCATACATTTCTTCAATTTCTTCGTCATCTGCAGAGCTAGTTGGCATATAAACTTGTACTACTGTAGTAGGTGTGGGCTTCGTATCTATCTTGGCCGCAATAATGCGTTCACTATGCTGTTTGTAGTAGCTTACCCGCATTCCTATTTTCCTATTCATTATTAAAACTACTCCTGCATTACCCCTATTTGATTTTGTGTTTATAACCCTGTATTCACCTGACCAGAAGTCTTGTTCCTCCTGCCACCGAACTTCACTAATTCCCACTATATCTAACTTTAACCTATCCATTTCCCTTTTTAAATTTTCTAACCTACCTGCCCGATTAAGGGATCTGAGATTCCACACTCCGATCCGTAGAACGCCAGTTTTCTTTCTCCAGATAATGACATCCCCTTGAGTAGTCCCCGCCCGGAGATCCGAATGGGGGACCATTTTACCTGCGGAATGTTTTACCCAAGAGGACGCCATCATCATTTAATCATACAGTAAAGCTGCATGTCCTCGGGAAAAATTACGGCTGTAGTTTCCCCTTGCTTTCAGCCGTTCGCAGTACCAGCACAGCAAGGCCGTTTTGGTTATTGTTACAAGGCCAGATCAGTCAATCATCCAGACTGTTGCCCTTGCAACTACTGAAAAGGCTGCTGCCCCTCTTCATGAACCACACGTTTGTATGGCCTCTCAACAGATACCCCTCCGTTGTGGTTGCACCTACGGTACGGCTACCTGTATCGCTGAGGCACGCAAGCCTCCCCACCAACGGCAAGGTCCATGTTTCATGGGGGGATGATGCTGTGATATATAGAGAGGGTGTAACAATGGAAAATTGTACTGAAATGCAGGAGGATCTGCAACGAATTGACGCACGGTGCAGGGAATGGCAATTGAATCTCAATGTAGACAAGTGTAATGTGCTACTAATACGTAGAATTAAAGATCCTTTACCATTTAGCTACAATATAGCAAGTCAGCAACTGGAAGCTGTTAATTCCATAAATTATCTGGGAGTAGGCATTAGGAGTGATTTAAAATGGAATGATCATATAAAGTTGATCGTTGGTAAAGCAGATGCCAGACTGAGATTCATTGGAATAATCATAAGGAAATGCAATCCGAAAACAAAGGAAGTAGGTTACAGTACACTTGTTCGCCCACTGCTTGAATATTGCTCACCAGTGTGGGATCCGTACTAGATAGGGTTGATAGAAGAGATAGAGAAGATCCAACAGGGAGAGCGCGCTTCGTTACAGGATCATTTAGTAATCGCGAAAGCGTTACGGAGATGATAGATAAACTCCAATGGAAGACTCTGCAGGAGAGATGCTCAGTAGCTCGGTACGAGCTTCTGTTGAGGTTTCGAGAACATGCCTTCACCGAGGAGTCCAGCAGTATATTGTTCCCTCCTATGTATATCTCGCGAAGAGACCATGAGGATAAAATCAGAGAGATTAGAGCCCACACAGAGGCATACCGACAATGTTTCTTTCCACGGACAATGCGAGACTGGAATAGATGGGAGAACCGATAGAGGTAGTCAAAGTACCCTCCGCCATACACCGTGAGGTGGCTTGCGGAGTATGGATGTAGACGTAGATGTAGATAAAATTAAGAAGACCCGACAGCTTAAATCCATTTCTATAATAGGAATGAGCTCGGCCAGGGTAGGCGATGCTAGCAAAAGTCTCCTCGATCCCCTGTTTCTGCAGCATACTCGGAAATTTAGATCTCCACACTAGGCACAATCTGTAGATCACTGAAGTCATAGAGACACAAGCATCGTGGTTGGTTGCTAATTCGCACGCAAGCACAAAAGGAGCACGCACTTTGAGTAGTCGATTCTGACCAGAAAGCCGCTCGTGTAAAACGGGCTGAAAGCAGGATGGGTTGTGATCTGTGTCACATCTGACGACAGCGTACAGTGTTTGGAACACACCTTTCAGAGCACGTTGTTGAACATAGGGCTCACCAGCAGACGACCCATACGTGTTCCCAATGTCAACCCATCGACATGGTCAATTACAGTTTCAGTGGGCACAGGATCATCCACGTTCGACAGGGGTTATTGGAAACATCTCGCCTGGTCTGATGAATCACATTTTTCGTTACACAGGGTCGATGGTCGTGAATGGATTTGCCATCATCCAGGAGCATGGTTGCTCAAAACATCCGCTGCGTCTCGGATGCAAGCGGAAGACGGCTGTGTTATGCTGGACTTCCATAGGACCACTGGTCATAACTGAAGGTACCATTACAGCTGTGGACTTGGTGAACATTGCTGCGGATCACCTGCAACCCTTCATGCTCGATGTCTTCGCCTACGGTGATGGATTCTTTCAGCAGGATAACTGTCCGTGTCACAATGCCAGAATCGTGCTACAGTGGTTTGAGGTGCATATTAGTGAATTCACGTTGATCTCTTGGGTGCCATATTCACTTGATCTGAACCCGATGGACCATATCCGTGATGCTATGGTGCATTAGCTCCGCTACCACAGACAACAGGCCCGTAATTTATGGGAAGAGAGTGAACTGTGCTTGAATGTCTGGTGCCACAAATCTCCGGAAGCCTATCAAGAACATATCGAATCTATGCAACGCATAATCGGTGCTGTGTTACGTTCCAAAGATGGAACAATGCGCTATTAAGCATTTGGTGATAATACACTACTGGCCATTAAAATTGCTACACCAAGAAGAAATGCAGATGATAAACGGGTATTCATTGGACAAATATACTATACTAGAACTGACGTGTGATTACATTTTCACGCAGTTTGGGTGGGTAGATCCTGAGATATCATTACCCAGAACAACCACCTCTGGCCGTAATAACGGCCGTGATACGCCTCGGATTGAGTCAAACAGAGCTTGGATGGCGTGTACTGGTACAGTTGCCCATGCAGCTTCAACACGATACCACAGATCATCAAGAGTAGTGACTGGCGTATTGCGACGAGCCAGTTGCTCGGCCACCATTGACCAGACGTTTTCAATTGGTGAGAGATCTGGAGAATGTGCTAGCCAGGGCAGCAGCCGAACATTTTCTATATCCAGAAAGGCCTGTACAGGACCTGCAACATGGGGTCGTGCATTATCCTGCTGAAATGTAGGATTTCGTAGGGATCGAATGAAGGGTAGAGCCACGGGTCGTAACACATCTGAAATGTAACGTCCACTGTTCAAAGTGCCGTTAATGTGAACAAGAGGTGATCGAGACGGGTAACCAATGGCACCCCATACCATCACGCCGGGTGATACGCCAGTATGGCGATGACGCTTCCAACGTGTGTTCACAGCGATGTCGCCACACACGGATGCGACCATCATGATGCTGTACACAGAACCTGGATTCATCCGAAAAAATGACGTTTTGCCATTCGTGCGCAGGTTCGTCGTTGAGTACACCTCGCAGGCGCTCCTGTCTGTGATGCAGTGTCAAGGGTAACCGCAGCCGAAAGTCCATGCTGGTGCAAACGTCGTCGAACTGTTCGTGCAGATGGTTGTGGCCTTGCAAACGTCCCCATCTGTTGACTCAGGGATCGAGACGTGGCTGCACGATCCGTTATAGCCATGCGGATAAGATGCCTGCTAGTGATACGAGGCCGTTGGCATCCAGCACAGCGTTCCGTATTACCCTCCTGAAACCACCGATTCCATATTCTGCTAATAGTCACTGGATCTCGACCAACACGAGCAGCAATGTGGCGATACGATAAACCGCAATAGCGATAGGCTACAATCCGACCTTTATCAAAGTCGAAAACGTGATGGTACGCATTTCTCCTCCTTACACGAGGCATCACAACAACGTTTGAGCATGCAACGCCGGTCAACTGCTGTTTGTGTATGAGAAATCAGTTGGAAACTTTCCTCATGTCAGCACGTTGTAGGTGTCGCCACACGTCGCCTTCATGGTGTAGCAATTTTAATGGCCAGAGATGTAATTTTGCCTCATAGGTGTATATTCCTAACAGAGCCACGAATTACGCCTTCTTTCGCTGAGGCGCGGCACTGCCCAGGCGGAAGTGCTTGTGACGACTGAAACTTCCGCAGTACGCATAGCTTCTGCAGGCCTCAACATTGCCGCACCTGCATTGAACGAGCACGCCGGAATACGCGGAGCGGTCGCATGGAACACTGGCGACTGACTGTTGCTGGCGCCAGGTCTGATGCCATTTAGTGAGTTGGTACACTGTTACTTTTAACTAAATTACGTACCATTATCAAGAATGCTGCAGCCTTCAGCTGAAGAGACTTAAACTACGCAACCTTCTACGCTAAAGGGTTTCCCATAACTGTCAAAGCCATTGACAGTTTATGAAAACTGAGAGATATATTAAAAATGAGCAACTGAACGGAAAGTGGCAAGATAGTCAAAGTTCATAAGGGCAGTTAAATCATCTGCATGTGTTATTAAAGAATCACAATAATGAATGCAACATATTCAATTTACACCACAATAATTAAAAATAATTTGTAGCTCTTAGCAAACTAATACAACTTTAAAAAATAGGAAGATGTTTCGCAGATACAATCTGTACAGGTTATTATAAAAACAGACTGTGTCGAGCCTATATGCTAGTTTTACCTCACAAATAAGCTTATAACGAAATAAGACGAAATAAGATGTGGAACATTCTTCAAGATTGTAGCATACTATTTAAATTAATCAACGCCATTAAATCCATTTATGTTCAGAAAGGCATAGTACTTACATAAAAAAATGGTTCAAATGGCTCTGAGCACTATGGGACTTAACATCTGAGGTCATCAGACCCCTAGAACTTAGAACTACTTAAACCTAACTAACCTAAGGACATCGCACACAACCATGCCCGAGGCAGGATTCGAACCTGCGACCATAGCGGTCACGCGGTTCCAGACTGAAGAGCAGGCGTGTATTGACAGCTGTAAGGTAGGTCGCGCTCGCTGCTCCAGACCAAACCTTACCACGTAAATGAGAGAAGATATATAATGATTTCAAATTGTTTTTGTTAGATAACATTCAGAGTTAGGATTTGTATGTCCAAGGTTTGACACAGCGTTTGGTAAAATTTTTTGTAAGAGTGTTTCATACTATGGTAGGTTTTGTGTATGACTTAAAATTATAACAATATATATGTTGAGATCAACAATGTGTTTAAATCTAACAGCCTGAATCATAATCCAAATCCTTTGCTTAAACTGAATATGAAAATGAGTAGTAGAGTACAGTTACCCACCAATGAAAGAACCAAGTAAACATCAGGGCCAAAAGTTAATTTTCCAGTACCATCTTAATGCCATTTCACAAACGGCATTATTCTCTTAAATTTTATTGCTGAGTCAAATACATGTTGCATTTCTGGCGAAATGGAGGAGTGCAATAAACAAGTTCACAGACGCAGTCAGATGCATGTTTGCTGAATAATTAATTTAGAACAATCTCATCAATGATACTTTCACTTTCAATGTTCCTCCGCTTTACCTGTATTAGGTATAACTATTCGGTGCCTCTTGAAAGACCAAACACTTCGGCTATCTTGGCTGCGGAAGCATCCACCATACGAGCACCAACAATCTAATGCTCTCGCAGCTACCCCGAATACTGTTCTAACCACGATTGATACTTGCAACGTATTGAAGGTATTGCAAAGGTACCCTTCTTCGTCAAATACAACGTCGCTCGGATAGTAGTTTCGTTCATGAAGTTAACAGATGTGGCGCTAAACAAGAAGATGATCTTTGGAAAGAACAAGTTGTGTGATGCGTTAATGAACATTTTAGAAAACACATGAGGTAAGATCTCACTATCACAAAGCGTTACATCAGCTCTAAACGTGCTCTCGTTTGTGGAAGTGAGACATGGGGATTAATGAAACGAAAAAAGAGAAGGAGAGAGACATCAGAAATGAGATCTGGCAACAGGTCAAGGAAGTGATTTTACGAAATAATACGAAAAGTGATGTTAACCGTAAGAAAATCAATGCCAATTAAATGACCGATGAAATACACAGCTACCATAGGCAGTGACTCTCACAACTACAACAGATGACCCAGGACCGTCTCCTGTTGCGAACATAAATTTATAAATTCAAAAGAAGACGACGTGTTGACAGGCCTACGTCGGTAGATCCATTAGTTTCGGAGCAGGAACTTTTTACGCAATCTTGTCTGCAAGAGGAAGAAAAAGAAGAAGAAGAAGACATGAGTCTGAGTGCAATATTGTAAGGGACCGGGACTGTACGTCGGTTACAATAAAACTTGTCCTGCAATTACGCAGGGTCAGCCATCGTTAATCGGATTTGGCATGCTAATGTTTAAGGGGTGGCCGGATGCCCTTCCTGCCACCACCCGTACCCCCTGGGACAGAATTTGTGTACCCCAACTGTCTGTGTCGAGTGTAATCCATGGAATAGTGCCAATTTGTTCAGGCGTCTGCGAGCCGTGCAACTGAGGCGAAACATGGGGACCAGCCCGGTATTCACCTAGCGGGATGTGGAAAACCGCCTAAAAACCACATCCAGGCTGGCCGGCACATCGGCCCTCGTCGTTAATCCGCCGGGCGGATTCGATCCGGGGCCGGCGCGCCTACCCAAGTCCAGGAAACAGCGCGTTAGCCCTCTCGGATACCCTTGCGGGTCCAATAGTCAGGATAAGAGGTCTCCAAAAGTGAACTCCAGATCTGATCTAGGAGCGGTAAGGAAGAGGTGGTAGGGGGGGGGGGGGAGGGAGACTCACTGATGTGAGTTTAGCAGGGATCGACGACACAGTTGCTCTGTGCACACTTGCTGCTAGTCAGTATCCACGGTCTCTTCTGTTTTCTTCATACTCATACTGACCTGATACATCTGTCGGTTTTGCGGGGTAGGGTGCGAATATCGTTTGCCGAGGTTTTTCTTCTTGAGGGAAGGGACTGGTGCGAGGCAGCTGCTGTCAGTCTGAACAGGCATGGCCGTTGCAATGGTGTCGTGACTAACGAGCAGGCTGCTTTACTCAACTGCAGTGGTCATCATACACGTACGTGGAGGGTACCTTAAGTGGGATTTTTACCATCAACTCGGTAGGCTCGTAATTCAGTGCTACCTACTCAGGTAATTCAAATGGTGCTTAGTTCTGATAACCATATTTAGTTTGCCAAAAGATCTCCAGGCCAGTTTCACTCTTCTGTTAATTTCTTTCGTTGTCTATCAAGTCTTTGTCTTTAATTCACGAGTGGCTCTATCACTCAATTATTAAGTTCTACTAATTTCTTCTCGATATATTGATTATATATTATTGTAGTCTGATTGTAATTGATTTTCAGGTCTTCTTTCACAACTGGTCTTCAAAGTTTTTCCATCTGTTGTTTTCGGTACTCGGGGCAAATAGTGTCATAAGCAAAATGAGGATGGAGCATATGTATTACACAAATACAACGCAATTGAAAATGAATACAGCGATTACAAACGACTGTAACTATACTGCTGGAAAAAAAATTAGCACACCTGGAAAGACGTCGTCGATTTTAATCCGATGACGGCATATGCCACGTGGGAATTAGCTGCTAATGGTTTCACCGCCGTCCACCAACAGATAGCGTAGTGGTACGGCTACCAGAGCGCCATTTGCGTCTACCCTTTAACAGGGAATGATCACAGACAGAAGGTGTGGTGTGGCGCGAGTATGAAGCAAGCCGGAAACCAAGCAGTGAAGACGCACTCGTGCTTCCTACAGTCAACTGAGCGAATTTGATAGGGGTCGAACAGTGGCCTTCCGAGTGGCGGGTTTTTCTTTCAGAGAATTGCCAAACAAGCTGGAAGTTCTGCGTCAGTTGTCAACGATACTACACTCATGCTCATAAATTAAGGATAATGCTGATACATAGTGAAACAACGCTCTGGTGGGCGGTTTGCGGGATTAAAACACCTTGGGGTATGACCATGCGGTGCATTTGACCTGAGGTCGTCGCACGGTGGCGCTGGCAGCAGTCCACATACGCAGAGGTGTGTTGGTGCATGTTAGAGTACGGTGTAGCGAGTAAGTGTGCAGACGTTTTCAGACGTGCTAATGGTGACTGTGCGTTGAAAATGGCTCAAAGAACACATATTGATGACGCTATGAGGGCTAGAATACTAGGGCGACTGGACGCTGGTCAAACATGCAGGTCGTAGCACGGGCCCTCCGTGTGCCACAAAGTGTGATCTCAAGATAATGGCAACGATTCCAGCAGACAGGAAACGTGTCCAGGCGCTACAGTACGGGACGTCCACAGTGTACAACACCACAAGAAGACCGATATCTCACCATCAGTGCCCGCAGACGGCCACGGAGTATTGCAGGTAGCCTTGCTCGGGACCTTACCGCAGCCACTGGAACAGTTGTCTCCAGACACACAGTCTACAGACGACAGAACGGACATGGTTTATTCGCCCGGAGACCTGCAAGGTGCATTCCATTGACCCCTGGTCACAGGAGAGCCCTTAAAGCTTTGTGTCAAGGATACGGTACGTGGTCATTGGAACAGAGGTCCTAAATTATGTTCATAGACGAGTCCAGGTATAGTCTGAACATTGATTCACGCCGGGTTTTCATCTGGCGTGAACCAGGAACCAGATCCAACCCCTTAATGTCCTTGAAAGGGACCTGTATGGAGGTCGTGGTTTGATGGTGTGGGGTGAGATGATGATTGGTGCACATACACCCCTGCATGTCTTTGACAGAGGAACTGTAACAGGTCAGGTGTATCGGGACGTCATTTTGCGCCAGTATGTCCGACTTTTCAGGGGTGCAGTGGGTCCCACCTTCCTCTTGTTGGATGATAACGCACGGCCCCACCGAGGTGCCATTGTGGAGGAGTACCTTGAAACAGAAGATATCAGGCGAGTGGAGTGGCCTGCCTGTTCTATAGACCTAAACCCCATCGAGCACGTCTGGGATGCTCTCGGTCGACGTATCGCTGCACGTCTTCAAACCCCTAGGACACTTCAGGAGCTCCGACAGGCACTGGTGCAAAATGGGAGGCTATACCGGTACCCCAGCAGCTGCTCGACCACCTGATCCAGAGTATGCCAACTCGTTGTGCGGCCTGTGTACGTGTGCATGGTGATATTGTCCCATATTTATGTCGGGGGACACGCGCAGGAAACAGTGGCGTTTTGTAGCACATGTGTTTCGGGACGGTTTTCTCAGCTTATCACAACTACCGTGGACTTACAGATCTGTGTCGTGTGTGTTCCCTATGTGCCTATGCTATTAGGACCAGTTTTGTGTAGTGACACGTTGTGTGGCACCGCATTCTGAAATTATCCTTAATTTATGAGCATGAGTGTAGTATCAGTGGACACGTGAAAATTCTCACATCCGCAGAGAAGGTTCTAGACATCCACACGGTAAGGACTCCCGCCAGGATCGTCGTATTGTAGGGGCAGCAGTTCCAGATCGTACTGCTACCATAACGATGATGTGAGGGCTTATGAGCCCAAACGTATCAGCACAAACTTTTGCATACCGTTTATGAGCAGTGGGACTCGGGGTACGCACAACTTTAGCCCGTCTTTCACTCTTGCCACAGAAGCGACATGCACGGCTCGACTGGTGCTGTCAGAGTATCACTTGGAAGATAGAACAGCGAGTCGTAGTCTTCAGCAATGAAAGCATATTCTGGTGCTATTTTGCGCATACGACTAGACCTGGTGAGCGCCGGCTCGTAGAGTGGATTCGTGCAACACTCACTGGCCACACACCAAGTCTCACAGACTTTGAGTCTGATAAGCTACAACTCTCGTTCACCATTGGTGTTCGTGGAAGGGACGCTAACCAGCGCGTGGTACGTGCAGAATGTTGAAAACCCGTTCTTTTACTGTTCTTCCAACAGGAAAGTGATAAGTTGTTCCAAGAGGATAATGCTCACCCACACACTGCCCATGAAACTCGACGTGCTCTGCAACACGTGCAGCAACTTCCCTGGCCAACACGATTTCCAGACTAGTCTCCAATCGAGCCACGTGTGGGATACGATGAGACGAGAAGTGACTCGTACCACTTGTCAACCAACAATTCTTACAAAATTGCGTGAACAAGTGGTGCAGGTGTGGTATAACTTATCCCAGGACAGTGTTCGTTATCTGTACGATCGACTGGATCACAGAGTCAGTGCCAACATTGCTGCCCGTGGAGGCTACAACACATCCTCATACCCGAGCGGTCTAAGGCACTGCAGTCATGGACTGTGCGGCTGGTCCCGGCGGAGGTTCGAGTCCTCCCTCGGGTATGGGTGTGTGTGTTTATCCTTAGGATAATTTAGGTTAAGTAGTGTGTAAGCTTAGGGATTGATAAGCTTAGCAGTTATGTCCAATAAGATTTCACACACATTTGAACATCCTAACACTGGTGTGGTTCAAATGGCTCTGAGCACTATGGGACTTAACTGCTGAGGTCATCAGTCCCTTAGAACTTAGAACTACTTAAACCTAACTAACCTAAAGACATCACACACATCCATGCCTGAGGCAGGATTCGAACCTGCGACCGTTGCGGTTGCGAGGTTCCAGACTGTAGCCCCTAGAACCGCCCGGCCACCCCGGCCGGCCAATACTGGTGTGCTATTGATCTGTAAATGTAATCTTTTCATGAATTCCACACGCACTGTTGCAACAAGAAGTTAAGTGATAACATCTAGAAAAGTGTACTAATTTTTTTCCGGCAGTAATTTAATGCGTAGCGATACATGGATAAGAGTTACAGAAAATGTAAATGAGAGTGAAATAGTTTTTTTTGCATACTTTTTAAGTGTTCTATAGGACTCCCCTTGATCACACAGATAATAGCACCAAAACTCCATCCCCGTACCATTCCTTCATTTTCCCTTTCTAATGATCTGGAAACTTCATACTGGACTGCTGAGTATATTTTCAGTGAGTGATACAGAATTTCCTTGTCTGACTCCTCTTTCAATTCTAAATACCTCGCTCTCCTAATGAAGATGACGGAAGTCATAGCATTGGTTTATACGTTCTTCAGTGAAGTAACATGCAGGAGTAGGCTATCCACTCTTGTTTCGTCGGTGCTATAAAAAGTCGTGACACATGTTGTTCGCGAACTGCAGATATCACTCAACGCCAGTGGCAGAATGAGTTGTCTCGGGAATGCTTCGGTTATTGTGTCAGTATCCTGACCCCGTGCTGAGGTCACGTGACGCTGTCCATCTGCGCAACAGTCTTGTCCGTACATGCGCACACAACGCTGCCTGCTGCGCACTTTTAACAGTGTGACTGACATGTGGCACGAGAACTGCTTTTATTGCGTAGCAATTGGTACTTCCCTACTTTTAGATACCGGTGCATATTCAAATGGCTCTGAGCACTATGGGACTAAATATCTGAGGTCATCAGTCCCTTAGAACTTAGTACTACATAAACCTAACTAACCTAAGACATCACACACATCCATGCCCGAGGCAGGATTCGAACCTGCGACCGTAGCAGTCGCGCTGTTCCAGACTGAAGCGCCTAGAACCGCTCGGCCACACCGGCCGGCTACGGTACATGTTTGGAACAAATCGCACATACAGTGCAATGTTTGCCGTCATTTGAGCTTGAGTATACGTGACACCTTCTTTTGGTGGGCGGTGCTAGCTGACCCTGTTCCTTACATCCTTGCGTGCTGGCACCACTTTCTCTCGGTGCTAGATGTAGCTTTATTTTTTTGTCGTAGATTTAGATATACAGGGTGACTATCGTGTCTTGAGATAATGAAATATCTCAAAAACTACGCTTCGAATTAAAAACGGAAAAATACGTTTTCAATATTTTTTAAATTGTTGTCCTGTGATATCAAAGTTGACGCTCTGCCCCAGTCCCAGGGGGAACTTCCCATTTTTATTGTAGATTCGGATTCTACGGAAAAAATGCGCACCTTTTGTATGTAACACTTTTGTCGTTGTGCGACAGATAGCGCTGTTCTCAAGAAATAACACAACTGAGTTCCAAAACGGTACTATCTCAAGGAAAACGCAATAAAAAGAAAAACCAGATGTGTTCAGTAACTGTGAAAAACGCTTGTTTGAGGCGTGTCCTCTTATCTCTTACCAATATGGTGCTTATTTGTAAGACTTCGTTAAATATAAGTGTTCAAAAATATTGACGGCCACTTCGATGCACTCATACTCCAATGCAAAAATAAAGTCGTACCACAAAGGAATTATCGCGTGCCACTCAAAAACATACAAAAAAACAAGGCCCCAAATGATCAAATCAATATTTAACTAAAGCTGAAGTAGAATTAAAAATTAGCAGCAATCTTCGTCACAGTCGGCAGTCCAGACTCTTCAGTTAAACAACAACATCAAGAATGACGCGCATGAAATATTGTCGATCGCATTGACACCTCCAGATGAGTCCCTAAAGGCTAGCAGGGTGACTTTCAGTCAGCTACAGACTGCCTACTGCTGGATACCTAAATTTAGCTCTGAGGCAGCACAGGATTCCACTTTCAGTTGAGTCTAGTCCTTAGTGGTATTCCAAGCCATCCAGAACTAAAATTCTGTTTTGTGTTCGTCACCAAAGAGGGAATGCTTTACTGGTCCTCTGCTCATTCCATACACTTTGCAGCTGGCCGGGATGGCCGAGCGGTTCTAGGCGCTTCAGTCTGGAACCGCGTGACCGCTACGGTCGCAGGTTCGAATCCTGCCTCGGGCATGGATGTGTGTGGTGCCCTTAGGTTAGTTAGGTTTAAGTAGTTCTAAGTTCTAGGGGACTGATGACCTCCGATGTTAAGTCCCATAGTGCTCAGAGCCATTTGAACCATACACTTTGCATACTGGAAATGTTTCCAGGCTATATCGTTTAGACATTGGAGGACTACTTGATATTAACCTTAGATATAAAGTTCTACAGTGCAGTCACCATGAATTAGTAACTGTTTTTTGGACAATATTTTTCTATATTCTCTTACGAGAGCATTTGGTCTTCTGAGATGTGTTGGGATAATGTCGGAGAAAAACAGGAGCTAGTGGAGAGGAGTGGACTGGAGTGTACAAGGCTGACCCCCCTCGTGGCGACCCTGAAGAGATACGTCGAAATAGAGTCTCCACTATCAACCAGTACGTCAGCGGCTACCTCATTCATTGTCATACACTGATGAACTATAACATCATGGCTGCTTGCTCGATAGTGTGTCAGTTCATATTTTGAACGCAATACAGCAGCGATTTTGCGTGGGATCTATTCGACATGTCCGTGATAGTTTTCCGGGTGCATATGGCGCTAGATATAAAGGCTCGCGTCACAGAATTACGATGTTGTTGTTGGTGTCGCCTTCAGTCTAGAGACTGGTTTGATGCAGCTCTCCGTGATACTCAATCCTGTGCAAGCTTCTTCATCTCCCGGTACCTACTGCAACCTACGTCCTTCTGAATCTGTTTAGTGTATTCATCTCTTGGTCTCCCTGTACGATTTTTACCCTCCACGCTGCCTTCCAATACTAAATTGGTAATCCCTTGATGCCTCAGAATATGTCCTACCAACCGATCCCTTCTTCTTGTCAAGTTGTGCCACAAATATCTCTTCTCCCCAATTCTGTTCAATACCTCCCCATTAGTTATGTGATCTACCCATCTAATCTTCAACACTATTCTGTAGCACCACATTTCGAAAGATTCTTTTCTCTTCTTGTCTAAACTATTTATCGTCCACGTTTCACTTCCATACATGGCTACACTGCATATAAATACTTTCAGAAACGACTTCCTGACACTTAAATCTATACTCGATGTTAACAAATTTCTCTTCTTCAGAAACGCTTTCCTTGTCATTGCCAGTCTACATTTTATATCCTCTCTACTTCGACCATCATCAGTTATTTTGCTCCCAAAATAACAAAACTCATTTACTACTTTGAGCGTCTCATTTCCTAATCTAATTCCCTGAACATCATCCGATTTAATTCGACTACATTCCATTATCCTCGTTTTGTTGTTGATGTTCATCTTATATCTTCCTTTCAAGACACTGTCCATTCCATTCAACTGCTCTTCCAGGTCCTTTGCTGTCTCTGACAGAATTACAATGTCATCGGCGAACTTCAAAGTTTTTATTTCTTCTCCACGGATTTTATTATATACGCTCTAAGACAAAGAAAACGAAGCACAACGAAGGAATTATTCGAATGGGACGGAAATCGGTAGGTGATAAACATGCAGAGACAAACAAATGATTACAATTTCAGATGCAAGCAGTTATTCGGTTTGGCGCTGATTGATAGAATTGCTGGATATCTTCCTGAGAAATATCGCGCCAAAATCTGTCCAATTGGCACATTAGATCGTCAAAATCCCGAACTGGTTGAAGGCACCTGCCCATAATGCGGGAGAGATCAGGCGACCTAGCTGGCCAAGGTAGAATTTCCAGGCACGAAGACAAACAGTAGAAACTCCCGTTGTGTGCGGTAGGGCGTTATCTTGCTGAAGCCCAGGATAGCTTTGTATGAAGAGCAGTGAAACGGGACGCAGAATATCGTCGGCGTACCGCTGTGATCAAAAGGATACCACGGATGACAACCAAAAGGTTCCTGCTATGAAATGAAACGGCACACTAGACCGTCACTCCTGGTATATACAGTTCCACACAGTAAATGGAATGACACCGTTAATAAATATAGACTTCAATCAGAGATCGGCAGCTAAGGTCGAATATTCAAAATTTCTAGGTGTATGCATTGATGAGGGGTTGAACTGGAAAAAACACGCTGAAGATCTGCTGAAACGTTTGAGTTCAGCTACTTGTGCTATTAGGGTCATTGCAAATTTTGGCGATATACATCTCAGTAAATTAGCTTACCATGCCTATTTTGATTCTCTGCTTTCATATGGCATCATATTCTGGGGTAACTCATCATTGAGTGAAAGAGTGTTCATTACACAAAAGCGTGTAATCAGAATAATTGCTGGAGCTCATCCAAGATCATCCTGCAGCCACTTATTTAAAGAGCTAGGGATCTTCACTGTAGCCTCACGATATACTGTATATATTCACTTTGTTATTAACAATCCGAACGAATTCAAAAGTTATAGCAGTGTACATTGCCACAGCACTAGGAGAAAGGATGATCTTCACTGCTCAAGGTTAAATCTAACTTTGGCACAAAAGGGAGTAAATTATGCTGCCACAAAACTCTTTGGTCACCTACCTAATAGCATCAAAAGTCTGACACATAGCCATATAGTATTTAAGAGGAAATTAAAAGAATTTCTGAATGGCAACTTCTCCTACTCATTAGATGAGTTTTTAGATATAGTAAGTGGGTAATTTCCCCACTCCCCCACAAAAAAAAAGAAGAATTAAGTGTCATGTAATATTCTGTGTAATGAAATATCTTTTATAGACACCTTTTATTAACCTGACACGTTCCACACCAATACGAAGTGTTGTATTCATGATCTATGGAACAAGTACTAATCTAATCTAATCTAATCTAATCTGGTTGTCAGGTAATACGGCGGGCCACGGTCAGGTTGGTATCCCATTGCTCTCCCGGCCATCTCCTGATACGTCTTCGCTGATTATCGGGGCTCAGTTCGAAGCGGGACTCATCACTGAGGACAGTTCTACTCCAGTCAATGAAAGTCCAAGCCGAATGCGCCCGACATCACTGCTAACAGGCTCGTTGGTGTACATATGTCAACGGTAGTCGGCGCAAGGGGTACTGTGAGCTCAGCCCCCTTTGCATGGGCTGCCTATTGTGTGTGTGTGTGTGTGTGTGTGTGTGTGTGTGTGTGTGTGTGTGTGTGTGTGTCTGTGGTTTGGGAACGTATGGGCGCCCAACGGCGAGGTTATCAGCGCCCTGACATCGATGAAAACAAGCAAAGGTGGATAAGAACGAAAACTGTCGTACACGCATGCACACGAAACGACCACACAATGACTATCGCACAGGCACTCTCACATGCATTAAAACCAAAGAGGAGGCAAGATAGCTAATCAAGAAAGTAAAAGAGGAAAAATAAACCACAAAAGAGCTAAAAGAACAGCACAGGGAAATGAGACTGGCTGACCACTTACGAAAATATTTGGGTGAGCCAGCCACCCCGTTGACACATTAAAAATATCTCCCCAAAAACTTGGTGAAATGTGGGACAATTCATAGAACTTTAAAACCCGAACCACATTCATTTGAGCATTGCATAAAATAGACTGCAGATCCGCCGGCAAATCCGCTGCAGTCCGCCGGTCAGCAAATAAAATGCAGTCCAAGAAAATGTGGTGCACCGTGATCTGCATGCCACAAGCACCACACATCGGAGGGTCCTCTCGTCGGAGTAAAAATCCATGCGTCATAGGGTTGTGGCCAATGCGAAGACGAGTAAGGATGACCTCGTCCCGTCGACGTGGCTGGAAGGAAGTCCGCCACGGCCGAGTTGTGGGCTTGATGACACGGAGCACAGGACTTTATACCTCAACGGCGAGGTGAGAGCATGCATTGGGATAGCACATTGAAAGACCTGACGGTCACGACACGCCTCCTTGACTGCTCGATCAGCCCTTTCATTCCCCAGAATTCCCGCGTGCCCTGGTACCCAGCAGAAAGACACCTGCTTCCCCAGTCGCTGTAGTTGGAGGAGGGCGTCGTGGATAGTGTGGGTTCCTTTATCTGCTGGGTACAAACGCTGGAGAGAGTAAAGGGCGCTCAAAGAACCTGAACAGACGAGAAATTTAACACTGGGAGAAAGTCTCATCTGCTCCAGTGCCCGAAAAATGGCATATAATTCTGCGCCAAAGATGGTAAATTCAGGAGGCAGTCTGACATTGAGGACACGATCCGGGAAGACGACAGAGCAACCAACAGAGTCACCCTGCTTAGACCCATCCGTAAAAACAGCTACATGGTCGTGGTGCTCAGATAAAACGGCAGAAAAGATCCGATTAAAAACGGAAGCAGGAGTGCTATCTTTCCTGTACCGCACCAAATCTAAAATCACTTCGGGCCTCTCCAGTAAGCAGGGTGACAGGCGGTTGAAACCCTGCATTTGGGGTCGTACGGACTCCACACCGAGGGACTCTAGCAGACGTTGCACACGGATCTCAAACGGCAACGTAGCCCGGGGACGGTGGGAAAAAAGGCGGTCCAGAGGCGAATGAGCAACAATTTGGTGAGCAGGCGAGGTTGGAGCTGCAAGAAACTTACAAGCCTGGCGCACCAGGAGGAGCTGCCGCCGGATGGTAAGGGGCGGTCCCCGTCCTCAGCACAGAGGCTGGTCCGATAAGCACCAGTGACCAGTCGAATCCCTGCATGATGGACAGCGTCAAGGATCCGCAAATAAGACTGCCTCGCTGACCCATACACTGTGCACCTGTAGTCCAGCCGTGAACGCACAAAAGCCCGATAAAACTGGAGGAGACGCGCCCTGTCCGCTCCCCAAGACCTGTGGCTGAGGCACTTGAGGATGTTCAGTGCCTTCAGGATTCTGGCTTTCAAGTCTCACTAACCTGGAGTCAAAAATTAGGCCCAGAAACCGCACTGTGTCTCTAAAATGTAGGACAGTATCCCCTATACCCAAGGCAGGCAAAATAAAAGGTCGACGAGAACGATTGAAATGAACGCAAATACACTTATCTGGTTCCTGTGGTCACTGAACTACCATCTGCACGTCGGATCGATGATAATGATGAATTCGGGGCTCTGAGTGCTAAAATGCTCAAATGCGTGTGAATTCCTAAGGGACAAAACTGCTGAGGTCATTGGTCCCTAGACTTAGACACTACTTAAACTAATGATCAGGACAACCCACCCACCCATGTCCGAGGGAGGACTCGAACCTCCGGCGGGAGCGGCCGCGCAATCCGTGACATGGCGCCTCTAAACGCGCGCGCTCTGAATGCCTCTCCGACGATTACTCGGTCCTCTCGTTCTTTCGTCTATCTTGGTCAACCGCTTCCTTCTTGACGCTGTGTTCGGCCAACGCTAACCTATTCCTGCCACCATCGCCGTATAGCGAAATCGCTAACATTCAAACGCCAAACGATTGGCTGATTACTCCAACCGACGTCTGTGAGCCCGACTACACATCCTCTCTCAAATGCTGACATCTGTGTATACGGTTCACGCCCCTGTCTGCGATGTGTAGTTACTGTCCAACGGAGTGCACGGAATGAAATTCGCAGCTATCGACATGTTCCCATCTGTGTCGTTAAACTGCGCTGCAGCGAGACACATTCATCCATCACCCCCAAAGTTTACAATGTTGCTTTCTCCATCGATACCTGAATGAATATCAGTTTATAACCAATTTGCATAACTCCTCCGTGGAGCGCCTTTTTTGCCTTGGAGTGTATTTATCCACACATAGAGTGATTCGACACAACTGCGAAGTGTTTCGGTTGTACACTACTGCCCATTAAAATTGCTGCACCAAGAAGAAATGCAGATGATAAACGGGTATTCATTTGACAAATATATTATACTACAACTGACGCGTCATTACATTATCACGCAATTGGGGTGCATAGATCCTGAGAAATCAGTTCCCAGAACAATCACCTCTGGCCGTAATAACGGCCTTGATGCGTCTGGGCATTGAGTCAAACAGAGCTTGGATGGCGTGTACAGGTACAGTTGCCCATGCAGCTTCAACACGATACCACAGTTCATCAAGAGTAGTGACTGGCGTATTGTGACGGGCCAGTTGCTCGGCCACCATTGACCAGGCGTTGAGAGATCTGGAGAATGTGCTGTATCCAGAAAGGCCCGTATAGGACCTGCAACATACGGTCGTGCATTATCATGCTGAAATGTAGAGTTTTGCAGGGATCGAATGAAGGGTAGAGCCACGGGTCCTAACACATCTGAAACGTAACGTCCACTGTTCAAAGTTCCGTCAATGCGAACAAGAGGTGACTGAGACGTGTAACCAATGGCACCCAATACCATCACGCCGGGTGGTACGCCAGTATGGCGATGACGAATACACGCTTCCAATGTGCGTTCACCGCGGTGTGGCCAAACACTGATGGGACCATCATGATGCTGTAAACAGAACCTGGATTCATCCGAAAAATGACGTTTTGGCATTCGTGTACCCAGGTTCGTCGTTGAGTACACCATCGCAGGCGCTCCTGTCTGTGATGCAGCATCAAGGGTAACCGCAGCCATGGTCTCCGAGCTGATAGTCCATGCTGCTGCACACGTCGTCGAACTGTTCATGCAGATGGTTTTTGTCTTGCAAACGTCCCCATCTGTTGACACAGGGATCGAGACGTGGCTGCACGATCTGTTACAGCCATGTAGATAAGATGCCTGTCATCTCTGCTGCTAGTGATACGAGGCAGTTGGGATCCAGCACGGCGTTCCGTATTACCCCCTTGAACCCACCGATTCCATATTCTGCTAACAGTCGTTGGATCTCAACCAACGCGAGCAGCAATGTCGCGATCGCTATAGGCTACAATCCGACCTTTATCAAAGTCGGAGACGTGATGGTACGCATTTCTCTTCCTTACACGAGGCATAACAACGATGTTTCACCAGGCAATGCCGGTCAACTGCTGTTTGTGTATGAGAAATCGGTTTGAAACTTTCCTCATGTCAGCACGTTGTAGGTGTCGCCACCGGCGCCAGCCTTGTGTGAATGCTGTGAAAAGCTAATCATTTGCATATCACAGCATCTTCTTTCTGTCGGTTAAATTTCGCGTCTGTAGCATGTCATCTTCGTGGTGAAGCAATTTTAATGGCCAGTAGTGTAGTTTGCTGCCATGCACTGGTGATACGCTGAATCACGTTGTCGCGTGTTGTTGGCACTTCATTATAAGCTTTACACTTCAAGTAGGCCCACAAACAACATTCAGACGACTTAAGATCTGGCAAGCCAAACACTGGACCACCTCTTCCGATACGTCGCCGATTGCCCAGGCGATCTAATGTTTCCCGTGCTGCTACAGGATGATGTGTTTGACAACCATCATATTGAAACCACATTGTTTTGTCACAAGTTGAGATGGAAGTCTTAAAGCAATATTGGAAGATCGTCCTCCAAGAACGTTCGGTATTTATCACCATTTACGTTGCTATCGATAATGAATGGACCAATGAGTTTGTCACCAATTATTCCACACGAACCTCTCACGTTCCATGGATGTTGATGTTAAGCTTTGCGTAACCAAAGTGGTTTTCCGCATTCCAATAATGCGTGTTGTGTCGATTAATCGTACTGTAGTGTTTCAAAGTGTATTTGCTGAAGTGATGACTAGCAAAATGTTACTGGGTTCTGGAAAACATTTTCATGAAATTCCTGACGGAGTGAAATATGAGACGGATGATATTTTCTACTTTTCAAAAGTAGGCAAACGGTAGTCCGACTAATTCACGATTCACGACTTAACTGCCGAGTGCTAATGTGGGGGTTATGATTCACCGCAACTAATATCGAAATTTCATTATTCTCGGCAGCAACTGTTTTTCTGTGGTTCCTTTTTCGTAGTTGTACAGTTCCCTCGGTCAAGATCTGTGGAAGAATCCGACAAAAAGAAGCGCGTGATCGCACTCTGTATGGAAAATGTTGAGGATAAAGGGTTACAGAATTATCTACATTCCTGCCAGTTTCTCCATAAATATAAACCAATGCAATCTCCTCTTTTATCGAAATAGCCTACATTCTAACTAATAATGCAGTCAGGTCATGAAAGAACGTACCGTATTTTACGGACTATGAGGCGCACTTTTTTCTTCGAAAAATTGCCTCCAAAATTCAGGAGCATCTTATTCTCGAAGTTGATAAAAAATGTCCAGTGATTCGTTTAAAATTCCCACCAGTCTTAAAAATGGCCATGTATTCGAGACCTTAAGAAACCTATATCTATTTGGCAACAATGTATTCAACTGGTAGCAGCAGTGAATTCACAAGGTTGCTAACACTGTCTCCCTTTCGCCCCCCCCCCCCCCCCCCCCAATCACAATCCCAGAACACTGTCTAGCCAGTGACGCATCATTGCAGTCTATGCAGTCTACGGTGCCAGTGAACCTGAACTGAAAGCGATAAGTGGTATCTGTAACAGTACAATATTTTTGTTAGTAGCTAGTTTCGTAACGGAAAAAAAATAAAAAGTATTCATATGATGTGGGCTATAAACTGAAAGTAATAGCTTATGCAGAAGAACGTGGAAACAGAGCAGCTGGGCGGTATTTCGGTTCTCCACCAACAGAAAAGTCCATTCGCTGTCGGCGGGCTAGTAAAGAAGAACTGAAAAAAATGAGGAAGACTAAATGTGCAAATAGAGGACTGAATGAAATATGGCCAAAACTAGAAGATGACTACTGAAATGGATTCAAGGACACCGTCAAAATCGCACAAGATTTAATACAATAATGGCTCGAATATACGATTGTGAGGTAACGTTACAGTGGAACTCAACAGACTTTAAATGTGGCGTTGGTAGGTGGTACAGGTTTATGAAGCGCCATGGACTTAGCATCCGAAACAGCACCAAAATATCTCAGAAAGTGCCACAAGGGTATGATGAGAAAATATTATCTTTCCATCGCTTTATTATTTGACATCGAAAGAAAACCAGTGTGAAACTAAACGAAACAGCGACTATGGACGAAACTCCTCTGACATTTGATGTATCGAGAAACAGAACCGTTGCCACGAAGTGTGATAAAACTGTAACTATAGAAACAAGTGAACATGAAAAAAATGCACTACTCTGTTGTCCTCTCGTGTCGTGCTGACGATACTAAACTTAATCGAGTGACCGTTTTCAAGCGCAAAACAAAGCCGAAAGCTTCTGAAATACCACCAGATGTTGTTCACCTACATGATAAGGGTTGGATGGACGAGTCTGGTATGAAATTACGGATTAACAGAGTGTGGGAGAGAAGGAAAGTTGCTTTATTGAAGAAGAGTTCTCTTCTAGTGCTAGATCATTTTTAAAAATTCTTTGAAAAAGAAACTGAGTCAGGAAAATACAAAGCTTGCTGCTATTACGGAAGGACTTACTTCACAATTTCAACCTCTTGACGTCTCGATAAATAAACCATTTAAAGCGTATATGAGAGAGGAATGGAACGAAAGGTGAGGGATGAAACCCAACATGAATTCACGCCGAAACGAGCTTTAAAACGACCTACAATCAAACAAGTGTGTCAGTGGTCGTGGTCTAGAGTGAGAGAACTTATTATTGTAAAATTTTTCAAGAAGTGTGGCATAAGTAACGCTCTCGATGCCAGTGAAGACCAACTCATATATAAAGAGGACAACGATGATGGCGAAGAAGAAGAAGAAGAAGAAGAAGAAAGTTCAGATGACGACTTTCAGGGATTTTTAAGATCAATTCGCTTTAATAAATCAAGAATTTTTTTTTAGTCTGGCTTTGCAATCTTATAACAAAAATGGTGAAATTGTTATTTAAAAAAAATGCTTGAAAATAAAGGTGCGTCTTATAGTCCCTAGCGTCTTATAGGCCGTGATACGGTATTTAAGAAACGGGGGACGACTTGTATGCTATAGATGAAGTCGAATAATGAATGAGTGAATGAATGTTTCAAAGCAACTCACGGAGAAAACTGCAAAGCAAGTCTGTTTTTATGTTTTTGGTCCATTGCATATTTCTCGAGGTAATTCCGTAAAGAACTCAGTTATTTTATTTGTCGCTTACAGCTCCATTTATTGCTCAACGACAAAAGTGTTACATGCAAAAGTTATGTATTTTTGTCCCGTATGATCCGAATGAATGGAGGGGGATGAACATTGTATCACTGGGTAGCATTTTCAAAAATTTTGTACACAATTTTTTCCGTTTTTCAATCCGATCCGTAGTTTTTGATGTATTTCTTTGTCTCAAGAGAAAAAACTCATCCTGTATGTAAGAACTGTTTTGACAATATAGCCGATGAGTAACTTGTCCCGTACCCGTGGACAAGGGGGGGGGGGTAGCTCCCGTCCCCCCACTGCCCTTAGCTTTTAGGAATAGGACAAAAATATAGTGTAGCCAGTTTTTTTTTTCAAGAAAATTTTTTTTAAGTCGGTGTTAAGCATGGTCGGAACTGGAACTTTTTGTGGGTACTTACATGTGGCTATTCATTTTTTTAAGAATTAAAAACACTTCATACCCCCTGCCCTAGCCCCCCCCCCCCCCAATACAAAGTACTGTATGGGCGCCATTGACTTCAAAGGCACATTCTTCAGAAGTTCACGTCTTGTAACTTTTTACCAGCCCTCAATTTGTCAAGGATGTATGGATTCAGAGCAGACTCAACCGTGTACTCAACCGAAAAAAAACATCGCTAATGGGCATTTTATCGTTGTGCCTGTGCTGGAATTACTAAGTAACTGATGACAAATGTACATTCTACTTTTTGTACGATTGTGAAAGATTACAGCTCCTGGTTTCTGAGAGCCTGCAGCTTCACCGATCCTTTCTTCATTATGCATCTTGGGGATGAGTACAACTGATCGCGATTTGACTGCAATATATGACACCATTGCTACATTTGGGATAAAACCGAACAGTTCTTTCTTCACGGGCAAAAATTGTTGAGCTGGGGCACGTTTGTGCTTTCGCGATGTTCTGACCTATGTCGCCAGATTGCGAGGCAAGGCGGTGAGCCGGGCTGGTGTCGGCTGTAGCCGCTGCTTCAAAACTGTCATTGGTCGGTTCAGAAATCAGCTTGGCGGCTCCTGACACACGTTGGGGCTATCTTCAGGCTGACTCTTCGTCTTCACCTTACAACGCTCTTACTCTCAGACAAATAGTGAAAATGATCGAAGCAGACGAAATGTATCAAAATTTGTGCTGCGGCCGGGCCTCGAACCCGGGTCTTCTTGCTTGCTAGGCAGAAATACTAACCATATTTTGCCTAGTTCTAATTATATTCACATTTTCCTTGACAAAGAACTGAGGAATAATTCTAATCATATTAGCTTCAGAGCAGGAAAATTGCTTATCTTCAAGGATTCGAGGGTGATATTAATGTTCACGTTTGTTCGCTGCCGATGTGTTGGTTTCATTGCTATTTTGAATGATGCTGAATTCTTTTGCAATTCTCTTTGGGTAACTTTTAAAGTGAAAAGATCCGACAGAAATATACCAATATATTTTCTTCATTTATTCGTACCACCTGACAATCAAACACAACTAACTTCAACTAAGTCATTGGTAAACAGCACTGTTCTCCACCAGTGGTCCTACCTACAGTAGATGCAGTCACTTATTTAACATCTCGACAACACATGGTACTTACAGTATTGTTATAATTAATACTTTGTATTAAGCTTCTGTTAAATTATCTATGCGTAACAGTACGCTCAGCAGAATACAAAAAAATTATCCGTAAACAATTTCATAAATTACAGTCTTCCAATGTTAAATTTCGTAAAATACCATTTTAAACAATCAATCTCTTCTTTAGCATATGGAGCATATTGATGCAAGTTCCGCAACTACCGCTAATTTTGAATGAAATGCCAGACTCAGCTGCACTTTTTATTTTAAAAACCTCGACCAGTTTCGGACCCCAAGGCCATTATTATCCATCAGTGTATGTCAGGCGTCCTGTGTTGTTCTGTGTTCTGTCAACACGCCTGACAGATAAGCCGGGGTAATTGCCTTGGCGACCAAAACCAGTCGCTGTTTTTAAAATACACTACTGGCCATTAAAATTGCTAAACCACGAAGACGTGTTACAGACGCGAAATTTAACCGACAGGAAGAAGATGCTGTGATATGCAAATGATTAGCTTTTCAGAGCATTCACACAAGGCTGGCGACGATGGTGACACCTATAACGTGCTGACATGAGCAAAGTTTCCAACCGATTTCTCATACACAAACAGCAGTTGACAGGCGTTGCCTGGTGAAACGTTGTTGTGATGCCTCGTGTAAGGAGGAGAAATGCGTACCATCACGTTTCCGACTTTGATAAAGGTCGGATTCTAGCCTATCGCGATTGCGGTTTATCGTATCGCGACATTGCTGCTCGCGTTGGTCGAGATCCAATGACTGTTAGCAGAATATGGAATCGGTGGGTTCAGGAGGGTAATACGGAACGCCGTGCTGGATCCCAACGGCCTCGTACCACAAGCAGTCGAGATGACAGGCATCTTATCCGCATGGCTGTAACGGATCGTGCAGCCACGTCTCGATCCCTGAGTCAACAGATGGGGTCGTTTGCAAGACCACAACCACCTGCACGAACAGTTCGATGACGTTTGTAACAGCATGGACTATCAGCTCGGAGACCATGGCTGCAGTTACCCTTGATGCTGCATCACAGACAGGAACGCCTGCGATGGTGTACTCAACGACGAACCTGGGTGCACGAATGACAAAACGTCATTTTTTTCGGAAGAATCCAGGTTCTGTTTACAGCATCATGATGGTCGCCTCCGTGTTTGGCGACATCGCGGTGAATGTACATTGGAAGCACGTATTCGTCATCGCCACACTGGCGTATCACCCAGCGTGATGGTATGGGGTGCCATTGGTTACACGTCTCGGTCACCTCTTGTTCGCAATGACCTCACTTTGAACAGTGGACGTTACGTTTCAGATGTGTTACGACCCGTGGCTCTACCCTTCATTCGATCCCTGCGAAATCCTACATTTCAGCAGGATAATGCACGACCGCATGTTGCAAGTCCTGTACGGGCCGTTCTCGATACACAAAATATTTTACTGCTGCCCTGGCCAGCACATTCTCCAGATCCCTCACCAATTGAAAACGTCTGGTCAATGGTGGCCGAGCAACTGGCTCATCACAATACGCCAGTCACTTCTCTTGATGAACTGTGGTATCGTGTTGAAGCTGCATGGGCAGCTGTACCTGTACACGCCATCCAAGCTCTGTTTGACTCAAAGCCCAGGCGTATCAAAGCCGTTATTACGGCCAGAGGTGGTTGTTCTGGGTACTGATTTCTCAGGATCTATGCACCCAAATTGCTTGTAAATGTAATCACATGTCAGTTCTATTATAATATATTTGTCGAATGAATACCCGTTTATGATCTGCATTTCTTCTTGGTGTAGCAATTTTAATGGCCAGTAGTGTAAAAAGACAGTACACCTGGGGCTGGTATTATACGATAATTTCTAAATATCTAAGTTTCTGCTAAATTGCTTAAGAATTTTGATTACTAACATTTATGTATGTTCTAACTTTTAGTCACATTGTTCCATGCAACAGCTTACTTTGTAGGAGGGCGCACTGAAAAGTAATGCCTCCGAACCTTTTACGTGAAAACTCTTAAAGCTTTTTAAATAAAACAGAAGTTATTAACATTCTTCATCTTTATTCTTCATGTCTACGTATTTGCAGCCCTCTGCCGCTAGAAGGATCCGAATTGTAGCGTGTAACATGGCGGTGTGTAACGTTAACTATGTCGGTTTGTTAGAAACAGCGTACTGTAATCGAGTTTCGAATTGGAAGAGTTCGACCACATATGGAGCATCCTCTGCTTCAAAATGTCAACTCCAGACCACACATGAGACTTGCTAGATCTGCAACAATCCGACGCCATGGTTTCACTGTCATCAGTCGACCTTCACACAGTCCCAACTTGGTCCTATTCGAGTCTCATAACTGTTCAAACCTTAAAGAACGCTTAGATAACTTTACTTTGGTATTCGACTGAAACGGTGCAAGCAGAGGTGAGGTTGTGGCTCCGTCAACAAAGTCAAACATTCTATATTGACATAAAAAAGAAACTGGTCCCTCGTTGGGAGGAATGTGTTTGTCGGCTGCGTGACTATGCTGACAGATAAATATGTAGACATGAGCAATAAAGATACTGAATGTTAATAACGTTTGTTTTAGTTAAAAAGAAATTAAAAATTTTCACATAAGAAATTAAGAGGGATTAGGTTTCAGAAGGCCGCAGATATTATATTTTATTTTAATAAACAGAGTTGATTTGTTGATGCTGACTTCAGAAACTTCCTAAACGAACACTGCATACAAAAAATAGCTGTGTTGTATAATTTAGGTATTATTCTTTTAAATATGACAATTCTGTTTTAACTGAATATAGCTAGTAAACACATTTTTGTAAATAATCGAGATTCATAATTTTGTTAATTACATGGTATGTTAAGCGTCAATACCTACAGAATTTTCAATTTTTCCAAATAATATTGGATAGTAAATAATAAATGCGAAATATAGCCATACAAAAACACATACAGTGCACCGAGTAATTCACTGAAAGCTGTGTATCGTATACTCCCATACATTATCCAAGGCTATTACATTACAATTTATAGTTGCAACACGAAATAACTTAGAACAGAGTTCCCAAAACTGGCGGATAGCTTCCATTGGGAGTAACTAGACTGGCCATCACGAAATTAAAACACCTCAAGATCAGTCTGCCCGGCGCTAAGTGGTGTAATTCGCACACCTCATAGATCCCTTGCTGCATGTTCACTTAACAGTGCAGTAGGCCAGCGCCAGCAGAATGCTCCGTGTTTCTATGCGATATCGTCTGTTCACGTGTAGTTTCAGTCTTCCGAGGAACAGCACGCTGAAGTGTGTTTGCTAGTGAGTGAAATGCAGGACAAAGGGTCTACGCGCAGTGCTACTCTGGTCGGTGTGCGTAGAGGACAAGAAGACATTACAAAAAAATCTAAAATCGTCGTATCGAACGTATTGAGGATTATTTTACTGATCTGGCCAACGAGGAACAGGCCATAAATAATAAAAATTTCGTGCAAGTTGATACAATGACAACAAAGCGTTGTGGTATTTCCGAATCGACTGTATTCCTTATCGACGTTGTAGTAACATCGGCAGAATCTCTAGATATAAATATGTGTTTTGATCCTCTAATGGTTGGTTGATTCGGGGGAGGGAACCAAACAGAGTGGTCATCGGTCCGATTCTCTAATGAAGGCGTATAAATGAAAACCGAAATAAAAGGAATTTGACGGTTTTGACAAAACTTTAGTACATAGAACTGTACGTCGACACTATGACAGAGGTGAGCGCTGCGGCCGCGCACTTCGGACATCGTAGCGGCTACTGCATTGGCATCCCACTTTACGTCCAACCATCACGGGATGCCTGCATCACAGGGTGTACATTCACCAGGAAAACCTACGTCGTCTGTGTTGTCAAAACAAAGACTTACCCTCGGCCACAACACAACACAACACCAGGTCTCCACCGAAGGCCGCCAGGGACCGCTGCGCGTTCGCAGAGCCCGTAGAACAGCTTCACTAGAGGTCGCAGCTTGCCTAGGAACTACTTTGCTACGCCAGGCATGTGATCGCAAATACACTCCTGGAAATTGAAATAAGAACACCGTGAATTCATTGTCCCAGGAAGGGGAAACTTTATTGACACATTCCTGGGGTCAGATACATCACATGATCACACTGACACAACCACAGGCACATAGACACAGGCAACAGAGCATGCACAATGTCGGAACTAGTACAGTGTATATCCACCTTTCGCAGCAATGCAGGCTGCTATTCTCCCATGGAGACGATCGTAGAGATGCTGGGTGTAGTTCTGTGGAACGGCTTGCCATGCCATTTCCACCTGGCGCCTCAGTTGGACCAGCGTTCGTGCTGGACGTGCAGACCGCGTGAGACGACGCTTCATCCAGTCCCAAACATGCTCAATGGGGGACAGATCCGGAGATCTTGCTGGCCAGGGTAGTTGACTTACACCTTCTAGAGCACGTTGGGTGGCACGGGATACATGCGGACGTGCATTGTCCTGTTGGAACAGCAAGTTCCCTTGCCGGTCTAGGAATGGTAGAACGATGGGTTCGATGATGGTTTGGATGTACCGTGCACTATTCAGTGTCCCCTCGACGATCACCAGTGGTGTACGGTCAGTGTAGGGGATCGCTCCCCACACCATGATGCCGGGTGTTGGCCCTGTGTGCCTCGGTCGTATGCAGTCCTGATTGTGGCGCTCACCTGCACGGCGCCAAACACGCATACGACCATCATTGGCACCAAGGTAGAAGCGACTCTCATCGCTGAAGACGACACGTCTCCATTCGTCCCTCCATTCACGCCTGTCGCGACACCACTGGAGGCGGGCAGCACGATGTTGGGGCGTGAGCGGAAGACGGCCTAACGGTGTGCGGGACCGTAGCCCAGATTCATGGAGACGGTTGCGAATGGTCCTCGCCGATACCCCAGGAGCAACAGTGTCCCTAATTTGCTGGGAAGTGGCGGTGCGGTCCCCTACGGCACTGCGTAGGATCCTACGGTCTTGGCGTGCATCCGTGCGTCGCTGCGGTCCGGTCCCAGGTCGACGGGCACGTGCACCTTCCGCCGACCACTGGCGACAACATCGATGTACTGTGGAGACCTCAAGCCCCACGTGTTGAGCAATTCGGCGGTACGTCCACCAGGCCTCCCGCATGCCCACTATACGCCCTCGCTCAAAATCCGTCAACTGCACATACGGTTCACGTCCACGCTGTCGCGGCATGCTACCGGTGTTAAAGACTGCGATGGAGCTCCGTATGCCACGGCAAACTGGCTGACACTGACGGCGGCGGTGCACAAATGCTGCGCAGATAGCACCATTCGACGGCCAACACCGCGGTTCCTGGTGTGTCCGCTGTGCCGTGCGTGTGATCATTGCTTGTACAGCCCTCTCGCAGTGTCCGGAGCAAGTATGGTGGGTCTGACACACCGGTGTCAATGTGTTCTTTTTTCCATTTCCAGGAGTGTAGTTCCGGCAGATACATCCGCCAATGGGCTTCACGAGGGGCGTTTGAAAAGTCCGTGCAAAAACTACTTACATGTTTGTGGTAAACCTTTTTTATTTTTCGACATAGTCTCCTTTTAGACTCATACACTTCGTCCATCACTGTTCTAATTTGTTGATCCCTTCCGAATAATAGGAATTGTCCAAATCTACAAAATAGCTATTAGTTGCTGCAATCACCTCCTCGTTTGAGTAAAATCTTTTTTCCGTCAGTCATTTCTTCAAATTGGGGAACAAGTAGTAGTCCAAGGGAGCCAAGTCTGGAGAATAGGGGGGATGTGAAGCGAGTTGGAATCCTATTTCCACTAATTTTGCGACTGTGCATTGTTGTGATGGAAAAGGACGGTTGGCGGTGGCGTGTTTGTTGCTGTTAGAAGTCGTTTATCTTGTCCCGAAATTGAAGCAGATAGTTCCTGTGAGTTAGTATGGGCCGAGGTCATTGTTGACAACCGGAATAAAATAATAATTGGATCCTTTTATCGACCTCCCAATTCAGATGATACAATTGCTGAAAGGTTCAAAGAAAACTTGAGTTTGAAATCAATCACGTACCCGACCAATACGATTATAGTTGGTGGTGACTTTCGTTTATCCTCGATATGTTGGCGAAAATACATGTTTACTTCCGGAGGTTCGCATAAAACATCATCCGAAATTGTGCTAAACGAATTCTCTGAAAATGATTTCGAGCAGTTAGTTCATGAGCCCACGCGAGTAGTAAACGGGTATGAAAACACACTTGACCTCTTAGCAACAAATAATCCTGAGTTAATAAGGAGCAACAAAACGGATACAGCTATTAGAAAACACAGGGTTGTCGTAGTGAGAATGAATATTGCAACCCCCAAATCCTACGTAAATAAACGAAAAAAAATACGTACTAAAAAAGGCAGATAAAAATTCAATTGACGCCTTCCTGAGAGACAATCTCCACTCCTTCCGAATTAACAATATAAGTGTAGACCAGATGTGGCTTGAATTCAAAGAAATAGAAACTGCAGCAATTGAAAGACTTCCACCAAAGAAATTAACGAACGACGGATCTGATCCTCCTTGGTACACAAAACGGGTGAGAACACTGTTGCAGAAACAACGGAACAAACATGCCAAATTTAAACAGCCGCAAAATTCCCAAGATTGGCGATCTTTTACTGAAGATCGAAATTTAGCGCGGACTTCAATGCGAGATGCTTATAGTAGTTTCCACAACGAAACTTTGTCTCAAAACCTGGCAGAAAAGAGATTATGGTCGTATGTGAAGCGTGTGAAGTATGCTAGCGGCAAGGCACAATCAATGCTTCCTTTACGCCAGAGCAATGAATGACAGTGCTGCTAAAGCTGAATTACTAAACGTAGTCTTCTGAAAAGCCTTCAGAAAAGAAGACGAAGTAAATATTCCAGAATTCGAATCAAGAACAGCTGCCAACATGAGTAACGTAGAAGTAAATATCCTCGGAGTAGTGAAGAAACTTAAATCACTTTACAAAAGCAAGTCTTCTGGTCCAGACTGTATACCAATTAGGTCCCTTTCAGAGTATGCCGATGCAATAGCCCCATACTCAACAATCACATACAACCGTTCGCTCGACGAAAAATCCGTACCCAAAGACTGGAAAGTTGCACAGATCACACCAATATTCAAGAAAAGTAGTACGAGTGATCCAATAAATTACCATACCATTAACGTCGATATGCAGCAGGATTTTGGAAGATATATTGTCTTTGAACATTATGAATTACCTCGAAGAAAACTCTCTACTGACACACAGTCAACAAGGATTTAGAAAACATCGCTATTGTGGAACACAACTAGTTCTCTATTCGGATGAAGTGTTGAGTGCTATTGACAAGGGATTTCAGATTGATTTCCGGAAAGCTTTTGACACTGTACCACACAAGCGGCTTGTAGTGAAATTGCGTGCTTATGGAATATTGTCTCAGTTATGTGACTGGATTCGTGATTTCCTGTCAGAGAGGACACAGTTCGTAGTAATTGACGGAAAGTCATCGAGTAAAACAGAAGTGATTTATATCGTTCCCCAAGGTTGTGTTATAGGCCCTTTGATTTTCCTTATCTATATAAAAGCCTTGGGAGACAATCTGAGCAGCCGTCTTAGGTTGTTTGCAGATGACGCTATCTTTTATCGACCAATGAAGTTATCAGAAAATCAAAACAAATTGCAAAACGATTTAGAAAAGAAATCTGAATGACGCGAAAATTGGCAGTTGAGCCTAAATAACGAAAAGTGTGAGGTCATCCACAAGAGTGCTGAAAGGAATTCGTTAAACATCGGTTACACGATAAATCAGTCAAATATAAAGGCCGTAAATCAACAAAATACCTAGGAATTACGATTACGAACTACTTAAATTGGAAGGAACACATAGAAAATGTTGTGGGGAAGGCTAACCAAAGACTGCGTTTTATTTGCAGGACACTTAAAAAATGTAACAGATCTACTAAGGAGACTGCCTACACTACGCTTGTCCGTCCTCTTTTAGAGGATAGGACTGACGGAGTACATCGAAAAAGTTCAAAGAAGGGCAGCAGGTTTTGTGTTTTCGCCAAATATGGGAGAGAGTGTCACTGAAATTATACAAGATTTGGGTTGGACATCATTAAATCAAAGGCGTTTCTCGTTGCGGCGGAATCTTCTCACGAAATTCCAATCACCAACTTTTTCCTCTGAACGCGAAGATACTTTGTGAGACCGACGTACATAGGGAGAAACGATCACCATGATAAAATAAGGGAAATCAGAGCTCGTACGGAAAGTTACAGGTGTTCGTTCTTTCCGCTCGCTATACGAGATTGGAATAATAGAGACTTGTGGAGGTGGTTCGATGAACCCTCTGCCAGGCAGTTAAATGTGATTTACAGAGTGTCCATGTAGATGTAGATGTAAATGTACACAGTCTCTCGTAAATAAATGCTTTCATACGAGACACGATACAGTAATGATGTCTCAGATGTTTCAAAAATTAATTTCATAATTTTATTAACAATTTTCTCGCTGGGAGTTTCAACAAGGTCCAACAGAACGCAAATTCATCAGCGATGACATTCTTCGTTACAGAGGCGGAACAGTTTCACACCTCTTACGATATTATATTTTTTTTATCTCGGAGTACTTTTATGTTTCCACTACAAAATATGTATCACATGCATCTATAAAATTTGACTTCGTTCATGTATTATTTTCAGTCCAAAGATATCAGTGGCTCCGTTTTATTCACAGGTTGAAGTAAAAGAATATATTGATTGGCGACTCCATAGTGTCCTGTGCACTACGACCAGATAATGGGTATACTTGGAAGGAGAGACAGTATTGGTCGTATATTTTGTGCTGTAATATATAACTTAAATTAGTAAGCACTGGTGTCAATAAGCATTACCGGCTTACTAATTTAAGTTATATATTACAGCACTGAAGATGGTCACGAAGTGACCGAAAACCGATTTTGCGCTAATAAACAAAAATATACGACCAATGCTGTCTCTGCTTCCAAAAGAATATATTTTTCGAAATTTTCGTGTATAGCTAGTTTTATGTATTTTTCTTAGCAGCTGGCAATGATTTTCTTTTGGAAAGCGCTGTATCATATTGTAGACTAAAAATAGAGATATCTAATACTTTTTCGGAATTTTTGCTAACATTTGAAATTATCAGTATCTGGCAACGCTGTAGGACTCTGAGGTGATGTCGAGGCGCCTGGTACTTAAAGCTGCACGGATACTGGACAGCAGGTCACTGGAGGCGTGTAGTGTGGTCTGACGAGTCGCGGTTTTGCTTCTCCTCAAATGATGCAAGTTGTCCGGTGAGCTGCTGTACTCGAAGTGTGTGGAGAATGTAATTGAGTCCGGAGGTGATTTTGCGGCGATGTTTATCGTGCCATGACTTGGGCGCATCATTACAGTGAACATGAACAAGCATGCTTACTTCAGCATTTTCCTTGACCTACTGCTGCCCTTTCATCTACATTTTAATGATGAATGTGTTGGGGACACTTCTCTCTTCGTCAGTGACAACAGCTGTGCTAACAGGCCTGTATGTGTGTGTTTCTGTTTAGTGAATACTCAATGTTGTGTCAGCCTTCTTGGACAATGAGGTGGCTAGTAATTATACAGTTAATCAGAATACTCTGAATATGGTTCAAATGGCTCTGAGCACTATGGGACTTAACATCTGAGGTCATCAGTCCCCTAGAACTTAGAACTACTTAAACCTAACTAACCTAAGGACATCACACACATCCATGCCCGAGGCAGGATTCGAACCTGCGACCGCAGCGGTCGCACGGTTCCAGACTGAAGCGCCTAGAACCGCTCGGCCGCAACGGCCGGCTACTCTGAATACATAATATCTTATTAATTACAACGAAACTTATCTTTGCTCACCAGCCCGGGATGTATCTATAAAACTGCAAACATGGACTTACGGTTCATGTGCGGAAACACAGCACAGGAGCAGTCTTTCTCGATATCGAGAAAGCATTCGACAAAGCCTGGAATGATGCCTTAATATACAAGTTATCCCAGTTAGGCATTCCAGGACATATCATCAGCATGATTGACTCGTTTCTGGCGGGGAGGCAGTACCGCATCAGGTGCGGCAATCATGTAAGCGCTATCAGGGAGGCTGTGGCAGGGCTCAGTTCTTGGACCCATATTATACGTGCTATACACAAACGACGTGCCAAAGTCGGCAGGAGGTGAGATAGCGCTGTATGCCGATGACACAGCGGTTTACAGGAGTAGCAGCAACCTCAATTTCATAACAAAATAGCTGCAGGAGCACTTGGACGAAATCGTAAAATGGTGCAATATTTGGAAAATAAAGATAAATCCTGAAAAGTCTGTAGCAGTCATGTTTACGAGGAAACTGACACCCCCCCCCCCCCCCCCCCCCCAAACAGGCTTTTGTAGCTGAAAAGGAAATAGAATGGAGTGGCTCAGCTACATACCTAGGCCTTGAACTACACAAACGCTTAACCTTCGCAAAGCAGATAAACAGATCCAGAGGTAGAGGCTACACTGCTTTCATCCAACTGTACCCACTCATAAAAGGTGGAGGACTCAGCATAGAAATGACACTTAGATTATACAGGGATGTTATCCTGCCAAGTATTTTATATGGATCGGAAGTTTGGTCCATGGCAGCAGACGGACATCTGCAAAAAATTGAGAGACTCCAAAACAGAATTCTCCGCGTGATCGCCGACGCAGACCACTACACACAAAACACACACATTAAGGACCTCTTAGAGGAACCATCCAACTGTACCTATATTAAAAGAAAATCAGAAAAACTCTATGAAAAGGCACCTACCTCGAGCCACCAACCAATAAATCAGTTAGGATCCAATTATCCTGATGCTACAGACAAGCGTCCAATATCAACATTCAGGGCATAACAGTTACAGACAAAACAGGCAGACATGCAAACATGATTTAGATAAACTACAAAAGCTATTCCTCTAAATATCATACAGCCATATTAGCAGTCAGACGGGTAAAGCCCTGTGGTGCTTCGGTGGAACATTAATATAGATAAGCAACAGCACGGTTCAGAATACACTAAATGAGCCACGGTTACTGAGTGGCGAACTGATACAAGAACAGAATGGCCGCAATGTGGCTTCACTACAGCCACTAGAAAACACAAGTTCATAGACATCTTTTGACACAGTTCTGATAGTGTTAGCGCGTAGGCACAGTTCATTGGAGACGAGGCGGTTGACAAGGGCTGTGTCACGGCGAGTACGCAGTGCAACGACGTTACGCCGACGGGAACTTCCTGGAAGTGGGCAGGATCGGAGCTCGAACAGAAGTGCCCTCCTGGCCTGTGCCATTTCAAGGCAGAGTCGCGGCTATGGCGCCTAGCCACCACGGGAGGCATGGCTTCTTCCTAGCATCTCACTGGCGCCTCGTCATACCGCTTTGCTGTGCACTATCTCAGAGGTGGTCGATACTTCTTGCACCGCTCTCGATACTCGACGACACCACACTCAGGCAGCCTATCGCGCATCAACCCCCCCCCCCCCCTTGACCACCCGACCTTAAACCTACAAAAAACGTCCGGTATCATTTGGAACAGCAGGTGAATCACAGCAGTCAACTTATCCACTATACATTGACGGCTGTGATTCTCGGTTTGGTTGTTCTGCAAGATGTAATAATCAATGAGTGGCTTCAGCTGGATATGGGATGTCTGAATAAACTTGTGGACTCACTTTCTGACCGAAATGAGCCCATTATCAAGGATGGAGATGGTGTTATGCACTATTGGCTTGATGTTTCCTGGGTGACAGGGAGTAACTTTTTTGTCGTGCGTGCTTACTTTCGCTAATCGTTCCTATGAATATTATGATATGAAGACGTTAGTTTTACAAGGGAAGCCAATCATCAGAATTGAGCCGTGGCTGGCTCATCCTTTTGCGTTGGATTAAACCTTGGTTGCTATTCTGTGTTTAGTCTCCCACGGTTATTGCGATTATGCTGTTATCCTCTCTCTCCGCGAGTGGCAGCAGCGGTATGTATCGATATTCGCACCCTGTACTATTTTTGGCCTGGCGCTTACAGTTTCCGGCTGTGCTGTGTGCGACCAGTTGGTCGGTTGGCGTGGAGAAGCGAGGAAATATTCCCGGCGCGCAGTTTGACCGAGGCCGCTGGCGGCGTCCACGCGTGGTCGGAGTGTGTGGTGCTGTTCCCATTGCTACGAGGTCCGTGGCTCACCGATCCTTGACACGAAAGTTGAGTTTTGGCTTAATCTACCAGCACGTCACAACTGTTCACATTGTGGTGTTTGGATTTCGTTGTCGGCTGTTGGGACATTCCTGCGAGCAACAACGCGTGTTTTCAAGTTGGCAAATTTTAGCCACCCTCCAGTGGAGTGAAGTTGTTTTGCTCTTAAGGTTTCAGATCATTTGTGCTATCAGCATAATTGAAAGAACTGATTTAAGATAAGGCCTTCTGCTTTTTAAATTTCTGATTTTGGTTTGAGTTTTAAGTTATTGGCTTAAATTAAAGTGGTATTGCCCTTAAGGCATCAGATTGTATCGCGTATTCAGCCGGTTATTAAATTTCAAAAATTAATGCTGTTTTTTTATATTTTCTTGGCTCTTGTAATGTTTGGTCAAATAAATAAAGTTGTATGTTCTACAGTAACTGACAGCCGCTTATTTGGGCCCCTTTCCACAATTTCAGCTACCTGTCCTGTCCTGCGGGTTTAGCAGGGCGTCTCAAGAATACTGTCTTGCGATCAAAACACACAAAATTTACGTCTAAAATTCAGAACGCATGCTCTGTAACTTGAAGATTTCAGTCGCTGTAAGACAGGTTTATCAGTTCTGGATTTTGGACTGGGTGGTTATGAAGACCAATCCAAGGTTGACTTTTAGGACGGCTCACTATGACTGTTCGCAGGTCGTTGGCGACAGTCCTGGTCTGCGGCCGGCATATGGATGACAGATACGTGTAGGTTGGAACTCTGTTATGTAATACCAGTTATCTTAACGGCCACGAGTCTGTGAGTGCGTAGACGGCTGGGTGCAGCAGCGCGAAAACAAATGCACTGTGTTCACGTGAGAGGACACAGGACTGACCGTGAGCAGCAGCAAACTTCATCGCGCCTGCCCGCCATTACCGATTTCGTCCAAATTTATGGTACGTGCAGAACTTGGGTATAAACGAAAGCGATGAAAGTGGGAGCTCCAGATGGCCTAGCGATTAGAAAAAGAGCAGTTTCGGCGTGGGTCGAGAGAGGCATGAGGCGTTTATGTTGGGGTAGCTTCCAGACAGCAGTTGGCGCAGCAGAATGTACACAAGGTTGTGGGGTCGAGTCCCTATTCGGACAACCTCCTTACTTTCAGTTTTTACGTTACTTACACTGTAAAAGAACCAAAATAATTCTCCATTTATTGTATTTATTAATATTTTCGTGAAAGGGATGTAAAATTTTGGACCGAGGATTCAAAGGAGGTGGTTAAGTATACTGCAAAAAGCCCTACATGTGGGAGAACAAATTTATTCCGTTAACTGACTCGTGACGAGAACAAACAAATACACATCTGAACGATGATATTTTTTGAGATGAAGGATTCCCATCACGCATTTTTGAGGTAATTCCCCCCAAAAACAGCTTCAGTACTGCAAACCTAAACTTTCTGTTTTTTATCGTCAGGTAAAGAATTTGGTGGAAAAGCTGTAAAACTGCACTTATCGCGAAGAGAGAATAGAAGTCAGATACAGAGAAGACTGCATCAAAATACATTCCGGTGAACTTCACCATCTATTCTCGCCAATATTTGGTGTAACGATGCGTCACCCGTGGTTTGCTGCCAAATTGTGAGATGAGAAAGAACCGCTCATGAATGTAAACTAAGCTCGTTTTTGTATAGAAACTTTAAAATAATGAAAGAGATATAAATAAAACTTAGTTGCCGCATGTATGAATGATCATCACTTGAGAAAGGCTCGACCGATTTGGCTGATTAGCCCACCTGTGAGAAAGAACAAGTAAAGGTGTGCTGTGAAGATGTACGGTTTTGTTTTCATTTTCGCAACCATTTTTAACTGGGAAGTTGTGTTTATGGCTAATTTTGTAATCCTACCTGTTCGTAGATGGAAACCATGAGAAATGCTGTCAGTAAAACTACTATCCTCACAGATGCAGCAGCTGGATGACTTCTATTCCCAATTAAGGTTCAAAAATGGTTCAAATGGTTCTGAGCACTATGGGACTTAACTTCTGAGGTCATCAGTCCCTTAGAACTTAGAACTACTTAAACCTAACTAACCTAAGGACATCACACACATTAATGCCTTCACAAATCAAGGCGCCGCAGCTACGTAAATGCTAATAGGCCTCCTTCGTTCCCTTTGTCGTTCTGTCAGTTCGACTAATCTGAGAACTGTGACGCTGCGGTCGCTTGACACACTGCGACTGATTCTCTCTTGAGCCTAGTTTACACTACCGACATTGTGTTGCGCCAGTCGTTGCGTCGAATGAGTTGCACACAAATGGTATCATATTTGACTGTAGGCACGGCGAAACCAGTATATACTTCAGTTTCGTCGTTTTGTGGATTCCCGAGTCGTGTCTGAAATGAAAGTTTTGGCAGCTGCATGTCTCACGAGTTGTGATGGAGTTAAAGTTTGTTGCGTGGAATCGCTGTATAAGAAAAAAATAAAAAACGTGTTTTGATTCGTGACTGGATGAAGAAGAGACGTCAGCTCAGTTGCTCAGCATCCTTGCTGAAAGAATTTGTAATGGAAGTACCAAGAAGTTCTTTTAATCATCTTAGAATGTCACCAGAACTGTTCCGGTTTCTTCTAAATAGAGTTAATTGTGTGATAAGTAACAAAGATGTTGTAATGCATGAAGCACGGTCGCAAGAACTGAAGTTACACATCACACAGCATGCTCTCAGCATGCTATAAGATGCTGTTTTTGTTGTGTCTAGACAAGACAGCCAATACACAATGAGAGGAAGCCGAAAGGCACGCGCTTAAACTCACGCAGGCTGGCGTGAGGTCTGAAACAGGATACGTAATGAATGCTATAAAGAAAAGTACGTAGCTTCTGGAATACTTAACTTCAATCCACATTTGTAGAACATCGCTCTTGATGATACATTAACAGAATCTCAATATCAATTGAATACGGCGCCTTGCTAGGTCGTAGCTATTGTAGCTGAAGGCTATGCTAACTATCGTCTCAGCAAATGAGAGCGTATTTGTCAGTGAACCATTCCCTGCAAAGTCGGCTGTACAACTGGGGCGAGTGCCAGGACGTCTCTCTGGACCTGCCGTGTGGTGACGCTCGGTCTGCAATTACTGACAGTGGCGACACGCGGGTCCGACGTATACTAATGGACCGCGGCCGATTTAAAAGCTACCACCTAGCAAGTGTGGTGTCTGGCGGTGACACCACAGTTTTAGTTGGTGATGACGCTTTTTCATTAACACCAATAACTATTAACAGTAATAATCATTAACATTAACAGCAGTAATTATTCGAAGCAGGCCGCATTAAGAAGAGAATGGTTTGCAAACTACTCTCTTGAAGAGATATATGTACAGTGGCAATATTTCAAAATTCAAATATTTGTGAATGGGGAGCACTGCTGCGATGTTTTAAATACATGAATATTGCATAAATATTTCTGTAGCCTTCCCTCCTGTCAACAGTATTCCTGAGATTTTAGTCTTGTAGACAAGAGCATTCCTACAACTAGAATTACATTTGCTTGTATTTTTCTTAATTCAGTTGTATATGTGCTCCTAATTCAATAAATTTTGCCCTGCAGTTCAGATATTGTCAAACTATCTATGTGGTGATCGCTCATTAAGGTCTCAGAAGCAGCAAGATGTTGCTTATTTTTGTAACCAGCATCACTGAAATCCCACAAACACCTATGCAAAGCCTAGAAATCCAGAAAAGAAGATGACTCTCCGTTCCCCACTTCATATTTCAATTTGTCTACACTCTACAAACACACACAACCTCTGCAACCTATTGTCGTCGTGTAAACTAGGCTTTACTGAAGCACACAGGAGCGTAAGTATAGTCGCTACTTATTGTTAGTACGGAAGATGCGTACACATGTTACTGCTATAAAGTAACAATGACATGGCGAAATGACCGACTATCGGCACCAGACGGCCCTTTAATGGAAGTGTGTTTTGTGAGATTGCAGAGGGAGAAAGACGAAAATTAGTTAATGCAAATTAAGCAATTGCAAATGTGTTCCATTGGAGGAGGAGTGATATCTGGAATACGTTTAGAGGAGGAGTGATATCTGGAATAAGTTTCGCGCTAAAGTCTACGCTTCGGACAAAGAACACACAAATTTCGTCGAGTCAAACAAAAGGCCGGCCGGTGTGGCCGTGCGGTTCTAGGCGCTTCAGTCTGGAAGCGCGTGACCGCTACGGTCGCAGGTTCGAATCCTGCCTCGGGCATGGATGTGTGTGATGTCCTTAGGTTAGTTAGGTTTAAGTAGTTGTAAATTCTAGGGGACTGATGACGACAGATGTTTAGTGCTCAGAGCCATTTGAACCATTTTTCAAACAAAATGGTTCTATTCTTGTTTTCCACCTCCGCCACGAGCAAACATATGCGCTGCATCAAACGAAAACCGCGCACAGAGCAACGTCACTGTTCTATCGCTTCGCCAAAAAAAAGGGTCGCTATGTATTCATTTGACGATGGCAACTTGCGTTTATGAGCTAACAGGGAGTTTTGCAGATTATTATTCATTTCTGTAATTTATTTTAACAATTAATCATCATTTCGAGATTGCATTTTATCCTCATTTCATGTTTTCTGGTGTTGCAATCACACACTCGGAAACACCTCGAAAGTGTTTAATGTTCACATAATGTCACGTAATTGTTACACATTCTCTGAATAGATGTTAAATATTAAGCTAAATTTACAGTAATCTTCGAAAATTTTTTATCTACATAAATGCTAGCGTAAACAGAACAATATTTATTGCTAACCGATCAGTCGTTATGTTGGTATACAACTTGCTTCTGTCATTTACCTGGTAGGACATTTTGTGACTTGCACTTGAGAATGGCTATGAACCCGAAATCACGCGAATGGATAAACAGTAGTTTAAGTTTCATGGCGGAAACTTCCGTGGCTGTGCTTGCAAACTCGTGTACTCGTTCTCCTTTCTGGGCGAGACGAATCCACTTGTACCCCACAGCACACGCGAGGGACGAGCGGGTTGCGGCGGAGACTCAAGAGTCGAGAACTACATCTACATCCATACTCCGCAAGCCACCTGAGGGTGTGTGGCGGAGGGTACTTTGAGTACCTCTGTCGGTTCTCCCTTCTATTCCAGTCTCGTGGAAAGAAAGATTGTCGGTATGCCTCTGTGTGGGCTCTAATCTCTCTGATTTTATCCCCATGGTCTCTTCGCGAGATGTACGTAGCAGGGAGCAATGTACTGCTTGACCCCTCGGTGAAGGTATGTTCTCGAAACTTCAACAAAAGCCCGTACCGAGCTACTGAGCCTCTCTCCTGCAGAGTCTTCCACTGGAGTTTATCTATCATCTCCATAACGCTTTCGCGATTACTAAATGATCATGTAACGAAGCGCGCTGCTCTCTGTTGGATCTTCTCTATCTCTTCTAACAACCCTATCTGGTACGGATCCCACACTGCTGAGCAGTACGCAAGCAGCGGGCGAACAAGCGTACTGTAACCTACTTCCTTTGTTTTCGGATTGCATTTCCTTAGGATTCTTCCAATGAATCTCAGTTTGGCATCTGCTTTACCGACGATCAACTTTATATGATCATTCCATTTTAAATCACTCCTAATGCCTACTCCCAGATAATTTGTGGAGTTAACTGCTTCCAGTTCCTGACCTGCTATGCTGTAGCTAAATGGGAAAGGATCTTTCTTTCCATGTATTAGCAGCACATTACACTTGTCTACATTGAGATTGAATTGCCATTCCCTGCACCATGCGTCAATTCGTTGCAGATCCTTCTGCATTTTAGTACAATTTTCTATTGTTACAACCTCTCGATAGATTACGAACACACGGAGACGGCAAGTTCGTCGATGACGTCACACGACTTGCTGGCGAGTTTAAAGGGAGTATCCGGAGCTGAATTCCGATCTCTGATGTGTACCATGTCATTCCTGTCGTACAGCATTTGACGCGAGTAAACAAATAAGTGCTCCCAGCTGACGTTCGAGAACAGCATACAGTGGTGAACAATACAGAGCTGGTGTGACACGCACGAGCTGCAACTGATACGCGGCTCAAAGGGCGCACACGTGCGCGCTTCTCGGCTTGCAGCGCCCGGTGACGCAACCTCCAGCCCGCCTGTCGTGTATCACGTGCAGCCGGCTACCAGGAAGCGAGGCACAGCCAACAGGCAACAGGCACCCCGAGGGCTTCTAATCTTCGCACCAGGCGTTGCGCAAGCGCCGCTTACAGTGACGAGTGACGTCACAGCCGCTACTGCACCCCTCTAACGGCTGGCGGCTGCGTACCTCACGTGTGCCTCAAGGTCGAGGCCTGGCAGCAACTGTACAACTGTAAAGGCATGTGTCCTCTAGCAAGTAACAATTGTACGTAACTTCTTCAACAACTTGTTGATAGTGTTACCAGACGTTCTCGTTTTCCCTCAAACGTCCTCTTTTTGAATCAAGGAAATGTGTCCGGACGGATTTCATAAAAACGTACAAAAGCTCTCTATTTTGGGCTACAAGAAGGAAAAAAAACGCGAGTTTTGAAAACAGGAAATCAGTCGTCGCTGTAATTAATCGTAAATAAATGCAACTGCTATACTTTTGACAAAAAATCTATCTTAGATTTGGTAACTTTATTTTTGTGTAGCTGGCGTAATCTTAGGAAGTTGCCTATCCTGTATTCGACCAGTATGTTCTGTCTTCCACATTATGTTCCTCGGTGTTGCTTCTACAAGCCTTTGAGCTTGAGGTTAAAGTTTTGTTGTTTATTTGAGATAGTAGTGCGTCTTTTCCACCAAATTAAGTTACAAATGTCAATACAAAATGCCGAAAAGAAAATCAGTGTTTCACGATGAGCTCTTGGGGAAATGCAAATCTTTCAAATAGGAAGAAAGGTACACGAGCAGAATGTTTGGTCTGCCCTCTCTAAACATACATATTAGTTGTTAATAAAGGTAAGTTGTATAACTATCGTAAGAATTGAACTGGATCTCCGTAATCTAAATGGGTATTTATAAACATAGTGTTTAATATCTTCACGTTATTTTCAGGTGCATTGGATCTAGAAGCACTCGAAAGCAGCTATAAACACGAGACACACCTTATGGGTAAACTCATCTTCCAAACTTATAAATTTTTTGTTCCGAATCAAAGTAAAGAGAGTGATTTGGTGTAGGTAAACAGTACTCTGGCTATTCATGCAGTTAGTCGCCATCATAACATATTTCAGTCAGTCAACAAGTATTGTTTGTTATTCCGAATTGCTGAAAACGGTACAATTCTTTTTTTTTTTCTATACCTAGTCATAATGCTAATGGAATGTGTTTTTCTCTTGTAAACACACAATGGATCAAAGATAGAAATAGATTTAAAACAGAAAACATACAAGGTGTTGTGTGTGTCCAGTACAGTTTCAAACACTTGAACCATCTGACCTTTTATGAATACATGTTAGAAACAAAAAATTGTCAAGAGAGATTTCTCATCCTATAAATCTTCGTGGTTTAAAGTGAAAAGTGCAGTAATGAGATAACTGAGTGTACAGATGACGAATAGACTGCCAAGGTACTGCATATGATTAGTAGGTTGGGGAGGGGGGGATGTGAGCACAGAGTGCATTGTTGCCAGATGTATCCAAGATGGCAGCAATGACGTCATCCAAGATGGCGGCCTGCAGACTTGGCAACAGTGCATGATGTCATCCAAGACGATGATCGTGACATCAGCTGATGACACGAGTACTGTTATCTAACAAGGGAACCTCCCCATCGCACCCCCCTCAGATTTAGTTATAAATTGACACAGTGGATAGGCCTTGAAAAACTGAACACAGATCAATCGAGAAAACAGGAAGAAGTTGTGTGGAACTATGAAAAAATAAGCAAAATATACAAACTGAGTACTCTATGTCTAAGATAGGCAACATAAAGGACAACGATAGCTGATGAGCGCTGTTGTCTCGTGGTTAGAGTGAGCAGCTGCGGAATGAAAGGTCCTTGGTTTGCCGGCACGGTAGCTCAGCGTGTTTGGTCAGAGGGTTAGCAGCCCTCTGTAATAAAAGAACTGAGTTAATCGATCAACAACGAACCTAAACGGCTGTCTTACGACGTCCGCCCCGAGCAGATGCAACAAACAAAAGCGAACAAAATGAGATTAAAAAAAAAAAAAAATAAAGTGAAAATTTTACTTTCTTTATTTTCGCAAAGTTACGATCTGTCCGTTCATTCATTGACGTCTCTGTTCACTGTAATAAGTTTAGTGTGTTTTGCGACCGCACCGCAAAACCGTGCGATTAGTAGACGAAAGGACGTGCCTCTCCAATAGGAACCGAAAACATTTGATCGCAAGGTCATAGGTCAACCGATTCCTCCACAGGAAAACACGTCTGATATATTCTATACGACACTGGTGTCGGCATGTGCGTCACATGACAGGAATATGTTGTCGACCCACCTAACTTGTACACTTGGCGAATGACCGAGCGAGGTGGCGCAGTGGTTAGACACTGGACTCGCATTCGGGAGGACGACGGTTCAATCCCGCGTCCGGCCATCCTGATTTAGGTTTTCCTTGATTTCCCTAAATCGCTCCAGGCAAATGCCGGGATGGTTCCTTTCAAAGGGCACGGCCGACTTCCTTCCCTGTCCTTCCCTAATCCGATGAGACCGATGACCTCGCTGTCTGGTCTCCTTCCACAACACAACCAACCAACCAACTTGGCGAATGGGTAAAAAGATTCTTCTACCTTGCCCGATTTAGGTTTTCTTGTGTATGTGATAATCACTCCAAAAAAGTGATGAAAACATAAGAGTTTGTCACATAAACTGCATCAAATGAATGCAACAGTTTCAGAGTCGCACAGTTTTCCCTGTGCTCTGTCAAAACATATGTTTTTTACGTTTTCAAATGTTTCCGTGCGTAGACCGTCAAATTCTGTATATGTCCAAGCAAATCTGAACATGTCCTGGAATTTTGGAGAGCGAAGTTGATTATGTGTGAGTGGCTGAACTTTGATAATTATCTGAAAATAAAAAATTAAAATTTTCGCCTGAGAGATGATTTTATCCAAGGACCTGTCGCTCCACAGCCGCTCACGCTGACCACAGGACCACGGCGCTTGTAAGCTATCATTCTCCTCGATGTTGCTTACGTTGCGCATGGACTACTCAGTTTGTATATTTTGCTTATTTTTTTCATAGTTCCACACAACTTCTTCCTGTTTTCTCGACTGATCTGTGTTCAGTTTTTCAAGGCCTATCCCTGTGCCAACTTATAACTAAATCTGAGGGGGGTGCGATGGGGAGGTTCCCTTGTAAGATGGCGGTTTCTGGCGGGAAAGTGCCACACCTCCTTGGCGGAAAGTTTGAATTTTGGAGGGAAATTGAATTATGTGCTTCTAAGGGTCACCCAGCAGTCCCCTGCCCACACTTTCCGACTTTTCGCCTGATGGTGTGTCATTCTCTTGGAATATGGGCGGGAATTTCGAATTTGGAGGGAATTTTGCTCTAAGAGTTTCTCCTGCAGCTGAGGGGAGTGTTGCCCCCACTAGAGACTGCTCATGATGTCATTCAATTCGAATGTAATTTGTTTAAATTTGTATAAATTTGTATAAATCTGTTTAAATTTATGATGTACCTACAGCAATAGTAGCTTAGTGTGGTGTTACCACCACAAGAGGCTGATATATCAATGCTTGTTGAGCTGTCAGTGTGGAAGGAGCATGTATCCAATTAGCGAGATGTTGGTGCCAGACAGGGGGATTTTTAATAGCTGTATTACATGCACTCATTCACCCGAGGACTGAACCCATAGCCTCCTACATGAAGAATGGAAGCGAGCATTAGTGCTTGAACATATGAAAAGGAAGAATACGATCCTGCAAATAAATGCTTTGCATCAAGATGCATTAAAGTTGTGTTACACAATGCATGGAAACATATATCTCTTCTGGAATTGTCTGTCATTTCTAAAACCTACGTATAAGCTCCCACCACACAAGAGATACTGCCTCCGATCCAGCAGACCAAAGAACTGAGCTAGTTCGCGAGTTCACCACTAGAGGGCACCCCGATAGGTCATGTGATAGTGCAGTTCAGTCAAAAGGAGCACAGTAGTGATGGGCTAAACTGCGATTTTCCGATATCAGTGATTTCTGTGAATGCTACTTTTCAGTATCTGCTATTCTTAACTGTGATTTGTCGCAGTTAAGAGTCGCAGTTAAGAAACCTTGGTCGTGAATCCCTCCGCCACTGCTATTTCTGCGACTTCTGCTACTTACGCGATTTCTGCTACTTCTGCGATTTCTGCTACTTCTGCGATTTCTGTGACTTCTGCTACTTCTGCGATTTCTGTGACTCCTGCGATTTCTGCGACTTATCACCGTATGAAAAAGTTACATCTGTCCACAGAGAAAATTGCATCTCAACAAACGTGTCATTGGTAAGTATGTTTTACGTTTGTTGTTCTGTTGGCTTTAATTTTGTATTAAAGAAACAACTGTGAAAATATTAATAGTGTAATTAATATGTAAGTAGCCATACAGTACCGTAATAGTTCGTGTTTAGAAAATGAATTCTAACATATTGTTATGTTCACAGGTACCCGAACTACATTTCAGTCACTCAGTAAAGTGATAACTCAAAATATCATTGTCAACAGATCTGGAGAAATTGCCACTGCGTCTTTAGACCGTTTTCGTCAGACGAGAGGTTAGTTTCTAAGTGTTTTGACGAACTTAATTACTTCAGTGAGATCGTTCTTGCAAATGTGAAATATACCCCATTGAGTGGCTTTCATTACAGCAAATATTAGCAATCTACTCTGTCAATTATATTGCTTGTAATTAGTGACAGCAAAAATTGTGTAATAATCCTTGTGATTTTGCAGACACAGTTCTGACTCTGATTATTGGTTGCTCTGAGTATCTATCCACATCAAGGCTGTTGAAGGAGACTCGTGAAGATTCAAGACAGCTCTTAGAGGATTTGCAATTTAAAAGTGACATAATTGTGAAATAAGTGTGCAGATGAGTGATTAAACTGTGTTTTATTGAAGTTGTTGTGCGATTTTAAAGGAATAATAAATGTTAAATACAGTGAGTGAATAATGAAAATCTCATTTTCCTCATGTTAAGCCGCCCTCCCGTAATTTTCCGCCACTTATTTATTGGTAAACACTTGTTGGAGAGTGACATGCCGCCCCCCCCCCCCCCCACCCTTTTCTCCACAATCTTGGTGTAACACTGACCTGTAACATATCCTGAAGTCTACAATATGCATTTTGAGGCTGTTGATATGGAAGTGGGAAGTACAGATCTTCCAGTTAAATCAGGAATAGCTTAAGTGCATTACTTGAAAGTAACACAGGAAAAGCTTACTTATGTAGGTGGTAGTAGTGTCGGCAAAAAGTTCTTGTGTGTGAAGTTGCCATGTAGAACACCAGATGTAAAACTTTTCTCCCGAGTCTTGAACTGTGTCGGAACAAAAGTGAGGCATTCATATGATTCAATAATACTGTTTTCATTTCACTATTCTTATACAGATGTCTGAGTTCTGCTGTGTTAACATTGCAAAGTCCTGTAGGCATGTGGAGTATTAACCAAAATTGTCATATTGGAAGCAGAATCAAACACATTTGTTACGTTACTTGATATTTTCAGGAGAAGAAGGCAATGTTGCTTCTTATTAATGCAATATATTCAGAGTTACAGCTGTGTTTGACCAACCATAACTGGTGCTGAATGTGCATGTCGTCATATAATGTGAAGGGCTTATTTCAATAGTGGTAGAAGTCCATTACCTCCACTTTTCTGTCTATAATGCTTCTGAAATTAATCATCCAAATAAACATAAATAAAGGTTCATCTCTAGCAAGAAGCCATATGCTTGAATATTTCTGGTATCTCAACTGCAGATTTTTCAGCGCTCATTTAACTTTACGACTCTGTATCTCAAAATGAACAAAAATGGACTTGTACCACTATTGAAATGAACCCTTCATATGCACACACAGCACGTCTATCTCGTGAGGCACAAGGCTCTCATAACGAAGTATGTACGTCGGTCAACAGATGGCACTAGGAAAAGAATGTTAACTGCGCTTTTTAGTTGCTACTTGCGACTCTTAGTTGCGACTTGTCACTGAAATCGCAGTTGGACTCGATAGCGTGTCGCAGAGATGAGCGTAGTACGAACTTTGGCCAACAGATGGCACTGTTAACTGCGCTTTTTAGTTGCTACTTGCGACTTCTAGCAGCGACTTGTCACTGAAATCGCAGAAAGCAGTACGGAATTCGGCCAACAGATAGCTCATGGCGTTGAATGTGAAATGCCACTTGCGACTGCTAACTGTGACTGAAATCGCAGTTAGATTTTGTAAAGTTGTTATTGTGATATCTGTGACTTCTCAATCACTGTGATTTGTAACAAATACGCGATTTTCTGCCCACCACTAGAGCACAGCATCAAGATGAGGGCACATGTTTTTCTCAGCTTCATGTGTGCCCCAGCCTCCTCATCCCCCAGCAGTCTGGAGGGGAAAATTGGTGGGAAAAGGAATGAGCCTATTCTGGGCTGCTGGAGAGAGGAAGGAGTGTACTTTATTTATTTTTGCAACAATTTATTTAGGGACAGATTTCACGTAGTTTATTTATTACACTGTTACAAAACACTCAACTTGATGTGCTTGGGGTCACAATATACAGTTTACAGACCTGGAAACAACTCGTAAATAATGCAGTACACTGATGTACAGAGACGCAAACAACTCATAAATTATCTAAATAATCCGGTATACAGCATACAGACGTGCCAACTACTCGTAGATCACCGAAATAATGCATGTGTAAAGCTATGCAAACACTCTCACAATGCTTAAACACCCAAAAATAATGCACTGCCCAAACACCCAGTGCATGTAAAAAACGCAACGTATCAGCGAATCGAACCCTGATTCTACTGGATGGAAAGCCAAAGTGCACCCCATAACACATGGAAACTGTCCAGATGCGGGAGCGGAAGGGCAGGTTAGTGTACTGTATTTATTTTGGTAAGGAAACCGTCGTAAATATCGATCCTAATTACGTAATTAATCACAAACATCTGTCCTAATTACACAACTATAAGCACAGCGCTGCACAAGGACTGCTTAAAATCGCAATACAGCACAAAAACTAACGATACCGTACAACTGGTCTTATCCTGCTGGGAAAAAATTTCGCAATACCACTCGGAACTGACCAAATATCGATCCTAATTACATAATTAATCTCAAAGATTGAGCCTCATTACACAACTATATGCATAGCACTACACCAAGGATGGCAAAAAAGCGCAATACGCTGCAAAAACTGACGATACTATACAACTGGTGTTATCTGGCTGGGAAAAATTTTTGCAATAACACTCGAAACCAGCGACAGAAACACTTCAACTCTACCCTACACCTACAAGCTAAGGGGAAAATTGCTGGGGTGTAATGCCGGTGGGAAATACATTCAACTGACTAGATGCTGGTATTGGAAAGAGGGGAGTTTAAAAAAAAATGTGTATTACCTCCAAGCATACCGCATCTATCATTGTTTGACGTAGGAGTTCGCTACAGACACCACTAAAAATCACCCTACAACCCAGGTAATCGAAGCCAATACACACCATCACAGCTGATGGAAGAAATACGTCACAGTTCTAATTACACTTCGAAATTGTCGTGAAAAACCAGCACTCGTATTGAACGGGTCATAATGCAGCACATGTACTGGAGAAAATCGTCGTCCTAAAAGACTATAGAGGAGGCAGTAGTTGAACGAGTGTTCTCCTCGACGTACTGTCACAAACTGCCGAAAATTGAGGCCCTCTCTCCACCTACATGGTGAATGGACTGAGGGAGGGAGCTACTCGACCAGCAGCCTCGCGACACATGCTGGCCACTGTCCCCTTGATACGATGGTCCTTCGCCAACACAAAAGCAGGTATCGTAAACTAAACAATAGGAGATAAAATGAAGGCTTTCCCAAATGGATCTTGGTTGTCTAAAGTATAGTGACACAGCCACCCGTAATGGTTGGGGGGGGGGGGGGGCAGCTGCAGCCACGACCTGTCACAGACTAAACAGGCCCCAACGCCTCCAATAGGCCTCTCGTTCTGGGATGGAAAACACTTTTGTTTAACATCATGTAGGACGCTCCAGCTGGGGCCGATGGCGAGCCGCGGTCTCGTAGAGAAGTCGCCCGCCGTTCTGCGCAGGACTATTTAACATCAACTCGACTCCTATAATAAAGCAACTATTAAAAAAACTAAAAAACATTTGTGACGATAGTAAATGTCCTCTTTCCATGAAAATAAACAAAGTCCATTTTCATATAGTTTTATGAACAAAATCGGTATAGTTTTTTACGTTCGACTGCACTTGCATCTCATTATTTTGCGACGTCCAGCGAAGTGTACTGCCACCAATCACAACTGATCAGCCCGCATCTCGTGGTCGTGCGGTAGCGTTCTCGCTTCCCACGCCCGGGTTCCCGGGTTCGATTCCCGGCGGGGTCAGGGATTTTCTCTGCCTCGTGATGGCTGGGTGTTGTGTGCTGTCCTTAGGTTAGTTAGGTTTAAGTAGTTCTAAGTTCTAGGGGACTGATGACCATAGCTGTTAAGTCCCATAGTGCTCAGAGCCATTTTTGAACAACTGATCAACAGAGTCATACCCACCCTGCATAAAATCAGGAAACTTCGACTGTTTTGATGCGAAAACTACCGATCACAGCAGAATGTCCTCGTTATCTCGAAATTAAATTGATCATGAGAGTCACTTTGCATGGCGAGTAATTTTTGTTTTTGTTTTTTTCTTTAGTCGGATTACACTCACAAGGCAGGTCAAATGGGAATCCATGGAGGAAACACGATGTTCTTTTCGAGGAACACTATTGAGAAATGACATCTGGAGATGACCACAGAGAGATTCTACAGCCCACAACACACATTTAGCATAATGACCGTGCTATTAAAAACACGATCGTCGTGACTACGTTACTGTCACCATGCATAAAAAGCGGTCTTGAGTCTACAGGTACACACACACGAGCCGCTGATAGTGTTATGCTTTCTGGTAGAAATGCTGTGCTGTCCGCGATTTGGAATCAAGTGTAGCCATTCAGCCACTTACTTGCGCTGCATCCTGCAGAGACATCTTTTAATGTTTACAGCTACTGGTGAATCATATTCGTGGCACTCTCATATCTCGAAAAGAGTCATATTTTTCGAACCTATCTGCTAAGGATCCCGTACGACAGAAACTCCAGCGCTGTTTTTTAGACAGTCCCTCTGCATCTTGTAACTGCTCCTAGGTCTGTGCCCTGCCCTCCCTGCAGCTTAGTCCATGTGATCGTGCCAATTTAAGTCTGAAATGTACCAAATTCAGAGAGTGCTATATCTAAGACCTTCTGCATCCTGTAGGAAAACAGGACGACCTGAGTTAATGCGACAGGAGCGCGTTTTGACCACTTGGTGGAAATAGGAACATGGTGTCATATCTCAGCCAGCCATGTACAGTGTGTAAGATCAACTTCCCTGCAACACGACGTATTAGGAGAGATAGTACGAGCAGCTACAATGGTGTTTCTTGTTGGGAAAATTAGGAAGCCCACACATCATACGTGGAACGGAGGTAAGACAAAGATTTTGCGACACATCTCCAAACTACATACAGCTAGTCCGAAGGAGATCTGTGTCTCTCAGTGTGCATTCATGTCTACCACCCAAACATATGTGGTATTGATTCATTGGAGCAGGTGGTTCGTGATCGAAGTCGCTTCCACAGACCGATGTAAAGTTTCAACACCTGTACTGTAGGATGACCATATCCAACAGACTATCAATCACACGAGAGGGCTCCTGTATTGCTCCTTCATAAGCAGTTTAATACATTGTTTTTGCGGTTGTAATACACCCATTCGTTTACACCTAAATACACTTTGTTTTTTTCTACCATGACTTAAAGACCTGTGTCAGCTACTGCTAAACTGACATTAACGCGTTTCGATCCTCTGGCTCTCATAGAAAACTGAACTTTGCATGGCATAAACTATACAGCTACCACACCACAGGCTGGTGGAAATAAAACACAGATGCGATGTTTCTCATTGACAAAAATGTGGAAGACATTGCAGTGGTTCCAACAGCGGCGTGCCACAGGGGAGTGTCATGGGACCATTGCTTTTCACAATATATATAAATGACCTAGTAGATAGTGTCGGAAGTTCCATGCGGCTTTTCGCGGATGATGCTGTAGTATACAGAGAAGTTGCAGCATTAGAAAATTGTAGCGAAATGCAGGAAGATCTGCAGCGGATAGGCACTTGGTGCAGGGAGTGGCAACTGTCCCTTAACATAGACAAATGTAATGTATTGCGAATACATAGAAAGAAGGATCCTTTATTGTATGATTATATGATAGCGGAGCAAACACTGGTAGCAGTTACTTCTGTAAAATATCTGGGAGTTTGCGTGCGGAACGATTTGAAGTGGAATGATCATATAAAATTAATTGTTGGTAAGGCGGGTACCAGGTTGAGATTCATTGGGAGAGTGCTTAGAAAATGTAGTCCATCAACAAAGGAGGTGGCTTACAAAACACTCGTTCGACCTATACTTGAGTATTGCTCATCAGTGTGGGATCCGTACCAGATCGGGTTGACGGAGGAGGTAGAGAAGATCCAAAGAAGAGCGGCAAGTTTCGTCACAGGGTTATTTGGTAACCGTGATAGCATTACGGAGATGTTTAATAAACTCAAGTGGCAGACTCTGCAAGAGAGGCGCTCTGCATCGCGGTGTAGCTTGCTCGCCAGGTTTCGAGAGGGTGCGTTTCTGGATGAGGTATCGAATATATTGCTTCCCCCTACTTATACCTCCCGAGGAGATCACGAATGTAAAATTAGAGAGATTAGAGCGCGCACGGAGGCTTTCAGACAGTCGTTCTTCCCGCGAACCATACGCGACTGGAACAGGAAAGGGAGGTAATGACAGTGGCACGTAAAGTGCCCTCCGCCACACACCGTTGGGTGGCTTGCGAAGTATAAATGTAGATGTAGATGTAGCTATGACCTATACAGTTTATCTCACCTTCCCATCGAAAGGGTAGCAGATATCTTGGTGCTCCATTTCGGAAAGCATTGGTCCTTCATTTTGCAGACATGTACATGATTACTGTTCCGGTCTTGACCGTCACTGGAAGGTGCTGTTCACAACACGCATGAGGTGGCACAAATAAAAAGAGGTACTGTTGTCTTATTGGTGAAAAAAATTTAAAAAAAGACATGCATAGGGTATCGCAGCATATGGAAATAGGACGAGTCTGTAGCAATGAGGAACGCTTCCAAACAACTGTATTAAGTTAGTCCCATGTTTGACAACGACAAGTAACATATATCCAGTGCCCGTCAAGGTTCCCTCCATCTCAATGGAGTGGTGTCAGTCAACCATTATGCGGTAATCAACAGCATACCGAGTGGACGGTAGGGTTTGGAAAGACGCCATTGATATGGAGTGATGTACTGTAATACACACCACAGTTGATAGCAAGATCAATTTTAGCAATTTTACACAGAAGTCGGAACCTATGTAGAAACAGAGTGGGCTGAGTTAATGTTATAGGAGCGTGTTTTGACCACTCTGTGGAAGTGGGAACATGTTGTCGTCGTCCCTCTGGATCCATTCACGTCTGTCACCCAAACATTCTATCATCGTTATTCTGTACCATCCAGCAGGGTAAAATTACGGACTATAAAAGCTCCGATAATTTCATCTGATAGATTTTTATCGCATCTCTCTCTTCTGATGTATCGAAAACGAATACCGTGTACGTGACGGCATCGAGCATATGTGGCGACCCTGTTAAGTATACAGATATTTATCCATCGGAGCAGATGGCCAGTGATCGACGTCGCTTGCACAGACGGGTGTAAAGTTTCATCGCCTGTACTGTACGAGAACCTTCTCCATCATGTTATCAGTCACAGGAGAGGGACCCTGTTTCGTTGTTTGATACACTGCTTTTTCTGCTGTAATCTGCTTTGTGCACTATCTTCCTTTTTCTTTCCGCCGCGACTTTGACGTCTGTGCCAGATTCTAAACTGACATTAACACGTTTGGTCCATTGACTCCCCCAGGAAACCAAACATCGCATGGTGTAAATCATATTATGTGGTAATCAAAAGCGTACCTGGACTGTTGTCATGGAAAAGACACCATCGATGTACTGTAATAATAAGCATCATGGATGACCAATTTTAGCAATTTTATCATAACTTCAACACCGACCAATGACGCGGCAGCATGCTTACCAATTTCTGTGTCATCGCTAATCAGCCCCTCCACTACTTTGCAAGTACCATCGCGAATACCGAGCGAGGTGGCGCAGTGGTTAGACACTGGACTCGCATTCGGGAGGACGGCGGTTCAATCCCGCGTCCGGCCATCCTGATTTAGGTTTTCCGTGATTTCCCTAAATCAGTCCAGGCAAATGCCGGGATGGTTCCTCTGAAAGGGCACGGCCAACTTCCTTCCCCATCCTTCCCTAATCCTATGAGACCGATGACCACGCAGTCTGGTCTCCTTCCTCAAACCAACCAACCAACCAACCATCGCGAATGTAAGTAGGTGACTGTGCAATATGTTCATTCATTGTTAATTCTCGAACATATACACCAAAGAATACCAGACAGCGACCTACATGTCTCTAGCATTTCGATCAGAGTTCGTAATTCATAATGTTTCTCTATGTGGATGGGAGTCATAGGGCATTCTCGCATTCTTAGGATAGAGACTGAAAGATCTCCTCGCATTGTCTTTGACCAACGTTCCCTGCAGGTGACCAGAAGTAGACCGCTACATTCCACGTTTCGTGTAGGAACAGAGCGAACCGAGGCTGTAATTACTGTCCATGCCCATCCAAGAGCACAAGATTTCTCCAGATCCGCGAATGTCGAGCAGGTTAGCACCCCTTATCGGAGTACAGTAGATATGAAACCGTTGTGATGATATAACAGACGGTTAAGAACAAGAAAGGGGCGGATTTTATGCATGATGGAGCTCCAGACAGACGGAGTTTGTTGCGTTTTACGTAAATCAATTGTGCTAGCTGTTCTAAGGTATTTTTCTAGTGTCTGGGGTCATTACCAAGAAGGTATTGGTAAGAGAGAACATAAATACAGGCACTCCTAAGGCTACAATGTTCTGCAGTTAAAACAAACTATAATGTTAGATCGTTGCAGTTTCCGACCTATTAGTCGTATGGAATGCAACACTGTTACTATCCAAATGTAAGAAATATATTTCCAGCACATGACATACATTCTCCTTGCAGGGTTCTCTACGATAAATTATGGTGATAAACTGTAAAATGAAAAACTACTTCCTTAAAACATCGATTCCTTGTGGTACACGTACTATATAGCTTTCCAAAGGTGTATAGCCCCCACTATTCACATCCGATGACGGTTCAGACGCCTCTATGCTGTGTATTGGATTATTTCGGTAATTTATGAGTTGTCTGCGTCCCTGTACATCAGTGTACTGCATTATTTATGAGTAGTTTCCAGGTCTGTAAACTGTATATTGTGACCCCAAGCACATCAGATTGAGTGTTTGTGACAGCGCGATAAATCAACTATATGAAATTCGTAGCTAAATAAATTGTTCAAATGGTTCAAATGGCTCTGAGCACTATGGGACTTAACATCTATGGTCATCAGTCCCCTAGAACTTAGAACTACTTAAACCTAACTAACCTAAGGACAGCACACAACACCCAGCCATCACGAGGCAGAGAAAATGCCTGACCCCGCCGGGAATCGAACCCGGGAACCAGGGCGTGGGAAGCGAGAACGCGAGAAAGCGAGATGCGGGCAATAAATTGTTACAAAAATAAATAAAGTACACGCCTTCCTCTCTCCAGCAGGGTTGATTCGTTTTTCCGCCAATTTTCCCCTCCAGACCGCTGGGGGATGAGGAGGCTGGGGCACACGTGCAGCTGAGAAAAACATGTGAAATCATCATGATGATGTGCTCCTATTGACTGAACTGCATTAGCACGTGACCTATTGAGTCGGCCTCTAGCGGTGAACTCGTGAACTTGCTCAGTTCTATGGTCTGCTGGATCGAGGGCAGTATCTCTTGTGTGGTGGGAGCTTATACGTAGGTTTTAGAAATGACGGACAGTTCCAGCAGAGACATATGTTTCCATACGTTGTGTAATACAACTATAATGCATCTTGATGCAAAGCATTTATTTGCAGGACGATATTCTTCCTCTTCATATGTTCAAGCATTAATGCTTGCTTCCATTCTTACTGTAGTAGGCTATGGGTGCAGTCCTCGGCTGAATGAGTGTGTGAAATACAGCTATTAGAACTCCCACTGTCTTGGCAGCAACATCTTGCTAATTGAACACATCCTCCTTCCACACTGACAGCTCAACAAGCACTGATATCTCAGCCTCTTGTGGTGGTAACACCACACTAAGCCGCTACTGCTGTAGGTACTTAATAAATTTCAACGTATTTAAACAAATTTAAGCAAATTTAATCAAATTTAACAAATTACATTTGAATTAATGACATCATGAGCAGTCTGTAGTGGGGGCAACATCATACTAACTCCCCTCAGCTGCAGGAGCAAGCTCTTAGAGCACAATTCCCTCCAAAATTCGAAATTCCCGCCTATTTTCCAAGAGGATGACGCACCATCATGTGAAAAGTGGGAAGGAGTGGGGGAGGGGGGGGGGTACTGCTGGGTGACCCAGAGAAGCACATAATTCAATTTCCCTCCAAAATTCAAACTTCCCACCAGCATGGCATGGCACTTTCCCGCCAAAAACCGCCATCTTGGATAATGATACTTGTGTTATCAGCTGACGTCACGATTGCCATCATGGATGACGTCATGCGCTGTTGCCAAGTCTACTGGTCGCCATCTTTGATGACATCATCACCGCCATCTTGGATACATCTGGCAACAATGCACACTTTGCTCACCCCCCCCCCCCCCCCGCCCTCACACCCTACTAGTCATATGTAGTCTTAAAATAACTGCACAAGGTCACTGTTTTTGTTTAGGGTAGTTTTACATATTTTATTTTTAAGCTGTTTACCGCATGATTTTACTGATGAAGTAGTCCTTTTCCATTATACGCACTGTCCTCTTTTTTGTGTTGAATTTATGGTAGCCCTACTTGTTGAGGTGTTTACATTGGAACAAATTCTTGCACAAGTTTACTTGTTCAAGTCGCTTGGGCAAGTTAATTTCAGAAACTTGCTGCAAGTACTTACAGAAGCGTTCCATAAGTGTTAGACCATTAGACAGGCAAGTGGAAGTTTATGGTGTCGTGCTTAATAACAAGAGAAGCCGCCTCTGTTGCTGCATATTGTTACTGAAGAAGAGTCGTGTTGAAAAACAAAAAATTAAGAAAGAAAGAAATCTTTGGGTGAAGAAGTGCACACAGAGGCGTGCATATTTAAGTTATCAAGAGACACTATTGAATAAGCTAAAATCAGAGGACTTCGCTCAGATTTAATTTCTGAGAATGTCGTGTGCAAGTTCCGAATATCTTTGGTCTGTTGTATAGTCAAATATTCATGAACAGCATACAAAATGGCGACAAGCTATACTACCATATGATCGCCTTTTAATTACCCTTCGATTTTGCAAACAGTATTTTGACTTCTATTATAAATGTAAAGTTTATGTTTACGCTAATATTAAGAAATCAAGTTCTGCCCCTTGCTTACGCTTCTGGTAAAATAAAGTAATCGGTTAAATTTATTTCATATTTCATTGACTGACGGTGGTCACGTACATATTGTGATCGTCATTAAAAGAGCTGCATCCACATGGGCAAGGCGGATTGCGACCACCGTTGGCATGCAGGTGGCTAGTACCATACACACGAATTTATTACACTTTCAGTTTTAGAAGACCAACATTTATTGGACTACATGGCTATAAAACGTACATGTCAGTATGGCGTTGAGGCCTCATCGTTGTGAATACGAGCGTCCAGACGTCGCAGTATGTAGTTTTGCAGGTCTCAGATGTAGTCCTGTGATATTCCGTCGCATGCCGTTCCCACCTGAGCGGGCAGTTTCCGCAGCCTGGTGAGTGGAGGTGGAGTCCTGATTGACGCTCCACTGGACCAATACGTTCTCGCTCGATGAAAGAGATCGTGCAGTGCCCTGGTCATGACAGTGTGTGCTCAGCTGCAAGGAGCGCGCGGGGAATGGCAGTGGTAAGAGGAGGAGCGTTGTCCTGTTGAAAGAGGGCGGGGGCGTGGGTGTTCACGAACGGCAGAGCCACCGTCTACAGGACCTCATCCATGTATCGTGCGGCTGTCACGGAGGCCGTTAGGAAAACTCAGTGATGACAAACAATCCTGTCGGAAGAACAACCGCAAATGAGCACATACCAGAGGTTGAAAATACCGCTACAGTTGTAAGGTTCTTTTTATTTAACACACGTCGGGTTTCGGGCTCTTATACGCCCATCTTCAGGTGTCGTACTGAAAATAGCAAGAGATGGCAGATAATTTTTACACGCAGCGATACACATAAAACACAGAAAAAATCCATAAAAATGCCCGGTGGGCGGTTTTTTAAAATGTTTTTTAATTTGTTATGGATTTTTTGTTTTTTGTGTATATTGCTGCGTGCAAAAATTATCTCCCCTCTTTTGCTGTTTTCAGTATGACATCTGAAGATGGGTGTATAACAGTCCGAAACCGGTCGCATGAATAAAAAGAACCTTACAACTGTAGCGGTATTATCAACCTCTGGTAACAATGACGGGCAACATCAGGCAACGTACATAGTTTCAAATGTTATCAAAACTTTTTCTCGCTGGCAAGCCCCGCAAAATACTGAAAGGAAGAAAAGCTAAACACTTACTACATTTTTGCTGTTCATGCAGTAAAACTTTTGCATCAGGCTGACGTTTTAATTTATTACTTCTTAACTACTAACTCAATACGCAGCACATTTTGGAGAGAGATTTCAAATATATTAATAAATGTGCCTGCAAAATTAAATCATTGTACATACACAGGTCAGGAGAGATGATGTTTTATAGAAGGGAGTTAGATTCCTTAAGAATCAGGAATGTGGGGTTTACTGCATCTATTATACACAAGCGTTCTTGGCGAATGTGTGTTTCGTTAACGTAGTATAAGAGGGCATTACGCAACATAAATGGAGGTTGCTAACAAATCATTTAGATTGGCAAGATAACGAATCGCAGCTGGCGTCAGATGTAAGGACACATCTAGAGAAGAAACAATTGGGTGACTATTGTTAACTGGCTCCCTGGGCAAACTAGAAATTGTGGTAACCGCTTCCCAGGGGAGACTAGTAACCGTGGTAAATGGCTCCCAGGACAAACTGGGATTTACGTCACCTCCCAACAACATTTCCCTATTTTTCATTTAATAGACATCGCTACATATCTTGTTATTTCGTTATTGAGGTCGACACTACGTGTCAATGAAGTAAACCGTACACATTTCAATAATTCTTTATTATAAACCGCCAGTCAAAGCATGGAAAACACACCATCAAAAGACACATTGCTTGCAACAATAATGTTGTAGTTTTCTCAGTATAACATTGCCGATAAATGCGAAGACGTAGCAACAAACATAGTCTTCACACTCTCATTCCGTTGGCTCACTTGATATAATAAGAATGGTTCCACCTACTTGCCGAAAACAAGGCACAAGCGTCTCTATACGGAGGGGACTTTAAATATTGCGGAACTACTTTTCAACACAGTCCAATCGGAATTTCCTCAGATGTCATTGCCTCCTTTCCAATTTAGTGATCTCCTATTCTGTCCCTACTTTTTCTGTTCCATCTTTCTGTGCTACTTCTTCTCTTTCCTCCTCTTTCGCCCTCCCTTTTCCTTTTTTGTGATCTTCAACTTTGAAGTAACCGATCTGTAGTAGTTCGTTGTGTTCAGATGTAGAAACGCGCCTGCCAACTTTCGTTATGTCGCACAACTCTTTCTTGATGTTACTATTTTTTTTCCGTCAGCGTATTTCTTAATGGGTCGCCTAAACAGAAAAGTTGTAGGACAGTTTTGGGATCTTGAAATCGAAGTCGTCTGCTATTAACAGAATTTTACATACATCACAAAAGTTAATTGGAAGTTATCAAAGAAACAAGATTGACTGATTTACGAAATGGGTTGACAAAAAAGTGACGCTAACAATGTGGGACGTTCCAAACGAAAGGAAGAAGACTGCATGGAGAATGGAGCAGCAAGATATTCTTATCTGTGCAGTTGAGAGATACGAGATTATCGATACAAAATATACATGCGAATTAAATCAGCAAAACAAATTGTGATTTGAATAAACATGTCCGCTGCGGCTGTTAAAATTCTTTATTAGAGAACACGATCAGTTTCACAAATTAAATGTGCATGTGCCTAGCAGCCCTAACGAGCTGTCAGCTTCTGTCTTCTCGGACTTCCCGCCCTCACATTTCTCCCGACTACTCCACCGTTCGTCTTGAAATGCTAAAAAGTTCCGTCCTCCTGACTATTTTTTTTAAAGAAAAAAGGCTCTGTGCACTATGGGACTTGACATCTGAGGTCATCAGTCCCCTGGACTACTTAAACCTAACTAACCTAAGGACATCACACACATCCATGCCCGAGGCAGGATTCGAATCTGCACTGAACCGCCTAGAACTGCTCGGCCACCGAAGCCGGGCTGTTTTCCAATCTTTCAAATATTCGTCAAAGGCAACGGCCTTGCCGCATTGGCTACACCGGTTCCCGTGAGATCACCGAAGTTAAGCGCTGTCGGGCGTGGCCGGCACTTGGATGGGTGACCATCCACGCCGCCATGCGCTGTTGCCATTTTTGGGGGTGCACTCAGCCTCGCGATGCCAATTGAGGAGCTACTCGACCGAACAGTAGAGGCTGTGGTCAAAGAAAACCATTATAACGGCCGGGAGAGCGGAGTGCTGACCACACGCCCCTTCTATCCACATCCTCAGCTGAGGATGACACGGTGGTCGGAAGGTCCCGATGGGCCACTTGTGGCCTGAAAACGGACTGCTTCTAGTATTCGTCGTGGAGGTGACGACTACTAGCTACTGCCAACGTAATGGACCGGAAATGTAATGGGATGTACGAAAAATCGGAGAAAGGACAGCAAACTTCCCACTTTTTTGTGTAAAAGATCCACATTTTACCATGAGGAGTTTGGCACTGGACTGGAGCAGTGTTACTTTCGTTGGTCAGCACAAGCACACTATACAGTCAGTTTCACGACAAAATCTCATTGCATAAACAAAGTTTTTGGAACGAAAAGAAACCGATGCTATCATGCCATCTGAGTGGCACCATGGTGTCTGGGATTTTGAGGTTGGTGCAGAAAATAAATAAATGACGTGCTCGTATTATCTCCGGTGGGTGGGGAGGGGGGGGGTGACAATGTGGGCACAGTGTACACTATCCAGCAAGCGAACCAGCGTCTGCTCTGTTCATATTGTGGCAGCAGTGACCCGCAGCCTGGCTTCCGCGAAAGTTGCTCAACACACCAGGGAGGCGTGCTTGCTCTATTGAGGCCATTTACACAGTTACTAGTCTGCCCTGGGAACTTGTTAACACAGTTATCTGCCGGCCGGGGTGGCTGAGCGGTTCTAGGCACTACAGTCTGGAACCGCGCGACCGCTACGGTCGCAGGTTCGAATCCTGCCTCGGGCCTGGATGTGTGTGATGTCCTTAGGTTAGTTAAGTTTAAGTAGTTTTAAGTTCTAGGGGACTGATGACCTCAGAAGTTAAGTCCCATAGTGCTCAGAGCCATTTGAACCATTTGAACAGTTATCTGCCCTGGGAGCCAGTTACCACAGACTTCCCTCTGTCGACAAAGAAAGCCCGAGGTCATACTAGGGCCTACCTGCACCACTGGGAGGTGCAAAGCTTTCTCTCCACATACACTTTTCCAGGGCCCACAAATGTGACTGCATAATAGTGACCTAAAAATGAACTGATGTCACGTAGCTGTATGTGACCATAATGTCGCACAGTAATTAGCTAATGCACTATTTCGGCAAATTCGCCATAGCATACCTCGGCACACCGGCACGACAGCTCGGCCGATGATCAACTGCTGGGGAGTCTGCATACTAACATACCTGACCATGGTACGTTTAAATACCGTCAGTTCAATCTGCTAGTGAAACTGAATTCGTGACCACTGTGGAGCAGTTTACAGCTATGATGCTGAGGGAGAATCGTTGCCCGCATCTCGTGGTCGTGCGGTAGCGTTCTCGCTTCCCACGCCCGGGTTCCCGGGTTCGATTCCCGGCGGGGTCAGGGATTTTCTCTGCCTCGTGATGGCTGGGTGTTGTGTGCTGTCCTTAGGTTAGTTAGGTTTAAGTAGTTGTAAGTTCTAGGGGACTGATGACCATAGATGTTAAGTCCCATAGTGCTCAGAGCCATTTGAACCATTTTTTTTTTTTTTTTTTGAGAATCGTTGCTCACCTGTCATTCTCTGGAGCGGTCATCTATATTCGCTGTTCTAAATACCCGCCTGCCTCCGCACCACTGAATCGACGGTCTGCCAGCCGTTGATCTGTGGGCGTCCACCATCGTCAGGCGCTGCCAGCCAGACGTCCAGACCGGGGTTTGCATCCCTGACGTCTATGCTTGCACTGCCAAGGCGGGCGTGCCTTCTACCTGCCTTGTTTGCAACACAGGCAGCAGAGCCAGCACCCGTAGCATTTTCACTGCTGGTGTGAAATGCCTACCACCCAAGATCGCTGTCCCACCGAGAAAAAATTTGGTAGTTTGTGGTAAGATCCTATGGGACCAAACTTCTAAGGTCATCGTTCCCTAAGCTTATACACTACTTAACCTAACTTAAACTAACTTACGCTAACAACAACAACACACACACCCATGCCCGAGCAAGGACTCGAACCTCCGACGGGGGTAGCCGCGCGAATCGTGACAAGGCGCCCTACCGAGACACGCAGAGTGTGGCGACTGGTGGAGACTAAATGGCAACGCTTTGCTGTCGTAAAATTGGTGCCAACCCGGCGCCTCTGTACTTGCGCATAGGAACTCTGCTGTAAACTGGACTAAATAAATAAATATACTGAGAAACAGCTGAATGTGACTGGATTTGCCTTCGCCTACCCAGTACCCGTAGAGATGGTATGCTGTTGCCTTTCTTCGGTCTTTGAACTGGCTTACCCTGGCCGTTATGGGGCTACATACAGTTTAAGGGTAGATTTACTATCTTTTGGTTCAAAAAATCGATTTTTTAAAATTACATTTTTGGATCCATAAAAGTGTTTAGAATCCACCCCTGAAACGGTTTTTCCGAATACGGAACGGAAATGTTTGTTATTCGCGGTTGAACAAAAAAAATGCACCTGCCTGAAATCGGCCGTTTTCACGCACCAGTTTTTTTTTCTGGTGCTTGGGAGGACATACACAAAATTCAAATGAAAGTTTGAACGCGTGTGTTTGAAAGTTAGCCCCCAAGCATTTACATTCTGGTGCGAAGACTGTGGTGATTGCGACTTTCCTTGCAGTGAGCAGCTTCAACGAAGGGTGTTCAGCAATTCCGAAGACCACGACAACGGTGGACGTCACCATGGGACTCTATTCGACGCAGTTCGCCAAGCATTCGGACGACCACCGGATTCAAGCGGCCGAAAACCGCTTGTCACCGGCCGTACGAGCGGCTCTGGAGCAGAGCAAGATGTTCCAGATCGAGCAGAACGCCCTCTATGAGGAAGAGGAAGGACTAGTTTATGGACCCGGAATAGCAGATTGAACGTACGTTGCATAATATTGCATTTATATTGAGTCAAAACTTCAAACGCGTATTTCTCGAAATGACGTTTTTTTTTATCGCGCGGTATGGTGGCTTCAAATCTACAACTGATTGGCATGATTCTTTGTTTCAGACGAAGCTGACTGAATTGTCTAGAAGTTTTACCACTTTTATTCTGATCCATCAACTATAAATATTTTTACTTGCCCGACGAAGTCGAAAAATCGATGAAAAAGACCTATTTTTTTCAAATGACCGCCATTTTGTTTCCTATGGTCCAAATAACTTAAGCGAGGTATAGCTCCTAAAGAATCTTATATACTTCGCTAACGTCAACGCAATTTTGATTTCAGACGAGCCGGCTAACTTGTGACATACCGCGCGTGGACGTCTACATCGCAAATTTGTTTCGTTCCGACGGCACTCCGCCTTTACTCTTCAACATTTCCGGTCGAAAAAATTCCAGTTTGTAGAGGAAATATCAATAAACAAATTGAAAAAAATTTACATTGATATCTGTAACACATCCCGAGAAAAAAATTCTCAAAGAAAATGCTTTTTTAGGGCCAAAGATAGTGAACCTCCCCTTAATGTGTGCTCCGAACCACACAGCAACCGGACATTTTTCGCCTTAACAAACATTGCCGGTACAATGGATATCCTGCCAGCCCATTTTTACAGTACCACGAGTCTCACACTATCGATTTTCCTGTCGTCGGGCCTGGTGGTTTATGAATTCATATGCTTTCCCACGAACATCGTGCTCACTTCTTGATCTCTTTGTTGATTTCCCAAGTTGTGGTCTGCCTGCAGCTCTTGATGAAGAGACTGGTGATGAGTCAGAAGCTGGTGATGAGGGAGAAGGTGCTGATGAGGCAGATGACAAAATTTCTGCAACACTCGTCATCGCCTAATTCAAAGACCTGCAGAAAGAAACAATGAATTCCACTAAAAGAGCTTGCTGTACCGAGTATTAGTATCTAAATTTGTGATATTCGCAAATACATTAACATGGAGACTGAAAAAGTAAGTATCATTACAATGTCATGTTGTCTTCTGCACATTTACATTATCCAGAAACTCCAGCAAGTTCTGTACAAGAACTGGTAGTCATTGAAGACTTTACAACAGCCAGTATCACAAGAGGTACTGATCGAGTGGGCAGAGATCTTTTGCAATGGCAAAGGGGGTCATTTCTGAATGCGAGTACTGCAGCAGATAATAAGCAGAAAACTTCTAGCAAAATAATGTCCTCTTGTAATAATTAAGTAATCTAAAGCTTAGTCAAAATATTGTAATTATTTGCAATAAAATAAACAAATACCATAAAGAACAACTTTGTTTTAATGTAGCTTACCACTTCCGACGAAACTGATGGAGCCACGTAGCTCTCGGTGTCAATCAGAAAATTAAGCGCCTTGAACGCCCAGCACTTAGGTATGTAAATATCTGAAACTCCAGCTTCGGATCGCTTTTTGTCTTTTATTTTTTTAATTCTTTTCTGAAGTTTGTTCTTAAGGAATTTTTTTGCGTTTTCTAGTTTGCATTAGCAAAACAAGTTCAATAAATTTTCAGTAGTTCCTCGTAAGCGGCATTTTTATTATTCCTGCCCATTTATTCTTTTGCGGAGTGATTACACATAAATTAATTTCGTTGGTATCACTCTATAAATTTCACCATCATAGGCTGGCTCATTTTGTGAAACGCAGATTTCGGCGGAACTCATAAACAAAGACCAACGTGGATGAACTGAAAACACAAATACTACAGTGACTAGTGACTGCACACTAGCGCCATGTGGCTGGTTAATGAAGCGGTGTCAACATCTGAAAGGCGAGTAGTGTCAAACCGTCAATACTCGACCTCACACGCTCAGTATGTATTGACAATACTTGAAATATTTTGTTGACTTTCAATATTTCTAATCAGTATTTCTTGGATTGACAAACGGTCAGTACGCACCCTCAGACGGTCAATATATTGATGGTTTGAAAATGCTATTGATCGTGTGAGGGCCCCTTAACGGCAAGCGCATGGATGTAAACCGAGAGGTCGTGGGGTCGAATCCTAGCCTGGCCACAGATTTTTTAGTCTGCGTTTAACCTAGCGCCGGCCTGAGTGGCCGAGCGGTTCTAGGCGCTACAGTCTGGAACCACGCGACCGCTACGGTCGCAGGTTCGAATACTGCCTCGGGCATGGATGTGTGTGATGACCTTAGATTAGTCAGTTTTAAGTAGTTCTAAGTTCTAGGGGACTGATGACCTCAGAAGATAAGTCCCATAATGCTCAGAGCCATTTTAACCTAGCCTTTACTTCTCAACGATGTGAGAAGTCATCAGAAACAACGTGTGTTTCGGACTTCACGTTAAACTGCAGTTTACTTTCACCGGTTGAATTGGTTAGGAACACTCAAATCGCCGAAATGACGTTCAGCTGAAAGACCTGTACCAGACCAATGAGCCACACGAATTCATTATTACTAATTGACTCTCCACTACTGCTTGCTAACGACAAGCACTGAAGTACTCCGCAAACGCACCACTGCAAGTGTACCGTTTCTCTCGAAGTAAACACCAAGTAAAATGAACTTGATATAATTAATACAGTCAGCATATTATTGTATTCTTTTTGATCTAAGAGTATGATGGAAAGGAGTTGTTTCAGAATAACTCTTCTAATGGGTAACAACAATCAGTTTTGGGCTAATGTGAAACAGATATATTTTGTGCAAATAAAAGCAACTATAATGCACTTTAATCACATTTCTACAGCTGGCGAGCAAATTGCGCGCTCAAATGCTGTCATTAACGTAATAAATCCATCAACACATTAATTAATTTCGAGAAGTGATGTAACAAATTGGAGAAATATAGGAACACGGAGGCAATACTGACCCCGCGACTTATGTTAGAAGATAGAATGAAGAAAGGCGAACCGACGTTTATAACATTTGTAAACTTTTAGAAGTTTTGATGGTGTTGACTGGAATATACTCTTTGAAATTCTGAAGATAGCACATACAGGGTGTGAAAAGTTATGTTCAGCTTATACAGAAACCAGGCTGCAGTTATACACTACTGGCCATTAAAATTGCTACACCAAGAAGAAATACAGATGATAAACGGGTATTCATTGGACGAATATATTACACTAAAACTGACATGTGATTACATTTTCACGCAATTTGGGTGCATAGATCCTGAGAAATCAGTACCCAGAGCAACCACTTCTGGACGTAAAAACGGCCTTGATACGCCTGGACATTGAGTCAAACAGAGCTTGGATGGCGTGTACAGGTACAGCTGACCATGCAGCTTCAGCACGATACCACCGTTCATCAAGAGTAGTGACTGGCGTATTGTGACGAGCCAGTTGCTCGGTCACCATTGACCAGACGTTTTCAATTGGTGAGAGATGTGGAGAATGTGCTGGCCAGTGCAGCAGTCGAACATTTTCTGTATCCAGAAAGACCCGTACAGGACCTGCAACATGCGGTCGTGCGTTATCCTGCTGAAATGTAATGTTTCGCAGGGATCGAATGAAGGGTAGAGCCACGGGTCGTAACACATCTGAAATGTACCGTCCACTGTTCAAAGTGCCGTCAATGCGAACAGGAGGTGACCGAGACGTCTAACGAATGGCACCCCATACCATCACGCCGGGCGACACTCCAGTATGGCGATGACGAATACACGCTTCCAGTGTGCGTTCACCGTGATGTCGCCAAACACGGATGAGACCATCATGATGCTGTAACAGAACCTGGATTCATCCGAAAAAATGACGTTTTGCCATTCGTGCACCCAGGTTCGTCGTTGAGTACACCATCGCAGGCGCTCCTGTCTGTGATGCAGCGTCAAGGGTAACCGCAGCCATGTTCTCCGAGCTGATAGTCCATGCTGCTGCAAACGCCGTCGAACTGTTCGTGCAGATGGTTGTCGTCTTGCAAACGTCCCCATGTGTTGACTCAGGGATCCAGACGTGGCTGCACGATCCGTTATAGCCATGCGGATAAGATGCCTGTTATCACGACTGCTAGTGATACGAGGCCGTTGGGATCCAGCACGGCGTTCCGTATTACCCTCCTGAACCCACCGATTCGATATTCTGCTAACAGTCATTGGATCTGGACCAACGCGAGCAGCAATGTCGCGATACGATAAGCCGCAATCGCGATAGGCTACAATCCGACCTTTATCAAAGTCGGAAACGTGATGGTACGCATTTCTCCTCCTTACACGAGGCATCACAACAACGTTTCACCAGCCAACGCCGGTCAACTGCTGTTTGTGTATGAGAAATCGGTTGGAAACTTTCCTCATGTCAGCACGGTATAGGTGTCGCCACCGGCGCCAGCCTTTTGTGAATGCTCTGAAAAGCTAATCATTTGCATATCACAGCATCTTATTCCTGTCCGTTAAATTTCACGTCTGTAGCACGTTATCTTCGTGGTGTAGCAATTTTAATGGCCAGTAGTGTAAGGAGCGATGGGCGTGAAAGAGCAGTAGTAGTTGTGCAGGAAGTGAGACAGGGCTGTAGCCTATCCCTGATGTTACTCAACCTACACATTAAGTAAGCAGTAAATGAAACCAAACAGATATTTGGGAAGAGAATGAAAATCATGGAGAAGAGATAAAAATTTTGCGGTTAGCCGATGACGTAATTCTGTCCGAGACCGGCAAAGGAAGGGCAGTTGAAAGGTATGGATATTCTCTCGAAAAGAGACTATGAGACAAATACCAACAAAACTAAAACAATGGAAAGTACTCGCATTAAGGGCAATGAGGGAATTAGTTTAGGAAATGAGACACTAAAAGTATTACAAGGATTTTGCTATTCAGGTAGCAAAGTAATTGATGGTGGCCAAGGTAGAGAGGATATAAAATGCAGACTGGCTATAGCAAGAAAAGCGTCCTGAAAACGATAAATTTGTCAACATAGGAAACGAATTTAAGTGTTAGGAAAACTTTTGTAAAGGTATTTACACTGAAGAGCCAGAGAAACGGGTACACCTGCCTAATATTGTGTAGGGCCTCAGCGAGCACGCAGAAGTGCCGCAACTCGATGTGGCATGGACTCGACTAATGTCTGAAGTAGTGCTGCAGGAGAGAACAGACACCATGAATCCTGCAGGGCTGTCCATAAATCCCTATGAGTGCGGGGGGGGGGGGGGGGGGGTTGGACATCTCTTCTGAACAGCACTTTGCAAGACATCCCAGATATGATCAATAATATTCATGTCTGGGAAGTTTGGTGGCCAGCGGAAGTGTTTAAACTCAGAAGAATGTTCCTGGAGCCACTCTGTAGCAGTTATGGGCGCGTGGGGTGTCGCATTGTCCTACTGGAATTGCACAAGTCCGTCGAAATGCACAATGGACAAGAATGGATGCAGGTGGTCAGACAGGATCCTTACGTACGTGTCACCTGTCACAGTCGTATCTAGACGTATCGAGGATGCCATGTCACTCCAACTGCACACGCCCCACGAAATTACAGAGCCTCCAGCAGCTTGAACAGTCCCCTGTTGACATGCAGGGTCTGTGGATTCATGAGATTGTCTCCCTACCCGTACACGTCCATACTCTTTATACAATTTGAAAAGAGATTCGTCCGACCAGGCAACATGTTTCCAGTCATGAACAGTCCAGTGCCGGCACAAGCGAGGCGTAAAGCTTTGTGTCGCACAGTCAGCAAGCGTACACGAGTGAACCTTCGTCTCAAATAGCCCATATCGATGATTTTTCGTTGAATGGTTCGCACGCTGACGCTTGTTGATGACTCAGCATTGAAAACTGCAGCAATTTGTGAAAGAGTTGCACTTCTGTCAAGTTGAATGATTCTCTTCAGTCATCGTTGGGCCCGTTCTTACAAGATCTTTTTCCGGCCGCAGCGATTCGGAGATTTTATGTTTTACTGGATTCCTCATTTTCACGGTACCCTCGTGAAATGATCGTACGGGAAAATCCACACTTCATCGCTACCTCGGAGACGCTGTGTCCCATCGCTCGTGCGCCGCCTACAACACCACGCTCAAACTCATTTACATCTTGAATGAAATTTTCAATCTACAGCGGAGTGTGCGCTGATATGAAACTTCCTGGGAGATTAAAACTGTGTGCCGGACCGAGACTCGAACTCGGGACCTTTGCCTTTCGCGGGCAAGTGCTCTACCATCTGAGCTACCGAGGCACGACTCACGCCCGGTACTCACAGCTTTACTTCTGCCAGTACCTCGTCTCCTACCTTCCAAACCTTACAGAAGCTCTCCTGCGAAACTTGCGGAACTAGCACTCCTGAAAGAAAGGATATTGCGGAGACATGGCTTAGCCACAGCCTGGGGGATGTTTCCAGAATGAGATTTTCACTCTGCAGCGGAGTGTGCGCTGATATGAAACTTCCTGGCAGATTAAAACTGTGTGCCCGACCGAGACTCGAACTCGGGACCTTTGCCTTTCGCGGGCAAGTGCTCTACCAACTGAGCTACCGAAGCACGACTCACGCCCGGTACTCACAGCTTTACTTCTGCCAGTACCTCGTCTCCTACCTTCCAAACCTTACAGACGCTCTCCTGCGAAACTTGCAGAACTAGCACTCCTGAAAGAAAGGATATTGCGGAGACATGGCTTAGCCACAGCCTGGGGGATGTTTCCAGAATGAGATTTTCACTCTGCAGCGGAGTGTGCGCTGATATGAAACTTCCTGGCAGATTAAAACTGTGTGCCGGACCGAGACTCGATCTCGCGACCTTTGCCTTTCGCGGGCAAGTGCTCTACCATCTGAGCTACCCAAGCGCGACTCACGCCCCGTCCTCACAGCTTTAATTCCGCCTTTCTTCCAGGAGTGCTAGTTCTGCAGGGTTCGCAGGAGAGTTTCGGTGAAGTTTGGAAGGTAGGAGACGAGGTACCGGCGGAATTAAAGCTGTGAGAAGGGGGCGTGAGTCGTTCTTGGGTAGCTCAGTTGGTAGAGCACTTGCCCGCGAAAGGCAAAGGTCCCGAGTTCGAGCCTCGGTCCGGCACACAGTTTTAATCTCCCAGGAAGTTTCATATCACTTACATCTTGATAATCTGCCACTGCAGCAGCAGTAACCGATCTAACAACTGCACCAGACACTTGTCCTAGATAGGCATGCCGACCGCAGCGCTGTATCTGTCTGATTACATATCTCTGTATTTGAATAGGCATGCCTATATCAGTTTCTTTGGCGCATCACTGTATATGGATTGTAGCCTTGTACGGGAGTGAAATGTAGATAATAAACAGTTGAGATAAGAAGAGACTGTTGTTGTTGTGGTCTTCAGTCTAGAGACTGGTTTGCTGCAGCTCTCCATGCTACTCTATCCTGTGCAAGCTGCTTCATCTCCCAGTACGTACTGCAGCCTGCATCCTTCTGAATCTGTTTAGTGTATTCATCTCTTGGTCTCCCTCTACGATTTTTACCCTCCACGCTACCCTCTAATACTAAATTGGTGATCCCTTGATGCCTCAGAATATGCCCTACCAACCGATCCCTTCTTCTAGTCAAGTTGTGCCACAAACTCCTCTTCTCCCCAATTCTATTCAATACCTCCTCATTAGTTATGTGATCTACCCATCTAATCTTCAGCATTCTTCTGTAGCACCACATTTCGAAAGCTTCTATTCTATCCTTGTCCGAAATATTTACCGTCCATGTTTCACTTCCATACATGACTACACTCCATACAAATACTTTCAGAAACGACTTCCTGACACTTAAATCTATACTCGATGTTAACGAAGTTCTCTTCGTCAGAAAGAAGAGACTGTAAGGTTTTGAAATGTGATGCCACAGAAGAAGTTGAAAAATTTGTTAGATTGGATAACTAATGAGGAGATACTGAATCGAATTGGGGAAAAATAAATTTGTGGTACACAAAGGTGGGACACATTCTGAGGCATCCAGGTATAGACAGTTCAGTAGTGGAAGGAAGTGTGAGGTAGAAATTGTAGAGAGAGACCAAGGTATCTTCCGAAGATCAGGTTGCCACGCCACAGTCGGCAACGCTCATCGATACCACAGGCATTACCGATGTCTCGCTGCAATCCGCAATAACGAATCGCAGATGCTAGGGAAGACACGCCCCCTCTCTCAGCATGGGAGCGTCCTCGCACAGAGGTCAATCTAGAGCCGAGCATGGAAGCATTCTGCCCAGTTCTTGACCTCAGCTGAAACAGTCAACATCTTTGAGTGGGATTATAGTGTTATTCAAGTCGCAAGTGGCAATGTACCGGGTGTTAAAAAAGTCAGTATAAATTTGAAAACTGAATAAATCACGGAATAATGTAGATAGAGAGGTACAAATTGACGCACATGCTTGGAATGACATGGGGTTTTATTAGAACCAAAAAAATACACAAGTTCAAAAATGTCCGACAGATGGCGCTTCATCTGATCAGAATAGCAATAATTAGCATAACAAAGTAAGACAAAGCAAAGATGATGTTCTCTACAGGAAATGCTCAGTATGTCCACCATCATTCCTCAACAATAGCTGTAGTCGAGGAATAATGTTGTGAACAGCACTGTAAAGCATGTCCGGAGTTATGGTGGGGCACTGGCGTCGGATGTTGTCTTTTAGCATCCCTAGAGATGTCGGTCGATCAAGATACACTTGCGACTTCAGGTAACCCCAAAGCCAATAACTGCACTGACCTGGGAGGCCAAGCATGACGAAAGTGGCGGCTGAGCACACGATCATCACCAGACGACGCGCGCAAGAGATCTTTCACGCGTCTAGCAATATGGGGTGGAGCGCCATCCAGCATAAACAACGTACGTTCCAGCGGGTGTTTATCAGCCAGGCTGGGGATCATGCGATTCTGTAACATATAGGCGTACCTCTCACCCATCACGGTAGCAGTTACAAAACCAGAATCACGCATTTCCTCGAAGAAAAAAGGCTCGATAACGGTAGATGTGTTAAATCCAACCCATACCGTGACTTTCTCGTCGTGCAATCGAGTTTCCACGACAGTTCTAGGATTTTCGGTAGCCCAAATTCTGCAGTTGTGGGCGTTGATAGACCCTCGGAGCGTGAAATGAGCTTCGCCGGTCCACAACACGTTACTCAACCAATCGTCATCTTCCGCCATCTTTTGAAACGCCCACACCGCAAATGCCCTCCGCTTCACTAAATCGCCAGGTAACAGTTCATGATGCCGATGGATTTTGTATGGATAGCATCGGAGGGTTCGCCTAAGTGCCAACCAAAAAGTAGTGTATGGAATGCCGGTGCGACGTGCGACTGCACGAGCGCTGACTTCCCCGTGCATAGACGAATCCACTACAGTTTCCATTTCTTCCTGAACTGTCTCAGCAGCACTACGCCTTGTGCTCGGTCGACCACTACGGGGTCTATCGTCTAAACAACCCGTGGCTTCGAACTTCGAATTTATTCTCGCCACAGCTGCATTTGTCAACGGACCTTTCCCCGTTCGAATCCCCTTCCTATGGCGATACGATCGTAACGCTGAACTAGCACATTCCCCATTCTGATAATACAGGTTCACTAAAAGATCACTGGGGCTGTCTTCCTAGACCTATCAGCAGCCTACGACACAGTCAACCACCGACTGCTGCTGGGGAAAATATACGCAATGAGTAGGGACTACAGACTAACCTTACTGATTGGAAACCTACTCCAGAATCGAAGATTCTTCGTGGATTTTCAGGGACAGAGAAGCCGGTGGAGGATACAGAAAAATGGCCTTCCCCAAGGAAGCATAATGGCCCCAACACTTTTTAATATATATGCTAATGACCAGCCCTCCCCCAAGGCACCGAAAGCTTCATATATTCAGATGACTGCGCCATTACCGTTCAAGCAGACAGCTTTGGAACTGTTGAACAGAATCTGTCAGAAGCCCTGGAACAGCTTGCCACCTACTATAAGGGGAACAATCTCAAACCCAACCCAGGGAAAACCCAAACCTGCGCCATCCACCTAAAGAACAGACAATCTGCAAGAAGACTACAACTTAACTGGGAAGGAGTGCCCCTGGAACATTGCGAAACACCAAAATACTTAGGCGTCACCCTGGATAGAGCAGTACCTATAAAAAGCACTGCATGAACACTAAACACAAAGTAGCCGCGAGAAACAACATTGTGCGCAAACTAACGGGCACTACATGGGGGGCACAGCCTGGAATAGTGAGAACGACAGCTCTTGCTTTGTGCTATTCAACAGCGGAGTACGCGTGCCCAGTAAGGTACAATTCTAGCCACGCCAAGCAAGTGGACATACCGCTTAATGAATCCTGCCGCATCATCACAGGCTGTCTGAGACCAACCCCGACTGATAAACCGTACTGTCTGGCAGGCATGGCCCCACCAGATATTAGAAGGAAAGTAGCGGCCAGGAAGGAAAAGACAAAGGCGTTGACCTCACCAGCCCACCCGCTGTACAAACACCAGCCAGCCCGACGTCGACTAAAATCTAGAAAAAGCTTCCTGCACGCATCAGAAAACATCGTCGGGACACTGCAGCAAGTGAGGCTAGCAATGTGGCAAGAAGAAAACGCGCACCTTGGGGAATGGTTAGTCCCAAACGAAGAACTCCCTTCCGGCCATATGGAAGAATGGACGACATGGAAATCTCTTAATAGGCTGCGCTCTGGTGTCACACGATCCAAAGAGAATATGCGCAAATGGGGCCTGTCAAATGAACCGGCGCTGTGTGACTGTGGACACACTCAAACCACCATCCACCTCACGCAGTGTGTGCTGTGCCCAAGCACCTGCACCATGAAGGATTTGATGAATGCCACCCCGGAAGCGCTGGACTTGGCCAGGTTCTGGTCCAAGACTTCATAAAATAAAAAACTACTTGGCCCTGCTTATATATCTGTATACTTTTATACTCTTTTTTTATTTGTTATATACTTGATAAGGAAGGGGTGGTTTGGCCTACTATGATCGTCTGGGTTTTGGAAGGATTGACCTTAAGCAACCACTGGTTGCACCAAGTGGTGAATCGGTCAAGATGGGACTGGAGAAGGTGTTGGGAGCGCTGCAGGGTGGGGACGAGGGCAAGAAAGGCGGTGTCATCGGCGTACTGGAGAAGGTGGATGGAGGGTGAAGGCGGCGGCATGTCCGCCGTATACAAAAGGTAGAGAAGAGGGGAGAGGACGAACCTTGGGGCACACCGGCGGAGGGGAAGAAGGTGTAGGAATCCGTGTTATGGATGGTGACGTAGGAAGGACGTTGGGAAAGAAAGGACCCGATCAGACGGACGTAGTTAATAGGAAGGGCGAAGGTTTGGAGCTTGAAGAGGAGACCAGAATGCCACACAGGGTCATAGGCGCATTCGAGGTCATCTGATTCTCTCTCTCATTACAGCTCGTTTTATACACGATTGTCATGCGCAGTCACTGACGTTTTGCTATCCAGCGCCATCTGTCGGACATTTTGTGAACTTTGTTTTTGTTTTGTTCTAATAAAACCCCGTGTCATTCCAAGCATGTGAGTCAATTTTTACCTCTCTATCTACATTATTCCGTGGTTTATTAAGTTTTCAAATTTATACTGACTTTTTGATCACCCAGTACTTTAGTACATGTTGAACATTGTACTTCAAGAGAACAGTTTGTTAATTATTAGATCAAGTGCTGCTTCATTAGGCAATGACAGTTGTAAATTATCAAGAACTCCTGTGGCAAGGTAAATCTTTTTATTTATTTGTATAATATAGTGAACTAATATTGCAAATGTTGTAGTTCCAACGAGACATCTCCCAGAGAAATTAAAGAACTCGCAATTACGGCTAGACGGTTGTATTTTTTTCTGGTCATAAAACCTTGAACACGGTAAGGTGAAACGTCCCCTTTTTAAACAATTTTACAGGACTGTGCTTAACCTGACACACAATATTTATAGCGCAACGCAATCTGACTTTCAACACACAATATTTTGTTAGCGCAACGCAATCTGACTTTCAAAATTCTCTACAAGAGAATGGCCCTGACTAACATTAACCTATACGTCTCACAAATCACTTACCTCACAAAAATCTTGGTTACTCCCACTACTGCAATACAGCGAGCGCCACTACTGACAGCTAAATAAAAGATTCAAACTAAGGAAGGCACTAACTACTGATAGGGATAGTTATCAAATGAAAGATATTAATAGAGAACAAAGAATGTATTTACCTTGATATCATCATACATATCAGTTCATGACAAATTACAAAACTCCGCCATCTCTCTCCCCACATCCACCACTGCTGGCGGCTCACCTCCAACTGCGCAACGTTACGCGCTGTTCACAGCCAGCTGCCTAACACTACAATGGTTGAGTATTACAACAATGCAAAGCAGCCACAGACTGCACACGGCACAGCCGGTGATTTTCATACTGAGGTGGCGTTACCAATAAAAAACCTAAACAGCCTACTTACATAGCCCCCATGCTCCCCACAAAAAATTTTACAAATTTTGTTGGGCACTGGCCAATACATATTTGTTAAATTTTTTTTTCACAATTACAATAACAAAGAAATCAAATGCACACACTTATTGATACAGTGTTGGTCAAAAGCTAAAATTTTCTCACAGTCCATAAAGACAGTCCTGATCATTCATCAAATTGCAGTGTTTTTCTCAAAGTCTGAGCAGTAAAAGAAAATGCACACGGAAGTAGTGGATTTCCATGCAGTCTTGAAAAAGTAGCGTTGTCCTTCCAACGGAAAGACAGTGCTGACTCTTGACATGCTGACAGGTAATGGGCCACAACAGAGCAAACCCACAGCGGAGTCAATCGAAGTTTTGAAGAATATCGTTTGGTAGGTCATCACAGAGCAGACCCACTGTAGTCCTGGTAGAGATTACGGTATTGGTGGGCCACCAGAGGCGCAGACCCACTGCAGTCCTTGCAGAAATAATGGTACTGGTGAGTCAGCAAAGATGCAGCCCCAATGTAGTCCTTGTAGAGATGGCCAGCAGCCATCTGTTGCGACTGTGCAGGTGCACAATCACCATCGAAGAGTCTTGCGGAGAATATAGCAAGTCCATAACCACCACTTGTGCACTCACAAAGTTTTTGGAATTGTCCTTAGAACCAGCAATGCTGTTATCCAGTCCCTTGCTGAATTATTAACACACATACAAACACTAACAGTCCCTACTTCTCACATATTGTCCATATACTATGACCAACAGAAACGTGTGCAGTGAAATGTAACTTACAAGTTAATAATATGATGAACTGGTGACAAGTACAATTTTATAACATAAGAACACAATAACAAAGGTACAAAACACATCATTCAAGAACATAACAATACAGATAACATTTGTAGTACAGGCTTTACAAAAGAATCGAAATAACATATACATCAATGTTATAGGAATTTTGACATAAGTACATACATAAAAGATCAGAATAATTATTGAAACATCGACTTCACACAGGAGCATTAGAACAGAACAGAATTACTAATGTCTAACATCTTTACAAAGTAAATAACATATTATTAATACCAATTATATTTGAGGATAACAGTATTCCTCATCATGGTGAATAGTATTAGAAAAGAAAAAATTCTATGAAACTACACAGAGACAGGAAGAAAACAAATACACAAGGGTACACAAACACATAGGGGGATAACACAATGGAAAGGACAGGGTTCGTTTTCAGTGTAACTTTTGGTACTGCAGTCCAACCCAAAACTTCATTCCATAGATCTTTCGTCTTATTTCCACATTTGTTTCCACCAAAAAAATCCTATTCAAGCATGCTTTCTGTATATATATGTTCACATATTTCTTACCTCATTATTTATTTTCCATTATCTTACTTCATCATTTATTTCCAAGAAAATCCTACCTAAACCTGTTGTCCCTAAACCCTACTTTTTTGTTCATATCCTCTTTCAAAATACTGTTTTGGCCAAACCATTTTCTTATAGATTTTCAATGTATTTCTTCCAATTCATCATAGTTAGTTTCTTATATAGTCTACCCCCTCTTAAGCTAACTTAAATCTACTGAGCTCAGATGCTAAACTAAGGAACGAGGCAATGCAGCATCACATAAAACAATTAATATAAACAGCAATGAAAAAAAACGCAGATTTGCGAAGCAAGCAGCATTAAGAAATTAGCAAAGCAATTGTAATATTACAACTAATCTAAGGCAATGTGCAGCAAACAATAAAATTAAATCATTAGTAAAACTGGCTTAACAGAATAATACAAAGTCAAATTCAATAACACTATGCCTGGCAAACAGCAGAAGCAAAAGCAATAAATTATATCTAAACATGACAACGCTCAAGCAGAAAAATATTACAGTAAAGACAACAATGCAGATAAGGGAAATGTATAATCACATCTTAATGTCTATGTAATTAAAGTGGTGCACCACAAAAACTAATTCTAGAAAAGATTACCAAGTACTAGAAAAGAAAATTATGTATGCAGTTCCTGTGAAGGTAAATGCCCTTTTTTTGTGCTCCCTCATTTTTTTGAAAAAATTATTATTTACTCGATCTGTAGACAGAAAATATTTACATTAATACATCTATAAAATTTTATTTTTACCAATGCTGCAGTGCAGCTAGAAACTAGATATCAAATGAAATAAGCAACTATGTACAAAGCAAAGCATAAAAATATCATTCAGTAGTCATGAGGTATTTCATAAGTTAGTAGAAAAATCTCTCAACTAGAGAGACAGTAGTCATAATCAGGTGTATAGACATAAAAATATTTCTCGTCATTTCATTAGGCATCCAGTGTAATCATATGTTTTCAAGTTCGACCGTGTCGTTTTTACGATGCTTTCTACAAGGGAATGTCAGAAGCGAGGTTAATGGCCTCTTTTTTTCTCCACCTAATGGCTTTTTCTCCGGGCGGCTGGCCCAGCTGCGCGCCACAACGCATTACATCAAGGTCACTTACCTTTCTTAACGAAATATTTACGACAGCAGTTTTCGCTACAGCGACAGTCTCTCATAAAAATATTTCACAGGTCAAGAATTAGCGTTGCAAATCTGTAGAAACAAAATCCTATAAATATAAGTGTCCAAAAAAAAAATATTCGTCAGCATTGTGATACATTCACGCATTTACACACATTTCATAATTCTAAAAGTACGATTCTCGGTTTCCAACATACGTCTTCACAAGGCAGAGTTCCTAACCGCTACTCATTACTCCTTACCTTATTACACATATACAAATTCGTCGACGCTTCTTTAATATTTCATTACATGAAATACGTAGCATAATCAAATTCCTCATATAGCATCAGCTTCTTGACCATAAACATACCTCAGCAGCGTAATACACATCGTCGTCGTAAAAATAACATCATAACACCTCAGTCAAATCTCAAAATCGTCGTAGCTTCCTCCAATAATATCAAAACTTTAAAAAAAATTCTCTGCTCATTTCAATAGTGTCATCTACCTCAAACGTACTTTAAAATCATGATCCCATACCAAATATATCATTCAAAGCTCTCATAGTATCACAATGGTTCTGAAAAAATATGAACAGTTTACAAAGTACAGACAAAATACAGTTTCATAAGTGTGAAGTTACCCAACTGTGTAATTGCGTAAACATGTGTCACTGATGTAGTAAAAAAAATGTTTACCTCTGTCAAATAATCAGATAGCTGTGTAATTATGTGTTAGAGGAATATGGTACCGATGTGTAAAGTTGTATAAGCAAATACCATATTAGCTAGGGCTCCTTGTGCGTGCCAAACACATGGTACAGAAAGTAGGCGTGTACCCCCCTGAGGATAAATGTAATTATACCCTCAGGTGTTACAAATTACAGCAATGGAATGAAATGTATCACGGAAAACTTTCTTTGTAATTCAAAAATCTTTAAAAATAAATGTTTTAAGTATAAGATTAATCATTCAAATACGTGTCCTGTAGCGCTAAACTGTGCGTCATGTTGTAAGATAGTCTCTGTGGAAGTCTCGTAGTTATCGTCCTCCGAAAGCTAAGTTCTGCAGAAGTCAATGTACTTACCTCATGATAAACAAAAGTGAAATGCTTTGCGTATAGATATCTTAGTTATTACGCTTATTGTTGTGATGAAGAAAGTACTGTATTGTAACGTATTGTTGTGCTACGAAAAAGGCTGTCTCATTGTTGCTATACCACAAAAGTTACTACTAAAACATGTTTTACTTTACAGAAGAATTCAGAAAAACTGTGCAGATATAAAACAGATACACCGCAAAAGCAACATTGTAAATTGTCACTCATTAGTAGCGTCGTGATAAAATCGTGTAGCTGTCACATAAACTAACCTCTGTGTCATCTGGTATCTCACAGAAAGTACTTTAAACCCAGAATGTATTTTCAAATAAACCAAAATGTTGCATTAAAAAAAAAGCAGATTATCTTTCAATAAACGGTTTTACATGTGAAATGTGGTGCAGAATGCGGTATAAGTCGGTAAAGAATACTGGAATTTTTTTTTCAAGGTTAGCGCTATGTTATTTTTCCCTGAGCCAGCTGGCGCACGCGGCTGCCTGCTGTGCGGGTCAGTGCCTGCCTCTTTGTTGGCGCGCGTCGTTAATGGGATTCGGAGACCGAACTTCTACAAATTCGCCTTGCCGAGAGGGCCCTGCCGTGTTTAAATCCCGCCAGTTCTGATGCAATTCAGGTCTGTCGTTACGAATATATCGTTTGTCGTCATGTCGGTAGGTTCCGTAGTTTCTTCCTTGTCCATCACGTGGTGGAGAATTTCTCCCTGAATCGTAACTGTGCGCCGAAGAGACTCACAAGATAGGATGACGTGGAGAGCAGCATCAAACCCGTCTCCAAACGGAACACCAGAGCAATAACACTTCAAGACGTCAGTGTTTCACTTCATATCTTTTCTCTCCCACCGATCAAAACGTCTTATAAAATAATGTTACCAAGTGCCCTAGCTGTCTTGGTGTACCATTAACAGAGGCAGGGCCACAGTCAGAATCTGCAGCCACGGCAACAGGTAGTAGGCGTACAATACCGAGCGGTGAGCAGCCATTCACAGTGCGCAGCTGTTTGCCGGTCAACGCGCCGCTCCAGGATCTTGTACGGTTTCTTTAGACAGCGTAACATTCTTACCTGGCGTCGTGTCAGGGCTTCAGATGTAGCTGACAAAACCTGCAGCGTCAGCGGTCAGCCGTTTGTTGCTTGTCTTCCGTTCTGGTTTTCTTACCCAATGGAAACGCGAAACGTCTTCCTCTTCCTTCGTGCCACACTCTGATCGCCATCGAATGCACTGACGTCTATTATCCTATACCTGACTGTCACAGCGGTAGCCAGTACAAGATCTAATTACACTACAGGCCATTGAAATGGCTACACCACGAAGGTGGCGTGCTACAGACGCGAAATTAAACGCACAAGGTTGGCGCCGGTGGCGACACCTACAACGTGCTGACGTGAGGATAGTTGCCGACCGATTTCTCATACACAAACAGCAGTTGACCGGCGTTGCCTGGTGAAACGTTGTTGTGATGCCTCGTGTAAGGAGGGGAAATGCGTACCATCACGTTTCCGACTTTGATAAAGGTCGGATTGTAGCCTATCGCGATTGCGGTTTATCGTATCGCGACATTGCTGCTCGCGTTGGTCCAGATCCAATGACTGTTAACAGAATATCGAATCGGTGGGCTCAGGAGGGTAATACGGAACGCCGTGCTGGATCCCAACGGCCTCGTATCACTAGCAGTCGAGATGACAGGCATCTTATCCGAAAGGCTGTAACGGATCGTGCAGCCACATCTCGATCCCTGAGTCAACAGATGGGGACGTTTGCAAGATAACAACCATCTGCACGAACAGTTCGTCGACGTTTGCAGCAGCATGGACTATCAGCTCGGAGACCGTGGCTGCGGTTACCCTTGACGCTGAATCACAGACAGGAGCGCCTGCGATGGTGTACTCAACGACGAACCTGGGTGCACGAATGGCAAAACGTCATTTTTTCGGATGAATCCAGGTTCTGTTTGGGGTGGCCGAGCGTTTCTAGGCGCTTCAGTCCTGAACCGCGCGACCGCTACGGTCGGAGGTTCGAATCCTTACTCGGGCATGGATATGTGTGATGTCCTTTGGTTAGTTGGGTTTAAACATTTCTAAGTTCTAGGGGGCTGATGACCTTAGATGTTAGTCCCATAGTGCTCAGAGAGCCAGGTTCTGTTTATAGTATCATGATGGTCGCATTCGTGTTTGGCGACATCGTGGGGAACGCACATTGGCGTGATGGTATGGGGTGCCATTAGTTACACGTCTCGGTCACCTCTTGTTCGCATTGACGGCACTTTGAACAGTGGACGTAACATTTCAAATGTGTTACGACCCGTGGCTCTACCCTTCATTCGGTCCCTGCGAAAACCTACATTTCAGCAGGATAATGCACGACCGCATGTTGCAGGTCCTGTACGGGCGTTTCTGGATGCAGAAAATGTTCGACTGCTGGCCTGACCAGCACATTCTCCATATCTCTCACCAATTGAGATGGGTCTGGTTAATGGGTCTGGTCAATGGTGCCCGAGCAACTGACTCGTTACAAAACGCCAGTCACTACTGTTGATGAACTGTGGTATCGTGTTGTAGCTGCATGGGCAGCTGTACCTGTACACGCCATTCAAGCTCTGTTTGACTTACTGCCCAGGCGTATCAAGGCCGTTATTATGGGCAGAGGTGGTTGTTATGGGTACAGATTTCTGGGTACTGATTCAGGATCTATGCACCCAAATTGCGTGAAAATGTAATCACATGTCAGTTCTAGTATATTTGTCCAATGAATACCAGTTTATCATCTGCTTTTCTTCTTGGTGTAGCAATTTTAATGGCCAGTAGTGTATATCTCACTCACAAGATATTTCAAACTATTGCATTGGCAATGGCGACTTGAACGTTGTCTTTCCTACACAAGAACTGTATACACAAGAGAAACTACACCTACGCAACCAAAAATTCACAAGGATATAAAACTGTACAGAGAAGCAACAAAAATGGCTAAACCAACATCCATACCTATAACACGTTTAGGTACAATATCAACAAATTAAATGCACTAATGAAGAAGACAAGTATCCAATTCGTGCACGGAACCAATAACAATATCTAGCATAGACTTCAGTAAGGAAAAACAAAATTAACAATACACACAAACCCCGGCATACACAAAAAATCGAATGTGTGGATTGCAATGAATTTTACGAAGGACAGACAGAGCGCAATTCCGAAATAAGATATATCGAGAACACGCGAGAATTTATGAAAATAATTCATCTATATTCTTCAGCTACTTAAAGAACGATATCCACAACGCAAAAATTGCTCTGAGCATTATGCGACTTAACTTCTGAGGTCATCAGTCGCCTAGAACTTAGAACTAATTAAACCTAACTAACCTAAAGACATCACACACATCCATGCCCAAAGCAGGATTCGAACGTGCGACCGTAGCGGTCGCTCGGCTCCAGACTGTAGCGCCTAGAACCGCAAGGCCACTCCGGCCGGCTAACCACAAAGCACAACGAATGTAGTTAGCAATGAAAATTTTACGCATATTACCTAAGATTTAACAACGAACGTACTTGAAGAGATAGCGAACTACCAACACAAAATACAACGCACTGGTAACATTTTAAATGAACAAACAGATTTAAACCATGTGCATTGCATACAAAATTTTATTAAATTCCTAACCAAATGTAACGGATAGACAGAATGAACTACCCACAGACAAATCGATTACAAAGATGATACATACAGCGCAAAACGATAACATCAACAGACCCTAGCAACTGCAACCATATAGCATCTTTGGCAAGCTGCCCGACTATCATAATCGTTTACGAAGTCCAGTTTCCCTGGTGTGTTGTACAAACGCTCGGCATCTCCTTCTGTCTTCATACATATTCTGTACCAGGACAGCTTGCCATTTGTGTGCTTTCTCCTCCACATCTGATCTTATAGTCTATATCCAGCGTTTTCTTTGTCTTTCTCGTGGTCTTCTCCCTAAGGGGCTCAGGTTGAAATACATTTTGGCAGGTCTTTGGCCGTTCATTCTCATTATGTGCCCATACCACTGAAGCCTGCGTTTCTTTATGACAGTGGCAACAGGAAACTCAGTAGCAACTACTTTTCTCTTCACCTCATTCCTGATTTTGTCCTTACTAGTTGTTTGGTTCACTGTTCTAATGAATCTCATTTCTGTTGCCTGAATTCTGCTGAGGACTTTGTTTAGTAGGGTGAACTTTTCTAAACCATACGTTAGGATTGGTAGGAAATATAAAAGGTCGCTTTTGCTTTTCGTGGCATTTTATTTCCCCAGAGAAGATTGCTGATTTGACTGTGAAAGTTTGATGCATTCTGTGTCCTGCGTATTTCCTGCTTGATGGTGTTGTCTTTCGAGAATCTGTCCAACTATCAGTCTGTCAAATCTGACGTTAAAACGTCAAATTATAAAAATTACTGTAAAGAACAATTAAAAGCCGGCCGCAGTGGCCGAGCGGTTCTAGGCGCTTCAGTCTGGAACCACTCTACCGCTACGGTCGCAGGTTCGAATCCTGCCTCAGGAAAGGATGTGTGTGATGTCCTTAGGTTAGTAGGGTTTAAGTAGTTCTAAGTTCTAGGGGACTGATGATCTCAGATGTTAAGTCCCATAATGTTCAGAGCCATTTGAACCATTTTGAACAATTAAAAACAGCAGCAAACCAAAAACCAGCATATAGCATAAAAGTCCTATATCTACACCACGTTACAGTACAATACAGAGTGAAGGCGACCACTGATGATACATGGACGTAAGTACCAAATTTATATATTCGAAAATAAGATTAACCAACATTATAATTAAATTAAAATAATGTAACTTTTGAAGATGATCGGCAGAGGGCAATCTAACCGAAATGGATCCATCACGATAAAAACATTAACCTATTATAGCAGCAATGTGTCTCTAAGACAACTGGGATTCATATATCACTCTGATCCATTGATCAAATATGATGCTGCAGTCTGGCATGGTATGACTGCAGTCAATGAAACGCGTCGCACGGCATTCAGATCTCTACACGCGGACAATGTGCCTTTGTGAATTGGTTACCAGCTGTATAAGAAAACGTGGGTGCCTGAAGAACTAGCTATGTCGATTCTGCCCACAGAGGCCAAGGCTGCCAGTAGAATTCATATTTCTGGAGTAAACATTATGAGCGGGAGGGTGTCTCTCGTTTCCCATAAGCGGGACATCAATCATCTATCAGTCTGCTGAATCGTGTGATAAATAAACTGTCGAATATTCAGCGTCGTTTCGGCAGCTTGTCCTAATAAGACGTTCGTCAGAATGAATCGGTCTCAAGGCATTTTCCCAGGAACATAGCTATACCGACTTAAGTTTGTGAGTGGCGGGTTTGGAAGCGTGTTGTAGTAAATGTCCGTTACCCATGATTGTACTAGCCCTTGAACATGATCAACATCTACACCTACATGGTTACTCTGCAGGTCACACTTAAGTGCCTGGCAGAGGGTTCATCGAACCATTTTCATACTACTTCTCTACCATTCCACTCTCGAATGGCGCGTGGGAAAAAGGAACACCTAAATCTTTCCGTTCGAGCTTTGATTTCTCTTATTTTATTATGATGATCATTTCTCCCTACGTAGGTAGGAGTCAACAAAATATTTTCGCATTCGGAAGAGAAAGTTGATGATTGAAATTTCGTAAATAGATCTCGCCGCAAAGAAAACCGCCTTTGCTTCAGAGCTGCCACCCCAACTCGCGTATCATATCAGTGACACTCTCACCCTCTATTGCGCGATGACATGAAACGAGCTGCCCTTCTTTGCACATTTTCGATGTCCTCCGTCAATCTTACCTGGTAAGGAACCCATACCGCGTAGCAATATTCCAGTAGAGGACGGACAAGTGTAATGTAGGCTGTCTCTTTAGTGGGTTTGTCTGCCAACAAAGCGCAGTCTGTGTTCCGCCTTCCCCACAATATTACCTTGTGGTCTTTCCAATTTAAGTTGCTCGTAATTGTAGTTCCTAGATATTTAGTCGAATTGACAGTCCTTAGATTTGTGCGATTTATCGTATACCCAAAATTTATTGGATTTCTTTTAGTATCCATGTGGATGACTTCGCACTAGTCTTTGTTTAGTGCCAATTGTCACTTTTCGCACCGTACAGAAATTCTCCCTAGATCGTTTTGTAACTGGAATTGATCGTCTGATGATTTTACTAGACGGTAAATTACAGCGTCATCTGCAAACAACCTAAGGGGGCTGCTCAATTATCACCTAGATCATTTATATAGATCAGGAACAGCAGAGGGCCTATGACACTACCTTGAGGAACGCCAGATATCACTTCTACTCGATGATTTACCGTCAAACGAATGTATGAAGAAAGTGGTACGCACAACGTTCCAGGTATAAATGTCACTGTGGTAATATTGTTTTCCGTTTACTTTATGATATGATAGAATCAGGCCATATTAATCCCATGTCAAGTATGACCCGTAAAATTTCGTTTTATTCAGCACAGGTAAAGTGACATCTCGTAATGAAATGCGTGAACTGGTCGTTCATATAATTTTATAGCTGAAGTTAACTAATGAAAAATACTCATTCCAGAAATGTTTTCGCAAATTGTGAGTACGGTAGCACCACAGCTGTAAAATTTACTAGAGAAAATGAAAATTTGCGCTGTACCAGAACTGGAACCAGGATTTTCCGCTTTACGCGAGCGGTCACCTTTATCGCTTCGGCTGTCTGAGCATGCTTCTCGGACAGACTCAAACTTCCATATGTCCCAATGTCTGCCACCCATAGTGCTCGCACAATTACGTGATTCCCCCACACGGAGAGACTATTTAATTTCCTAGTCACACTGCTTTGATTTGGTATGAAATACCTTAGTGCAGTGTCTTTATTTGACATTCGTAAAATCTTCTCGGGTGATCAGCCGAGTAAAGGCGTCGTCTTCTCGCAACGTTTCGAAGGGTTTCGCACCCATCATCTTCAAGCGAAGATGATGGGTACGAAACCCTTCGAAACGTTGCGAGAAGACGACGCCTTTACTCGGCTGATCACCCGAGAAGATTTCACGAATGGAATACGCCGAGAAAGTCTCAAATCACATCTTTATTTGACAGTTTCTGTAACGTTCGATGCAATGTTCCTTCGGAGATGCATGCGTGTCCGCAAGGTCCATTGCACGGAACGTTACCATAGTCGCAGTTCGCAAATACATTTGAGAGTTAATACGGCTATAAATCGTAAGCAGTGTCTGTTGTTGCTTCGGACATGCATGCATGTGTGAAGGAACAATGCATCGAACTGTATAGACACTGCATTAATGAAAAAACTCGATATTGATAGGCGTTATCACCAAACCGCCGTGTAAGCACACAAATAACTATGTCTAAAATCAGGGAAAGAAATTCACCTCCCCAATGTGCAGAGAATCGGCATAGAGAACCTAGATACTGTGGAGTTTTAACTCACAGTGAAAAGATGTCGTCTGTATCCTGTACGTAGAGTAAAAACAGAAGTGGGCTAATGATGAAACCTTGGGGAAATCATATCGGCGATATGTTGTGTTGCTATGGAAAATGTTTTTCTGCCATGTTACTTCTATTGAAATATGTGTTTTAAGTTCCAGAATTTTTGTGACTGTGTTTTGGACTTTGCTGTATGACAAATGCCTTGTTACTACGCCTTTTTCGTATGGAAGAAACGAAAATTAGCGTAATGCGTCTCCTTGAGATTTGGATTGTATGAGACTTAACACGTATTTGGACTGAAAAAGAGTGGGGACAAGTAATGGGCGTGTCCCTTTAAACGAAAAATCCCAAAATTGACATGAGGCACTTAGGGAAGTCAGCGAAAAGTTAAATCTGGATGGCCAGATGTGATGTTGAACTTGGTACTCCTGAATGCGAATCTAGTGCTGGGTCAGTGCGTCACATTGCTTGATTTGTGGGCACCTGTAAAGATATATTTGGGTATTTAAAGGGGGCACAGCGGTTCAAAGTCCCATAGTAAACTAGTAGTGACGAGTGTTTCACCAAATATGTGAAAGTCACATTATGACAGCATTGCTGGGAATTAGGTTCACAATATCTACCACGTGTGTCACAAAGACTTCACGTTTTTGCTTCTTGGAAAAAAGTAAATCAAGATTTCACTTGTATCATTCCCAATATTACCTTTGTTTACAATGTTCATGGTAAACCGTAAAAAAAAGAAACACTTATGCGTGTAAAACCTGTTCGATGTAAGAGGAATCTTATTTGCTAACACAATCGGGTTAAAAACATTGCCGGCCGAAGTGGCCGCGCGGTTCTGGCGCTGCAGTCTGGAACCGCGAGACCGCTACGGTCGCAGGTTCGAATCCTGCCTCGGGCATGGATGTGTGTGATGTCCTTAGGTTAGTTAGGTTTAACTAGTTCTAAGTTCTAGGGGACTAATGACCTCAGCAGTTGAGTCCCATAGTGCACAGAGCCATTTGAACCATTAAAAACATTGTAACGGAGTAGAACATTTTCGAACTGGGGTTGGTACCACTAAGGTTCCGTCAAAGGGTTACACACTTCTATGAGCGACAGTGTGACTAAGTTATACTTTTGTATTGGGATAACCGTCGTAACATACTTACAATTGAGGTGGCATATCTTTAACAGAACATTTCTACCACTGATTATTTTTCGGTTGCTGGTCTCTAATAAATCAGTCAGATGGTTGAAAGTTCGTTCCATTTGAGAGCAACGCTCGATTAATACCGGATCTAGAACGACAGATCAGGGTTCTTTTCGAAGTTATCAGTTCCATTCAGCATGAATAATGTAAGGTCGACTGTGTTTGAAAATTGTTTGATAAAGTATCTGTCTGACAGATTACGCCAAGGCGAAAGACGTAATTTCGTCTCCATAGACGCAAGCAACATAATTTATCTGACAATTGAGGCGACATTAAATGAAGCGCTTATCTGCAAGTAGGTTGCAGCTAAGGTCGGGGGAAAGGAAGGGGGTCAGAAGGGAGGAAGTGATACAACATTTTTAACTAATAACGCATAATATGGTACTTACTTAAAGCTATACGGGCTGAACATTAACAGAATCGACAAACAGCAGAACCGCATTACTGACTGAAAAAGCGGGGAAAAAAGTCCTATTAACATGTGTTCGGAAATGAACGGTGTGCGTGCAGCGAAAATAAATTGTCCCGGAACGCACAACACAGTACAGAGCTGAATCGCATCCACTTCACCCCAGATGTTGAAAGTGCTACTAACCCTATCACCTGCAGCCCCACGAAGGGATTGCATACGATAGGGATAGTAGCGGTTGTCGTGCAGTGTACACACAATCGCATTTTGGCTTACACATTGTTGGAGGTCTACTTGCCTAGAGCTTGTACTGTGCTTCGTCTCAATGAATTGTGGATCCCGGTTCTCCAAATTTGCTGTACGCAGTCCACCACCTCCCTGCCGTCTGTCTGCAAGGACCCCTGATCACACAAACAGGCAAAAAGGGTTTGAAATGTTGTGTGTCGTGGTTGGTGTCTGTGTGGGAGCTTGTTTTGGTATACCCTTGCTCCCTCTCAACCGTTTCCGTCTGCTTGGCCGTACTCATCTCGCCTTGTTCCCGACATGACCATTTTTTGATACAGTTTTTGCAACCTTTAGCTGAAGAGCGGTTTTTGTCCGCTGCCAGCCCGCCCCCCCCAATGTGGGGAATTGAAATACACTACTGGCCATTAAAGGAAGCGTGATAGGACCTTTATTGTTTACAATATACATAAATGACTTAGTTGACAACATCGGTAGCTCCGTGAGGCTATTTGCAGATGACACGGTTGTCTACAAGAAAGTAGCAACATCAGAAGACTCGTACGTACTCCAGGAAGACCTGCAGAGGATTAATGAATGGTGCGACAGCTGGCAGCTTTCCCTAAACGTAGATAAATGTAATATAATGCGCATACATAGGGGCAGAAATCCATTCCAGTACGATTATGCCATAGGTGGTAAATCATTGGAAGCGGTAACGACCGTAAAATACTTAGGAGTTACTATCCGGAGCGATCTGAAGTGGAATGATCACATAAAACAAATAGTGGGAAAAGCAGGCGCCAGGTTGAGATTCATAGGAAGAATTCTAAGAAAATGTGACTCATCGACGAAAGAAGTAGCTTACAAAACGCTTGTTCGTCCGATTCTTGAGTATTGCTCATCAGTATGGGACCCTTACCAGGTTGGATTAATAGAAGAGATAGACATGATCCAGCGAAAAGCAGCGCGATTCGTCATGGGGACATTTAGTCAGCGCGAGAGCGTTACGGAGATGCTGAACAAGCTCCAGTGGCGGACACTTCAAGAAAGGCGTTACGCAATACGGAGAGGTTTATTATCGAAATTACGAGAGAGCACATTCCGGGAAGAGATGGGCAACATATTACTACCGCCCACATATATCTCGCGTAATGATCACAACGAAAAGATCCGAGAAATTAGAGCAAATACGGAGACTTACAAGCAGTCGTTCTTCCCACGCACAATTCGTGAATGGAACAGGGAAGGGGGGATCAGATAGTGGTACAATAAGTACCCTCCGCCACACACCGTAAGGTGGCTCGCGGAGTATAGATGTAGATGTAGATGTAGAATTGCTACACCACGAAGATGACGTGCTACAGACGCGAAATTTAACGGACAGGAATAAGATGCCGTTATATGCAAATGATTACGTTTTCAGAGCATTCACACAAGGTTGGCGCCGGTGGCGACACCTACAACGTGCTGACATGAGGAAAGTTTCCAACCGATTTCTCATACACAAACAGCAGTTGACCGGCGTTGCCTGGTGAAACGTTGTTGTGAAGCCTCGTGTAAGGAGGAGAAATGCGTACCATCACGTTTCCGACTTTGATAAAGGTCGGATTGTAGCCTATCGTGATTTCGGTTTATCGTATCGCGACATTGCTGCTCGCTTTGGTCGAGATCCAGTGACTGTTAGCAGATTGTGGAATCGGTGGGTTCAGGAGGGTAATACGGAACTCCGTGCTGGATCCCAACGGCCTCGTATGATTAGCAGTCGAGATGACAGGCATCTTATCCGCATGGCTGTAACGGATCGTGCAGCCACGTCTCGATCCCTGAGTCAACACATGGGGACATTTGCAAGACGACAACCATCTGCACGAACAGTTCGACGTCGTTTGCAGCAGCATGGACTATCAGCTCGGAGACCATGGCTGCGGTTACCCTTGATGCTGCATCACAGACAGGGGCGCCTGCGATGGTGTACTCAACGACGAACCTGGGTGCACGAATGGCAAAACATCATTTTTTCGGATGAATCCGGGCTCTGTTTACAGCATCATGATGGTCGCATCCGTGTTTGGCGACATCGCGGTGAACGCACATTGGAAGCGTGTATTCGTCATTGCTATACTGGCGTATCACCCGGCGTGATGGTATGGGGTACCATTGGTTACACGTCTCGGTCACCTTTTGTTCGCATTGACGGAACTTTGAACAGTGGACGTTACATTTCAGATGTGTTACGACCCGTGGCTCTACCCTTCATTCGATCCCTGCGAAACCCTACATTTCAGTAGGATAATGCACGACCGCATGTTGCAGGTCTTGTACGGGCCTTTCTGAATACAGAAAATGTTCGACCGATGCCCTGGGCAGCACATTCTCCAGATCTCTCACCAATTGAAAACGTCTGGTCAATGGTGGCCGAGCAACTGGCTCATCACAATACGCCAGTCACTTCTCTTGATGAACTGTGGTATCGTGTTGAAGCTGCATGGGCAAATGTACCTGTACACGCCATCCAAGCTCTGTTTGACTCAATTCCCAGGCGTATCAAGGCCGTTATTACGGCCAGAGGTGGTTGCTCTGGGTACTGATTTCTCAGGATCTATGCACCCAAATTGCGTGAAAATGTAATCACATGTCAGTTCTAATATAATAAATTTTTCCAGTGAATACTTGTTATCATCTGCATTTCTTCTTGGTGTAGGAATTTTAATGGCCAGTAGTGTAACAACAAAGAAAAAAAGTTTTCGGTGATGGTATTCCGGTTGCTATGGGTTTATTTATCGATTGTCATTTTTTATTTGTAAATCAATGTTGCTGCTTGGAGATAGGGAGCGGACCTGTAGAGTTACAAAATCGAATGTAAGTGGAGGAATCTGAAGATATTGGAGGTATTCTACTGTCTGACTTTAACAGAGGTGACAGCAGGTGGGAAGTGTGGAACATTTCCGCCTTGTATGGGGGTAATGGCATTGAACAGAGCACGGAAAGAAAACTTTTTCTCGTATTGAGGAGAGTCATTTCAAATTAGCGACTTCCATGTTCAGAAAGACTTACTGGGGTTATGAAGATCGTTTGAATGCATTAATCCACAATGATCCATGTCAGTGAACGCGAGAACTGGCAAATGCGACAAACTGTGATAATTCCATTATCGCGCGATACTGCATTTAATCGGGAAATTTTAAAAATCAGGTTTATGGGTACGGCATGCTCTAAGCCAAAAGCACAAAAATCAGCGGGTGGCTAAACGTGTATTTCTCCTTGCTCTTCTTCAATTGGCTCGTGAACGTCACCGGCCATTCTGTCCTGTTTGTTACTTGCGACGAGAAATGGTGTCTCTATGCTAACATAAAGAAAAGAAAGAAATGGTTGAGTCCAAACAAAGCAGCAACTCCCAGTATAAAGACTTGCGTGCATCCATAAAGGATAATACACACATCAAAAAAAGTTTTGCATCACCTTGGTTCCAAGAGTTCCAGAGCCCGTATAGAAAATTGGAAAAGAGATCAACATGAAGATAATTTCCGCCCTTTTTATTGCTCATGAAAACTACACATTGCATGTTGTACCACCATACAGGGAGACCTTCAGAGATGGTGGTCCAGATTGCTGTACACATCGGTACCTCTAATACCTAGTAGCACGTCCTCTTGCATTGACGTATGCCTGTATTCATCATGGCATGCTATCCAGTTCATCAAGGCACTGTTGGTCCAGATTGTCCCACTCCTCAACGGCGATTCGGCGTAGATTCCTCAGAGTGGTTGGTGGGTCACGCGTCCATAAACAGCCCTTTTCAATCTAACCCAATCATGTTCGTTAGGATTCATGTCTGGAGAACATGCTGGCCACTCTAGTCGAGCGACGTAGTTATCGCCGGTCGGTGTGGCCGAGCGGTTCTTGGCGCTTCAGTATGGAACCGCGTCGAAGGTTCGAATCCTGCCTCGGGCATGGCTGTGTGGGATGTTCCTAGGTTAGTTAGATTTAAGTAGTTCTAAGTTCTAGGGGACTGATGACCTCAGATATTAAGTCCCATAGTGCTCATAGCCATTTGAACAATTTTTTGATGTCGTTATCCTGAAGGAAGTCATTCACAAGATGTGCACGATGGGGGCGCGAATTGTCGTCCATGAAGACGAAAGCCTTGCCAATATGCTGCCAAAGTGGTTGCACTGTCGGTCGTAGGATGGCATTCACGTATCGTACAGCCGTTACAGTGCCTTCCATGACCACCAGCGGCGTACGGCGGCCCCACATAATGCCACCCTAAAACATCAGGGAACTTCCACCTTGGTGCACTCGCTGGACAGTGTGTCTAAGGCATTCAGCCTGACCGGGTTGTCTCCAAACACGTCTCCGACGATTGTCTGGTTGATGGCATATGCGACACTCATCGGTGAAGATAACGTGATGCCAATCCTGAACAGTCCCTTCGGCATGTTTTTGGGTCCATCTTTACCGCGCTGCATGGTATCGTGGTTGCAAAGATAAACGTCACATTGGACGTTGGGAGTGAAATTGCGCATCATGCAGCCTATTACGCACACTTTGAGTCGTCACACGACGTCCTGTGTCTGCACGAAAAGCATTATTCAACATGGTGGCGTCGCTGTCAGGGTTCCTCCGAGCCATAATCCTTAGGTAGCGGTCATCCACTGCAATAGTAGCCCTTGAGCGGCCTGAGCGAGGCATGTCATCGACAGTTGCTGTCTCTCAAATGGTTCAAATGGCTCTGAGCACTAAGGGACTTAACTTCTGAGGTCATCAGTCCCCTAGAACTTAGAACTACTTAAACCTAACTAACCTAAGGACATCACACACGTCTATGCCCGAGGCAGGATTTGAACCTGCGACCGTAGCAGCAGCGCGGATCCAGACTGAAGCGCCTAGAACCGCTCGGCCTCCGCGAACGGCTCCTGTCTCTCTGTATCTCCTGCATGTCCGAACAACATCACTTTGGTCCACTCTAAGACGCCTGGACACTTCCCTTGTTGAGAGCCCTTCCTGGCGCAAAGTAACAATGCGGACGCTATCGAAGCGTGGTATTGACCGTCGAGGCATGGTTGAACTATAGGCAACACGAGCCGTGTACCTCCTTCCTGGTGGAATGACTGGAACTGATCGGCTGTCGGACCCCCTCCGTCTAATAGGGCTGCTCATACATGGTTGTTTACATCTTTGGGCGGGTTTAGTGACATCTTGGAATAGTCAGAGGGACTGCGTCTGTGATACAAGTTCCATAGTCAATGTCTGTCTTCAGGAGTCTTGGAACCGGTATGACACAAAACTTTTTTGATGTGTGTATTATGCATCTGGTGGAACAGCGGCGGTGTGGTCTACTACGAATTGTTTTCCCGAGGTGCAGCCATCACTGCTGACATTTATTGTCAATGGCTGAGACGTCTTGTAGACGCAGTTCAAGAAAAACGACCAGGAAGACTGAGTAAGGAGACGCTACTCCACAATAACGCCCACACGCATTGTGATGGAAAAAAGTCACTATACAGGAGCTGGGTTAAGAAGTCATTCCTCTCCCATGTTATGTATCTGACCTTGTGCCCTTGGATTTTCGCCTTGTCCGCTGTCTATCGCACAACTTTCAAGGAACTTCCTTCCCATATGAAAATGTTGTCCGAACGGTTCTTCACATCAAAACCAAGTAATTTCTACAGTCGCGGAATTGAAAAGTTACTCCAGCGTTGGCAGACTGTTGTAAATAGTGAAGGAGAATATATTGTTGACGACTAAAGTCTCTATTACGTCCATCATTTGTGTTTGTTAAACTTCCGTAAAAATGCTACGAACTTATACACCAACCTAATACATAGTGCAGACATTTGTGACGAGTATTTCAAGGCTGTCTCTTACGTAGCGCGTTGTTGATGCAAGTAGAGAGCGAAACACAGGTGTCGACATACTGCTTATTCCTCTCAAATAGGAGCAGGGGAGCTGTTGGATTTAATGTCCCAATCAGACGAAAAGTCCACCATCAACGTTCTTGCATGCTCACGTTCTAGGGGAGACAGTTTAGATATTTAGCCCAGGATATTGCGCACACACTGGGGATCGTGAACGTCTCACACCTTTGCCGCTGCCCATATGCATACGATATGAATTTCTCATAACGCCGAGGTTAGAACCGGTTGCCTCAAAGTCTGAAATACGCAGAAGAGAACACAAACAGCCACAGTCGTTCACACACGATTCCGCTAGCACGTCCGTTCCGATTCAAGTGCCGGCCGGGGTGGCCGAGCGGTTCTAGGCGCTACAGTCTGGAACCGAGCGACCGCTAAGGTCGCAGGTTTGAATCCTGCCTGGGTCATGGATGTGTGTGATGTCCTTAGGTTAGTTAGGTTTAAGTAGTTCTAAGTTCTATGGGACTGATGACCTCAGAAGTTAAGTCCCGTTGTGCTCAGAGCCATTTGAACCGATTCAAGTTTTGTGTGCTTGGCGTTATTCAGTGCGATATCACAACTAAGTGCTCCCACTAGAGATAAACTAAATATTAGTGTCTGGTCATATTTTACTTGTAATTAGTTAAGATTTGGAGAATAATGTGTAGTATGTAAAATGTTACAAACAATGCTGTGCCAAATAAACACGAATACACTGGTGTGCAAAACTTAAGGTCAAAAGTTAACTTTAGCATGACGTGTCACTGTCAAGTAACATAGCAGTGTGAAACTAGAGCTATACACACAAAGAACTACTGGAGTGTAGTACAGAAAGTAACTGAAAGAATTACGCAATTATACCAATTATACGGACAAAAATGACATCACGTGTTCCCACTGTAAGTAGGCCTCCAAACGCTTTATACGGTCTTCGACAGTCTCATTGACTTTATGATGAGTTAAGTAGGCTGCTTAGGTTTTTATGTTGGTAACGTCACGTACCGCTCTGTATGAAAATCACTGACCGTGCTGTGTGCAATCTGTGGCTGGTTGGCATTCGTTACTCGAACTACTGCAATACAGCGAGCGCCAGTACTGCCAGCTAAATAAAAGATTCTAACTACTGAAGGCACTAACTACTGATAGGCGTAGTTAGCAAATGAAAGATTTTGATAGAGAATAAACAATGTATTTACCTTAATAACGTTCAAAAGTCATTATATATATATATATTTTGAACGTTATTAAGGTTATATATATATATATATATATATATATATATATATATATATATATATATATATATATATATAACCTTAATAACGTTCAATATATATATATATATATATATATATATATATATATATATAATGACTTTTGAACGTTATTAAGGTAAATACATTGTTTATTCTCTATCAAAGTCTTTCATTTGCTAACTACGCCTATCAGTAGTTAGTGCCTTCAGTATTTTGAACGTTATTAAGGTTATATATATATATATATATATATATATATATATATATATATATATATATATAACCTTAATAACGTTCAAAATATACATATATATATAATTACTTTTGAACGTTATTAAGGTTATATATATATATATATATATATATATATATATATATATATATATATATATAACCTTAATAACGTTCAAAATATATATATATATATATAATGACTTTTGAACGTTATTAAGGTAAATACGTTGTTTATTCTCTATCAAAGTCTTTCATTTGCTAACTACGCCTATCAGTAGTTAGTGCCTTCAGTAGTTAGAATCTTTTATTTAGCTGGCAGTACTGGCGCTCGCTGTATTGCAGTAGTTCGAGTAACGAAGATTTTTATGATGTAAGTGATTCATGAAAGGTATAGGTTATTGTTAGTCAGGGCCATTCTTCTGTAGGGATTATTGAAAGTCAGACTGCGTTGCGGCTAAAAAATATTGTGCGTCAGTTTAGTGATGATCAGAATAAGTACAGAGAGAACTGTCTGAGTACGTTCAATTTTGCTCAGCTGTTTGAAAATCAAGTAACGTAAGAGTTTTTCCAGAACTGTAATTCTTAATTTTTCAAAGGGAACGTTTCACCACCTCTCGCCATATGAGGGTAGGTAATGCACCCAGGAACACATGATCGTTTTGGTGGTTCAGGTATTACGGTGCGCGGAGGCATAACTTCCGAGACCGAGCACAGAACACTAACAGGTCAAACGTTATTGTGATAGTGTACTCCTTACGAATGTACATCTTTTCAGGGTTGCATTCGGCCTAGACTTCACCTTTATGGATGACTTCGTATCGAACTACACGGGTGGAGGAGCCCTTGGAATGAGAGAATATTCAGCGGATGTAATGGCCTGCACGTTCGCCCGACTTAAAATCCATGGGACAGAGCGAAAGAACAGACACCATATATATAATACAGGTGAGGACGGCCAATGATCCCTTCACTGCAGATGCACACCAGGCTCGAACCCTACATTAATAGTTTTTCTGGTAAAGAAGAAACTGCCACGTGACTGTATATTATTGTATTTTTCTTCTGTACTGTCTAGATTTCGATTTTTATGCCATTATCGAGTACAATGCTGAAAGTTCTTAGACCATTAACACGTCATATCTGGTGTCAGCCCGAAACAGTGTGGATAAGTTGAGAATTCGGGTCTGGCGGGAGGCGTGCTACGGTAGTCCACGAAGTTGTGCTGACCACTGTGTCCGGATGGCGCAGTAATCATTGCATCTGCCTTACTAATCAGGAAAATTATATGATCTACTGAATGGAATGAACAGTCTAATGACTACAGAATGTGGATTGAGACTAAATAGAGGAAAGACGAAAGTAATGAGAAGTAATAGAAATGAGAACAGCGAGAAACTTAACATCAGGACTAACGGTCACGAAGCAGGTGAAGCTAAGGGATTCTGCTACTTAGGCAGTAAAATAGCCAATGATGGACGGAGCAAGGAGGACATCAAAAGCAGACTAGCAATGGCAAAGAGGGCATTCCTGGCGAAGAAAGTCCACTAGTATCAAACGTAGCGCTTAATTTGAGGAAATTTCTGAGAATGTACGTTTGGAGCATAGCATCGTACGGTAATGAAACATGGAGTTTGGGAAAACCAGAACAGAAGAGAAACAAAACATTTGAGATGTGGTGCTACAGACGAATGTTAAAAATTAGGTAGACTGATTAGGTAAGAAACGAGGAGGTTCTGCGCAGAATCGGAGAGGAAAGGAATATGTGGAAAATACTGAAAAGGAGGACAGGAGGATAGGACATCCGTTAAGACATCAGGGAATGTCTTCCATGGTACTAGAAGGAGCTGTAGAGGGCAAAAACTGTAAGGAAGACAGAGATTGGAATACATCCAGCAAATAATTGAGGACATCGATTACAAGTGTTACTCTGAGATGGAGAAGTTAGCGCAGGAAAGGAATTAGTGGTGGGCCGCATAAAAAAAAGTAGAAATCACAAAAGATGATCAGGTTCACACATACACACACACACACACACACACACATTCCGCACTCCGTCTTCAGGCCACGAGTGGCCTAACGGGACCATCCGACCGCCGTGTCATCCTCAGTGGAGGATGCGGATAGGAGGGGCGTGGGGTCTGCACACCGCTCTCCCGGTCGTTATGATGGTATTCTTGACCGAAGCCGCTACTATTCGGACGAGTAGCTCCTCAATTGTCATCACGAGGCTGAGTGCACCACGAAAAATGGCAAAAGCGCATGGCGGCCTGGATGGTCTCCCATCCAAGTGATTTCCGATATGATTACGGGCGCACGACGAGAAGAATAAACAGACTTTTGGTAAGAGCTGATGGTAGGGTTCAAGTGTGGCGCAGACATCACGAAGCCATGGAACCGAGTTGACAACAAGGTACTGTGCAAGCTGGTGGTGGCTCCATAATGGTGGGCTGTTGTGGCGTCTGCGTCTCCTTAGAGTTGACACCACTCGGTGGTGATGGCTGTCCCGGTCGGTATGACATGGAACGGCGTCCGTCGCTCACGACAACGCCATCCTGTAACTAGTAGAAAAACACAAACTCCTCACGTAGTTTGATCATATTTCAGATACCGTCTTTCGTGATTAATGTGAATATTTCGATAGAGCAGCGCGTCAGAATGTGTAAGCCGCTCCTGATTCTTCACTGATAAACACGGCAATTGCACCACTCGATGACGCGATGACTCCCTTGACTTGAAATGATGACCACCAGTTTTCTTTTGTTGTGAGTCCGCGACAGACTTTTCAGCTTGCGCGAACTGGTTAACTGTAGTTCTTCTTTTCATTGTGCCGGGTTAGATAATGGCTGTTGAATATTAATAATATAAAGTCTTGAATCTTCAATCCCTCACCCAAGTCGTGGCCATATTATGGAATTGCGAGGATGTTAAGTTGATGAATTGTTATTCCGTCGTCAAGACGTCGCTACGTCGCGTGTTCAGTAACTACACGACGAAATTTCAGAGATAACATATACTTAAGCAATGTTCAGAATGCGACGTAATCTTGGGACAAATCGATGACTGTTCACTGTTAAATAACAAAATGGTTAAAATGGCTCTGAGCACTATGGGATTTAACATCTGAGGTCATCAGTCCCCTAGAACTTAGAACTAATTAAGCCTAACTAACCTAAGGACATCACACACATCCATGCCCGAGACAGGATTCGAATCGACCGTAGCAGTCGCGCGGTTCCGGACTGAAGCGCCTAGAACCGCTGGGCCAGACGGCCGGCCTGTTAAATAACCATGAATTCACTTTTCACTTCATAATATTCTAATAGTTAATTAATTTTCAGTAATACACTTGATAATGTATATTCAGTTATGTAGGCGACACGAAGTATTAAAGTCTGAATCCAATTTTATTTTTCCTTGTAATTAATTGTCCCTACGCTAAGCACGCACACCGATTTCTCACTCAGGTAATTGCTTCCGTTTGCATCAGTAATCTTGTCGTTAACGACAACTTCTGACAACTCGGCGCAATTGTACGTTTTTGTGTTTGCGTTTGTCTGTTACCTATTCGAGACTAATAATTATTTTCTGTTTGCGATCTTTCTTTTGCAATGTCCTTGAATGTGCTTATTCAGTATCACGAAGGGTAAGTCCCATCACAAATCTCACACGGTTTATATTCTTCGCGAATCTCCGTATCCCGTTATCTCGCTAACGGTAAAGATGACTTTGCTTTTGTATGACTTCTGAGTAATAGTTCAGTCTATATCGCAAAACTTTCGAACTTCCGATTAGCTTAAAACAGTCTAGTAGCCCTTACATGCATGCTACTATAGCAATAGTACCAGAGAACGAGTATTTTCATTTAAAAAACCTACCTGTTGCCATCTGTTCGTCTAAAATTGTGAGCCATATGTTTTTGACTATTACAGCGCCATCTATCACAAAGCGAAAAAAATGGTCCAACTAAAACATTCATATTTATGTACGTACTACACGAATATATAATAAAAATGGGGGTTCCTATTTAAAAAAAAACGCAGTTGATATCCCTTTGACCTATGGCAGCGCGATCTAGCGGGCCAACCATAGCGCCATCTGGTTTCCCCTTTCAAGCTAGACAAGTTTCGTTGTTTGTAGTTTCTTCGTTTGACGCTTATTTCGTGAGATATTTGGCGCGGTCACGATCAATGGACCACCCTGTATATGTTACCTCGACAAATGTATTTCCGAAGTTGTATTACTCTACATTAATCATTCATTGGCGTTAGGGACCCGCGGAGTGGCTGCGCGGTTTGAGGCACCATGTCACAGCTTGCGCGGCCCTCCCGCCGGAGGTTCGAGTCCTCCCTCGGGCATGTGGGTGTTGTGCGTTGTTTTTAGCGGAATTTAGTTTCAGTTAGTTTAAGTAGTGTTTAAGTCTAGGGAACAATGATCCCAGCAGTTTTGTCCCTTAGGAATTCACACACATTTGAACATTTTCTTGGTTTGAGGATTTTCTTCGGTGTGTAAGCATTCTGTAAGCATGTGCCTCATTTGGGACTCTGTACAGCCTGAAATACACATTTTTTGTGTTCTCTGCATTAAAACACTCAGTTTAGGATGTGGTGTCCTATAATTTTTCCATAGAAATTTGGGACACATTGTGTGTGTGTGTGTGTGTGTGTGTGTGTAGGATACAGCTTTCTGTGACGCATTAGTGTGCACCTGTACTCAGAACAAGGTTTTTCCGAATCTACTTTTCACTATCGTCCACAGTACCGCTTAGAACAACTCAGGTCCTGTGAGTCACGATGTCCACGACACGTCTAAAAAACTCGCTAACGCGAACATTGTTATCGTCTGGATGAACTACTGCAAATGAAAAAAACAGGGCGAAAAGAACTTTGTACGCCGGTCGTGTTTTATCAGCTGTTGCTCGTAGCTATCGTTTTTGCTGCGTTTCCTTATAGGAAGTCTTGCTTTTCTCCCGCTTTGAGATAGTAAGTCCCAGCTTGAGTCAATCTTTTCTATGACGCATAGAACGTGACGAATCACCACATTACCCATCAGCATGTGCACGGACCAAGGAAAAGAAAGGGAAGTCTAATAGGAGGACAGCATGTTAAAGAATGTTTTATGAAGAAAAATTTCGTATATACGATTCTAAGACAACCGTAAACCGTACCAGATGAGTTACAAAAGACAGTCTCATTTATTTTACCTGTTTAAAGCCATTCACATGGTCCTCAGTGTGTTAATCATTCGTAGCTCATACGAAACCATTTTCTCACATGTCTTCTGCCAGTAGTTACATTCACGTTCTTGCTTCCAAAAATGCATTCCACCAATTGCCGAGGGCACTTGTGACGTCACTAGTTTTGATACTAACTGATGCCCCATCACATTGAAAACGTAATGGTGAAGGCAAACCAAAGATAATATTTTGTTAGCAGAACAGTTAAAAGATGCCTCAAACCCACTAAAGAGACGACCTACGCTACGCTTCGTCCTCTTGTGGAGTACTGCTGTGCGGTACGGGATCCTTACCAAATCGGATTTAGGGAGGACATCGAAAAAGTCTCATTACGAAACGGGGGAGAGAGTGTCACGGATATGATAAGCGAGTTGAGGTGGCAATAATTAAAACAAAGGCGTCTTTCATTGCAGCTAGACCTTTTCAGGAAATCGCAATCATCAACCTTCCCCTTCGGATTTCGATACATTTTGCTATCTCCCACCTCTTTCGGCGAAATGGTTTGGTTCAAATGGCTCCGAGCACTGTGGGACTTAACTTCTGAGGTCATCAGTGCCCTGGAACTTAGAACTACTTAAACCTAACTAACCTAAGGACGTCACACACATCCATGCCCGAGGCAGGATTCGAACCTGCAACCGTAGCGGTCGCGCGGTTCCAGACTGTAGCGCCTAGAACCGCTGGGCCACCCCGGCCATCGTATAAATAAGAGGAAACAGAGCTCGCACGGAGTGATTTAGGTGTTCATTTTTCCCACGTGATATTTGGCAGTGGGAAGATCGAGATAGAGCCTTAAAGTGGTTCTGTGAACTCTCTGCCAAACACTTAAGTTTGAAGCGCGGAGTGCACATGTGGACAATTGGTGGAGCAACTTCTGAACAATTGTACACTTTCTCATCGCGGAGTAGTCAGTTGACGGAACGGCGTTCTATGAAGATCTTTTTCTCCTTGCATTTTTATTAAAAAGAAAGTAAATCGAAGGATTAGGAAAATATGAAAACGTCCGCATTTGTTACTCGACTGAGTAAACGTTTAATTTACACTGATTATCAGTCTACTGCATATGACAGTAACTTTCAAATGGTTCAAATGGCTCTGAGCACTATGGGACTCAACTGCTGAGGTCATTAGGCCCCTAGAACTTAGAACTAGTTAAACCTAACTAACCTAAGGACATCACAAACATCCATGCCCGAGGCAGGATTCGAACCTGCGACCGTAGCGGTCTTGCGGTTCCAGACTGCAGCGCCTTTAACCGCACGGCCACTTCGGCCGGCGACAGTAACTTTTTCAGCTAACTTCGAAAGTCGAAAGCATCGCTTATTTGGCAACATATAAAAAGGCACAACGGGAACAAACACAGACCCAAATAAATGTTTATCAGTAAAAGAAACTTTGGTCCTGACACTGATGTAATTCATGCCATAGTAGTTACTTTATTTACCATAATATATCTTGAGCCATTACCTATAATTTGAGTGGTGAACGCGACAGAATGTCAATCCTGAGGGTCCGGGTTCGATTCCCGGCTGGGTCGGAGATTTTCTCCGCCCAGGGACTGGATGTTGTGTTGTCCTAATCATCATAATTTCACCCCCATCGACACGCAAGTCGCCGAAGAGGCGTCAAATCGAAAGACTTACACCCGGCGAACGGTCTACCCGACAGGAGGCCCTAGTCACGTGACGTTTATTTATTTACCTGTAATTTTGAAACATACACTGACGGAAAAAAATCGCAACACCAAAATATAATTAATGTAGAGTAACGAAATTTGGAGAAGATATTTTGAAACGTCCCCTTTGAAAAATTATACACGTGACTGGGCTTAAACTGACACACAATATTTTTAGCGCAACGCAATCTGACTTTCAAAAAATCCCTACAAAAGAATGGCCCTGACTATAACATTAACCTATACCTTTCACAAATCACTTACCTCACAAAAATCTTCGTCACTCGAACTACTGCAATACAGCGAGCGCCACTACTGCCAGCTAAATAAAAGATTCAAACTACGGAAGGCACTAACTACTGATAGGCATAGTTAGCAAATGAAAGATTTTGATAGAGAACAAACAATGTATTTACCTTAATAGTCATCAAAAGTCATAATATATATAGGAGTTCATAACATCCATTCTTACAAATATCAAAACTCCGCCATTTCTCTCCCCACATCCACCACTGCTGGCGGCTCACCTCCAACTGCGCAATGCTACGCGCTGTTCACATCCAGCTGCCGCTGCCCAACACTACAATGGCAGACAACAATGCAAACTAGCCACAGACTGCACACAGCACAGCCAGTGATTTTCATTCAGAGTGCTACGTAACGTTGTCAATAAGAAAACATAAACAGCCTACTTACATAGCCCCCTTGCTCCCCACAAAAAATTTTACAAATTTTTTTGGGCAGTGGCCAATAATGATTTGATAAAATTTTTCATAATTACAATAACGAAGAAATCAAATGCACACACTTATTGATACAATGTTGGTCAAAAGCTAAAATTTTCTCACAGTCCATAAAGACAGTCCTGATCGTTCATCACAGTAAAATAGCAGTGTTTTTCTCAAAGTCTGAGCAGTAAAAGAAAATGCACACGGAAGTAGTGGATTTCCATGCACGAATACAATTACAAAGGTACAAAATACATCATTAAAAACATAATAATACAGGTAACATTTGTAGTAATAGGGGCTTTACAAAAGAATAGAAATAAACATATACATCAGTGTTACAGGAATTATGACATAAGTAAATACATAAAAGATCAGAATAATTATTGAAACATCAACTTCCCACATGAGCATTAAAACAGAACAGAATAAATAATGTCTAAACATATTTACAAAGTCAATAACATATTATCAGAAAATTCTACAATGTAACTCTCATCAGATAAACACATAAAGACAGGAAGAACACAAATATACAAGAGTACACAAACACATAGCGGAATAACAGAAAGGGAAAGGACAGGGTTTGTATTACTGCAGTATCTTGCAAACAAAACTCTCTTTACTTCTTGGAGATCTCCCTTCGTTCTTCATTATTTCCAAAAAGTCCTATCTATACCTGCTTTCTGTACTTTTTTCGTGTAACTTCTCAATGCATTTCTTCCAATACATCGCAACTCATTCTCTTATATAGCCTACCCCATCTTAAGCTAACTTAAATCTACTGAGCTCAGTTGCTAAACTAAGGAACGAGGCAATGCAGCAGCACAAAACAATTAACACAAACAGCAATGATAAAAAAATGGACATTGGCAAATCAATTGCAATATTACGACTAATATAAGGCACTGAGCAGCAAACAAGAAAAATAAATCAGTAGTAAAACTAGCTTAACCGAGTAATACAAAGTGAAATTTAGTAGCACTATGCCTGGCAAACAGCAGCAGCAAATGCTATAACTTATATCTGAACATGACATAGCTCAAGCAGAAAAAATATTACACTAAAGACAACAATGCAGACAAGGGAAATGTATATTCACATCTTAATGTCTATGTAATTAAAGTGGTGCACCACAACTTATTCTACAAAAGAAATTTCCAAGTACTTGAAAAGAAAATTCTGTATGCAATTCCTGTGAAATATTTTTGTGCTCCTTCGTGTTTCTTTTTTTAAGTACATCATAAAGTGATTATTTACTGGATCTGTAGGCATAAAATATTTATATTAGTACATCTATTAAATTTTATTTTAACCAATGCTGCAGTGCAGCTAGAAACTAGATATTAAACAAAATGAGTAAATAAATACATAAAGCAAGTCATATGGCATTTCTCTCAACTAGCCGTGAAATGTTTCTCATCGTTTCATTAGGCATTTTAGTAAATATCATAAATTAAGAGCTCCACAGTATAATCATATGTTTTCAAGTTTGAACGTGTCGTATTTGCGATGCTTTCTACAAAGGAATGTCAATAGCAAGGATAATGGCCTCCCTTTTTTTTTTCTACCTGTGCCTCTGAAACGGCACACACTAATGGCATTATCTCCAGGTGTCTTACACAGCTGGGTGCCCACAATGCATTACGTGCAGGTGGTCACTTAACTTTCTTACGGAAATATTTACGACAGCAGTTTCCGCTACAGTGACAGTCTCATATAAAACTATTTCACAGGTCAAGAATTTGCGTTACAAATCTGTAGAAACAAAATCTTATTGATATAACAGAGTCCAAAAAAAAATTTTCGTCAGCATTGTAATACATTCACGCATTTACACACATTTCATAACTCTTAAAGTACGATTCTTGGTTTCCAACATACTTTTCCACAAATCAGAGTCCCTAAACACTACTCATTATTCCTTACCTTATTCGTCGACACTTCTTCAATATTTCATCATAACAGATACGTGGCATAATCAAATTGATCATAAACATACCGCAACAGCATAATACACATCGTCGTCGTAAAAATAACATCATAACAACTCAGTCAAATCTCAAAAACGTCGTTGCTTTCTGCAATAATGTCAAAACCTAAATAAAAAACCTCTGCTCATTTCAACAGTGTCATCTACCTCAAACGTACTTTAAAAATCATGATCCCATACCAAATATATTATTCAGAGCTCTCATAGTATCACAATGGTTCCGAAAAAATACTAACAGTGCACAAAGTATAGACAAAATACAATTTCGTAAGTATGAAATTATCCAACTGTGTAATTGCATAAACATGTGTCACTGATGTAGTAAAAAACATGTTTATCTCTCAGTTAAATGATCAAATAGTTGTGTAATTTATGTGTTAGAGAAATATGGTACCGATGTGTAAAGTTGTATAAGCAAATACCATATTAGCTAGGGCTCCTTGTGCTTGCCAAACACATGGTACACAAAGTAGGCGTGTACCCCCTGAGGATAAATGTAATTATACCCTCAGGTGTTACAGATTACAGCAATGGAATGAAAAGTATCACGGAAAACTTTCTTTGTAATTCAAAAATCTTTAAAAATAAATGTTTTAAGTACAAAATTAATCACTGAAATGCGTGTCCTGTAGCGCTAAATGTGCGTCTTGCTGTAAGATAATTCTGTTGAAGTGTCGTAGTTATCGTCCTCTGTAAGCAAAGTTCTGCTGAAGTCAATGTACTCACCACATCATAAACAAAAGTGAGATGCTTTGCGTATAGATATCGTAGTTATTACATACCTTACCGTGATCAAGAAAGTACGATAATGTAACGTATTGTTGTGCTACGAAAAAGGCTGTCTCATTGTAGCTATATCACAAAAGTTACTAATAAAACATGTTTTACTTTTCAGAATAATACATAAAACTGTGCAGACATAAAACAGAAACACCGCAAAAGCAACATTGTAAATTGTCACTCATTAGTAGTGTCATGATAAAATCGTGTAGCTGTCACATAAACTAACCACTGCGTCATCTGGTATCTCACAGAAAGTACTTTAAATCCAGAATGTATTTTCAAGTAAACCAAAATGTTGCATTAAAATCTCATTAGCAGTACTGGTAAATGTTCTAAGTATGTGAGCCTTATAGTCGTTATGTAATCGTGCAACTAACAAGCAAGAATGTACACACACAATACTGTGTCGTCTGTTCACTATAACAATGCATTCGTAATTTCTGTTTAAAAATGTTCCCTAGGTTCTAGACTGGATATTTAACTTCAAACATTGTTGCATGTTAACAGTTTCTTAAGTCTGACAAAGCATACTAGAAATGCGAAGTGAAAAGTTTTATGGCAAAGACAAAGTTAAAAAGCAGATTATCTTTCAATAAACGGTTTTACATGTGAAATGTGGTGCAATCCTTTACTCTTCATAGTACTCACAGTTTGATTTGAATGCAATTTTCATGCGGTATACGTCGGTAAAGAATACTGGAATTTTTCTCAAGGTTAGCGTCTATGTTATTTTTCTCTGAGCCAGCCGGCGCACGTGGCTGCCTGCGGTGCGAGTCATTGTCTGTCTCTTTGTTGGCGCGTGTCGTTATTGGGATTAGGAGACCTAACTTCTACACATTCACCTTGTCGAGAGTGCCCTGCTCTGTTTGAATCCCGCCAGTTCTGATGGAATTCAGGTCTGTCGTTTTGTCGGTAGTTTACATAGTTTCTTGTTTGTCGGTCATGTGGTGGAGAATTTCTCCCGGAATCGTAACTGCGCGCTGAACTGTTGCGTCTGAAGTTATTCTGTCTCCCTTGATAATAATTGTTTTTGTTCCCATATTGTCTGTTTCTATGGTAATCTCTGTTATATTCATTACTACGGAAATGCGATATTTCTCTGTAACTATTATTACTCTGCCAGTGGTTGTCATATGGGTGGTGTCTGTTTTGGTCACGATTTGCGTTGTAAGAATAGACTTGTCACGTCCAGTTATTGTTTCTGTCATCACGGAATTGTGACGGATGTAACCTGTAGTGACTGTTTACCTGTTTTCGCATCCCGCGACTGTCTGTGTCAATTTCTAATTCTTGTAAGAGTCCCTGAAAAGCTTCACTGTCGTCTTTGCAACGTCCTGCCAAAATAATATTTCTTAAATGTTCAGGCAATTTCATTAAGCAAATGCGGATGACTTCTGAAGGGCTGTATGGGTTTGACAGGTACTGATTCTTGTGCAACATGTCTTCCGAATATTTCACAAGACTGGAAAATTCAGATTGTTCGAAATGTTTCATCATCATGATGCTATGTTTTACTCGGTCTTGTGTAGCTTGAGACCAATATGCTGAGAGGAAGGCATGGTAAAATTCTCCTTCACTGTGACAATCGTGAATGACCGATCGCATTCTTACAGCTGGTTCATTCTCTAAATAGCCACACATAAATTCTAATCTGTGTTCTAACGACCAGTTGGGAGGAAAACAATGAGAGAATTGATGGAGCCACGCTTGTGGATGAATGTTGTTGCCGGAATTCTTAAATGTTTTGAATTTACGTGTGGTAATGAACAGCTTATAGTCAAAATCATCATGTCGGCGAGTCGCATGTCGGTCATTGTTACGTCGTTTCGGCGGTTCCATCTCAAAATTCGGTGTGCCTTACCAATTTCTTTCATAATTTCCGAAGTGTCCTGTGTTATTATTTTGTGGTTGTTCCGTATTTCTAAGTCCCTCTTCCCGTATTGGAGCGCGAGTGGCCTCTGAAATACGTAATTCTTGTATTACCTGAGTCAGCTGATCTTGTACTTCCCGGATTTCTCTTTGGTGTTGCGTATTAATTTGATTCTGATTTTGTTTGAATTTCCTAATTTGTTCGCACTCTTCTGTGTCATTAAAGACTACCGGTTCTGTGTCATTCAGATTATCATCTACCTTCGTAGATAAGTTAGTGAACTGATCCGAAAGTTTGGCTACTTTCTCCGATAGTGAACACATTTCCTCAGTGTGTTTTTCTGAACCAAGTTTCAGAGTGTCCATTTGTGTTGAAATCGAATCTACTGTGTCCTTTAAGTTTTCTTGAGTTTTTGCAAGTTGTGTAACCGAATCGGTAGATGCAACTGAGTCAATTTTAGCCCACAAGGTCTCATGATTTTCATGAACAATGGTTTGCAGTTCTTTTATGGCTGCTTCGTGATTCTGTAATGCATTTTCATGCCGCGAAAAAATAGGTTGAAAATGCTCACAAATTTGTGTTTTTACGTCGTTACAGACTTTTTGACATTTCGATTCGATTTTATGTAACTCAGTAGTTAAATCTTCAGGTGTTTGTTCAAGCGTGGTGTGAAGATTTTGTTCCATTGCGTCTAACTGTTGCTGTGTTTGTCTCTGGTGTTGTTCCATTGTGTCTAACTTTTGAAGCTTTTGCTGTGTTTGTCTCTGATTTTGTTCCATTTGTTGCATTAGCTGTAATAACAATGCATTAGTGTCTGGAATCTGTTCCTCTACGCTTTTCGGCAGTGCATTTGCACCGGCAACATTCACATTTTGACAAGCAGAAAATGTGTCTTGACTTATTTGAGAAAACGCTGAGGACGCAAAACCTGAATCTACAGTATTTGCAAAATTGTGTCCTGTCATTTCGGATTCCTGAGTCGAGCTATTGCCGACCGATCGATCGATAATGCTTCCCTGTTCACTAATTGTTTCACTGCCTACACCATTATTTGCAGCTCGCTCCATTTCCCTATGCACAATTACCAAATTACTACTTTGAACATTAGTTAATTCATTACATGGTGGCGCTAACACACTGCTTTCGTCTTCACTGTTATTTCTCAGTTTACTTTGGAGCCTAGTATTACGTTTTTCACACGCCATTATTGTCACAATATTTCACACGACAACACAGAAAAACACAATTTGAAGAGCAAAAATAAGAGAACACATTAACATAGCACTGAAAATAATATCTAGTTAATTGCAGCTTCGAAATACTTGGTGCAAATCTACATGCATGCCACAACTGCTTTGCTGTACAACAATGAAAGACTGCAACTACAAAGGAGATTTTCTCTACAATTACGCGCTAGCAATAAACAAAAGGTACACTAATTACACAAACTACAAGGGTCGACATATGAAACGTCCCCTTTGAAAAATTATACACGTGACTGGGCTTAAACTGACACACAATATTTTTAGCGCAACGCAATCTGACTTTCAAAAAATCCCTACAAAAGAATGGCCCTGACTATAACATTAACCTATACCTTTCACAAATCACTTACCTCACAAAAATCTTCGTTACTCGAACTACTGGAATACAGCGAGCGCCACTACTGCCAGCTAAATAAAAGATTCAAACTACGGAAGGCACTAACTACTGATTGGCATAGTTTTGATAGAGAACAAACAATGTATTTACCTTAATAGTCATCAAAAGTCATAATATATATAGGAGTTCATAACATCCATTCTTACAAATATCAAAACTCCGCCATTTCTCTCCCCACATCCACCACTGCTGGCGGCTCACCTCCAACTGCGCAACGCTACGCGCTGTTCACATCCAGCTGCCGCTGCCCAACACTACAATGGCAGACAACAATGCAAACTAGCCACAGACTGCACACAGCACAGCCAGTGATTTTCATACAGAGTGCTACGTAACGTTGCCAATAAGAAAACATAAACAGCCCACTTACAATTTGTCTAGGTAACGTATTTAAGCGATTAACATTGCAAGATCACAGGTTAATGTAAGCGCAAGATTAGCAATTGCAAATATGAGATACTGGTACATTAATAACCGGTTGAATCGCCAGAATGTTGAATGCAAGGATGAAAACGTGCATTCATTGTGCTGTAGAGATACCGGAAGTGAATTTGTGAGATGGACTTCCATACCTGTAGCACTTGCTCGGTCAACACAGGGACGGTTAATACTATTTGTGGATTACGATGGAGTTGGCGCCCGATGACGTCCCATATGTGCTCGTTTGGAGGCAGATCTGGTGATAGAGCACACCAGGGCAAACCGTCGACACTCTATAGAGCATGTTGCTTACAACAACTGTATGCGAGCAGGCGTTATCTTGTTGGAAAGCATCCCCTGGAGTGGTGTTCATGGATGGCAGCACAACAGTCGAATCACCAGACTGACGTACAGTCAGGGTGTGTGGGATAAAGATGAGAGCGCTCCTGCTGTCTTAAGGAATAGCATCCCTGACTAGAAGTCGAGGTGTAGGTCGAGCGTGTCTAGCCAATACCACCTATAGTCTGGGAGACGAGTCTTTGGCATTGACAGCTCGGTAGCGTCTTTCCGTTGCCTAGCGACCGCAGGCAGGCAGCCAATGACGGCCTGACTTTGAACGAGTAGCAAGGGCCACGTTGCCGCTCTGAAACCCGGTCGCGCGCGCTTATGAAACTTAGCAGTGTCTCGCGTGCAGGCGGTGCGGTCGTTCGTCGTTTGTCTGAGGTTGAATTCGCAGTTTATTTCGTTTTTGTTGTTTTTAGTGTTTCTTTGTTTATGTTTCGTTGTAAACAATGTCTAGTGCGGCGGGTAGTACCAGCCCAACACAAGAAGTGAAACGGAGGAAGAAAAGTGTGCTACACACCCAGGCCCGTGAATTCGTGTGCTCTGTGAGGGATTACTTTGAGAAAGAAAAGGACAAAGGTGGGCCCTTAATTCCTGTGGTTGAGGTTGTGAAGAGAACTGCAGCAGCATTGAAAATAAGTAAGAACACTGTTGGAAAGATAGGGAAAGAACAGTATAGTGTAGATTGTGACGAGAGTGGCACAACAAAGCTGCACACACCATGAAAGAAGCGACCGAGAAATAAGCAGGTGACAGCTTTGGACGATTTTCAGAAAGACGCTATTCGTCGTCATATATACAGCTATTATAAGAGAAGGGAACATCCCACTCTATCTAAATTACAGGTGTCGCTTCAGAAAGACGATCTTTTTAAAGGGAGCAAATTTTCATTGCGTACAGTGTTGAAAGACATAGGCTTCAGCTATTCACTGTTTAACGGACGCAAAATGTTAATGGAAAGGACAGATGTAGTTGCACGGCGGTGCAGATTTCTGCGCAGGATCATGGGTGTGGAATTCGAAAGTATAGTGTGGTTAGATGAAACTTGGGTCAATGCCAGCCATTCTTTACGTAGAGGCTGGAATGATGGAACGCCCGAGGGGACAATGGCAGTGCCTGTTGGCAAAGGAGGGCGTATTATTGTCTGGAGAATAACATGCAGGAACATCGAAAGGTTTTGTGCCAAACTGCTTGAAAATGTTTCGGTCAAAAAAGACGGGAGATTACCATGAAGAAATGAACAGTGTAGTATTTCAAGAATTGTTCGAGACATCGCTTATGACGAATCTGACAAGTCCATCAGTGATTGTTATGGACAATGCGCCTTATCATTCCGTTGTTCACGATAAGGCACCAACCTTGGCAACAAAAAAAGACGATATCATTCAGTGGTTGAAACGGCGAAAAGTAGATTTCAGAGAAGATTTAAGGAAGGCGGAACTGCTCGAAATTGTGGCACAAAAGAAACCCCAATTTCCAACATACGTAACTGATGAGATTGCTAAAAGGCACGGGCATGAAATCGTTCGGCTTCCTCCATACCACTGTCACGTCAATGCAATTGAAGGAGTGTGGGCGCAGATAAAAAGTTACATTGCTGCAAACAATAAAAAATTCACGATCTCTGAAGTGGAAACTCTCCTTCCAGCAGCTATCAATAAAGTGACAAGCGAGACGTGGGCTAAAATTGTAAACAGCACTGCAAGTGCCATCAGAGAGGCGGCGAAAACCGAAGGGGTTGTGGAAGAATGCATCGAAAATTTAATTATACATCTGGGAGAGAGCAGTGATAGTTCGAGTAGTGCTGAGGAAGACAATGTCAAATCAGATTCTGACAGTGATGTGAGTGGTGTTTTTCCATTACAGCAACTACAACGTATTCAGGAATGTAAGGAGGGAGTTTGCTATCGATCTACAACCAGATCATCATATTGTGAGTACTTTCTTCAGATTATAACTCTTAATACACTGACCAATTATTCTGTAGCTTGTAGTAGAACAAATTAATAATGCTAATACTTAACAATGGAAACCAAAACTGCTAATGTTCAACAACTTGCGAAAATAGTTTTCATTTCAGTTGTGAAGTTTAACAAATGACTTTATTATGTTTCAGCATCTTAGATACTTGTACTAAATAGCTCTTATCAGTTTTCGAGTTAATATATTTCAAGCATCAACTTTAAATAAATTCACGCGTACCAATACGACTTGTATTTTGTCTCGCTTTTATTTCTGCTGCTAGAGAATGCGTGTAGCAGACAGGGCGCCGCGTGCTGTGAGCCACGTTCGGCAACAGCGCCGTCTGCCCGCCGGAACTGTCAGTACCAATCACTCGTCTCACGGACTATCGACTACAGGCCTGCGCGCCCACTTGTGACGTCACATACTGATGGCCGGGTCTGTATCGGAACGCTCCTGTTAAGCACTCTGCAGCTATACGAACTTTCCGAGTTTTAGAACTGAGACTGCATAGGGATTCTCGTGCTTTCCTCTTCTATATGGCCGTGTAATGGAAGTATGGAAATTTATATCACTAGTTAAAGTAACTGAACTCAACTGCCCTATGATATTTCAAGATGTAAAATTATTTTGACGATTTGCCTTAAATACGTGTTTCTAGGCTTGAATACAAACTGTAATTTTAAATTCTGTCTTTTACCTTAGGAGCTATGTTTTCTTGCAGTAAAAAATCAGCAATATGCAATAACAAGCAGACGTTTTCGGTTTTAAATAAAGCAGCTGGAGCTCCTACAGAATTTAAGAATTTGTTTCCCTGGATATTTTCGTAAATTTTCTTCTCCACTTCAAAATTTGCTGACCTCACATGGAACTCAAATCATTCGACGAAATGGAGCACCTCCTGACGTAATGTTTAGTAAATAAAAAACAACCGAAAAAATGTTTTATTTCCCTGTTTCTCCAGAACGTTAGAACCTTAAACATGAAAAGATTGTTTCTCCTGTATCCTTGACTGAAATTCGTGTCACAGAGTGCTATTAATTTAATCACTGCACTTACATCGAAATTCTGCTTTCTATACTGCTTAATCTGTCCAACACTGAATTCATTAAAGCAATTTTCTAACGTAGTTTACTCAAACTGAAATTATTTCAGAATAGCTGTATATGTAAAACTGAACAAAATCATTCTGTAGCTCTCCCATATAAAAGTACTGGAAACTCAATAATCTGGTAGGCATGATAAGGAATACTAAATATTTTCGTGTCACACTAATTAATGTAACTATTCTGTGTGACAATAGTTGCTTCGTATTAACCTCGCAGCAATGGTCCAGAATTAAGAAACAAATTATACTGGTACATGATACATAACTGCTTTTAAAAACAATTGGAAAATGTGGTGCAATGGAAACAAATAACACGCTACAAATTTTAGGTCATTTACTTACCCTTGAATGATGCGTAGACACAAATTCCTGTCTGGGAATAGCTGCAATCCAGCGATTTCTCAACTTCACACATTTGGGAAATCGAAACATGCGCACTTTCATGCCATTTTGGGATTTATAATTTCCCTGGCAAAAGGGAATGCAACACTTGTATCCCATAGTTCGAAGAACTGTAGGCAAATACTTTATGAAATATATATCACTTCCATGTGGCACACACTTTCAACACAACATACACGCCAACAGGACTGCCGACTCAAGATAAGATGGCCAACAGTTTGTGACGTCACGTGCCAATATGGCCGCTGTGCGTAAGCCTTGTATCTAGAAGGCTTTGGTCTAGCACGCAGACACGATGGCTGCAGGTCCTCAACTGCCCTCCTAACCAACAAACGGCCGTCACTGGCACCGAGGCAGTACCAGCTTTCATCAGAAAATTCAAGAGACCTCCACTCTGTCCTCCAATGAGCTTAGGCCTGACACCACTGAAGTTGTAAATGGCGTTGATTTGGAGTCAGTGAAATGCACACTGCAAGGCATCGGCTCAGACGTGTCCTTGAAGTAACCGATTTATAACAGTTCTTTGTGTCTATGTGGTGCCAGCTATTGCTCAAATTACAGATGCAGTACGCTGCACCAGATTCACACCCCGGACACGATGGTCTTCCTCTGGATAGCGTCACGTGGCCGTCCTGAACCAGATCTTCTGGCGATCGTTTATTCTCGTGACCACTGCTGCCAGCAGCCATGTACAGCAGCTGTATTGGTGCCAAACCTTTCTGCAGTAGCGCATAAGGAACATACAGCTTCTCGTAGCCATATTACACGACCTCGTTCATACTCAGTGAGGTGTTGATAATGGCATGTTTGTAGAGCTAAAAGCATTCTGGACTGGCTTCAATTCACCACGTCCAGTCTCAAAGGTAGCTAACGCTCAAGATCTTTACAGAGTGTGCTTAAAGCGAACCTGATTTGCATCACTCATAGAGGCGCTGCCAGCGCCACTGTTATGCGACTGGCGCGAAATGTGAACAGACATCATCTTTCCGGTATATAAACACGCCTACCAATTTTTGTTTATGTCGCGCAACTGCTTCCTGGTGTTGCGGTTTTTTTCCGTCAGTGTATACAGGGTGCGTCAAAAAAATGTAAACACACTTCGAACTGTCATAGACAATTTATTTCCCATTCTACAAGGTTAAATATCTGTGAGAAAGTAATGTTATGTTTCTTCAACAGATGGCAGCAGTTGCAAGGAAGTAACTGAAACATGGCTGACGTGCCTTTGCGCTATGAAGCGCAGAAGCAGATAATTAAGTGGTACTGGAAGTTTGAGAATGTAGCTGCGGTTCCAAGACAGTGGAGAAGTGAGTATGGTACAAAACCACCTTCAAGGTTAACAATTACACACCTATGAGACAAATTCGAAATTCATGGAACAGTGTATGATGTGCATGAAGGTCGATCAGGGCGACCTCGTACAGCTACAAGTGATGATTCCATAACTGCGGTCTTGGAACTGTTTCAGCGTTCGCCTCAAAAATCTTCAAGGCAAGCGGCACGTGAGAGTAAAGTAAGTGCTAGCAGTGTGCTACGCATTCTGAAGAAAGGCAAGTTTCGTGTGTACATTCCAAGGCTGGTGCAACAACTAAGTGACGATGATCCAGATCGAAGGTTAGAATTTTGTGAATGGGTTCAGAAGATGGTGAGGCGTGAATCGGGATTTATGGGTAGCATAATTTGGTCGGATGAAGCCCAATTCAAACTCAATGGAAGTGTCAATAGGCACAATTGTGTGTACTGGGCTGAAGGTAATCCTCACATTACAGTTGAAAAGGCTGTGAATTTGCTTGGTGTAAACATGTGGTGTGGTTTGTCTGCAAGGGGCTCATTGGGCCTTTCCGCTTTGAAGGTACTGTTACTGGAGAAACGTACCTAACGATGCTTGCTGACTCCGTGCATTATACGGTAATGATGAGTTTTATTTCCAACAAGATGGCGCCCCGCTTCACTATCATAGGGACGTACGAGCATACCTGGATCACAATGTGCCAGGCCAGTGGATAGGACACAGGGGACCAACCGAGTTTCCTGCACGCTCTCCAGACCTCACGCCGCTGTATTTCTTCTTATGGGGCACAGTAAAAGATGAGGTGTACAAAGGTAAACCACGTAACCTGGACACACTTTGGAGTGAGATTCAGGCCATGTGGGCAGAAATCTCATTGGACACTTTGGTACGACGTACGGAATCAGTGGTGACTCGTACTCAGAAATGTATTGATGCTGGAGGCCACCAATTTGAACATCAATCACATTTGCAAAGTACATTTATTTTTCCAATTGGACTTTAAGCTTTCCATCTGCAGAAATTTAACATTGTAGAACGGGAAATAAATATTCTACGACGCTTCAAAGTGTGTATACATTTTTTTGACGCATCCTGGTATGTTAATGACTAGTAACAACTGTAACCAGTAGTAAAAATGGTAGGTAAAAACCAACAATTAAGTAAGTATAATTGCGTAGGCTTCCGTTGCCAGAGTCAGTCGACATAAAAGTTTTCCGGGTGTGGTACCGCGTCATAATGTAATAAAACTACTGCTGCTGGACAAAAACCAACGTTTCGACCACGGCTGCAGGGGCCTTCTTCTGGGTCGAATGGTGCGTTCTAGCTATGCAGTGTCCTTTATATTTTGTTGTTACTGTTCACTGCGCATTACGTCATAATTTTAAAAAGGTAGTTAGTTTCATTGGTCACTTAAGGAAGAAGGAGAGGGAATTTTATTTTAATAGGGTATTGCGGTGGAGGGAGAACGTAACCTCTGTTACCCATTGGCTCTTGTGTTATGTGCCATGACTGGTGGTCACCGTCGATTGAGAAGTTGGCAGCTGTTTACCAAATGCTGGACGTCGGCCGCGCGGTGGCAGTTACTCGCCACACTCGAACCCTACCGTCAGCGCTTACCAGCTGAAATCGGGACTCATCTAACCAGGTCACGGTGATCCAGTCGTCTAGGGTGCAACCGATATAGTCAAGAGCCGCACTGTGCTAACGAATACAATCGTCATACGTCCCACAATGTTGACTGGAATACTCTCTTTCAAATTCTAAAGGTGGCAGGGGTAAAATACAGGGAGCGAAAGGCTATTTACAGTTTGTATAGAGAGCAGATGACAGTTGTAAGAGTCGAGGGACATGAAAGGGAAGCAGTGCTTGGGAAGGGAGTAAGACAGGGTTGTAGCCTCTCCCCGATGTTATTCAAACTGTATATTGAGCAAGCAATAAAGGAAACAAAAGAAAAATTCGGAGTAGGTATTAAAATCCATGGAGAAGAAATAAAAACTTTGAGGTTCGCCGATGACATTGTAATTCTGTCAGAGACAGCAAAGGACTTGGAAGAGCAGTTGAACGGAATGGATGGTGTCTTGAAGGGAGGATATAAGATGAACATCAACAAAAGCAAAACGAAGATTATGGAATGTAGTCGAATTAAGTCGGGTGATGTTGAGGGTATTAGCTTAGGAAATGAGACACTTAAAGTAGTAAAGGAGTTTTGCTATTTGGGGAGCAAAGTAGCTGATGATGGTCGAAGTAGAGAGGATATAAAATGTAGACTGGCAATGGCAAGGAAAGCGTTTCTGAAGAAGAGAAATTTGTTAACATCGAGTATAGATTTAAGTGTCAGGAATTCGTTTCTGAAAGTATTTGTATGGAGTGTAGCCATGTATGGAAGTGAAACATGGACGGTAAATAGTTTGGACAAGAAGAGAATAGAAGCTTTCGAAATGTGGTGGTACAGAAGAATGCTGAAGATTAGATGGGTAGATCACATAACTAATGAGGAGGTACTGAATAGGATTGGGGAGAGGAGGAGTTTGTGGCACAACTTGACCAGAAGAAGGGATCGGTTGGTAGGACATGTTCTGAGGCATCAAGGGATCACCAATTTAGTATTGGAGGGCAGCGTGGAGGGTAAAAATCGTAGGGGGAGACCAAGAGATGAATACACTAAGCAGATTCAGAAGGATGTAGGCTGCAGTAGGTACTGGGAGATGAAGAAGCTTGCACAGGATAGAGTAGCATGGAGAGCTGCATCAAACCAGTCTCAGGACTGAAGACCACAACAACAACAACGTCCCACATCCATTTCTGCGTTATTTCAAGCAGTGTTGCTTGCCCAGTAGTACTGACAACTGTACGCAAACGCCGCTGCTGTCGGCGTTAAGACCGTCGGCCATTGCATTGTCCATGTTGAGAGGTAATGCCTGAAAGTGGTATTCTTGACACACTCTTCACACTGGCCGCGAGGTCTTAGGCGCCTTGCCACGGTTCGTGCGCCCCCCCCCCCTCCCCCGTCGGAGGTTCGAGTCCTCCCTTGGGCATGGGTGCGTGTGTGTTGTCCTTAGCGTAAGTTAGTTTAAGTTACATTAAATAGTGTGTAAGCCTAGGGTCCGAAGACATTAGTAGGTTCGTCCCATAGGAACTTACAACAAATTTCCCAAACCAAATGCTGTGTATCTCGGAATATTGAATTCCGTAAGGATTTCCGAAATGGAATGTTCTATGCGTCTAGCTCCAACTCCTGTTCCGCGTTCGAAGAGGAAACCTTCTAACATGAATCATCTGAGTACAAATGAAAGCTGCGCCTATGCACTGCCTGTTTGTACCTTGTGTACGCTAGGCTACCGCCATCTGTACATGTGCTTATCGCTATCCTGTGTCTTCTGTCATCTCAGTGCAACAGTGGTACATGTGGAATGATTTTGTAGGAGGTATAGTTTTTATTAATGAGAGAACTAATAATCGTGATGAGCGTTAGAATTGTGTTGGATATAGTGATATACTGGGTGATCAAACATTCAGTATAAATTTGAAAACTTAATAAACCACGAAATAATGTAGATAGAGAGGTAAAAATTGACACACATGCTTGGAATGACATGAGGTTTTATTAGAACAAAAAAAATCACAAAATGTCCGACAGATGGCGCTGGACAGCAAAACGTCAGTGACTGTGCATGACAATCGTGTATAAAAGGAGCTGTAATGAGAGAGAGAATCAGATGCGCCAGCAGTCGCAGCATGTTGACGTTACCTGAAAAGCCGCTTTTAGTGAAGCTGTATTATTCCGCGTGTCGTTTGGTGACCATCGTGTGCTCAGCCGCCACTTTCGTCATGCTTGGCCTCCCAGGTCCCCAGACCTCAGTCCGTGCGATTATTGGTTTTGGAGTTAACTGAAGTCGCAAGTGTATCGTGATCGACCGACATCTCCAGGGATGCTGAAAGACAACATCCGACGCCAATGCCTCACCATAACTCCGGACATGCATTAAGTGCTGTTCACAACATTATTCCTCGACTACAGCTATTGTTGAGGAATGATGGTGGATATATCGAGCATTTCCTGTAAAGAACATCGTCTTTGCTTTGTCTTACTTTGTTATGCTAATTATTGCTATTCTGATCAGATGAAGCGCCATGTGTCGGACATTTTTTGGACTTTTGTATTTTTTTTGGTTCTAATAAAACCCCATGTCATTCCAAGCATGTGTGTCAATTTGTACCTCTCTATCTACATTATTCCGTGATTTATTCAACTGTCAAATTTATACTGACTTTTTGATCAGCTGGTATATTGTACAGTTAGTTGCCGATGTACAGAAATAATATTATTGTTGATAGTCATAATTTCTGAAACAATGAATATACTTACTATTTAAATTATAGGTAACGGGAAATAATTTAGCAAATAAATACGTAAATAATCCAAGCGTCTAGTACACTCCATACCAATGTTGCGTGCTGTCGTCGCATGGTTGAAATTTTAATGGTCAACCCTACAGATACAACATAGTAAAAAGAATTATTTATCTAACATGTCAAGTAGATTATAATTATCAAAGAATAAAGAACAACATTCTTTCGTGGCAGCAGCGCACATTTGCCACAATGTTCCTCTTACAACGGCCTCAACAACAGGTCTTGGGCCTATTCCAGTATTTGGCTCTATTCTCTGTTGGGTTACATATCCTTCTGTACATAACAAGATAAGCCTGCGATGCCCCCGATCTTGGACGAACCTTGTATATTTGGCACTTTGTGCATACTCGCGGCTACCGTCTTTCGAGTACTTGCTGCAGCTTGCTAACGACAGCAGCACACGAACAAGACCCTTCAGTTCACTGACACTCGTTCCCACAGGCTAGCAGCCAAACTGGCCTTCGTCCAAGGCGATTATCTCATCAGCTTTCCTCATTCCCCGTATACAGAGTCGACCGTATGAGTAATCCGTCTCCCCAACACGTGTTACACACTTCACTTATTGCACCGAGCGTTCGGCTTACTCTTACACAACTTAGGGTGCTATTTATCGTGTTCTGCCTGACAGTGATGAAGCTAATAATTAGTGGACTGTTAAAAATAGACTTGATGCCGTGATTTCGAAATGATAAATAAAGTAATATATCATGCAATACCGGAATTTCAGGTAATGGGAAAAAACAGAGAAGAAAAAAATTCTGCCGGCCGATGTGGCCGAGCGGTTCTAGGCGCTTCAGTCTAGAACCGCGGGACAGCTACGGTCGCAGATTCGAATCCTGCCTCGGGCATGGATGTGTGTGATGTCCTTAGGTTAGTTAGGGTTAAGTAGTTCTAAGTTCTAGGGGACTGATGACCTCAGATGTTAAGCCCCATAGTGCTCAGAGCCAGAGCCAAAAAATTCAAATAGAGTTCCATGTAGTCGATGAAAACGGACCTCTTATAGGACCAGTTCGTTGTCTGTCTGTTCTTTCGTCTATTAAGACCCCCTGGTCTCAGGAGTGGGTAGACGTATCAAGTAGAAATTTATGTCAAGTACTAAGGTCTACTGTCCCCTGGTAATGTAAAAAAAATTAAGCTTCTAAGTCAATGCAGTCAAAAGATACGGCCATTTATGTCACATATTATAATACTCGCAAACTCACTGATGGAAACATATAGACGAATTATACATACTCTTAATTAAGTTTGCTGAGAGCCCTCACACCGGCAGTTCTAACTCGCACTTGTCCGCTGTTTTTCTTGCCTCACTTGCGTACCTACAAGCGGGTGAAGGTTTCTTAAATATGGAAGGTTTCTAATTAGAACCTCATGAAGGTCGAACGCATTATTAACGTTTCCAAAGTCGCAAAATGTTTTATTGGCCGGTTTCAGTTGTTGTGGTGTACTTCAGTCCGAAGAATGGCTTGATGCATTTACAGCTTAATACATGTAATTACGACGATTAGTGGGAGGTAAAGCAAACTAAAACCACGTAAAAATAAAATAAAATAAAATAAACGAGAATGCCAACGCGAGAAATTTTATTTCCAAAAATCTTCTTCATAAATACACACATATGTTGTTCTGTGTTTATTCATTTCGTGAACTGGTTTTCTGAATACAATGCCATGCTTGGACAAAACGTAACTACAGCCGTGAAGGATGTCAGGTAGTGAACAAGGGTGGGAAATGCATTCAGTACGAAAAGAGTGTTGCGAATCGCACGGAGTAAAATACGTCTTTGACTGTGTATTCACTAAAACATTAAAACTAAACTTAGTTTACAATATTTGTTTCTCTATTAATACATATTACCAAATTTGGCTTCCCATGTGATGTATCCAACAGTGGAAGCACACTGGACAAATAGTCTCCTCCCAGGTGACATGACGCTCATTCCGTGTGACATGGCTTCTATCCTTGATAATGCCTCAGTCTCACGATGATGGGTGTTCAGAAATGGTTCAAATGGCTCTGAGCACTATGGGACTTAACATCGGAGGTCATCAGTCCCCTAGAACTTAGAACTACTTAAACCTAACTAATCTAAGGACATCAAACACATCCATGCCCGAGGCAGGATTCGAACCTGCGACCATAGCGGTCGCGCGGTTCCAGACTGAAGCGCCTAGAACCGCTCGGCAACAGCGTCCGGCGGTGTTCAGAAGTTTCTTCAGGTGTGCCATATCCAAATAAAGCCAATCACTGATAATTCGATCACGTCGAGCTGCCAAATTAAGGGGGCGGTTATTGCTACATTTCACCCACTATCCCAAATAGTTCCCGGCATTTTCTGTTGGATTAACATCAAATGATTGAGCGGGCCAGTCGAGCTGTGATAGGTGCCAGAGCGCTCTTCAAACGAGAAACGTATGCGTGCAACCCAGTAAACACAGCTGTTATCGTGGAAGCATGCCCGAGGGAGGACACGAACCTTCGACGATGGGAGCCGCGCGAACTGTGGCAAGGTACCCTATACCACGCGGTTACTCGGCGCGGCTCATGGCGGAGAAGTGGCGTGTTTGTGTTAGTCGATTAGCTTAGTAATATGGATCAACGTGGAAATGTGAGAAAATGGTAGCAAGTAGTTCTCGTGTTCGATGTGCCCATGACCGTAACGTGAATTGAATGGCCAGAATTACGGACTTATCAATGCGCACTTGCAATGACGATGCAGAAGTAAGGACAAGATTTGTTCATGGAGAGTGATGAAATAAACGTCGTCATTGATCTTCACCGTAAGGTGAGTGAGAGGGCCCCAGTCATAGTACGATAAAATCTCCCAAGGCACCACAGAACCATGACTCGTAAACCATATCCTCCAAAAGCTGCGAGTTGAACGCCTCATTGGGCTGTCGGTGCACTTGATTCCTTGCAGGATTTTAAAAGAGACCAGTTGGCGACTCACAGACCACATTGCACATTCCCGCCAGCAATTGTACAGCTTCTGTGTTATTTGGCTCGCTGAAGACGCCGACCTTTATGTCGTTGTTAAGAAGTACCCACCTCCATATATCCATTCCACGTAGTTGCCTTCCCAGTGTGTTCACAAGGAAACTGGTTGAGAAGAAGCTATGATTCCTATAGCTATTTGAAATGATAGCCATTGGCAAGATGGGACTCGTGTGCCTGGCCCCTGTAGGTTAGTACCTTTCTACAGCCACTGTTCTTACGCCACGTTACATTGCTCTGGGATTGGTGCACAAATACATATAGACTCATTGCAAGTGCGTGCTGATAAAGTCAATTATTTTGGCCATTCAATTCACGCTACGGTCATGGGCACATCGAACACGAGAACTCCTTGCTGCCATTCTCTCACATTTCCACGTTGATCCATATTACTAAGCTAATCGATTAACACAAACACGCCACTTCCCCGCCATGAGCAGGGCGGAGTAACCGCGTGGTCCGGGGCAACTTGCCACGGTTCGCGGGGCTCCCACCGTCGGAGGTTCGAGTCCTCCCTCGGGCACGGGTGTGTATGTTGTCCTTAGCATAATTTAAGTTAGATTGCGTAGTGTGTAAGCCTAGAGACCGATGACCTTAGCAGTTTTGTCCAAAAGTAACTTATCACAAATTTCCAGATTTCCCTGCCATGATACATTGATCGGTGGGGAAGAGTCACACGACCGCATGACCACACATCATCAGTTCTGTGCCACCTGCAGTTATTGCCAGCGGCCTCTGCGCTCTTTTATTAAGGCGAGTAATGTTTTGACAGACGCGATTATCCAAGTTGTAACGGCTATACATCTTAATGTACGGTGCATTAATATGTACACATCAATGTGCTGGTTGTTTTTTTCTCTGCGTCAAACAGTCTTCACACAACCATACCAGAAACTCTATGACCTGTTTTCTGCACGGGCGTAACTGCACTGCAAAGTGGATGACACCTGTCTGCATAGGCTATCCTTTTGTCTCAAGGGCTAACCTGCGACCCAGAGAAAAATAGACTAATGATTTGTTTGAGCCACACGTATGTGGAAGTACTACCCAACCTGAAAACTTACAGCTAGTTATAGCTACACTGCTGGCCATTAAAATTGCTACACCAAGAACATGACGTGCTACAGACGCAAAATTTAACCGACAGGAAGAAGATGCTGTGATATGCAAATGATTAGCTTTTCAGAGCATTCACACAAGGTTGGCGCCGGTGGCGACACCTACGACGTACTGACATGAGGAAAGTTTCCAACCGATTTCTCATACACAAACAGCAGTTGACCGGCGTTGCCTGGTGAAAAGTTGCTGTGATGCCTCGTGTAAGGATGAGAAATGCGTACCATCACGATTCCGACTTTGATAAAGGTCAGATTGTAGCCTCTCGCGATTGCGGTTTATCGTATCGCGACATTGCTGCTCGCGTTGGTCCAGATCCAATGACTGTTAGCAGAATATGGAATCGCTGGGTTCAGGAGGGTAATACGGAACGCCGTGCTGGATCCCAACGGCCTCGTATCACTAGCAGTCGAGATGACAGGCATCTTATCTGCATGGCTGTAACGGCTCGTGCAGCCACGTCTCGATCCCTGAGTCAACAGATGGGGACGTTTGCAAGACAACAACCATCTGCACGAACAGTTCGACGACGTTTGCAGCATCATCGACTATCAACTCGGAGACCATGGCCACGGTTACCCTTGACGCTGCATAACAGACAGGAGCGCCTGCGATGGTGTACTCAACGACGAACCTTGGTGCACGAATGGCAAAACGTCATTTTTTCGGATGAATCCAGGTTCTATTTAAGCATCATGTTGGTCGCATCCGTGTTTGGCGACATCGCGGTGAACGCACATTGGAAGCGTGTATTCGTCATCGCCATACTAGCGTATCACCCGGCGTGATTGTATGGGGTGCCATTGGTTACAGGTCTCGGTCACCTTTTGTTCACATTGACGGCGCTTTCAACAGTGGATGTTACATTTCAGAAGTGTTACGACCCGTGGCTCTACCCTTCATTCGATCCCTGCGAAACCCTACATTTCAGTAGGATAATGCACGACCGCATTTTGCAGGTCCTGTACGGGCCTTTCTGGATACAGAAAATGTTCGACTGCTGCCCTGGCTAGCACATTCTCCAGATCTCTCACCAATTGAAAACGTCTGGTCAATGGTGGCCGAGCAACTGGCTCGTCACAATACGCCAGTCACTACTCTTGATGAACTGTGGTATCATGTTGAAGCTGCATGGGCAGCTGTACCTGTACACGCCATCCAAGCTCTGTTTGACTCAATGCCCAGGCGTATCAAGGCCTTTATTAAGGCCAGAGGTGGTTGTACTGGGTACTGATTTCTTAGGGTCTATGTACCCAAATTGCGTGAAAATGTAATCACATGTCAGTTCTAGTATAATATATTTGTCCAATGAATACCCGTTTATCATCTGCATTTTTTCTTGGTGTATCAATTTTAATGCAAATGACGTAATGTCGTCCAGTACACCGTCCTCAGTCACCAATAGAAATATCTGCACCTATACTCATTACGCCCTGTATATATGACTTAACAGGTGTGGAACTTGATGAAGTATTAATAAGATACCATCGCTGCAAACCACAATCCCATCGGCAAGAGAGAGGATCCTAGATAATTCTGCCCGAATCAATTAAATGCATGAAAACAGCGCTCAAAAAACTGCGCTGAAAGTTGGTATAACAATAGCGTTGTGAACTACGGTGGGCATTTCTCATGAAGTTGCACGAGTACAGAAACATATTACACTGCTTGAAATTGAAATTAAAACACCTGGTCGTATAGCAGATAATAAAATTTTACTTATTACGCTTAAAGTATGTGGTATGAAGAACACAATTAAATTTTAAGTGATTTAGGGGTATACACGATGCAAAGTTCTGATACAAGGAACTGCCACCTCTGAGAATAAGGACGGATCTAATCTTGCTGGTCATCGAGACTAACAGATCCTGTATTAGAGATACGGGTATGTCTTTCCATGCTGCTTCGACACTATGGTAGAGTTCATCATCGGTAGTGGTTGGCGACTGGTGTCTTGCCGGTCTCTCGATAAGTCAATGTCAGATTTTTTTCTGTGGGTGTTAGATTTGGAGAACATGCTGACCAGAAGAACAATCTTCTGCACCGAGATACACATCCCTCTTTATATCTACACGACTATTCTGCGATCTACGACAAGAAAGGAAAAATGAATTGATTGTTGGTGTTAATAGCGATCATCCTCCTTTACCTCCTCTGCATTACTGCAGATGACGTGTCACTGAGCACATTTGTTCTGTGCATGCAGTACATGTGAGGCGCCTAGTTGTTTCCACTCCACTGTGTGGAATACGAAGGTTCTGTTATAGTTCACTAACCTGCTGTCTTCAAGTTGATGTCCCCACCGCAGAAAACAGCACGCAGGTCGTAGGGTCTGTATCTTGAGGCTGAAACTGACTTTTAGCGAGGTTCTGTTCTGAAATAATGTATCACTTCTTTGGGCTGCCACTCGCGTATTTTAATATAGCCACACGAAATGACTACATGATCTTAACACAACACCTTCTGATACAGCTAAGTACATGATCAAACACAATGTCTACGAAAATGTATCTTTACACTATTTGTGGCACGTCTCTGTGCCTCATGACTACTGGAGTGATTCTTTTAATACTGAATACTGGAAAACACATCCTGCCACAGACAACATGACTGTACATCTCGACTGCCTAATCCAGAGTGACGAACAGGAACTTTAATAAAAATTGGAAACACATCCTACGATAGACAACATGTCTGTTCTTCTCGACTGCCTAATCCAGAGTGACGAACAGGAACTTAAATAAAAATTGGAAACACATCCTACGACAGACAAAATGTCTGTTCTTGTTCACTGCCTAATCCAAAGTGGCGAACAGCCCGAAACACTTCGCGCGCAATACCAGAAAAGGCGTGACCCGAACGCTTCCGAAATGCTTCGTCTGCAATTTCGTCAGTCTTTTATTTTTGATTTAAATTGTTTTTAATAATTCTAAAATGACTGATTGATAGTCAGCTGTTGAGAGATATTTATATTAAAAAGTGAAGTCATTTCAATGAGTAGTTTAACTAATAATAATAACTATACTTCAACGTTTTGGCGCCCTTGCTCCGAACACAGCAGCCAATCACAGAGCAGTAGCATTATGCAAGCGGTCTTTCTCACGGGAATGGTACCGAATCTAACATCAGTCACAGGCATCTCACACCACATTTCGCCATCTATATACTTCTTGCATCTCCACTGCTCTGGGAACAGCTTCTTGGTGCCTAATATGATGGCTGCCTAAGTCAGAAATATTACAGATTCACACTTAAGTGCTTGGCAGACGGTTGATCGAACCACGTTCCCACTCCACGGTTCAGTCAGATTAATGTGACCACCGCTTATGCTGGACGTCGACGTGCAATAACCAGTCACACACCAGGTGACAGAACTAGCAGTGAAGGACGTGCAAAGCGTGTCGAGGGGGAAGCAGAAAATGGCACAGCCGTCGTAATCGATTTATCTGACGTCCAAAAGGGAATGAACATTGGCTTTCGGGTCACGGTCGGAAGCATTTCCGAAACGGCTATGTTTGTAAACTATTCGTGTGCTGCCTTGGTTAAAGTATACCCTGAACGGTAAATGGCGCTATCTATAACTGGCGCCTAGGCATAGTGGTGTACACGGACCATAGATGATAGGGTGAACGAAGGCTGCGGAAGTGTATACGGCGGATAGACGTTCAGCTGTTGAGTAACTGACCGTTCAAATGAACCAAAGGGGCTACCGACAGTGTCTACTCATCGATCGTTCAGTGAACGTTGCTTCGGGCGAGCCTCTGCAGCAGGCACCTTATTCGTGCACCCATGCTGATTGCTGTTCACCAGCGACGAAGGTAGAAATTTGCACACCAAAACAGCAACTGGAGGACCACAGGGTGGCGCAAGGTGGCCTTTTCAGACGAATCACGTTTTATGCCCCATCGGACAGATGGCCATTGGGGCATACGGCGTAAAACGTCTGAAATCAAACACCCTACAATAATCGTCAGAAGGGTCCAGGCCGGAGAAGGGACCGTTTCGGTCTGGAGAATGTTTTCGTGCCATTCTCTTTCTGATGTCGTCATTCAGGAAGACACAATAGATCAACACAGGTATGGGTCTATCCTTGGGGACAATGTTCGCCACTACATGCAGTTTGTGTTTTCGTCAGCACAGTATCATCTACCAGAAGGTTCAAAAAATGGCTCTGAGCACTATGGGACTTAACATCTGAGGTCATCAGTCCCCTAAAACTTAGAACTCCACTACTGGCCATTAAAATTGCTACACCACGAAGATGACGAGCTACAGACGCGAAACTGAACCTACAGGAAGAAGATGCTGTGATATGCAAATGATTAGCTTTTCAGATCATTCACACAAAGTTGGCGCCGGTGGCGACACCTACAACGTGCTGACATGAGGAAAGTTTCCAACCGATTTCTCATACACAAACAGCAGTTGACCGGCGTTGCCTGGTGAAACGTTGTTGTGATGCCCCGTGTAAGGAGGCGAAATGCGTACCATCACGTTTCCGACTTTGATTAAGGTCGGATTGTAGCCTATCGCGATTGCGGTTTATCGTATCGCGACATTCCTGCTCGCGTTGGTCGAGATCAAATGACTCTTAGCACAATATGGAATCAGGAGGGTAATACGGAATGCCGTGCTGCATCCCAACGGCCTCGTATCACTAGCAGTCGAGATGACAGAAATCTTATCCGCATGACTGTAACGGATCGTTCTGCCGCGTCTCGATCCCTGAGTCAACAGATGGGGACGTTTGCAAGACAACAACCATCTCCACGAACAGTTCGACGACGTTCGCAGCAGCATGGACTATCAGCTCGGAGACCATGGCTGCGGTTACCCTTGACGTTGCATCGCAGACAGGAGCGCCTGCGATGGTGTACTCAACGACGAACCTTGGTGCACGAATGGCAAAATATCATTTTTTCGGATGAATCCAGGTTCTGTTTACAGCATCATCTTGGTCGCATCCGTGTTTGACGACATCACGGTGAACGCACATTGGAAGCGTGTATTCGTCATCGCCATACTGGCGTATCACCCGGCGTGATGGTATGGGGTGCCATTGGTTACACGTCTCGATCACCTCTTGTTCGCATTGACGGCATGGACGTTACATTTCAGATGTGTTACGACCCGTGGGTCTATCCTTCATTCGATCCCTGCGAAACCCTACATTTCAACAGGATAATGCACGACTGCATGTTGCAGGTCCTGTACGGGCGTTTCTGGATACAGAAAATGTTCGACTGCTGCCCTGGCCAGCACATTCTCCAGATCTCTCACTAACTGAAAACATCTGGTCAATGGTGGCCGAGCAACTGGCTCGTCACAATACGCCAGTCACTACTCTTGCCATCCAAGCTCTGTTTGACTCTATGCCCAGGCGTATCAAGGCCGTTATTACGGCCAGAGGTGGTTGTTCTGGGTACTGATTTCTCAGGATGTATGCACCCAAATTGCATGAAAATGTAATTACGTGTCAGTTCTAGTATAATATATATGTCCAATGAATACCCGTTTATGATCTGCATTTCTTCTTGGTGTAGCAATTTTAATGGCCAGTAGTGTACTTAAACCTAACTATCCTGAGGACGACACACACATCCATGACCGAGGCAGGATTCGAACCTGCGACCGTAGCTGCCGCGCGGTTCCAGAGTGAAGCGCCTAGAACCGCTCGGCCACTCCGGCCGGCACCAGAAGGTCAATTCAAAGTGTCACACAGCTCGCAGTGTACATGCGTGTTTCGAAGGGCACCATGATGATTTTGCCGTACTGCCCAGGCCACCAGACTCCCAGGATCTAAATCCAGTCGAGAATCTGTGGGACCATCTCGACCGGGCTACTCGCGCCATGGATCCTCAACTGAGGTACATGGTGCAGCTGGCCGCGGCGCTGGAGTCGTCATGGCTCCGCATCTCTGTCGGTACCTTCCAGAACCTCACTGACTCTACATCTACATATATACTCCGCTAGCCACCAAGCGGTGTGTGGCGGAGGGCACAATTCGCGCTAAAGTCATATTCCCCCCCCCCCTTCCCCCCCCCCCCCCCCCCTCTGTTCCACACGCGGATCGCGCGAGGGATAAACGACTGTCTGAACGCCTCAGTACGAGCTCTTATTTCGCTTATCTTTGAATGATGATCATAAGGCGATTTGAAAGTTTGTGGTAATAATATATGCTCTACATCCTCGGCGAAGATTGGATTTCGGAATTTAGTGAGCAGCCCCTTCTGTTTAGCGCGCCGTCTATCAGCAAGTGTGTCCCACTTCAAACTTTCTATGAGATTTGTAACGCTCTCGCGATGGCTAAATGTACCAGTCGCGAATCTTGCCGCTCTTCTTTGGACCTTCTCAATCTCTTGAATCAGACCAAACCGGTAAGGGTCCAATACAGACGAACAATACTCTAAGACTGGATGAACTAACAGTATTGTAAGTTATTTCCTTTGTTGAAGGACTGCATTGCTTCAGGATTCTACCAATAAACCGCAATCTAGAGTTCGCCTTACCCTTTACTTGTGTAATCTGATCATTCCATTTGAGATCATTTCGAATAATCACACCCAAATACTTGACTGATGTTTCCGCTTCCAAAGACTGATCATTTATTTTGTACTCATACATTAATGGAGATTTTCGCCTTGTTATACGCAGTAGGGTACACTTACTAATATTGAGAGATAAATGCCAGTCATTACGCCACGCATTTATTTTCTGCAAATCGTCATTGATTTGTTCACAACTTTCGTGTGATACTACTTTCCTGTAGACTACAGCATCATCGGCAAACAGTCTAAGGCCGCTGTCAATACCATGAACCAGATCGTTTATGTAAATCGTAAAAAGCAGAGGAACTATTACGCTGCCGTGGGGCACACCTGAAGTTCTCTTCTTTCTGTTGAAGTTACCCCGTTCAGGACGACATACTGCTCCCTGTCTGTTAGAAAACTTTCTAATCCAACCGCATATGTCATTGGATAGACCGTTACCGCGCACTTTTTGTAGCAAGCGACAGTGCGGAACTGAGTCGAACGTCTTTCGAAAGTCGAGAAATATGGCATCAACCTGGGAGCCGGTATGTAGAGCCTGTTGTATATCATGCACAAAGAAGGCCATCTGTGTCTCGCATGACCGCTGTTTCCTAAAACCGTGCTGGTTTCTGCAGATGAGCTTCTCAGAGTCTAGAAAGGTCATTATGTCTGAACACAAAATATGTTCCATGATTCTACAACAAATCGATGTCAGTGAAATTGGCCGGTAATTATGTGCATCCGATTTTCTACGCTTTTTATAGATTGCTATGACCTGGGCCTTCTTCCAATACCGTGGGACTTTCCGCCGTTCCAATGATCTCTCATAGATGACAGATAAGAATGGTGCTATATTTGTAGCATAATCAGCATAAAATCTTACGGGGATACCGTCTGGGCCAGATGCCTTTCTGGCGTCTAAGGATCTTAACTGTTTTACAATCCGAGATGCACTGAACACTATGTCGGCCATTGTTTCGTTTGTTCGATAATTGAAAGGGGGAATGGTGATGCAGTCCTCTATCGTAAACGAGTTTTAGAAAGCTAGGTTTAGAATTTCGGCTTTCTGTTTATCGTCCTCAGTTACAGTATCCGTACTGTCAGCAAGAAAAGGTATTGAATTATTTGTAGCGTTCATAGATCTTATGTACGACCAAAATATTTTAGGGTTATTTTTAGATTCTGCAGATAAAATATTGCTTTCAAATTCGTTAAAAGAGTCTCTCATTGCCCTTCTGACAACTGCTTTCATTCTCTTCCTGCATGCCGTCCGCTTATTCAGGCTTTTCACAGGTGGTCACATTAATGTGGCTACACTGTGTATTTCTCTACCTTCTATCCTTTAGTAGCTCGTGGGCAAAACGAACACTTACATCTGTTCTCTATGTACATGAAGGTCTACAAAATATTTTCGAATTCTGAGGAGAAAGTTGGTGATTGAAATATCATGAAAAGATTTCACCACAACGAAAAACGCCTTTGTTTTAATGCATACTACCCGATCTCGTGTTTAATCTCTGATACTCGCCAGTAATACAAAACGAGCTGTACTTCTTTGAACATTGTCGATATTTTCCGTCAATCCTGTCTGGTGAAGATCCCATACCACAAAGCTATACTCCAGAAGAAAACGGATAAGCGTACAGTAGTTAGTTTCTTTAGTAGACCTGTTACATCTTCTGTTATGCCAATAAAAGGCAATCTTTAGCTTGCCTTTCTCACAACATTAACTGTGTGATCGTTCGAATTTAAGTTGTCAGTGAGTGTAATCCTAAGGTATTCAGCGGAATTGACAGCCTTTAAATTTGTGTGATTTATCAAAATGGCTCAAATGGCTGTGAGCACTATGGGACTTAACATCTGAGGTCATCAGTCCCCTAGAACTTAGAACTAATTAAACCTAACTAACCTAAGGACATCACACACATCCATGTCCGAGGCAGGATTCAAACCTGCGACTGTAGCGGTCGCGCGATTGCAGACTGAAGCGCCTGGAACCGTTCGGCCACTCCGGCCGGTTGTGATTTATAGTGCAATGGAAATTTAACAGATTAGTTTTAGTGCTCATGTGCATCACCTCATACTTTTTATTGTTTAGAATGAATTGCCACTTTTCGCGCCAGCTTATCTAAATCATTTTGCAATTAGTTTGGATCTCCAGATGAATTTACTAGAAAGTAAATGACAGTGTCATCTGCAAACAATGTAAGAGGTCTGCTGAGACTGCTCTAAATCCTTTATAAGGATATCCCAGGAGGAATAGTCAATATTCAAGAATACGAAAGGAACGATCATTCGCCGGCCGCTTTGGCCGAGCGGTTCTAGTCGCTTCAGTCCACAACCGCGCTGCTGCTACGATCGCAGATTCGAATCCTGCCTCGGGCATGGATGTGTGTGATGTCCTTAGGTTAGTTAGGTTTAAGTAGTTCTAAGTTCTAGGGGACTGATGACCTTAGAAGATAAGTCCCATAGTGCTCAGAGCCAAAAACCTGGTTCAAAATGGTTCAAATGGCTCTGAGCACTATGGGACTCAACTGCTGTGGTCATAAGTCCCCTAGAACTTAGAACTACTTAAACCTAACTAACTTAAGGACATCACACACATCCATGCCCGAGGCAGGATTCGAACCTGCGACCGTAGCAGTCGCACTGTTCCGGACTGCGCGCCTAGAACCGCGAGACCACCGCGGCCGGCCCAAAAACCTGGGCTTTAATATGCATGCCTTAAGACTATGAGCACTTCACCTTCGATAACTTGAAATAAATCGCTTCTACTAAAAGCTCTTTCCTCTCAACATTTTTGGAGGGGATAGTATGGACCAAACCAACAAAAATTCGTCTGGTAAAGATGGGGCAGCCAGCCAGAGTTTCCGTGTGGTTGTAGGCGCTTCAGTCTGGAACCTCGTGACCGCTACGGTCGCAGGTTCGAATCCTGCCTAGGGCATGGATGTGCGTGATGTCCTTAGATTAGTTAGGTTTAAGTAGTTCTAAGTTCTAGGGGACTGATGACCACAGATGTTAAGTCCCATAGTGCTCAGACCCATTTTTTGAAAGATGGGGCCCTAAAATGCATACTTTAAAAGCTATGAACACCTGTTCGGTAGAAGCGGTATGTTTCACAATAGACCCATGTTTACTGGAAAGTTTTCTTGTTTTGGTCCATGTTACAACCTCTCAAAATGTGGAAAAAAATAACTTACTGTGGGAGAGATGTGTTTCACAGTATCGAAGATGAAGAAGTGCTCGTAGCTCTTAAGGCGTGCATTTTAGAGCCCATGTTTACTGGACGTTTTTCCTTCGAAATATCGTTCGTGTCATATCCATGAATATGTAACATCCCTTCGGGGACACCGCGTAATTAGGGGAACTACGCCGATGTCGCTCCACTGAAGTCATCCAAGATGGCGGGCATGACGTCAGCTGATGACGTGAGTACGTGACATTACGTGACATCATCCAAGATGGCGGCCGTGACGTCAGCTGATGACGCGAGTGCCGTTATCCAAGATGGCGGCTTTTGGCGGGAAAGTGCCGCCCCCCCCCCCCCCCCAAGTGATAAGTTTGAATTTTGCCGGGAAATGGAAATTCATGCTTCTACGGGCCCCCTCCTTCCGACTTTTTGCTTGATGGTGTGTCATCCTCTCGGAAAATGGGCGAGAATTTCGAATTTTGGAGGGATTTTTTTTTCTCCACGCACGTGACCAGAATTGGTGGCACACATTCAGTCGTTGCTGAGCTATCGTTGTGGAACCATCGTGATGTGTTTGACCATCGGGATGAATGTGAAGGATTGATCAGCTTTCAATAGCTGCATTGCATCTACACATTCAAAGGAGGACTGTAGACACAGTTCGCTACATGAGGTATGGGAGAGTGCGATAATAGAAGAGTGTGGGAGAAAGAAGCAGAAGAATTCAGTTCAGCAGATTGCGACAATGCAGAGGGATGGAGCCAAGATGGTTGTCGTAACCGACACATGCTCATGCAAACTGCAGAGATATTCAACATGAAGCATTCACTCTCCTAAAATGGAAGAGGTGGGCAGTTGACGTCAGTTTGCTTCAGTGGAAGCAAATTCATATAAGCGATATATACCATTGAACAGCAGCTGCTCATACCCATCTTCATGGCTGTGCGGAATGTGTTCTATTGTTCTATCGAAGAGCTATTGGTGTCTGACTGGGAGTAGTTTAACAGCCATGCTGCCTGTAAGCATACAGCTGAGGACTGCCCCCATGGCCTCCTACATGTAGGATGGAAGCTAGCATTAATACTTGAACATATGAAGAGGAAGAATACGGTCCTGCAAACAAATGCTTTGCATTGAGATGAATTAAAGATGCATTACACAATGCATGGAAACATCTGTCTCTGCTGGAACTGTCTGTCATTTCTAAAACCTACATATAAGCTCCCACACTTACGAGACAACTGCCTCCAATCCAGCAGACTAAAGAACTGACCTAGTTCACAAGATCATTGCTAGAGGGCACTGTGATAGGTCACGTGATCATGCAGTTCAGCCAATAGGAGCACGGCATCTTGATGATGTAGGCATGGTGTATATAAGGGGAGCCCAGTAGCTGCTCAAAATCTATCTCTGTCAGTCAGTCAGTCAGTCAGCCAGGGTGGTGAAGGGCCAGTCAGTCCAGCAGAACAGGAGGAGCAAGCAGCAGAAAAGTAAGTATCTACTTTGCTCTATTATTATTATTATTACTGTAGCAGCAACATATGATGTTAATGATTATTCTTCTCTCTCCACCAGATGTATCCATAGAGCTCTCATCCAGCCTGCTGGGATCAGAACATGTGTCGGCAAGATCCAACCGGTCGCCACTGGCAAGTTCCACCCCAGCAAGATCCAATCTGCCGTGACCGGTAAGTTCCATCCCATCGGGTCCCACACACACGGCGGTGGCAAACTCCAGTCTGCCGGGGTCGGCAGGTTCCTACCCACAGGGATCCACATCCAGGGCATCAGCAGATCCTTTAATGCAGGTTCTCAGCATGCTGGACCAGTATAATGAGACTCTGTGGTCTGTGCCACTCGATAATGTCGAGGGAGCAACATCGTACTGGGCTCCATCGTATGCACTGTCTATTGGGCCAAGCGCAAGAGACATTCCAGCATCAGTGCAAGAACAGATGGCTAACTGCGCTGGTGTGGATGTTGTGGCTGAGAAGATACCAACCTCCAGTTCACTGCTATATTTACTATTCGCCTCATGCTATGTGTTAACGGTTAGTGGTTCAAAACTTCATCATCTAGGAATAGAAGTTTCACAAGACAGTGAAGTGTCAGCTGTGTTAGTGCTCGAAAATGCGCCAAAAATATTAAAGAGCGTTTTTCAGACTATGAGTGGGATGAACTATGTCGCACGAAACCTTAAATCAAGAGGCATATGACTACAGAATATGTTCCGGCCCAATTCTACCAGGACATCTACTGTGGAGGCCTATCTGTGAGTATATTATCAATGCATGATGATGCTACACAAAGAGTTAAAAGTGCCGACGAGCAGAGTATCTACATGCAGCACTCAACAGTTGATAACTTGTTCAACTGCACTCAGTGATAGCTACTACGATGGAAAGACTAAATAGATGGCTCCCTTATGTTCAAGTTGTATACTTTGATATCATGAACTGGCTTCATACATGTAGCATTCACATAGAAGATATAGATCACCGTTTAGTACCTGTATAAGTGCAGTGCCGAAGTCTCTCGCTATTCGTCGAATAGGTGTGGAAAATGTTGAAATTAAATTTACTGATGGAATACCAGGCTATTGCAATGCACAGATAACATTGCGGGATATACGTGCAGAATTTGAGGGATATAAGAAGCAGCTATTTCTCCAAATACTGCATTGCTGCTGCACCGATTGAAAAAAAAAAAAAAAAAAAAAAAAAAAGAAGCAAGTGACTTTTTTATGGGGATAATGCTATGTATAATTGTCAATGGTGAATAAAGAAATATATTTATTATCTCAAATTTGTGTTTGTGTTATTTATCTAGACAAAATGACCCTGCATATAATGTCACATGTTAATACGCGAGCCGGCCGCGGTGGTCTAGCGGTTCTAGGCGCTCAGTCCGGAACCGCGCGACCGCTACGGTCGCAGGTTCGAATCCTGCCTCGGGCATGGATGTGTGTGATGTCCTTAGGTTAGTTAGGTTTAAGTAGTTCTAAGTTCTAGGGGACTGATGACCACAGCTGTTAAGTCCCATAGTACTCAGAGCCATTTGAACCATTTTTGTTAATACGCGCATTTTCTTTTATATATAAAAGCCTATTGCACGCGAGGACCTAACACAGAAGGTATCATGGCAGGCTGGGTGAAGCACCCTCGCCACAAGGACTTTGTTGTAGGTGACTCACTAGTCCTGTGACGATGAAGATCAGAAGACTAAGAAGAATGAAGTGCTCCTTCCCGAGAGGATACGCGCTTTGATTGTAGATCCCTCCAACTGTGGCAAGACAAATCTCCTCATGACTCTTCTGACAGATATTGATGGAGTTCGCTTCGAGCATGTCTACATATTCTCCAAAACACTATTTCAATCCAAGTATCAGTTACTGCAGAGAATATTAGAAGACGTAGATGGTGTAACGTACAGGGGATTAAATGAAAGCGAAGACATCCCTCCACCTGAAGAATTAAAGCCAAACATGGTCTTCATGTTAGACGATGTAGCTGTAGAAAAGCAGGACCAGATCCGTAGATATTTCTGCTTTGGTCGTCATACGGGTGTTGACGTATTTGATCCGAGTCAAACATATTCCAGGTTCCGGAAACAGTTGGTCAGGGATAGCGCCAACCTCATTATAGCGTTCAAACAAGACAATCTCAATTTAAAACACATTTACCAGGCTCATGTGGGGGCTGAAATGTCGTGCAATGAATATTTAAAGATATGTGGAGATTACTGGAATCACTCATAGTGCGGGTTTCTCGTTATTGATAAAACTCGAAAACTGAATTATTGTAGGTACAGCCGCAACTTCCAGGAGTTTCTTCTTATATAATCGTACAAAACAGGTGAATGCATCAGTATACTCTACACCATGGACAAGCTCGCACGCATGTCGGGCGCTCAGTCTGAGAGGTTAGGTTTACATAGACAAAATGCTCGCATGTATACTGATATGAAATTTCAAACTCTTGAAGGGAGACTCAACATACTTGGTAAGGCTGTAAGAGAATTAAAGGGCAATCAGAAAGTTTTTGCGCATGACCAGCACCGGCTAGAGAAAAGAATTAGCGCAACAGAGGAGAAAATAGAAGCTGAGGTTCTTATTATTGAGGGGGAGGCGGATCCGGTAAAGAAGAAGAAGAACAAAGCATATATAAAGTGTCGCGATATACAGACCGCAGATTAGTATGCGTCAAGATGTCGACTAAGCATTAAGTCACTCAGACGCGTAAAGCTGTTTGAGAGAATTTACTTTTGTTGAAGGTGGGGCATATGGAGCGGGAGCAAACAGTAAGAGAAACATTTAAACCCGTTCCCGAATCTATCAGAAAGCTAGCATCACGAGATGATGGCAATGTTGAGAACGATCAAATTGCTGACTTCAGTAACCAGTACACGACTAGGATAGATAGAACATTCGGCGTCAGCAAGGAGAGACCATACATGCTCGGCTCTCAATCTATAAGTTTAACCGATAGCACAATACGGATCAGGGATAAAGAGTTTAAAAGAACACCTGGCTTACTGAAACTCATCTTCCTAAGAGGGTCAAGAAACTTAAAGTACTCTGCCAGTGAACGCAGGGCGTATGGAGAAATACTACAGTTGACTGAAGTATATAAGAATGCAGACGGAACAGTGAAAGCCCACAAAACTCTAAATACACTAGCATTATACAAACATTACTGAATGAGCAACCCCAAAGCATTGGTGAATGCCTTGACATTCAACATAAACGAGTGAGCAGTCACCCCCCCCCCCCCCCCAGTATAAATATTACGATGAGACAGATGAACTAATACACTCCTGGAAATGGAAAAAAGAGCACATTGACACCGGTGTGTCAGACCCACCATACTTGCTCCGGACACTGCGAGAGGGCTGTACAAGCAATGATCACACGCACGGCACAGCGGACACACCAGGACCCGCGGTGTTGGCCGTCGAATGGCGCTAGCTGTGCAGCATTTGTGCACCGCCGCCGTCAGTGTCAGCCAGTTTGCCGTGGCATACGGAGCTCCATCGCAGTCTTTAACACTGGTAACATGCCGCGACAGCGTGGACGTGAACCGTATGTGCAGTTGACGGACTTTGAGCGAGGGCGTATAGTGGGCATGCGGGAGGCCGGGTGGACGTACCGCCGAATTGCTCAACACGTGGGGCGTGAGGTCTCCACAGTACATCGATGTTGTCGCCAGTGGTCGGCGGAAGGTGCACGTGCCCGTCGACCTGGGACCGGACCGCAGCGACGCACGGATGCACGCCAAGACCGTAGGATCCTACGCAGTGCCGTAGGGGACCGCACCGCCACTTCCCAGCAAATTAGGGACACTGTTGCTCCTGGGGTATCGGCGAGGACCATTCGCAACCGTCTCCATGAAGCTGGGCTACGGTCCCGCACACCGTTAGGCCGTCTTCCGCTCACGCCCCAACATCGTGCAGCCCGCCTCCAGTGGTGTCGCGACAGGCGTGAATGGAGGGACGAATGGAGACGTGTCGTCTTCAGCGATGAGAGTCGCTTCTGCCTTGGTGCCAATGATGGTCGTATGCGTGTTTGGCGCCGTGCAGGTGAGCGCCACAATCAGGACTGCATACGACCGAGGCACACAGGGCCAACACCCGGCATCATGGTGTGGGGAGCGATCTCCTACACTGGCCGTACACCACTGGTGATCGTCGAGGGGACACTGAATAGTGCACGGTACATCCAAACCGTCATCGAACCCATCGTTCTACCATTCCTAGACCGGCAAGGGAACTTGCTGTTCCAACAGGACAATGCACGTCCGCATGTATCCCGTGCCACCCAACGTGCTCTAGAAGGTGTAAGTCAACTACCCTGGCCAGCAAGATCTCCGGATCTGTCCCCCATTGAGCATGTTTGGGACTGGATGAAGCGTCGTCTCACGCGGTCTGCACGTCCAGCTCGAACGCTGGTCCAACTGAGGCGCCAGGTGGAAATGGCATGGCAAGCCGTTCCACAGGACTACATCCAGCATCTCTACGATCGTCTCCATGGGAGAATAGCAGCCTGCATTGCTGCGAAAGGTGGATATACACTGTACTAGTGCCGACATTGTGCATGCTCTGTTGCCTGTGTCTATGTGCCTGTGGTTCTGTCAGTGTGATCATGTGATGTATCTGACCCCAGGAATGTGTCAAAGTTTCCCCTTCCTGGGACAATGAATTCACGGTGTTCTTATTTCAATTTCCAGGAGTGTAGATAGACTTCGGCTGTTGATGGCTTCAGCTGCAGCGGGTAGTACAGCACATTCGAATGAGGATGTCTCAATAATTTCAGAACTTAGAGAAAGAGGAATCATCGAATAATATTAATAGCAAGTATGGAAACAGTAGTTCAGGAGCTGCACAAGCCAGCACGCAGAACATACCCTCGCAGACATGTGATGATTAAAGGACTGGATAACTTATGGCAGGCTGATCTTGTGGATATGGGTCTGTACAACCGTGAGAATAAAGATTTCAAGTATATTTTAATGGTCATTGATACATACTCTAAATTCGCATGGGCATTACCTGTGAAAACAAAGACAGGGAGAGATGTTGCTGCGGTGTTCGAGCCTTTGCTGCAAACAGGAACGAATCGATGTCCGGACAACCTTCAAACCGATCATGGTGGACAGTTTTACAATGAACATTTCCAGACCGTGATGGAGCTGTACGAAATACACAACTACTCAACGTTCACACACCTGAAAGAGAGTATTGTCGAGCGTCTGAACAGGACAGTGAAAGTTCAAAGGTAGAAGTGATTTAATCTTCGTGGCTCGTACAAGTGGACGGATATCCTACCGCAGATAATAGCACCTTATAATCGAACCAAACATAACACAATAAAAATGCGACCGATTAATGTTCGTGACAATTCACTCATGGAGTCGGTATATTTCCGCATTAAAATGCTGAATCCACGCAAACAAAGGTTTAATGTAGGTGACTTAGTAAGTATTTCAAAGCACAAGACTGCATTTGAGAAATCGTACTTACCAGACTGGTCAGCTGAAATATTCACAGTATCCAAAGCGCAGAGAACGAACCCCCGAACATATATCTTAAAAGATAGCAAGGGTGAAGAAATTGCAGAACGCTTTTACACACAGGAATTGCAAAAGAGCTGTGTACCAGATGTATTCCTCATCGAACGTCCGTCTCCGTAGCGTAACGGTAGCTTTACCGCCCACCACGCAACGGGCCCGGGTTCGATTTCCGGCAGGGGACTGGGTGTTGTGTGTCCATCATCATTGACTCGCAAGTCGCCGATGTGGCGTCATCTAAAAAGGTCTTGCAATACGGCGGCCGAACTCCCCCGAATGGGGCCTCCCGGCCAACAATGCCATACGATCATTTCCACTTTTTCCTCATCGAACGTGTAATAAGATGTCGTGGGAATGGATCGCTAGTTAAGTGGTTGGGATTTACTTCAACAGAAAACAGATGGATTGATGCTGACGATTAGTATATAATAGGATGCGTAGACCTCAATCACCTCAGTAGCGTACAATGCATCATAGGAGACACACTATAATAAGAGGTGGAGGTGGAATTGTCGACAAATTACCAGATGAATTACACATTCCGGGATATAACATCTGTGGACCAGGAACAAAGCTTCAGAAACGCTTGGCACGTGGCGATAGGGGTAGTAACCCACTCGACAAACAACGTGTGGCTGCATTTGTTGTTGATAAAACCATGCGTGGTAAAATTAAGTTAGGCTTAGGAGTAATGAATTTCAAACGAATTATGAAAGCAGCTAGGTCCGCTTTGGGGAAGAAGAAGAAGAAATTAGGCTGCCTGAAAAGCTGCATTCTCACATCGATGTGTGCAGCTAGGCATGCGCTAGTTAGATGGTTGGGATTTCCTTCAACAGAAAACAGCTGGATTGATGCTGACGAATTAATATATAATAGTATGCGTAGACCTCAATCACCTCAGTTGCGTTCAATACATGGTAGGAGAGACACCATAATAAGAGGTGGAGGTGGTATTCTCGACAAATTAGCCGTTGAATTACACATTCCGGGATATAACGTCTGTGGACCAGGAACAAAGCTCCAGAAACGCTTGGCACGTGGCGATAGGGGTATTAACCCACTCGACGAAGCCTGCCTGCAGCACAACCTAACCTACGCCGGAAATAAAGGTCTCCCTGCACGTCACGTCGCAGACAGAATTTTAGCTGATAGAGCCAAGGAAATAAGACGAAGTAAAGATATTGGTATAGGTCAACGTGTGGCTGCATTTGTTGTTGATAAAACCATGCGTGGTAAAATTAATTTAGGTTTAGGAGTAATGAATTTCAAACTAATTGTGAAAGCAGCGCGGTCTGCTTTGGGGAAGAAGGAGAAATCAGGCTGCCTGAAAAGCTGCAGTCTCACATCGATGTGTACAGCTAAGCATGCAATGATGAGTAAGAAGAAGAACGACAACAACAACAAGAAGGGAACAATTAAACCATCTCGCGTTCTACCTTTACCCAAGACATCAGGCGGAATTACTCCGTTCCTCATTTCAGCCCTTGCGGCTATATCAGCAGTAGGCTCACTCACAGGAGGGGCTGCGGCTGTAGCGAAAACAGTCAAGAACGCTCAAAACCCTCAAGTACAGCTAGAGGAGGCAAGAAGGCATAATCGCGTCATGGAAGCTGCAGCCATTGGAAAGGGTCCATACTTGAAACCGTACAAGAAAGGACTGGGCCTCTTCATAAATTAAAAAAGCCCGTCAGCTATTCTACCTGATCGAGCGCTCACGAATAAAGATCTCCTTAATGTTGGTAGAGAAAAACTCCACATTCCAGGATTCCGTGGTGCCTTTATGCGGGATGCATTACCGAAGACAATGTGGCGAACTAGTGAATGCGGAGTTGTGAATTTAGATGTTGCAGGCGGTCCAGCAACCCATTAGGTCTCATATGCCAAGAAAAGTGCAAATACAGTTTATTATTTTGATTCATTTGGAGATTTACAGTCACCTGAAGAATTGCAACGATACTTCACCAGCAAAAGACGAGTCTTCTACAATTTTCAGCGATATCAGGGCTTTAACACATACTTGTGTCGACATCTCTGCATCATGTTCCTCCTCACATCCTTGATGAAACACCCTGTAAAACTACACCAAAGATAAGTGCATGCTCAACATCCAGGACGGTTGATGTATATAAAAGCCATCATTCAACGTCCCCCCTTCCCCCCCCCCCCCCAATCAATTGAGGTTTAGATGCGATGTCGTACACTCTGACGTTAAAAGAAGGCCCGTATGTATTACGTGCAAATTACTTTCCGCCGATTGATTTAAGTTCTGGTGATTGGAGTACTGCGCTGTTTGCTCTGGAGACGTATAACAGCATCCCAAATATCACAAAGGCCAACAATAAACTGCATTTGGAAATTGACCGTGAGAAGGAGATTCTAGAAATACAACCTGGTGCCTACGACAATGACGATTTAAACGAAGTCTTAAAACACTCTGGAAAAGGAATTGAACTAAGCGCAAACATCAATACGCTTAGATCTGAAATACGAACAGAGAATGCGACGATCGACTTCAGACAGAACGATTCAGTAGGTTCACTGCTAGGTTTTGCCAAAGACTGTGTTTTGGTGAAAGATTCCAGTAAATTTTACGCATCAGATCAGGCTGTGGACATACTACCACTCAGCACAATCGACGTTGAGTGTAATATAGCTACAAACTCATATCTCAACGATAAGTTGATTCATTCTATTTACGGAGTCTTCCCTACAGTTGGAACTTGGTACAAAATAGTTCAGACCCCACAAACGCGATGTACCTCTCGGTGACAGTTCAGACATTGGACTACCTGGAGCTACGTATTGTGGATCAGAATAATCGACTTGTCGACTTTCAGGGTGAAGAAATCATTGTACGTCTGCATCTAAGACAACATGGGGGTAAAGTATAAAGCTAACACGCAAAGATCACAGTCAGTCAGTGTGCCACAGAAGCGCAAGGTGATAACACGCCTTAATTACGAGTTCCTTATTTCAGTCGTTCTCAAACCGTGCGATGATGTCACTCAACAGTCAGTCGAGTATGATGATCGAATTGTTGTTGTTGTTGTTGTTGTGGTCTTCAGTCCTGAGACTGGTTTGATGCAGCTCTACATGCTACTCTATCCTGTGCAAGCTTCTTCATCTCCCAGTACCTACTGCAACCTACATCCTTCTGAACCTGCTTAGTGTATTGATCTCTTGGTCTCCCTCTACGAATTATACGTCATGAATTCCATTCACATAAGCCATACGCTTCAAACACATTTAACAAAAATGATCAAATTAGGATCGTTATTCAACACCAGGACGCTTTAACCCCTTCAGGTACATAAGAAAACTAAAGTGCTAGTGATTAAAATTTTTGTATCTCTGTGGTAACTGGAGGTTTCATAAACAAAATATGTTATTATTTCAAACATTTTATATGTACTGCTAAAAAAAAGGTGGGACGTATTTGTCCCTGTGCTCCTTAAAGGACAGTTACAGAACACATTACACTTAATACATCGAAAAATTACAGAGGCTGTGTATATGTTGTCTATTTGATGTGAAATTCTGCAAAACAGTTTCTGCTTGAAGTAAAGCCTAAATTAACACCACACTGTTCACAAATATTGTAAGTGCGATTTGCAACACACTTTGAAGCACAATGAACACATCTCTTCCTTATGTCTGATTTTATCATTCGGTGCTCTGGACTTTTTGGATTGCAACTGGTCTGCAACCTTCTTGATGTTTTCACTACTGTTGATAAATTCCTTTGTCGACTTGAATAATTTCCAATTAGATTTCTCGCAATGCATTGTCTGAACTCTAGGGATGATAGCGTTGATTTGAATCCTGATTCTTCTGCCAATTTTGAATATATTACATACGCATTGTTTACACCAATGTCAAGAAGATCAAAGAAAATTCTCAGGTAATACTTAATCTTTGCCTTCCTGTCGATGTCATAACTCACTTTCTTCTGGTCCATAAGGTCCACTCCTCTCATCCACGTGTTATACTTTCTTATCATATGAGGACACTGAACATTGATCTTTTCAGAAGAACCAGACTAACGCCTCTTCACTGTCATACATGGCATTGGGAAATAAAATTAGTCAGTAGAAAAACTGGCTTGTTATCCATCCATTTGATGATTGTCACACCATTGCTACTGAGACTGTATGAATCACCTCTTGTCATTTCCTTGTCTGGAGGGAATGTCTTTGGGATGTTTTTACGATTGGTGTGTACTGTCCCACACATGATCTAATATTTTGTAAACCAAGGTAATACTGCAAAGCTGGAGAGTTAAAAAAAGTTATCTATGTAAATTTCACATCCCAGTCCGGATAGTGATTTTGTCAGTTGCAGAACTACTGACTCACCAAGCCCTACTTCAGGACCTGAGTTTTTTTTTTGCCAGTGTATGAATCACACTCAAATAGGTAGCCAGTTTCCGAGTCACATCTGCACCACATTTTGAAACCCCATTTGACTGGCTTATTTTTGACATACTGACGCATAATATTATGTCCTTTGAATCTGATCATATGCTCATCTACAGATTGAGCCCTAGTTGCACTAAGAGGTTCCTGGAAGGTTTTGTTCAAATGAGTAATTACAGGTCTCAATTTGTATGTGCGGTCTTCCTTTATTGACTAATCTGCATTTTGGAAAAATGTAAGTACTTTCGAATCCCTTCAAACCGATGTAGTGACATAATCTGAGCTATATTTGGAACACCTAAATTGGGTTCAGTTGCCCAGTAGCTTCTAAATGTAGGCAAAATATGGTACCCCATTACCAGCTTCCTACCAAGAAATGCCTTGATTTCATCTTCATTTGTGCTTAATGCGTTGCCTGATTGTTCTACATACCGAATACTTTCAGGAGTTAATATATCATGCAGCAAATCTTTTAGGCCAATAGTGGAATAAAAAATTTCAAATGGCTGTGGCATTTCACGATTTTCACTGACACTAAACAAAAGCACTTTCCCAAATTCATGATTCATGTTATCACTGAACTGTCTTGATTGGTAAGCTATGGACCATTTAAATTCTGGTAAATCTGGAAGGGAATCAGGTACCTCAGCATTTGGTTCTGATATTTCGTCTGGATGCCTTCTTTTGCTAGCTGGTCTATGTATTTCGTTTTCAGGATCTTCTATAATAACATGTTCTCTTTCATCTTCCATATCTCCTTCAAGAAAAATTTTATCTTCTTCATCCAGTAACAGATTATCTTCGTCATCACTACTGCAAGCCTCCAAAATCTGCATAACACTTTCATCAGTGATGAAAAATTCTCTTCTTCTGGAGCACATGACCTAAAAGCAGATTTGAAATTATACCAGTACAAATATTTCCGCTTATTTAATGAAATGAAAGATAATATATTTTCAACTGAATTTTAAATATCATTCTGCTCGTTTTTTTACGTAATAGTAACGATTTCATGACATTCAAAAACAAGTACACAAATTACCATTGTGGTACATTGGGACAACTATGTCCCAAAGAATGAAAATAAAGATTTCCACTGATGAAATACAGTTATTTTCTAAATGAATGGTCTAAAGTAAAAGAGAAACTTACTTGAATATACTTCCAAGCTTTGACAGTAAGGCAGAGAACACAATACGCACACAATAAGTGAATAAATTTGTGTGTCTGCTCGAAGTGAGAACCACCAACAATAACCGACGACTAATGGTAGTTATAGTAATTGTTGCCACGAAAGATGTACGATATTAAAGAAAACAAATATCTCTGCTTCAAGTATAGCATCTGCAGCACATCAACTGTGATTGCAGTCCAATTAGTAAGGTGATTTATGTGTGGGACAAATGTGTCCCATATACGTGAAAGGGTTAACACTATCTTGCAAGAGCTTCTTACACCTGGACTGCACATTTAAGAAAACTGGTGGCGCTGCGGTAACACTCTCGTAACTGACACGTAATGCTCTAACATTCCTGTTTCAAGAGATCCGATGTGTACTTAATGGAATAAAAATCGACCGCACACGCAATGTCGGGCTAGCATCAACCCTTAAGACGTACGTTTCAGCCTCAACCTCCGATTTAAAGGGCTTGGAAAATGCGGGCTGATTCATAGACGCACCAGATGTCGGATACAATCGATTTACTGCTTGCGTGCCTCTAAAAATGCTTATGGGTTACTTTGAGGACATGCAGCGAATTATTATGAATGCCGAACAGGTACTTATTTTGGTACATAGTGCAAGGGATGCCAATTCATACACTCAAACAGAGGCAGAGGACGTCGAAATCAAGATTAATAGTGTAGTATGGAAAATGCCTCACATCAGTGTTGCTGACGAGGAATGCATGACATTTTTAAAAATTATGAATGCCGGCACTTATCTGTCTCTAACTTTCCGGTCATGGGAGCTTTTTGAATACCCTGTCTTACCTACAGGATCAACACACAGGAGGGCTATTAAAACATCAGTTTAATTGGAGGTACCTCGCATTTCAAACTCAAAGGTGAAGGAATTTATCAATAGACCCAAGTGAATTTGACCACTGCAACTTAACTAACACCAGAGTCCTCTCGAAAAAAATGGTTCAAATGGCTCTGAGCACTGTGGGACCTAACATCTGAGGTCATCAGTCCCCTAGATTTAGAACTACTTAAACCTAACTAACCTAAGGACATCACACACATCCATGCCCGAGGCAGGATTCGAACCTGCGACCCTAGCAGCAATGCGGTTCCGGACTGAAGAGCCTAGAACCGCTCGGTCGCAGAGGCCGGCTTCATTTTCTGTCGCCCTCCTGATGCACACGATAAGTTATCAGCTGCTAAGATTTTGCTGTCATAATTGTTAACACAATGATACACACTACTGGCGTAAGGTTGCCTCGGATAGGAAGGACAGGGTCAAATAAGGATTGAACATCATTCGCATAAGATTTTTATTAACAATTTCCATCAAAATAACTTTATTAACTAGGCCAACAAGACCTTGACATTTTAAGGCCAAACTGCTAAATTAAATAAAATTACTTAAGCAAGTACTGATAATCGATGCCCGCCCGGCTAGCCGCGCGGTATAACGCGCTGCTTCCTGAGTGGGAAGACGTGCTGATCTCCGGCACGAATCCGCCCGGGGGATTAGTGTCGAGGTCCTGTGTGCCAGACAGCTGCAACCACGACATCATGCAGCGCGGTGCATATGGGCCCAACAACAGGCCGAATGGACCGCTCAGAATCGGCATTACGTTCTCTCCACTGATGAGTGTCGCACATGCCTTCAACCAGATGATCGTCGAAGACGTGTTTGGAGACAACCCGGTCAGGCTGAACGCCTTAGACACACTGTCCAGCGAGTGGAGTTTCCCTGTTGTTTTGGGGTGGTGTTATGTGGGTCCGATGTACGCCGCTGGTGGTCATGGAAGGCGCCGTAACGGCTGTACGATACGAGAGTGCCACCCTCCGACCGATAGTGCAACCATACCGGCAGCATATTGGCGAGGCATTCGTCTTAATGGACGACAATTCGGGCCCCCATCGTGCACATCTTGTGAATGACTTCCTTCAGGATAACGACATCACTCGTCTACAGTGGCCAGCATGTTTTCCAGACTTGAACCCTATCGAACATGCCTGGGATAGATCGGAAAGGGCTGTTTATGGACGATGTTACCCACCAACCACTCTGAGGGATCTACGCCGAATCGCTGTTCAGGAGTGGAACAACCTGGACCAACAGTGCCTTGATGAACTTGTGGATAGTATGCCACGACGAATACAGGCATAAATCAATTCAAGAGTACGTGCTACTGGGTATTAGAGGTACCGGTGTGTACAGCAATCTGGACCACCACTTCTGAAGGTCTCGGTGTATGGTGGTACAACATGCAATGTTTTGTTTTCATGAGCAATAATAAGGGCGGAAATGATGTTTATGTTGATCTCTATTCCGATTTTCTGTACAGGTTCCGGAACTCTCAGTACTGAGGTGATGCAAAACTTTTTTTGATGTGTGATGAAACAATAGGGTACAAACACGCACAGCAAGTGAGCCAGTGACAGTTATGACGCTCACAGCGGATAGGAAGGTCATTCTTTATGAATGCTGTTGGTCTCAGCTCCTAGCCACGAACTAAATGTAGCTCACCCAACAACCAAAGACGATGTGCAGTGACAAACCTTGGAAAGACTTGGAGCCACCAGGAGATGTGTGGATGACGACGACCCACTGCCCACTCCAGACCTGGTCGGCCAAAGAAATAATGCGCCCACTCCCGTTCCGGTGCAGGTCCCTCGTGTCTGGAAAATTCTCACCGAGACCAAACTGGAAATCAACAGGACGGGAGAACAAAACAGCCAGCCCGTTGCCCCGAAGGCTTCACTCTGCCTGGAAAAATGTTTCAATGGCAGACATGGTGGGAACTATTGATCGCTCAACAATTCAGCCCTTCCCCCCCCCCCCCCCGCCGCGAAAAGAATAACCTTGGGAGGTGGGAAAGGGGGGGGGGCGCAGGGCTCAGAAATGAAACTTAACACTGCCTCTCTTAACTTGGCTAAGATGCACCCACAACTCATTTCCGCTCTCTTCATTACGGAACCTAAGTGTGAGCCGAGTGGTTACATCAAACACCTTATACGATCCCACAAAGTGGGATGAAAGTTTTCTGGATCACTTATTCGCAGAGTCTCCACCTCAAAAATTTCTCATATGTACTAAATCTCTGACTTCAATGTTTCCTGGACATTGGCCTTGGTTGTACTGCGTCGCTTTCCTTTTATGAGCACTCTGAATATTTGACCCAGCTCTATGCCAATTATCCATTATTAACTCTGGACTAATATCATTAGGCAACAAATGATATATGGACCAGATATCTGATAAAGGGCAATTAATGGGATAGGCAAATATGAGAGCGGCAGGGGAAGCTCTGTGCAACTCATGTCTGGCAGTACTGAAGGCTTGGTGCGCCATGATAAGGGAAGATCTCATTTAGTTTGAACCTCAAAGTGAAAGATACGTGTTGCAGCTCTTATCAGAAAATTACAAATGACAAGAGGACAGAACTGTAAGAAACACCACACCATTGATTCATTACATAAAAGACATACGGGTTACAGACGCAGCCTCCGTCCTATCATTTGATGTAGAGAATATGTATTCCAATGAACCAATAACTGATGCAATGAACATTATAGAACGAAATATTAAGACACACAGTACGCTTCCACACGAATACATCAAAGAAACAGTCACGCTTCAAGAACTAATAACAGAACAGAACTATTTTCAGTTCAATAATGAATCCTATTTACAAAGTGAAAGATTACCAATGTCATCTCCATTGTCGGAAACCATTGCAAAGATATTTATGAACAATGTAGAACAGATTATATTTAACAAAATAGTGCCAAATAGGTACAACGTCCTATATGACTGACATCTTGTGCCTGATAGATGAACCAAGCATTAAAATTGACCAGTTACACACAGACATAAATTCTGTTTATGATAAGATACATTTTACAATAGAGAAAGAGATAAATAGACAGTATAATTTCTTGGACATCACCATAAAGCTTCAAAACAACCAACAAACATTTGACATATACTGGAAACCGCCAACAACAGACACAGTTATACATGAGGCATCACAACACCCCAATTCTCAAAAGTAGGCAGCACCTAGATACATGCTCCACAGATTAAACACAGCACCATTAGATACAAAGAAATCAAAAAAGAGATGCATAACATAATACAAATAGTCACAACAATGGATGCAAAGAGAACTTAGTAAAAAAGCTGAACAAGAAAATCAAGAAACAGAAAAGAACAAACACCCAGCTGTCACCAACACAAGGACAAAGTCCAACACAGACAAATACACAAAACACAAGAACAGGAGCAACACAAAGTGTGAAAGAGACAGAAAATAAAAGATAGTATACAATGACATACAACCACAAATACGCACACAAAATATAAAATACTTCCAAAAAAGAAGGCATAAAAATAGCCCACCAAACCAACAACTCATTTCAGAAATACTTCCCAAAAACATTAGAAAAAACTGATCTATATCAGAAATCAGGAATATATCAACTGAAATGCAATACATGTGATGGAAGATATAAAGGTCAAACCAGGAGGACATACGACACCAGATAGAAATAACATGCAAGAGCATGGAAGTATAGGACAAATCATCCAATTTTTGCAGAACACTTGCGTCAACACGAACATAAAATTACCAACAAAGACACAAACATGGAAATCATAAACGAAAAACACCACATCTCACAAGAAAGCTATCACATTCAAATAACCATAACAGAAAAGAAACAGCTCATAAATGATCAGACCAACTCGGCAAACCACACACTCTTTAAACTGACTGACCACTTAATATAATATTAAATGTACAGATATAACCACAGGCTCCATTTACCTCTACCATATCCTCCCAGATTCTGTTCTATGATCATCATCCAGGCCCATCCCCAACCATCCCCCTCCGCCCCCCCCCCTCCCCTAGGCAAAAAAAAAAAAAAAAAAAAAAACCACACACACACACACACAAAATGTAGTCTCACAGAGTGGCATCACTTACAACGTGAACGAAAACAAACGAACAGACATAAACATTGTTACTGTGCAGAGTGAGAAACACACATAGCTTCAGTTCAGTTTACAAAAGTGAAGTGTAAATAATGCAGCCCAAGAAATACTGCAGTGGCAAAAACTGCCAAGTGCATATGTGAATGGAAGTCTTTCGACGTCAACAACTGCTAGCAAGGAGGGAAGAAGCAGAATATGTAAAGAAACACCGTAAATAACTTGCACACCAGCTTCATAAACAAGAGTCAGTTTTGAACCTAAAGCAACCAAAAATGTACAAACGTACGTATCCAATTTGCAGAATAATCACAGAAGATGCTTTATAAACAAAAGCGAAACGCGCGTGGTGTAATTCTCTTTAATTAAATTGCAATAAGCTCAAGAAAAAAACCAATACTAACTAATCTCTTAGACATCCTAATATACACAGAAACAGGAGTCTAAAGAAATTGGAGCTTTGCATGTGCCTGGCAGGCTGTTGCCAGGGACCACATTACGTTTCTCCTCTTAATTCTTTTCTCATGGCTAGAGGTAACTGTGCTAGCAGCTAAAAAAGACCACCGATTGGTGACTGTAGTGTGACGTCAATATGATGTAGAGATTGAGTTTATTTTTCCGGAATAGAGTGGCGGAAAGAGATTTTTTTTTATTTGACATCCTTGCTGGCTGGCTGGCTGGAGATTTTTAATTACAAATCAATAACGCCATTGGTGGAGAAAATATAACCTGTTAAGCATTGTTAGCTGAAGTTTTCTGAGTGTAAAATGCAGAGAAATTTTCTTAGAACCTCTAAAAGACAGTGACTCGGGCTTCTGAGGCAGTGTGAGATGGCAGAAACTTGGATTCTGTCTCCATCGGGGTATTGGAACCAGCTCTCCTCGAAGACTGCTGGAGTCCGGTGTTCGAGTCCACAGCAGAGTACTTACTTCTAGGTGCTTACTTGTTGACAGCCAGCCACGCCGCCAGCGGTGTGCTCACGTTACAGCAATGGGTATGGCGAGAGTATGTTGCAGCTCCACAGATTAGGATGAAGGGAACTCAGGTGTTCAACATCATTTTCGGTTTAGCCTTCCTATGTTCGATGACACAGCCACTGTTGCATGGATAACTTCAGTCTTTCTTTCAAGCCACACAATCGCTGTTATTTATGCATAGGCAGACTGCAGTAAATTCATTAGGAAGGGGAAATGGCGCTTAGCAAATTCCCATTCCGCACTAAGTAACTTTTCGAACTGTTATTTAAATGATGTGAATTCCATCATAATGAGTGTTTAAATGTGCATCAATTAACTTCATGTTATGCCTTTTTAGGATCCCATGCCCTTGTCGGTAAAAACGGAACTGTTGCAGAATCGCTTCGTTGTCTGTCTGTCTGTCTGTCCGATTGCTAAAAAACGTTTTTCTCAGGAACATGTGAATCTATCAAGTTGCAATTTGTGTCACAGACTGAGGCCTACAGTCCCTTGGCGGTATTACAGATTGAAGCTTCTAGGTCAATGCAATCAAAAGATACGGCCATTTATGTCATATATTTTGATATTCGTAAACTCACTCATTAACACCTGTAGGGTAGTTCCCGTTGACCTACAATCACGAAATTTGGCAAGAAGTAAGGTTCCACAGTGGAAGTAAAAGAAAAAAAAATCAGAATATTTTGATTTTGAATTACAACAGACAAACAAAATTCCTTTTTTCATTTGTTACCCGACTTCAATCTTAAAACTAAAACATTCCCGCGACCTATGTTCTGCCAGTATCAATGACGACAGCAGCCTGAAATTGTCGAAATTCCCAACTCTCGAGATGGATGAACTGTCTACATACATAATTAAGTATGTACGGAACCCTCAGAGCTGGAGTTCTACTCGACCTGGACAATTTCTTTAATTTTTTTTATGTATTTACATTTTTGTAATAAATTCTGTGTTCACGCAGATCACGCATTTGGTTAACGGAGCTAGAAAATCCTCTATAATGATCAACATTTTTTTGAATAACAAGTTGTGAATGACCCAACTTAAGTTTCACTGCTAGGGCCACAGTATACTAAAGAGTTAATTTAATTCGTTGTGCACATTTAATCTAGCACTGATTCTTAACGTTGGATCTGTCTCACAGTTAATTCCGACACAGATTTTTTTTCCCACAACGCTGTTTGACTTCATTCTCTTGTTTCGGAGAGTACTACCACCTTTCAAAATAATCCAGACTTTTTAACACCCTGTACACAGAACCACCACAGTAGTACATTTAGGCAAACTACAGAAAACCTAAATCCGGAGACGACCGGATAGCAATTTAAAGCCACCTCCTGCCGACTGCGACTTATTGCCTTAACAACAACGCCGACTCGTGTGGTCTTTTAAAAGGTAGTCACTAAAAGGCTAAGTTGGAGAGAAATATTATTAAAGGCACATAATGATACTTGAAGCACCGTCCAACTCGCATGTCGAAGGTGGAAGGCGGCGCTGCTGTATGAAGCAAAGCAGAAGTAAAAGGAAGGAGGTCTTAGCGAGTTTACAACTGCGTAATTTTGACCACCTTTGTGAATTTTCGAAGTAAAGAATTTTATGACGGCAGTAAATATTAAATTATGAACAAACACACAGATACACCATACACATAATGTCAGGAATGTAATGTTTCAGAAGCTTATGTGCAACGGTGTAGGAAGGACAGAAGTCTTATTTGACAGAAGGTTCACATTTGGAAAGAAGCTGTTGTTGTGTTTTTACGCATGACAGCAAACGGCTGAATGGTAGCGTAGTTCGTATGAACATATGAGCTATACACAGAAATGAACTTGTGATTTTATTTGAAAATGGCGTTGCAGAAAAGTGAGTTACAATTATAATTCTCGTGGAGTTGTTCCCTTTCAAACTATTTCCGAGTGTCGAACTTATTATTAACGCTTAACGAAAGACTGATGTATATTTCGTGATTATGTGGCTAGTGTCGACTAATTGCACTTTTTGGGCAACGTAAATTTATTAGCGAGAACAATGCCCAAGTCCGAGATAAAGAATCGCGCTTGGTCGTACAAAGTACGCTGTCATCATTCTCCTTGAAAATGCGTTAAAGATAATAGAGCGCAAAAGGTTATCTTTGGTTTCGTGTGAAGTGTAATTCCAATAATAACCACAGAGTGTATAGGGCACTTTACGCTGTGTACCTACCTAGCCCTCTAGTCTTCAGTTTCAATAAGGAGAGTAAATAGTTGTTGAGATCCTCTGGCTAACACCAATGAGGTCGGGATGCAGGTGCGACGAGAGAAGTTTCGTCAGTACTTCAACTTTGTACCGGTAGAGAGCTGTAAACCTAAAATTTTCTAAGATAGCTCTCTGTGGGCATTTCTACGTGTAGACTATGTGATCACAAGTATCTGGAAACCCCTATGCAAAACAGAATTCATCAGTATATGTCAGGAGAGGCGGACCTGCCAGTATAAAAGTAGGCGGGGAGTATTTTGTTGTCAGTAGAGAAGCAGGACCAGCACAATGCGTCGGTTAGGAGAACTCAGTGGACTACTTACTGGATGTCAGTTGAGTAAAAAATCCAGCAGGGACATTTAAACCCTTCTTTAGCTTTCAGAGTCAACTGTTGGTGAAGTGTTTGTGCAGTGTAAACGCGAAGGAACAATCATAGTTACACTATGTGATCAAAAGTATCCAGACACCTGGCTGAAAATGACTTACAAGTTCGTGGCACCCTCCATCGCTAATGCTGAAATTCAATATGGTGTTGGCCCACCCTTAGTCTGGATGACAGCTTCCACTCTCGCAGGCATACGTTCAACCAGGTGTTGGAAGGTTTCTTGGGGAATGGCAGCCCGTTCTTCACGGAGTGCTACACTGAGGAGAGGTATCGATGTCGGTCGGTGAGGTACGGCAGGAAGTCGGCGTTCCAGAACATCCAGTAGGTGTTGTATAGGATTTACGTCAGGACTCTGTGCAGGCCCGTCAATTACAGGGATGTTTTTGGCTGTAACCACTCCGTCACAGGCCGTTCATTATGAACAGGTAGGTAGCCGGCCGATGTGGCCGATTGGTTCTAGGCGCTTCTGTCTGGAACCGCGCGACCTCTACCGTCGCAGGTTCGAATCCTGCCTCAGGCATGGATGTGTGTGATGTCCTTAGGTTGGGTAGGTTTAAGTAGTTCTAAGTTAATAGGGGACTGATGACCTCAGATGTTATGTCCCTTAGTGCTCAGAGCCATTTGAACCGTGAACAGGTGCTCGATCGTGTTGAATGATGCAGTCGTCATTTCCGAATTGCTATTCAACAGTGGGACGCAAGAGGATCTTAAAACATCATTGTAGGCCTCTGCTGTGATAGGGCCACGCAAAACAACAAGGAGTGCAAGCTCCCTCCATTGAAAACACGACCACACCACAACACCACCGCCTCCGAATATTACTGTTGGCACTACACACGTTGGCAGATGATGTTCACTGGGCATTCGCCATACCCACACCTGCCATCGGTTCACCACATTGTCTACCGTGGTTCGTCACTCCACACTATGTTTTCCCACTGTTCAATCTTCCAATGTTTGCGCTCCTTACTCAAAGCGAGGCGTCGTTTTGCATTTACCGGCGTGATGTGTGGCTTATGAGTAGCCGCTCGACCATGAAATTCAAGTTTTCTCACCTTCAGCCTAACTGTTATAGTACTTGCAATGGATCCTGATACAGTTTGGAATTCGTGTGTGATGGTCTGAATAGATGTCTACCTATTACACATTACGACCCTCTTCAACTGTCGGCGGTCTCTATCAGTCAACAGACGAAGTCGGCCTGTACGCTTTTGTGCTGTACGTGTCCCTTCACGTTTCCACTTCACTACCACATCGGAAACAGTGGACCTAGGGATGTTTAGGAGTGTGGAAATCTCGCGTACAGACGTATGACACAAGTGACACCCAATCAACTGATCACGTTCGAAGTCCGTCAGTTCCGCGGAACGCATCATCCTGCTCTCTCACGATGCCTAATGACTATTGAGGTCGCTGATATGGAGTACCTGGCCGTAGGTGACAGCACAATGCACCAAATATGAAAAAGTATGTTTTGGGGGGTGTCCGGATACTTTTGATAACATACCGGTAGTTTATACCATGACAAGGCAGACCTTACGTACTGAGGACAAGGACTTCAGTGCATAGCGGAGAGTGCTTGTAAACAATCGCATGAAATCGGTGGAAGGAATCACTTAAGAGTTGTAAAGTGCTACCAGCTGTCCAGCTACCACAACGACTGTATAGGGAATTAAAAAGAATGGGGTACAATGATCCATCAGCTCTTCATAAGCCACATATTTCTATTTTGTCTATGGTTTAAGCGACGCTTTAAGTGGTGTGAAAAGCACCGCAACTGAACTGTTCATGCTGGAAATGAATTGTAACATCTCAGTTTGATTTTAACGTCTCCATCGTAGTAAAAAGTCATTTTCCTAACGTTATATTTTAAGTACGTTTGGCCGAGCGGTTCTAGACGCTTCAGTATGGAACTGCGCGACCGCTCAGGTCGCAGGTTCGAATCCTGCCTTGGGCATGGATGTGTGTGATGTTCTTAGGTTAGTTAGGTTTAAGTAGTTCTAAGTTCTAGGGGACTGATGACGCCAGATGTTAAGTCCCATAGTGCTCAGAGCCATTTGAATCATTTTTTGTACTGAATGCATGTTGGAAGTTCATGTCTGCAGTGCTCAAAAATAATAAAAGAAGAAGGTGCCACATTCTCCCGTTCGTCAGTCAACGATAATTGCTAATCCTTTAGAATTTTATGTTCACAGAGCTAACTGCAGAAGATCAGAGGGAAAATAATTGTTTTCATATCTAGTATGTGGTGTCCAAAAAGACAAAATATTAATTACTACTCACTTTCTAATTCTGGACTTTGTTCTTTTTTTAAAAAAACACCTTTTTCATCGAGATTTGAGAGAGTGATTAAGAATGATGAAACACGCTGTACCCTGTGGCAATCCGATGGAAGGATTTGGTTTAACTAACGCCAGTAGAATGTTACCTGCCATCATCATGTGTAGTGTCAACAGTGAAGTATGGAGAGGTGCTATTAGGGTATGGGTGTGTGATCTCCTTATTGCGCTTAACAAAACACGAGAAAGTACCTGAACAAATTTTACAGCATTGTGTAGTGAGTGCAGTAGAGGAACAGTTCGCAGACAATGATTGTAACAGCATGACATTATACTATGTCATAAAGCAGCATCCGTGACGCAATAGTTTGTGGGCAGTAACATTTCTGAAGTGGGCTGGCATGCCCGGAGCACCGACGTGAACGCAATAGGAGACCTTTGGGCTGCAAAGTCAATTTTGCTTCCGTCTGCAGCATCCAACATGAGTACCTTCTCTGGTTTTGGGCCCTGAGGACGAATGGACTGCGATTCTGTCACTGACATTCGGACACATCACTGAAAGTGTCGCCAAGCGAGTTCAGGCCGTGATAAACTCTACGAGTGGACTAACCCCATGTTAATGTCCAGTAATAGATGTTCACGAAACGGTTCCTGCTGCGCCTACCCACCTTGCGGCGGAATACGAGCAGTGAGCAAATTTTTCATGTCGTGACTCGAACCGGGCAACTCTATGCTGAGAGCTACTGCATAATAACGCACTACCGGAAAAAAATTCGCAACTCCAAAACATATTTAACGTAGAGTAATGAAATTTTGGGAATACATTGCATTGTACAGGTGCCGCCGAATGTCAGTTTGTGGGATGGAGTTCCATGCATATTGCACTGGGTCGGTCAATACAGGGACGTTAATACTGTTTGTAGGTGACGATGGAGTTGTCCGATTATGCCCCACATGTACTCGATCAGAGACAGATCTATTGATCATGCGGACCTAAGCAACATGTCGACACTCCGCAGGTACATTGGGTTATAACAGCGGTATGTGGACGAGCGTTATCCCTTTGGAACAAATTGACACACATGCTTGGAATGACATGGGGTTTTATTAGAACCAAAAAAATACAAAAGTTCAAAAATGTCCGACAGATGGCGCTTCATCTGATCAGAATAGCAATAATTAGCATAACAAAGTAAGACAAAGCAAAGATGATGTTCTTTACAGGAAATGCTCAATATGTCCACCATCATTCCTCAACAATAGCTGTAGTCGAGGAATAATGCTGTGAAGAGGTCTGTAAAGCATGTCTGGAGTTATGATGAGGCATTGGCGTCAGATGTTGTCTTTCAGCATCCCTAGAGATGTCGGTTGATTACCGATACACTTGCGACTTCAGGTAACCCCAATGATAATAATCGCACAGACTGAGGTCTGGGGACGTGGGGAGGCCAAGCATGACGAAAGTGGCGGCTGAGCACACGATCATCATCAAACGACGCGCGCAAGAGATCTTTCACGTGTCTGGGGTGGAGCGCCACCCTGCATAAACTTTGTACGTTCCAGCAGGTGCTTATCAGCCAGGCTGGGGATGATGCGATTCTGTAACATATCGGCGTACCTCTCACCCGTCACGGTAGCAGTTACTGACGTTTGGCTGTCCACCACCATCTGCCGGACATTTTGTGAACTTTTTTTTTGGTTCTAATAAAACCCCATGTCATTCCAAGCATGTGTGTCAATTTACATCATTATTACTTACATTATTATTATTTACATTATTCAGTGGTTTATTAAGTTTTCAAATTTGTACTGATTTTTTTCATCACCCTGTAAATAACATCATATGCATGAGTCATGTTGTCAGTAGTACTACTGTTTTAAACAAGCTGCCGTACAGTAGCCACAAGATGCATGTGTTGTAAGCTCACCAGATGTCGCTAATGTCGGCATACACTAGTGTTCAAAACTCGATGGCGTTCCCTCTCGGAAATGGCAAGTGGTCATCCGGAGCTCGGTCTTTTTGCGTCTGTACATTCCCCTGATCACCGCTGCCAGCAATCATGTACAGTGACTATATTTGTGCCAAGTCTCTCGGCAGTATCGCATCACTATTACACGACCTCGTTCAAACGATCTTTTTCCGTCAGTGTTTTTTTAAGTACGTTGTGCTCTGTGATATTTAGCAACGCTGAGATTTGCATTTTCTACTCTCTGGACTTTGAACTGTTTTCCTCTCTGCGGAGACGCAGACGACGTCAGATACTAGTTCTAGTTCAGTAGTCGAATAAGCTAGAAGCGACGGCCAGGGTGGACGAGCGGTTCTAGGAGCTACAGTCTGAAACCGCGCGACCGCTACGGTCGCAGGTTCGAATCCTGCCTCGGGCATGGATGTGTGTGATGTCCTTAGGTTAGTTAGGTTTAAGTAGTTCTAAGTTCTAGGGGACTGATGACCACAGATGTTAAGTCCCATAGTGCTCAGAGCCATTTGAACCATTTTTGAAGTGAATGATCTGAGCGTTTTGCTGTGCTTGGTTTACTTCACGTAGTGTAGGAAAGGCAAGTAGGATGTTCCTATTTTCGTCCCCCCATCTGTTCCTAAATTCGTCCTGGGGACGAAATTTAGAACATACTTTTTCATTTTGCTCCAGATGCCGCCTAGAAAGAAGTGGGACAGAGAGGCGATGAAATCGGCAATAACTGCAGTGAGAAACAAGGAAATGGTATATAAAGCTGTGAATAAGACATTTAGTCCAGAATGAGATTTTCACTCTGCAGCGGAGTGTGCGCTGATATGAAACTTCCTGGCACATTAAAACTGTGTGCCGGACCGAGACTCGAACTCGGGACCATTACCTTTCGCGGGCAAGTGCTCTACCAACTGAGCTACCCAAGCACGACTCACGCCCCGTCCTCACAGCTTCACTTCTGCCAGTACCTCGCCTCCTACCTCCCAAACTTTACAGAAGCTCACCTGCGAACCTAGCTCTGTCCCGAGTTCGAGTCTCGGTCCGGCACACAGTTTTAACCTGCTAGGAAGTTTCAAGACATTTAGTGTGCCTAGAGCAACTCTTGAGGATTATATAAAGAAAGGAGAAGGTAAAAGTGCTGAAGAGTTAATTGAAAAAGCTATTGGTAGAAAACCAGTTTTTTTCACGTGAGTTAGAGGCTGACTTAGTGTCTTTTTCTAAGAACATGGAGAAAAATTTCTATGTCCTTACTCTGAATGATCTTAGGCGAATGGCCTTTCAACTTGCTGTAAGCAGTAATGTTGCTCACCCATTTTCAGTCGGGCAAAAAACAAATGGACGGAAGCGGCTGCTGTTTCTTCGGAGACATCCGACACTTTCTACACGAACACCGAAATCCTTGTCGCTACCTGGGGTACAACGTTACAACGAGGAAAGTGTTAAGCTCTTTTTCTCTATTTTGAAGCCCGAGTTGGAGAAAATACAATTTAATACACTTAAAGTGTTCAACGTAGATGAAACCGGCATCACAATGGCACAACACAAAGTAAGAAAGATTGTTGCTATGAAGGAGAAGAAGTCTGTACACAAAATGTCGCCTGCAGAGAGAGGTGCACTAGTGACGGTTGTTATGTGCTTGTCGGCATCAGGTACATATGTGTCTCCTCTTATGTTTTTTCCCAGAAAGCTGATAAAGAACGAACTCATACACTGGGTCAATAGGAGCAGCGAATGAGCTTGGGTGGATCACTGGTGATCTTTTTGAAAAATGGTTTCGACATTTCATTTCAATTGTAAAGCCATCAAAGGAAGATCCTGTTGTGTTGTTATGCCGGCCGGGTGGCCGAGCGGTTCTAGGCGCTACACTCTGGAACCGCGCGACCGCTACGGTCGCAGGTTCGAATCCTGCCTCGGGCATGGATGTGTGTGATGTCCTTAGGTTTGTTAGGTTTAAGTAGTTCTAAGTTCTAGGGGACTGATGACCTTAGAAGTTAAGTCCCATAGTGCTCAGAGCCATTTGAACCATTTTTTTTGTGTTGTTATTGGACGGACACTATTCACATTCTCGCAATGTGAATGTTATTAACATTGCTCGTTATAATGGCTTTCCCATAGTCTGCTTGCCTCCTCACTCCACTTCAAAACTGCAGCCTCTCGATGTGTCGTTCATGTTTCCTTTTAAAACACTTTATGCACACGCAGTAGAAAACTGGCTGTCTAACCATCCTGGCAGGATTGTTGGTAACCTGCAGGTTTCACAGCTATTCAATGAAGCCTATGAAAAGGCAGCGGTGTAAAAACTGCCGTGAATGGTTTTAAGAAAACTAGGATACTATCTTACAACTCGAATGTGTTTGGCGCAGAAGACTTTTCGGTGATTGCTGACACCTCCTCAGCTCCTGACCCACATACAAAAAATCAACTCTCAACATGCACAGCTATACAGCCGGCCTTTCCAGTCGCTCAACCTTACAGCAGCACACAGATGACACAGTTAACAACAGTTAGCCCAAGAGACATCGCAGTAGTGTCTGTTATCCATTCATCGTCATCTAAGCAACGAGGCAGTGCTTGTCTTATTACAGATTTACCTTACGAGATGAAACTACAACAATCTCAAGAGAAAACCAATCGTAATGTGAGAAAACTGCTAGATCTAATTCCGAAGACATTGGCAGAAAGGTAAAGAAACCGTTAAAAAAGAAAACAAGACTGGAAATATCCAGTGACTCTGATGACAACTGCGATGTCCCATACCAAGATTCAAGTGGAAGCGAGGTTAATGACGATGATGCGGAGTGCCCCATTTGTCTAAAAAGTTTCTCTCAAGACAGTCATGGGGAAAAATGGGTGCGTTGCACTCATTGTTCCGTGTGGCAACGCGAAATTTGCTCAGGAGCAAAGAAAAAAAATTGTTTGCGACTCCTGTTTGGAAGTGTAAAAAATAATCGTGCAGTTGCTAGTCAATATTTTATCTAATATAGATAAATGTTGTAACATTTCTTTATTATTATTATGTTGTTTTTAAACAGTTAATACCTCTTTTACAAGACGCAATAGTAGGGGACGAAAATAGGACCAGTTTTTCAAATTTGGTAAGGGTACATTTTTTAAAAGTTTTTTCTGTAAAGATAGCAAGTCGTTTCTCCTATATTTTGAGCTAAATACCATGTGTAGGCTTAGTTGGTGGTGTTATATAAATCTTTTGGAAATAGTTGAATTAAAGATATGGTATTCAGAGGCCAAAAACAGACTGGGGGACGAAATTTGGCGCCTTTACCTTCTCGTACGTCGTGTCAAAAAAGAAAATTACTTCGAATTTTCCACTTATGGACTTAGTATTTAAAAAAAATAATCTTTCTCTTCGAGATATCACCGAGTAATTATGAATAATGAATCACTTTGTGCCCTGTAGCAATCCGATGGAAGGATTTGGGTCTAGCGAATGCCTGGAGAATGTTGCCTCAGTGAAAAGCTCACCCTTTCCCCTATCCCCGCCCTACCACCAGCAGAGTTCAGGCAGTGATAAAATCGAGTCAGCGAAATTCGTGCGATGAGAAGATTTTCTGCCATCAAGGCTCGAATCAGCACCTTTGTGTTAAGATTCACTGCATAATAATAGACTGATGGCAAAAAATCGCAACACTAAAGCGAAATTAAAGTATAGTAATGAAATTTCTGGAAGACATTTGTTTAGGTAACGTATTTAAGGGATTAATATTGCAAGATCACAAGTTAATGTAAGTGACAGATAAGCCACTGCAAATGTGAAAAGCTGGTACATAAACAACCGGTGCAGCCGCCAGAATGTCCAATGCAAGCACCAAACGTGCATGCATTGTGGTGTACAGGTGCCGAATGTCAGTCTGTGGGGTGGATCTCCATCCTGTTGCATTTGGTTGGTCAATACAGGGACGCGAATGCTGTTTGTAGATGACGCTGGAGTTGTCGTCCGATGATATCCCACATGCACTCGATTAGCGGCAGATCTGGTGATCGAACAGACCAAGACAACATGTCGACGCTGTGTAGAGCAAGTTGGGTGACAACGGCGATATGTGGGCGAGCGTTATCCTGTTGGAAAATATCCTCTGGAATGCTGTCATCCTGCCCTTCAGTGAGCTCTCGCTTGACACCACTGAATTCGCAAATGACGGTGGTTTGAGGTCAATGGTATGCACACTACAGGGCGTCTGCCGCGGATTTGTCCTTGACGTAATCGATTTGTAATAGTTCGTTGTGTTACTGTGGTGCCATCTGCTGCTCAACTTGCTGGTGCAGATACAGTACGATGCACCGAGGCCATAGACCAAACACGATGGTCTTTCCTCTCGGTAGTGCCACGTGACCGTCCGGAGTTCGGTCTTCTTGCGACCGTACATTCCCATGACTACCGCTTCCAGCAATGAAGTGCAGTAGCTACATTCCTGCAAAATCTTTCTGCAGTATGGCAGCAGGAAAATCCAGCTTCTCGTAGCCCTACTACAAGACGTCATTGAAATTATAATTCACATGAAGTGCTGAGTGCTATTGACAAGGGATTTCAGATGGATTCCGTATTCCTGGATTTCCAGAAGGCTTTTGACACCATACCACACAAGCGGCTCGTAGTAATACTGCGTGCATATGGAATATCGTCTCAGTTATGTGACTGGATTTGCGATTTCCTGTCAGAGAAGTCACAGTTCGTAGTAATTAGTGGAAAGTCATCGAGTGAAACAGAAGTGATTTCAGGCGTTCCCCAAGGTAGTGTTATAAGCCCTTTGCTGTTCCTTATCTATATAAACGATTTGGGGGACAATCTGAGTAGCCGTCTTCGGTTGTTTGCATATGACGCTGTCGTTTATCGACTAATAAAGTCATCAGAAGATCAAAACAAACTGCAAAACGATTTAGAAAAGATATCTGAATGATGCGAAAAGTGGCAGTTGACCCTAAATAACGAAAAGGGTGAGATCATCCACATGAGTGCTAAAAGGAACTCGTTAAACTTCGGTTACACGATAAATTAGTCTAATCTAAAAGCCGTAAATTCAACTAAATACCTAGGCATTACAATTACGAACAACTTAAATTGGAAAGAACACATAAAAAGTCTTGGGGAAGGCTAACCAAAGGCTGCGTTTTATTGGCAGAACACTTAGAAAATGTAACAGACGTAATAAGGAGACTGCCTACACTACTCTTGTCCGTCCTATTTTAGAATACTACTGCGCAGTGTGGGATCTTCACCTGGAAGGACTGACGGAGTACATCGAAAAAGTTCAAAGAAAGGCAGCACGTTTTGTATTATCGCGAAATATGGGAGAGAGTGTCACAGAAATGATACAGGATTTGGGCTGGAAATCATTAATAGAAAAGCGTTTTTCGTTGCGACGGAATCTTCTCACGAAATTCCAAACACCAACTTTCTCCTCCGAATGCGAAAATATTTTATTGACACCGGCCTACATAGGGCGGAACAATCACCACTATAAAATAAGGGAAATCAGAGCTCGTACGGAAAGATACAGGTGTTCATTCTTTCCGCGCGCCATACGAGGTAGGAATAATAGAGAATTGTGAAGGTGGTTCGATGAACCCTCTGCCAGGCACTTAAATGTGATTTGCAGAGTCCCCATGTAGATGTAGATGTAGAAATTCAGCGTGGTGTTGATAATTATGTCTTCGTCGTCTTAGCAATCAGATAACAACATAGTCTTACAGTGTGTTCAGGCGACCATCTGTCTGGGAGGCGGATAGGGAGTTGGAATGTCCGCCTATGGTGTGAATATCTTTTTTTCTAACATATGTTAGTCTACTGTTGAATATTGGAGTTTATCTGAAAATTTAAAATGAATTAAGTGTTGAAATTCAAAGATTTTAATTTTTTGTTCAATTTACGAAGGAAAGCCCATTAGGTTCAAACAAAGTTTTATTAGTCGCACAATATTTTAGCTATACGAGCAGAGCCGCTTCCGTAGTCGTAGGTTAAACTAACAGAGGAATTTGGAACACGTAGTAAATCTGGACAGTCACATTTCGTGTGTATCGCATCTGGCACTTTAACCTCAGAATTATGATTGCTAATTTTTTCAGTTGGGTGTTGTTGATCGACTTTTGTAGTAATTGTACATTTCTGAGCCTGTGTCGTGTCCTACCATTGGAGGGTGGGAGGGGGGAGGGGGTGGGGACATATGAACCAACAGAGGCAACTTCAGAGTGAAAGTCGTGAGAAAACATCTCCTCCGTCATACTGCATAATTCGTCTGCTTCTGTTAGATACATCTGCAGTATTTTTTCAACCATTGCACTCTAAAAAATAAAAAAATACAGCCTGAGTGTGGAACCAATATAGGCTATGACTTCCTTGTTGAATCTAGTTACTGTAAAAGAGATGTAAAAAAGGGTAGCGACCTGTTGTTGTTGTTGTTGTGGTCTTCAGTCCTGAGACTGGTTTGATGCAGCTCTCCATGCTACTCTATCCTGTGCAAGCTTCTTCATCTCCCAGTACGTACTACAACCTACAACCTTCTGAATCTGCTTAGTGTATTCATCTCTTGGTCTCCCTCTACGATTTTTACCCTCCACGCTGCCCTCCAATGCTAAATTTGTGGTCCCTTGATGCCTCAGAACATGTCCTACCAACCGGTTCCTTCTTCCTGTCAAGTTGTGCCACAAACTCCTCTTCTTCCCAACTCTATTCAATACCTGCTCATTAGTTATGTGATCTACCCATCTAACCTCCAGCATTCTTCTGTAGCACCACATTTCGAAAGCTTCTATTCTCTTTTTGTCTAAACTATTTATCGTCCACGTAGTGACCTATCTTTACAAATTAGCAAACAGCTGAGGAACAATGGTAAAATGAATGAGCCATAATAAATCAAATAAAAATTGATGCTGTCTAAAGTACGTACAAACATACAGAAATATTACGAACAAATAAAAATGTAGTTTATAAAGAAAGGCAACATTAGAGCGAACTACAATCACTCTTAAAAATAACTAATTTCGTCGACGTGATTTTACGAACAGTGTTATCCACTGCCGCTTGGTCTCAGGCGTCTTGTTACGGTTCAAAAAATGGTTCAAATGGCTCTGAGCACTATGGGACTTAACATCTGTGGTCATCAGTCCCCTAGAACTTAGAACTACTTAAACCTAACTAACCTAAGGACATCACACACATCCATGCCCGAGGCAGGATTCGAACCTGCGACCGTAGAAGTTGCGCGGTTCCGGACTGAGCGCCTAGAACCGCGAGACCACCGCGGCTCTTGTTACGGTCCGCACGGCTTTGAATGTCGTTTAATTTTTAAACAGAAGGAAATTATATATGCTTCTTAGGTGACCTGACGGAAAACAAAACATGCCCTCGATATTACCTAACATAGTTTTGTAATTAAAAACAAGAGTGATGAAAATTTCTGACTTTAACAAAGGCAATTTTTATTCATGAGCTATACGTGGCCTAAAAGCGCACTGCTGATTTCCCATATAGATAAATATTGAAGCCACTGAAGGTATTATAGTCAGTCGTCTAGTGATATCTGAACTCATTCCATATCGAACTCCGAGGAATACACTTCAGTACTGCTACGTTGATAACGAGGTGACCAGCAGCGGAACCACGAGCTACTAAAAAGTCCTCATTTCCTCCTTCTCTTTTACAACACGCTGTTCTGCATTTCGCCATCGTTCGGCGTTGACGTGTCACAAAGCTTCGTGCGTTAATTGCAGTACGTTCAAATTGGTTCAAATGGCTCTGGGCACTATGCGACTTAACTTCTGAGGTCATCAGTCGCCTAGAACTTAGGACTAATTAAACCTAACTAACCTAAGGACATCACACACATCCATGCCCGAGGCAGGATACGAACCTACGACCGTAGCGGTCGGTCGGCTCCAGACTGTAGCGCCTAGAACCGCACGGTCACTCCCGCCGGCTAATTGCAGTACGTATGGCAGGTTAAAAGTCTTCTTATTTCTCGCGACTTGACTCTAGATCAGTTCTATTGGGTTCAGAAAGTCGTGGTACAGTGAAAACTGTGAAAACGCAGCATATGTACAGTGAAAATTATTGTTTCCTATGTTTCTACGATGCTTATCGCTCTGGCTCGTTTGAGACCACATCTGTCCTACAAAACAATGGGCATATTCAAGTAAATAATATTTGATTTTTCATTTTTCTCCAAAATAGTTTGATTGTGTAATGTTTTCTTAACTCCAGCAATCTTTAACATTCTTTTATAAAATATAGATGCCTAAGAATTTATAGTAGTAATGAAAACAAGAATTTTGCTGCGATATGTAATTAAAAATTAGAAGACGTGCATTTCTTTTTTAAAATGATGGTTATGTATGAGTTAATTAACATTCATTTGATGAATTTCATGGCCGGCCGGTGTGGCCGAGCGGTTCTAGGTGCTTCAGTATGGAACCGCGCGACCGCTACGGTCGCAGGTTCGAATCCTGCCTCGGGAATGGATGTGTGTGATGTCCTTAGGCTAGTTACATTTAAGTAGTTCTAAGTTCTAGGGGACTGATGACCACAGATGTTAAGTCCCATAGTCCTCAGCGCCATTTGAACCATTTTTGATGAATTTCATATTTAAATGATCTAAGTAACAAACCGAAAAAATTATAGACCACAACGAGATTTGAACTGTCGCCCCAAAGCATACATAATTATTATTCTAAAACACTACCGGTATTCAAACCGAAAAAAATATGTAGGCCGTAACAGGATCCGAACTGTCGCCACAAAATACAGTCCGCCAGAAAAATGTATACACTCATTGTAAGGCTCTATCGAGATATCGATATTGTCGTTCGATTTGAGTTACGAGTGTGTTGTAGTTCGGTTTTTGGCTCAACAGATGTCAGTACTTTGATCTCGGTATTGAGAAAACAAGATAGCTGGAGCACGCTTGACATTCGAGCAACGAAAATGAATTGTGAAGTGGTTTTTTATGTTGGATAATATCGTTGAAGTGCAACGTCAGTGGAGGCGGGAGTTTGAAACAGAACGGCCAAGCCGCCTAACAATTAAACGCATCTTTGACAAGTTTGAATTGCATGGAACGATTTGTGATATTCACAAAGGAAGATCAGGAAGACAGCGTACAGCTACGAGTCTTGCTTCGTCGGCTCTCGAGTTGGAAAAGTTTGTTAATTCTCCACAGAAGTCTGCTACGCAATATGCACGTGAAGTGGGGGTTAGCAGTACAAGTGTACGAAGAATTATGAAAGCTGCAAAGTGGAAAGTTTACATTTCACGATTACTGCACGTGATTAATGATGAAGATCCTGATCGCCGAATGCAACTTTGCGAATGGTATCAGCAAATGGTAACTGATGACGAACAATTTGTGACGAAGGTAGTGTTGAGTGATGAGGCACAATTTAAACTTAATGGAACCGTGAATCGGCATAAAAGTGTGTACTGGGCACCGGAAAATCCGCATGTTTATGTGGATAAAGCGGTCAATCTACTAGGGGCTCATGTGTGGTGTGGACTATCATCTATGGGCTTAGTAGGACCCTTTTCCTTTCATGCGACTGTCACTGGAGAAGTGTACCTGGAAATGTTAAGCACATCAGTTTTGCCAGGTATACGTGCGCTTTATGGAGCTGATGTAGAGGACTTCTACCAACAGGAAGGGGCGCCACCATACTACCACCTAGTCGTACGAGCTTTCCTAGATGACTGTTTTCCGGAGCATTGGATTGGACGAAGAGAGCCCATTGAGTTCCCTCCACGGTCGCCAGGTCTAACACCTATGGACTTTTACTTTTAGGGAACTGTGAAAGATAATGACTATCGGCGTAAGCCACTCACGATGGAAGAACTTCGCCATGAGATTACAGCGACATGTGCAGCAAACTCCACTGTAACATTGACTGAGGTAGTTGCGGCGACCGCTCGTCGTTCTGTGTATAGTAGCCAACAGTGAGCATTTTGAACATTTAAAGTAACCACGTGCTAAAAAGGTTGTACAACTTGTGTGATCAATTATTAAATGTAAAATAAACTCGTAAGTAATACTTTTCGCTCCATAAAGTGTGTATACATTTTTTCTGGCGGACTCTGTACGTGCATTTATCGTTTAATGACACTATCTGTTACGCTACATTGTAATTTGAACGGGACCAACTATTTACTACATATTATTTCTCGAAAAACGTCAGAGATGATATTTTTTCTGAAAGCTTGTGAAAAACGTTGAATACAACTTATTTGTCGCCATTAACAGTGTTATGCGCGCATGTTTCACTACGAAGCAGGAACTAGTGTCCTGTTCCTCAAGGTAGTGTTATAGGCCCTTTGCTGTTCCTTATTTCTATAAACAATTTTGGAGACAATCTGAGCAGCCGTCCTCGGATGTTTGCAGATGACGCTGTCGTTTATCGACTAATAAAGTCATCAGAAGGATAAAAAAACTGCAAAACGATTTAGAAAAAATATCTGAATGGTACGAAAAGTGGCAGTTGACCCTAAATAACGAAAAGTGTGAGGTCATCCACAGGAGTGCTAAAAGGAACTCAAACTTCGGTTACACGATAAATCAGTCTAATCTAAAAGCCGATAATTCAACTAAATACTTAGGTGTTACAATAACGAACAACTTAAACTGGAAGGAACATATAGAAAATGTTGTGGGGGAAGGCTAGCTAAAGACTACGTTTTATTGGCAGAACACTTAGAAACTGTAACAGATCTACTAAGGAGGCTGCCTACACTACGTTTGTCCGTCCTCTTTTAGAATAATGCTCGGCGGTGTGGGATCCTTACCAGATAGGACTGACGGAGTACATCGAAAAAGTTCAGAAAAAGGCAGCACGTTTTGTATTATCGCGAAATATGGGAGAGAGTGTCTCAGAAATGATACAGGATTTGTCGCAGGTTCGAATCCTACCTCGGGCATGGATGTGTGTGATGTCCTTAGGTCAATTAGGTTTAAGTAGTTCTAAGTTCTAGGGGACTGATGACCTCAGAAGTTAAGTCCCACAGTTCTCTGAGCCATTTGAACCATTTGATACAGGATTTGGGCTGGAGATCATTAAAAGAAAGGCGTTTTTCGTTGCAACGGAATCTTCTTACGAAATTCCAATCACCAACTTTCTCCTCCGAATGCGAAAATATTTTGTTGACACCGACTTACATAGGGAGGAACGATCACCGCGATAAAATAAGGGAAATCAGAGCTCGTACGGGTGTTCATTCTTTCCGCGCGGTATACGAAATGTTCAGATGTGTGTTAAATCTTATGGGACTTAACTGCTAAGGTCATCAATCCCTAAGCTTACACACTACTTTACCTAAATTATCCTAAGGACAAACACACACACACATGCCCGAGGGAGGACTCGAACCTTCCCCGGGACCAGCCGCACAGTCCATGACTGCAGCGCCATAGACCGCTCGGTTAAGCGGTATACGAGATTGGAATAATGTGAAGATATAGATCCATTTTCGCAGTACGTATTAACTGCGTGACAATCAGAGTACAAGTAACTTTCGCGGAGACTGTGACTCTAAAATGATTGAAATGGCTCTGACAAGGGAACCTCCCCATCGCACCCCCCTCAGATTTAGTTATAAGTTGGCACAGTGGATAGGCCTTGAAAAACTGAACACAAATCAATCGAGGAAACAGGAAGAAGTTGTGTGGAACTATGAAAAAAATAAGCAAAATTTACAAACTGCGTAGTCCATGCGCAAGATAGGCAACATCAAGGACAGTGTCAGCTGAAGAGTGCCGTGGTCCCGTGGTTAGCGTGAGCAGCTACGGAACGAGAGGTCCTTGGTTCAAGTCTTCCCTCGAGTGAAAAGTTTATCTTCTTTATTTTCGCGAAGTTATGATCTGTCCGTTCGTTCATTTATATCTCTGTTCACTGTAATAAGTTTAGCGTCTGTGTTTTGCGACCGCACCTCAAAACCGCGCGATTAGGAGACGAAAGGACGTGCTTCTCCAATGGGAACCGAAAACATTTGAACGCAAGGTCATAGGTCAACCGATTACTCCACAGGAAAACACATCTGATATATTCCATACGACATTGGTGACGGCATGTGCGTCACATAAGAGGAATATGTTGTCGACCCACCTAACTTGTACATTGGGCGACTGGGTAAAAATATTCTTCTACCTTGCCTGATTTAGGTTTTCTTGTGGATGTGATAATCACTCCCAAAAACGTGATGAAAATAAAAAATTAAACTTTTCTCTCGATGAAGGACTTGAACAGAGGGCCTCTCGTTTCGTAGCTGCACACGCTAACCACGGGACCACGGCGCTCCTAAGCTCTCTCCCCCCTTGATATTGCCTATCTTGCAAATGGACTACCCAGTTTGTAAATTTGCTTATTTTTTTCATAGTTCCACACAACTTCTTCCTGTTTTCTCGATTGATCTGTGTTGAGTTTTTCGAGGCCTATCCACTGTCCCAACTTATAATTAAATGTGAGGGGAGGTGCGATGGGGAGGTTCCCTTGTGAGCACTATGGGACTTGATATCTATGGTCATCAGTCCCCTAGAACTTAGAACTACTTAAACCTAACTAACCTAAGGACATCACACAACACCCAGTCATCACGAGGCAGAGAAAATCCCTGACCCCCGCCGGGAATCGAACCCGGGAACCCGGGCTCGGAAAGCGAGAACGCTACCGCACGACCACGAGCTGGCCGGCACGGTAGCTCAGCGTGTTCGGTCGGAGGGTTAGCAGCCCTCTGTAATAAAAAAAAAAGTGAGTAAATGGATCAACAACGAACTTCAGCGGGTGTCATGGGACGTCCGCCCCGAGCAAACGCAACGAACATAACGAGCAATATGAGATTAAAAAAAAAATAAAAAAAAGCTGTGGACGACTGTGACTCTATACGAGTTTTGAAATAAAAGTTACGTAGGTAAAGTATGACTAAGAAAAACATTGACGGCTGTCAGTACATCAGAACGTCCTAAGTTTCATTATAATGACATAGTAATAAGATATCTGATTCATAAGTGTGACCTACTTCCAAGAGCGAAGCGATATCAGTGTACGGGAGTTGCGGCTGCTGACCAATCATCACGCTTGTGTTTATTTACATCAGGTTTATTCGTATGATGAACGAAGTGTAGACGAGGAAGTTCTGGTGAGGCATTGTGCGGTGGGCGAAGTCCGCGAGGGCGCCGCTGCGAGGAAAGGGGGCAGTGTGGTGCGTGGCGCGCATGAGCCGGACGCCGTCAGCTGTTCCCTGTTGTGCGCTGAGCCGCCCGGCGTCGCCAGACTGCGTCAGTCCGCCGCGCGCGCTGCTGACGCCGCACTTGCAGTCGCTATCGACCGCGCTTCCCCACCGGCCGGATTCTCCACACAACACGGCGCGCCATGAACTCGCTGGGGCCTTCAATCGCCCAGCTGCTCAGCGCCACCGACCCGGACAAGGTGAGTGATGCGCACGCGTCGCCGGGCTCCTCGCCCACAAAGGGTTGAGCACGAGAATAAGACGCAGCGTCCCTCCCTGGACCAGAGCCGGGCCTCTACAGCGCGGCGTCTGTGTCGAGGACCCCTTTCGACTGCTGAACTGCGGCTCCTTTTATTGCTACGAAAGATACAAAACTAAATCATCCTTATTTTAATAATGTAGTTATTTTAGGGTTCTGTACTTCACACGATAAAAACGGGGCACTTCTAGAATCAAGAACCTTCAACATCGCAGCGCGTCAGCAATCGTTAGTTAATATATTAAACTAAAAACCCGCCTCGATTGCGAAAAAAGCATCTAGTGTTAACCTAGGTTTCGGCTTCTTCAGAACAATAAAACCCACAAGTGCCTAAGAAGACCTTTGTCAATGATTAAGTGAGCACCATAGCTATACATTTATAAGCGAAAAAGAAAAGGAAAACACAAACAGTATATATGTACATAGTCAAAACCACTACTTAATGGTGTACGCTCCACCTCACACCGGCCTATGTTCGATGGACCATGACCCGGCATAAACTGCAGCTACAAATGGTCGCCCACTTACACCATTAAGTTAAGTAGTGGTTTTGACTATGTACATATGTACTGTTTGTGTTTTCCTTTTCTTTTTCGCTTGTAAATGTATAGCTATGGTGTTCACTTAATAATTGACAAAGGTCTTCTTAGGCACTTGTAGGTTTTATTGTTGGTCTGAAGGTGTAGTTATCTACGCCGAAACCTAGGTTAACACTAGGTGCTTTTTTCGCAATCGAGGCGGGTTTTTAGTTTATTAAAAAAACTTCAAAAATCACTTTGTCTGTCTGACTGTTCGAAACCCTTTTCTCACGAACGGGTAGACGTATCACTTTGAAATTCGTCATATTTAGATCTACGGTCTCTCGGAGATATAATAACGTTCAGCTTCTAAGTCAACGCAATAAAAAAATACGGCTATGTCTGTCACGTATTTTGATTCTCGCAAACTCATTCATCAAAACCTGAAGGGTACGCCCCGTTGACCTAGAACCGTGAAATTTGGCAAGAAGCAAAGTTTTACACTATAACCAAAGAGAAAATTCCTAAAATTGTTAATTTTTAATTGTTGTTGTGGTCTTCAGTCCAGAGACCGGTTTGATGCAGCTCTCCATGCTACTCTATACTGTGCAAGCTTCTCCATCTCCCAGTACCTACTGCAACCTACACCCTTCTGAATCTGTTTAGTGTATTCATCTCTTGGTCTCCCTCTACGATTTTTACCCTCCGCGCTGCCCTCCAATATTCAATTGGTGATCCCTTGATACGTCAGAACATGTCCTACCAACCGATCTCTTCTAGTCAAGTTGTGCCACAAATAATTAAATCATATTTCCAACGGTTTGGTGCAGAAAAATCACAACATAAAAATTGGAGGAATAATTTAAAATTGTGCTGTGTTCACATGGGTGTACCTTAAGTATCGCATACCTAAGGAGGTGCCACTTATTAATTAGAGGCAAAATTGACAATAAAAATAACTCAACAAAAATTGGGAAATTTACACTTAAGGATAAGAGTACCTAAGCAATCAGAAAGAGCAAAAATTTCATATATGCACGTTATAATCTAGTAGAAAACAAAAAAGGCTATGTATGTTTCATGTCACCACAAAACAGAAGTACTTGCAGGGCAGCTTGTTGCATAGACGGACGGCAGTAGCACAGAAGGCGTTTGCAAATTACTTTGTTTTAGGGATGGGCACAGCTGGGGTACCAGATGCTTGAATCCTCATGTTTCGGCTCTGATGAGATGAGAGGTATAGCGCTACTTGAGTCCACGAAACTAAAGGACGGCGATCCGTCGTTGTGCGCGGAGACGTGTATTATGACACCCATCTTTTCAAGCGGAACGTCACAGTTTTTGTCATTCCGTCTGCGGTAGCGGAGGGTAGAATGGGGAACATCACGCAATCGAGAACCTTGTTTTTGACAACCGGAACAAATCGAATATTCAACCAAACACACAGAGCTTTAAGTACAATCTAGCTGCTAGGAGCACCTAAGGCTCGGTATGTACATAGTGTTCTTTCGTCCTTCGTGTCATCTTTTGCAAGAAACTGTTTCAGAATTACGTCGTATTTAAAACAGAATTTACAGTTAATATTATTTTAAAATTTACAATTTTCTCACGTTTATTTTTAGCTATAATCACCGCGATATTTTTCCCCGACACATCCGAGGTTAAAGTATTAGCTTTAAAATTATACTAAAAATTAAAAACTTCAGTATTTACTTCAGTATTTATTTTCAAAATTTTTTACTCTTGTTTTCATTACCATTTTTGAACTATTTATGCAACAACTGTAAACCAAATTTTTTAGGGTTATGTGTATACAACTACAAAATATTCGTGTTCCAATATTTGTTTGAATACCTTTACAATAAGACGTGCTTTTTCGTATAACAAGTGAACATTAAGAGCCGTTGCCCGAATTCCCGTAGTAAGAGACAGCTCCAAACAAATGCAAACGTATTCAGATCCGAGAGCATTTATAAAGATGGCATCTGTTCTTTCGGTCATATTCAAAAGAACAGATGCCATTGGTGACCGTGCCGACGCACACGACTTGCCTGAACTCCTACGGGACTCGGTGGATTGTCTGCCGCGAGTAATCGGTATAATGGCAGTGGCAATACGAATGTAGTGTGTGGACTACAAGTTGTGGGTCTCACGGGGAGTGTGCCGGCAATAAGTCCTTGCAGTCGGTCTATCCTCTGTGCCCTAGGTGGCTCAGATGGATAGAGAATTTGCCATGTAAGCAGGAGATCCCATGTTAGAGTCCCTGTCGGGGCACACATTTTAAACTGTCCCCGTTGATGTATATCAACGGCCGTCAGCAGCTAATGGTACTGATTTAATTGTAATTACCTGAGAGATTTTATGTGAGCTATCAACTGTTAGCTTTCTGGGCTGGGTGCTACCGGCATGAGTCAATTCGCAGTATGAAATGCAGTCTTGTTTTCAAACGTGGTATTTGAATTCTCAGTGTTTCCTAGAGAACGTCGAGAACACGTTGGAATCTAGGTCTCAGTTCTCGATTTTCGATTGTTTAACAGTGGTTTGTAGACTCATCATTCTCCCAATCCGGGGGCCATTTCAGCAATTCTTTGCTAATCGTTAAAAGTGCCCATCTATTAATTTTTACCTGTTTCTGTCATTCCTACCTTTGGAATTTTATTCATTCTTCTGTGGTATCCAAAGCTTTTTCATCATATCTACAACAATAAAAATGGTTCAAATGGCTCTGAGCACTATGTGACTTAACATCTGAGGTCATCAGTCCCCTAGAACTTAGAACTACTTAAACCTAACTAACCTAAGGACATCACACACATCCATGCCCGAGGCAGGATTCGAACCTGCGACCGTAGCGGTTGCGCGTTCCAGACTCAAGCGCCTAGAAACGCTCGGCCACACCGGCCGGCTACAACAATATGAAGAGACTTAGATATTTATTTAACAAGACTGATGATAGTTGAAAACAGCCGCTATGGTTCGGAGAGCAATGAGAAACAAGTGCTCTTTAATGTGCATCGGGGATTATTACAGAGTAATATCAATCGTATTATTCATTATGTTTTGCAGAGGCAACTGCCGCTTATCACCAAATAAGGATTTGAAATAGTTACTTTCGACTTTTCGAGGCCGATGACTGTTTCTTTCTCGTTCTTGAAGCATCTCGTAACCCCGCTGCGGATGATAAAATTTGCATTGCTTCTATTGTTTATCATAGTTTCAGCATAATAAAGAGTACCATTTTCCTGTGACACTGAGAGCGCGAGATACAACTCTGCTTTCCACACACTGTGGCACCGTGTGTAGCGGGAACAATCTTTACATCTGGGTCAATTTTCAGTCTTTCCCAATCATCAAACTTCTAGTACACGCTATACTTGACACGCTTTAATTGTACTAAGCCCCAGTCTCCTTACCACGTGTGAAATTATGATAATTCATTGTTAATGCTTAATACAAAGGAGAGTTGCACCTACCATCACAAACAGTGGTCCTGACAACGCCATCATGTTTGTCTGACAAGAGACAGACGGAGATATCGAAATATCAGTTATTAATAGTGGAGCGCTGTCACGACCTTCCCAACATAACAATCACTCAAGTGACTGCCGAGGTGCTGCAAGAACTTGCTGCTCCGACGTTTCGCTGACCACATCAGTGCGGTCAATTGCTATAGCGGTAATAATAAATCTTTATTTTTATAAGTCATTTAATGAAAAGAAAACAGCCATTCAAAAGTCGCGTCAGTCGTAATCGAGAAATCGGCCGTGAATGCTAATTAAACCTCATGATTTGAGCATTTAATGACTAACAGTATATCGCCCGCCCGCTACAGCTCTTATCACCCAATAACTGTCACAGCTTCCTAAATTTCTTTTAATCCTAATTTAAGACAGCAAAAGCATAAAATACTATAAAACGATACCAATATTATTGCAAAGAACTGTGTATTCAGTACACAGTAGCAGACAGTGTTGTCTGGTAGCACGGCTGCCTGTTCATACTTCTGATTCACTACGGCAACAACATCTACTGGTAGGCTCCGAAGAAAAATTTCCGTATTCATGACAATGGTTCTTTTCCTGCAAGATTCCGGGAACGTTGTGTGGAAATCAGAATTATCTTATTGCGGCTCTAGGAATGCAAGCGTCGATCACATGCCGTGTGTATTTAACGTTGCAGGACTGAGCTGAATAATAGTTTCCTATTGTGCGTCGTTTGTCTCTACGTGGTAGAGTCCATGTATAGTATGAAATTAAGGAGTTCCGATATTAACCTGTACATTTCCTGTAACTTAACGCAGAAAGTTTAGACTCAGTAGTAACGAATCGTACCCTAATTAAGAAATTTACTACTTGCATCTATTTACGTGTATATTGAGTTTTTCAATGGCAAGGGCAACGAAAGAGCGTCACAATGAGGCGTTATTTCAGGTATTACATTAGTTGCATATTAATGATTTGTCGAACAGTGTTAGTAGTAACCTCAGACTTAATGCTTATGGAATTCTCCTTGATTAAGCGTCGTTCTATGAAACAATGAAATTAAAACAGATTGTTCGTTCAAAAGTTTTAATGACATTAGCCGTGTCAAAATTTGTGCGAAATGGGTACTCGCACCCAGACTTCCCGCTTTAGGCGAGCTGTCATCTTAACCGCATCGGACATCCGAGCACGCTTCTCCTCCGATAGCAACGCCCAGCACGTTACTCATTACCGACGTAGCCACTCCTATCCATAAACCCATTACTTGCAGTCCCTCAGTCCCGTAAGAGATGGAGCTAAGTTTGCAAACGCACAGAAAGAAAGGATCGTTGGTTGTCGTAACTCATGTACACACACACACACACACACACACACACACACACACACACACACACACACACACACACACACACACATATATATATATATATATATATATATATATTAGCATTTGCCTGTAGGGTTAACGAGAAACGACCAGTCATACCATGTGTGGGTCTTGCCCACTCGTCGCTAATAAGGTGCCTACAGTAATCAGCGTTCTCGGAATGCTGTGCAGTAATTCGAACAAATAACTTTAGTAGTTCTATTTCTATAAAGCAATTGACAGTACTGAACTTTGGAGATTTACAAGTAGTAGTCGAAAAGGAGGGGCGAGAAGCAATATAATTTAGAGTCCTTGATATGTGAAGTCTTCAGGCAAGTTGATACCAGTCACTGATAACTAATGCCTGCGATCTGGTGCCGATCTGAGCGGCCGAGGCTAGCGGGATCGTCGCTTATATTCCCTTCTTCCAGGTGTCGCTTTTGACATGGCGCAGTCCAGTCCCGCGCACCATTGGCTGCCGTTTCCTCACTGCTTCTCTGCTCTTGCGTTCCGCATCTTAGTTCCGCCGCTTGTGGTTACGCCAGAACATCATCTAAAAGTGGCAAATAAGATTGTCATACAGGTGCACAGGTGCGAGCTGCCGCAAAATGTCGAGAAAAAGACGATAAATGTTATATGCCCATGGGAAGTCATAGAATAAACCGTGAAAAATAATATATATGCAGATGGTATCTGTACTTTCGGACATGTCCGAAAGAACAAATACTATATATATATATATATATATATATATATATATATATATATATATATATATATATATATATATATATATATATATATATATATAGGCTCACCGGCCGTTTGACCATCTTCTGTGCGGATGCACAAACAGTGCCTGAACTCTTACGGGAATCGGCAAAAAGCCGCGAGTAATGAGTATAATGGGAAGGGGCACTATGCATATAGTGCGGAAGTCGGAAATGTGGGTCGCACTGTCGTGTGTGTCCTCGGTGGCTCAGATGTATAGTGTCTCCCATGTAAGCAGGAGATCCCAGGTTCGAGTCCCGGTCAGGGCACACATTTTTCAACTGTCCTCGTTGACGTATATCAACGGCTGTATGCAGCTAAGCGTAGTGATTTCTTTGTAATTTCGTCGTAAAAAAATTAACAATTTCAAGAATCGGTTTTCACTGATAACTTAAAAAGTAACTCTGACTCATGTAGACGTCTGGAAGACAATATTAGATTAGAGAGGCATTCATTATTTAGGCATTGTAGTTATAAATGGAATGGGAAGATCCCTCATTAGACACTAGAATGGAAAGTACCCTCTGTCACACACTACACAGCAGTTTAGAGGGCATTAATGAGGATTCACTGATAGGATACTAAGAAACTGAAGTCTGTCTACGTACAAACGCCTTCTGCGGCCTGTACTTGGGTATTACGTGCATGGTATCCGTATGAGGTTAGACCAACAGGAGACATCGAGCTAATTCAAAAATGGGTGATACGAATGGTAATAGGTTTGCTTGACTGGCTAGAGATAACACAAGTGTTCTAAAATCGTACGGGCCCAATAACACCTCCCACAGAGAGGTACAAACAGTCAGTCTATACACTCCCCAATCTCATAAGCTGAGAAATAATTATGACCACTGCCCGCTACCACATTGAATGACACGATCAGGAAGATAAACACCGAGGTGAGAAGTCACGGAATACGTCTTAATATAGTGTCGCCCTCCTTGTGCTCGTCATAATGCAGCAACTCGAAGTGGCATGGGCTCAACAAGCCGTCGGTAGTCCCCTGCCGAAATACTGAGCCGTGCTGCGTCTATAGCTGTCCATAACTGCAAAAGCGTTAACGGTGCAGGATTTTGTGCACGAACTGGCCAAATACTCTACTCGAATTTTCCAGAATGTTCTACAAACCCATAGCGAACGATTGAGGTCCGGTGACATGGCGCATTGTCATCCATAAAAATGAGCTCTATGAATGGACCCAAATGGATCTCCCAGTACCCAAACATAACCATTTCCTGCCAATGATCGGTTCAGTTGGACCAGAAGACCCAGTCCATTCCATGTGAACACTCCCCAAAACATTATGGAGCAACCACCATCTTGTACTGTCTTGTTGACAACTTGGGTCCATCCGGCCGCTGTGGCCGAGCGGTTCTAGGCGCTTCAGTCCGGAACCGCGCTGCTCCTACGGTCGCAGCTTCGAATCCTGCCTCGGGCAGGGATGTGTTTGATGTCCTTAGGTTAGATAGGTTTAACAAGTTATAAGGCTAGGGGACTGATGACGTCACATGTTAAGTCCCATAGAGCTTAGAGCCATTTGAACAACTTGGGCCCATGGCTTCGTGGGGTCTGCGTCACACTCGAAACCTACCGTCAGATCTTGCCGGTTGAAATCTGGATACATCTGACCAGCCACTGTTTTATAAACATATATGGTCCAACCGGTATTGTGACGAGCCCAGGAGAGACACTACAGGCGATGTCGTGCTGTTAGCAACGGCACTCGCGTCGGTCGTCTGCTGTCTTAGCTCATTAACGCCAGATTCCGCCACACTGGCCTGACGAATACGCTCATCGTTCGTCCCACGTTGATTTCTATGGCCACCTAACGCAGTGTTGCTTGTGTGTCAGCACTGACGACCTACACAAATGCTGTTGCTCTCGGTCGTTAAGTGAAGGCCATTGACCATTGCGTTGTCCATGGCGAGAGGCAATGCCTGAAATCTGGTATTCTCTACCCGCTCTTGACACACTGTATCTCGGAGTACAGAATTCCCTAAACTAAAACTAAACGAAACTATTCCCAAACGGGCCATGAAGGCTCAAAGGTACCGACCGGCCGCCGTGTCGTCCTCAGCCCACAGGCGTCACTGGATACGGATTAGGAGGGGCATGTGGCCAGCCGCTCCCCGGCCACATGTCAGCTTCTGAGACCGGAACCGCTACTTCTCAATCAAGTAGCTCCTCAGTTTGCCTTACAAGGGCTGAGTGCACCCCGCTTGCCAACAGCGCTCGGCAGACCGCATGGTCACCCATCTAAGTGCTAGCCCAGCCCGACAGCGCTTAATTCTGACGGGAACCGGTGTTACCACTGCGGCAGGCCGTTGGCACAGAGTTCCCTAACGATTTCCAAAACTGAATTTCTCTTGCATCTTGCTCCAAGTACCATTCCGCTTTCAAAGTGTCTTAATTCGCGTCGTGCGGCCGTAATTACGTCGGAAACCTTTCACATGACATCGTCGCCAATACAATGCCCTTTTACACTACCGCCATGTGTATATGTGCATATCGGTATCCCACGACGTTCATCAACTGTGTGTATAAGTGGAGCAGAGACGATTGGGTTTTCATTCTAGTGATTATACGGGCCGGAAGTAGGGAAATCCACGGACATAAACGATTTTGTTAAAAGGCAGATTCATACGGCTACGCGACTGAACGATCATCTTAGCGGAGCTGGTCGGCTGGCTCTTCGCATGTTACTGTAGTATCTATGGAACGTAGTTGTACGACCGTGTAATAACTGGGCGATAAGGTAGTGGACGTCCTCGCTAAGTCACAGAACATGGTCTGAAGCTTGCCCGCTCTGTAGAGTAGGATAGGCGATCTGATGAATAAGTACAGTGGCGGTGCTTGTGAAAATATTTCGGACCACACCATTCAGCGCTCTGCAGCTGGCGACCCCTACGTGTTCTGAAGTTGACGCAACGACATCGCCAGTTGCGATCGTAGTAAGCGCAGGATTATCGAGATTGGACCGCGGATCAATGGAAATGTAGCGCCTGGTCGGTTTAATTGTTACACCAGGTCGATAGTCGTGGCCGGCTGCTCCAAGCACGCACCGTGCCACGCTCGAAGGGGAAGGAGGGGAATATTGTGCCATGGGGAACAATGACCTTGGCTTCCATCGATCTGTGGTAGAACTGAAGGTACCATGACTACTGTGCACCGTAGTCAGTCATTTTGCGGATCCCCTTCATCCCTTCATGCTTGATGTCTTCCCCGACGGCATTGGCGTCTTCCAGCAGGGTAATTGTCAGGTCACAAGACACGATCGTGTTACTGTGGTTTGAGGAGCTACAAAGCGATAAAAATATAATATAAAATAAAAAAGACACTAGGTAATGACGCATCGATGTCGATATACCGATATATCAGTGAGAAACGTATCGATAAATTAAATCGACATATCTTGGCAAAATTACCGGTACATCGATTTATGTTATTTCCTCCATTACATCCATCAGGTCTGGCACAATCTGTGACTCCTGATATAGCCCAACAGTGCCGTCGCAGTTTACACACAGTCAGGATCCACAAGTACTGTCGCCCAACACCCCATTATCAATAATGTCGTAGTAACTTTGCAAAGGTTTCATTCATAATTCAAGGCCGGCACTGCTGCAGCAGAAATAAGACTACTTAGAAGTGACTGGTAACAAGTAATTTAGCACAGTGAATTTCGTAGCAAATGTTATTAGTTTATAGCGTCAGAGAAAATACATTTATCTAGTATGATTAAATCCAACGTAGGATAATTCTTAAATCCCATTTGTATACTGCAGAAGGTTTGTGTTTCAAGCTAAACTATAGTTTCCATAATTTTTTTGCTAGCCGTCAATGGGAAGTTGAATCTGGGAACTTAGATTTTTCTTAAGTTTCAAAAGCATTTATGGTTTCTGTTGTGCAGAGTACACACTGTGGGGAATACGAAACGGTGACGCGCCTGTAGAGGGTAAGGCTATGACCACTTTTTGTTTGTGCTTCTGCATTTACTACACCTGGGGAAATAAGTTAATCAGACGTTTTACGCAATTATGATTTTCATGAAATATCGTGAGCAATTTAGTGTTACACATAACTGATAAACATTGCTCTTATATTTTATGCAAACCTTAGACCAACGGTAACACCTCTAATAATACTAATAGCGTAACAGAAAATACAAAAAAAAAGAAAGAAAACAGAAAATTCAGGACTGTTGGCCAGGTATCGGAACTGATTGATTTGAGGATACGAAAATAGTCCGTTCTAAGAGGACTGAAGTAATATGACCAGAAATGAAAGCTAAAAGAAAGTTACAAAATTCCCATTGTTGTACATTGCGTGATGAAATTTCGACCAAACGTGAATGATAATAATGATAAAAAATGGTTCAAATGGGTCTGAGCACTATGGGACTTAACATCTTAGGTCATCAGTCCCCTAGAACTTAAAACTACTTAAACCTAACTAACCTAAGGACATCACACACATCCATGCCCGAGGCAGGATTCGAACCTGCGACCGTAGCAGTCCCGCGGTTCCTGACTGTAGCGCCTAGAACCGCACGGCCACCACGGCCGGCAATAATAACACAATAACAATAATAACTGACATCCTGGAAGAGAAGTCTGGGAAGGTCTGACAATAGAACTCCTTCGAGAGAATGGAATACATGTCAAGCAAAAAAGCTACACCAGAAAAGATTACGACAAAATATAAGATCAGTAGAGGTCACAAATTCCAGTATCTTGTGAACATGACACAGGTAAATAGGATGGAAAAAGAAACTCGCGATCAGAAAAACCAAAAGATGACTAGCGCTTTCTACGACGACAACGACGACGACGAATGCCGACTCTGCCCCTCGCGTGTGCCTCAGGCAGAGAAGAGCGTAGGGGGGCAACCGAACCGTGACATGGGGCCGTTGCACGCCAGCTGACGGCCCAACGTGATACAGGCCCGCAGCTCCCCTGTGCAGCGAGTTGCAGTTACAGCAGGCGGCTACAGGATCCGAAGAGCTGTGCTGCAGCTCCACGTTCTTGCGCAGGTGGCGCAGTGGGAAGATGATGGACTCTTTCTGCCGCACGGCATTTCACATCCGTGTCAGGCCATCCACATTTAGTTTTTCCGTAGTTTGCCTAAATCGCTCCAATCGCGATATCGATGGAAATGTTACCGATGATGGTGCCACTAAAGCGGAGTTACTAAATATACTTTTCCGTAATTCCTTCATGAAAGAAGACGTAGCAAATATTCCAGAATTCGAAACCAGAAGAGCTGTTAGCATGAGTGACATAAAAGTGGACATCTTAGGTGTTGCTAAACAACTCAAATCACTTAAGGCAAGTCTTCTGGTCCAGATGGTATACCAGTCGGATTCCTTTCAGAGTATGCAGACACAATAGCCCTTTTCTTAGCAATCATATACAACCGCCACTTGACGAAAGGTCTGTTCCTAAAGACTGAAAAGTAGCACACGTCACACCAATATTCAAGAAAGGAAACAGGAGTAACCCATTGAATTACAGAACCACATCACTGACCTCAATTTGCAGTAGGATTTTGGAACATATACTGTACTCGAACATTATGAATCACCATGAAGAAAATGACTTATTGATACGTAACCAACACGGATTCAGAAAATATCGTTCTTGTGCAACACAGCTAGCTCTTTATTCCCATGACGTAATGAGTGCTGTCGACAAGGGATCCCAGGTTGATTCCATATTCCTAGATTTTCAGAAGGCTTTTCATACCGTTTATCACAAGCGGCTATTAATCAAATTGCGTGCATATGGAGTATCGTCTCAGTTGTGTGACTGGATTCGTGATTTCCTCTCAGAGCCGGCCGGGGTTGCCAAGCGGTTAAAGGCGCTACAGTCTGGAACCGCGCGACCGCTACGGTCGCAGGTTCGAATCCTGCCTCGGGCATGGATGTGTGTGATGTCCTTAGGTTAGTTAGGTTTAAGTAGTTCTAGGGGACTGATGACCTTAGAAGTTAAGTCCCATAGTGCTCAGAGCCATTTGAACCTCTGAGGTCACAGTTCGTAGTGATAGACGGCAAATCATCGCGTAGAACAGAAGTAATATCTGGCGTTCCGCAGGGTAGTGTCGTAGGCCCTCTGCTGTTCCTGATTTGCATAAATGATCTAGGTGATGATCTGAGCAGGCCCCTTAGATAGTTTGCAGATGATGCTGTAATTTACCGTCTAGTAAAATCATCAGAGCCGCGCGGGATTAGCAGAGCGGTCTAGGGCGCTACACTCACGGACTGTGCGGTTGGTCCCGGTGGAGGTTGGAGTCCTTCCTCGGGCATGTGTGTGTGTTTTCGTCCTTAGGATAATTTAGGTTAAGTAGGGTATAAGCTTAGGGACTGATTACCTTAGCAGTTAAGTCCCATAAGATTTCACACTAAAAAAATCATCAGACGATCAACTGCAATTACAAAATGATCTACAGAGAATTTCTATATGGTGCGAAGAGTGGCAATTGGCACTAAACAAAGAAAAATGCGAAGTCATCCACATGGGTACTAAATGAGAACTGTTTTAATTCTTGAAATGGCGAAGTTTTCCTTACTTGAACAGCGTGCAATCATTCGTTTTCTGAATTTGCGTGGTGTGAAACCAATTCAAATTCATCGACAGCTGAAGGAGACATGTGGTGATGGAGTTATGGGTGTGTCGAAAGTGCGTTCGTGGGTGCGACAGTGTAATGAAGGCAGAACATCGTGTGACAACAAACCGAAACAACCTCGGGCTCGCACAAGCCGGTCTGACGACATGATCGAGAAAGTGGAGAGAATTGCTTTGGGGGATGGCCGAATGACTGTTGAACAGATCGCCTCCAGAGTTGGCGTTTCTGTGGGTTCTGTGCACACAATCCTGCATGACGACCTGAAAATGTGAAAAGTGTCATCCATGTGGGTGCCACGAATGCTGACGGACGACCACACGGCTGCCCGTGTGGCATGTTGCCAAGCAATGTTGATGCGCAACGACAGCATGAATGGGACTTTCTTTTCGTCGGTTGTGACAATTGATGAGACGTGGATCCCATTTTTCAATCCAGAAACAAAGCGCCAGTCAGCTCAATGGAAGCACACAGATTCACCACCACCAAAAAAATTTCGGGTAACCGCCAGTGCTGAAAAAATGGTGTCCATGTTCTGGGACAGCGAGGGCGTAATCCTTACCCATTGCGTTCCAAAGGGCACTACGATAACAGGTGCATCCTACGAAAATGTTTTGCAGAACAAATTCCTTCCTGCACTGCAACAAAAACGTCCGGGAAGGGCTGCGCGTGTGCTGTTTCACCATCACAACGCACCCGCACATCGAGCTAACGTTACGCAACAGTTTCTTCGTGATAACAACTTTGAAGTGATTCCTCATGCTCCCTACTCACCTGACCTGGCTCCTAGTGACTTTTGGCTTTTACCAACAATGAAAGACACTCTCCGCGGCCGCACATTAACCAGCCGTGCTGCTATTGCCTCAGCGATTTTCCAGTGGTCAAAACAGACTCCTAAAGAAGCCTTCGCCGCTGCCATGGAATCATGGCGTCAGTGTTGTGAAAAATGTGTACGTCTGCAGGGCGATTACGTCGAGAAGTAACGCCAGTTTCATCGATTTCGGGTGAGTAGTTAATTAGAAAAAAAATCGGAGGCCTTAGAACTTGAATGCACCTCGTATTATTAGACGCTCATATGCCGCTAGGAGACCAATCGAAGCGTATAATTGATGTGAGATTTTCTCAGACGCCTCATTTCTTTAATCTTCTCACTAAGGAAATCTATTCCTTTATATCAACCAAATTGTTCGCATCTTTAATTTATTGACCTTTTGCTGACTTTCAAACTGTATACTTTGTAGGTGAATGTTTTTTCTGTCTCATATATTGATGGTAGGCAATGAAAACCTCGTAATTCCATCTGTCCGTGAAAACTCTTAATTCCGGTAACCAGTAACTCCATAATCAAAGAGAGACTTGCAGTTACACAAGTAGCAACTTTCTGTATCTCACTATATCATTTTTTAAGAAACTGTTTGTTTTACCAGCAAAATTTAACAAACTGTAGCTTCGAGGTTTTTATTGCCTACCGACGATATATGAATCTGTTGTGCCACCATCCTGCAGGTCTTTTCTGAGTTCGGTGATGCAATTCATGTTCTCAGTGCTTTCTCTGTACTCAGAGATCCGTTTAGTTTGTCGGGCGTTCGGCGTTCTTTTGACATACCCGTAAAATACCAGTCGACGTTTCATGTCCGGTATTATGTTAGATATCTGTACCGTATTGTGTCTACTCAGCAATCTGTAGCTTCGTCTGCCTTATTGAGTCACAGGATTTTCGTGATGATATTTCTCTTGACATTTCCTAGCGCACCTACCCGATCCATGACAAATGCTTTTGATACGTATAAGGTTTCTGGTTTCAGTATTGCCCTGTAATGTCTCACTTTATATTACGTGGTGGGCATGATTTATTGCAGATGTCTCCAGTCTACCAGAAAGCGCTACTCATCTTTTGATTTTTCTGATCATGAGTTTCTTTTTCTATCCTATTTACCTGTATAATGTCCGCAAGATACTGGAATTTGTGATCTCTATTGATCGCATCGTATTTTCTCGTCATCTTTCTGGTGTAGCTTTTTGGCTTGAAGGAGTTCTATTGTCAGACCTTCCCAGACTTGTCAGGATCTCAGTTATTATTGTTATTATGTTATCATTATCCACGTTTGGTCGACATTTCACCGGGCGATGTAAAACAATGAGAAATTTGTAATTTTCTTTTAGCTTCCCTTCCTGGCCATATTACTTGTTATCTTAGAATAGACTTTTTTCCCATCCTCAATCAGTTCCGTATATCTGGCCACCTCTCCAGTCCTGAATTTTCTGTTTTTGTCTCTTTTCGTTCTTTCACATTTTCTATTACGGTATTACTATTATTATAGTCGTTACCGTTGGTCTAAGGTTTTTATAAAATACAGGGTGATTCAAAAAGAATCACAACTTTAAAAATGTGTATTTAATGAAAGAAACATAATATAACCTTCTGTTATACATCATTACAAAGAGTATTTAAAAAGGTTTTTTTTCACTCAAAAACAAGTTCAGAGATGTTCAATATGACCCCCTCCAGACACTCGAGCAATATCAACCCGATACTCCAACTCGTTCCACACTCTCTGTAGCATATCAGGCGTAACAGTTTGGATAGCTGCTGTTATTTCTCGTTTCAAATCATCAATGGTGGCTGGGAGAGGTGACCGAAACACCATATCCTTAACATACCCCCATAAGAAAAAATCGCAGGGGGTAAGATCAGGGCTTCTTGGAGGCCAGTGATAAAGTGCTCTGTCACGGGCTGCCTGGCGGCCGATCCATCGCCTCGGGTAGTTGACGTTCAGGTAGTTACGGACAGATAAGTGCCAATGTGGTGGCGCTCCATCCTGCTGAAATATGAATTGTTGTGCTTCTTGTTCGAGCTGAGGGAACAGCCAATTCTCTAACATCTCCAGATACTGTAGTCCAGTTACAGTAGCACCTTCGAAGAAAAAGGGACCAAAAACTTTATTGGCTGAAATGGCACAGAAAACGTTCACCTTAGGCGAGTCACGTTCATACTGAGTTGTTTCCCGCGGATTCTCAGTGCCCCATATACAGACATTGTGACGGTTGACTTTCTGTTGAGCGGTCGCCATCTTAGCATCAACTGACGCTGACGCCTTGTCAACAGCGCCTCAAGCCAACAAATGTACAACTAAATGAAACTTTATAGCTCCCTTAATTCGCCGACAAATAGTGCTTAGCTCTGCCTTTTGTCGTTGCAGAGTTCTAAATTCCTAAAGTTGTGGTATTCTTTTTGAATCACCCTGTATAACAGAAATGTTTATGATTAATTTGCAAAAGTAAACTGCTTATGATATTTCATGTATGTCATAATTGCGTAACACATTTTATTAATTGTAATTTTGCCAGGTGTAATAAACATACAAACAAGACGCGGTCATGGTGTTACAGTTTTTCCTCTCTACGGGTTAGTCGACGTTTCGTATTCCCTACACTGTGTACTCTGTACAACAGCAAGCATAAATACGTTTGAAACTGGAAAATAAAAATATAAGTTCCCAGATTCAACTTCTCACTAACGGTTAATAAAAAAAATTATGGAAACTGCAGGTCAGCTTGAAACACTCTTTCTTCCTTGTATGATAGCATGTGATTTACGAATTGCGTGTCATGCAATCATGCTAGATAAAAGCATTTTCTCTGACGCTATAACACGGTTACATTTGCTACGAAATTCACTGTGCTAAATTACTTGTTACCAGCCACTTCTAAGTTGTCTTATTTCTACTGCAGCAGTGCCGGCCTTGAATTACTAATGAAACCTTAGCAAAGTAACTGCGACGTTACTGATAATGGGTTGTTAGGTGATAGTACTTGTGGATCCTGACTGTGTGTAAACTGCGACAGCACTGTTAGACTCCATCAGGGCTCACGGATTGTGCCACACCTGGTGGATGTAAAGCGAAAATTAAGTGCCGAGATGAGATTAATTTGGTAGTAATAATTACCGTTAATAATGTGATTTTAATACTTTGCGTGAATTCATGTTTAGACACCTTATCAGACTAAATATTGTTGTTTTAATGAAGTGCTACGTTCTTTTATATCAATAACGGAGACTGCTGTCTGTTTATGCATATGTGATATCTAAACATAGCTGACACGAGAATAATGACCTATTAAAAGTAACCAATATCCATTGACGTATTTTATTGTGTAGAAAGAAGATGTATAGATTATTAAAAACATTTTGAGGGCATTTATTCTTCAAGTTAAACACGTCTTCAGGCAATTCAAGTTGTTACAGCTTAACTTGAAACTGCCACAATAGGCACAAATTGTGTTCGTGATTAAATAAATTCCGCTCAGGCAGAAAATGTCGTCGTTTATAAAAAAAATTGCAGAAGTGTGGAATGATGCTCGAAATCATGAACAGCACATTAGGCGCGTCAAATGTTTCTCTAATCTATTTTATTTCTTAGTAGTAGATGAAACATTTCAAAAAAATTTGACCGTTTTTTAAATTTCTTCTAAGTTCGAAGTATTGCTCAGAAAGCATATATCCGTAGATATTATAAAAATTATGTATATTATGCATTTATGGATGTATATAAATCTCATCTTAAACCACTGGACCGATTTCACCGAAACGTGGTACATACAGGGTGTTTCAAAAATGACCGGTATATTTGAAATGGCAATACAAACTAAACGAGCAGCGATAGAAATACACCGTTTGTTGCAATATGCTTGGGACAACAGTACATTTTCAGGCAGACAAACTTTCGAAATTACAGTAGTTACAATTGTCAACAACAGATGGCGCTGCGGTCTGGGAAACTCTATAGTACGATATTTTCCACATATCTACCATGCATAGCAAATAATATGGCGTAGTCTCTGAATGAAATTACCCGAAACCTTTGACAACGTGTCTGGCGGAATGGCTTCACATGCAGATGAGATGTACTGCTTCAGCTGTTCAATTGTTTCTGGATTCTGGCGGTACACCTGGTCTTTCAAATGTCCCCACAGAAAGGAGTCACAGGGGTTCATGTCTGGCGAATAGGGAGGCCAATCCACGCCGCCTCCTGTATGTTTCGGATAGCCCAAAGCAATCACACGATCATCGAAATATTCATTCAGGAAATTAAAAACGTCGGCCGTGCGATGTGGCCGGGCACCATCTTGCATAAACCACGAGGTGTTCGCAGTGTCGTCTAAGGCAGTTTGTACCGCCACAAATTCGCGAAGAATGTCCAGATAGCGTGATGCAGTAATCGTTTCGGATCTGAAAAATGGGCCAATGATTCCTTTGGAAGAAATGGCGGCCCAGACCAGTACGAGGATGCAGGGACGATGGGACTGCAACATGGGGCTTTTCAGTTCCCCATATGCGCCAGTTCTGTTTATTGACTAAGCCGTCCAGGTAAAAATAAGCTTCGTCAGTAAACCAAATGCTGCCCACATGCATATCGCCGTCATCAATCCTGTGCACTATATCGTTAGCGAATGTCTCTCGTGCAGCAATGGTAGCGGCGCTGAGGGGTTGCCGCGTTTGAATTTTGATAGAGGTGTAAACTCTGGCGCATGAGACGATACGTGGACGTTGGCGTCATTTGGACCGCAGCTGCAACACGGCGAACGGAAACCCGAGGCCGCTGTTGGATCACCTGCTGCACTAGCTGCGCGTTGCCCTCTGTGGTTGCCGTATGCGGTCGTCCTACCTTTCCAGCACGTTCATCCGTCACGTTCCCAGTCCGTTGAAATTTTTCAAACAGATCCTTTATTGTATCGCTTTTCGGTCCTTTGGTTACATTAAACCTCTGTTGAAAACTTCATCTTGTTGCAACAACACTGTGTTCTAGGTGGTGGAATTCCAACACCAGAAAAATCCTCTGTTCTAAGGAATAAACCATGTTGTCTACAGCACACTTGCACGTTGTGAACAGCACACGCTTACAGCAGAAAGACGACGTACAGAATGGCGCACCCACAGACTGCGTTGTCTTCTATATCGTTCACATCACTTGCAGCGCCATCTGTTGTTGAAAATTGTAACTACTGTAATTTCGAAAGTTTGTCCGCCTGAAAATGTACTGTTGTCCCAAGCATATTGCAACAAACGGTGTATTTCTATCGCTGCTCGTTTAGTTTTTATTGCCGTTTCAAATATACCGGTCATTTTTGAAACACCCTGTATATCGTTTAATGACTGGAAAGAAATGCTTTGGGGTAAAAGCCACCTAATTATCAAAGGGATGGGGGTGGGAATTGAGTGTAGCCCACGATGCGCCAATACTCAAGACTGTATTCATCCAGTATACGAGAATGAGAGGACTTAGTGACACGCAACAAAGTTTACATATCACTTCAAACCTTTACGAAACCTTTTCTCGCTGACAGTCCCCACAAAATGATTAAAGGAAAAATGATTACTCCGTACTAGATTTTCGCTGTTCATGCTATAATATTGCCGCGTCGGGCTCGACGTTTTAATTTATTACTACTGTACAACTGCATTCACTACACATTTTTCAGACAGTATTTACGAGTACCACTGAATGTACAGACAATCATGTCGCTGTACAGCACATTGTTCAGGAGATATGACGTAATAAGACTGAGCTGAGTGAAAACAAAACTGCCGAGCATAATTCGCTAGAGATAGAGGTGAAGTATGTGTACAGATATGTTTGAAATATATTAAATATATGTGACATGTGAGTACTCTAGCAAAGTCGTGGGTAAAAAGCTACTCCTAAACACCTGGATCGATCTCAGCCAGACTTGGTAGACATATTACTTACTACCTGGAAAGAAATACTGTGAGGGTAAGATCCACCAGTCTGCTGTTCGGGTGAGGGTGATAACTTGGTGATGGAGAGAGAAGACTGGAAGGAGAAGATGACGGGGAAGGATGAGGTGGGCAGAGATAGGAGAAAGAATAGGAGAATAGTGAGAGGAGGAGAAGAAACTGGGCAGAGAAAGCGAATAGGATGAGATAGACGGAAAGAGGGGAGGAGAAGGTGGTCAGAGAGAGGGGTATGAGGCGACTGACAGACTGGACGAGGAGAGTGACGGAGATAGGGGATAAGAGGAGATTGACTTAGAGGGGGAAGGAGATGAATTTAGAGGGGAAGAGGAGATAGCGGGGGAGGGAGGTGGGGAAGGCACAGATGGACAGAGAGAAGGGCAAGTGCAGGTGGACAGAGCGTGGGGGGGGGGGGACAGAGAGGGAAAGGAGGAGATGGACTAACAGAAGGTTGAAATAAATACGTACATGGATAATGCCGGGTACTGAGCTAGTAATACAGTATAATGCATTTAAATATCAATCGGTGTTCTATTGTTATTAAGAATACATAAATCAAGAGAAAGTAGAGAATTTTCAATTTGTGCCATAGTTTCATGTTTATTTTATTTTTTCAAGATGAAAGAAAGAATTCCACTATTTCTACACCAATAAAAATATTTTATCTAAAAGACCTAGGCCTTGAAGAGAAGACCTTTTCAACACTTCAGTTACATAGCTAGCAACAGCTGTTCGTGAAATATTTCAATTTTACGTCAGATCACTAACGAAATTTTTCTCAATTTCCCTGATAACTTCGTAGCAAGTAAATCTTTTTTGTTTTTTTTTGTTTTTTTTTTTTTTTTTTCAAATACAGGCATCACGCTTGTTGTTTATTTCCGACTCTTCGTTTGGATATGAAAATTCGGACAAATATGCGTTGTGTAATTTCTTGAGAGTCTTGTTCTCCCGCCACTCGAAAAGCGACCAAAAAGGGACCCGAATTGGCACAAAAGAAACCGATCCTTCACGTGTACCTCGCTCCATTCTAAACAGCAGCAGTTGCAGTTGGTAAGAGGCTTCATCAACAACCGAGTTCTCCTGATTTGCCCTTAAATTATTTCTTGCTTTCACCAAACGTACCTTAAAATTTTGGTTTGGTGGCGGAAAACTTCATCTAACGCAAACACAGTTGTCTCCACACGTTTAGAAGTTAAAGTCTACGTTTCCGTTAGGGTGATCAAATGTCTGAGTGAAATGTATAGTTGTCCAAAGATGCTATGCTAAAAAATAAAATGCATATTAAAAGCAATTCCTCGTTGTTTTTTTATCAGAGATATACCAGTATCAAACCAGGTCTGATTGAAGGCCACCATCTTGAGAGATTACCTCTTTCGTTCTAACAATTTTTTTTTGTATGTGAACTGACTTCAGGGTTGATGCCGTTTGTCCTAGGTGGGCCTAAGAAAATAAGAGCATTCCAGCTGTTCTGCGTATCTTCTGTGAATTGAGCTTCGATTCACTTCAGTAGGATAACAACCCACATTTAAGATGCTCCATACCTTCTCCGTAATCGGTTCTCTGTCCTTCTGGTAGCCGTGGTATCTACGAGGGCAGTTCAATAAGTAATGCAACACATTTTTTTTCTGAAACAGGGGTTGTTGTATTCAGCATTGAAATACACCAGGTTATTCCCCAATCTTTTAGCTACACAACACTATTTTTCAACGTAATCTCCATTCAATGCTACAGCCTTACGCCACCTTGAAATGAGGGCCTGTATGCCGGCACGGTACCATTCCACTGGTCGATGTCGGAGCCAACGTCGTACTGCATCAATAACTTCATCATCCGCGTAGTGCCTCCCACGGATTGCGTCCTTCATTGGGCCAAACATGTGGAAATCCGACGGTGCGAGATCGGGGCTGTAGGGTGCATGAGGAAGAACAGTCCACTGAAGTTTTGTGAGCTCCTCTCGGGTGCGAGGACTTGTGTGAGGTCTTGCGTTGTCATGAAGGAGAAGTTCGTTCAGATTTTTGTGCCTACGAACACGCTGAAGTCGTTTCTTCAATTTCTGAAGAGTAGCACAATACACTTCAGAGTTGATCGTTTGACCATGGGGAAGGACATCGAACAGAATAACCCCTTCAGCGTCCCAGAAGACTGTAACAATGACTTTACCGGCTGAGGGTATGGCTTTAAACTTTTTCTTGGTAGGGGAGTGGGTGTGGCGCCCCTCCATTGATTGCCGTTTTGTTTCAGGTTCGAAGTGATGAACCCATGTTTCATCGCCTGTAACAATCTTTGACAAGAAATTGTCACCCTCAGCCACATGACGAGCAAGCAATTCCGCACAGATGGTTCTCCTTCGCTCTTTATGGTGTTCGGTTAGACAACGAGGGACCCAGCGGGAACAAACCTTTGAATATCCCAACTGGTGAACAATTGTGACAGCACTACCAACAGATGTCAAGTTGAGCACTGAGTTGTTTGATGGTGATCCGTCGATCATCTCGAACGAGTGTGTTCGCACGCTCCGCCATTGCAGGAGTCACAGCTGTGCACGGCTGGCCCGCACGCGGGAGATCAGTCAGTCTTGCTTGACCTTGCAGCGATGATGACACACGCTTTGCCCAACGACTCACCGTGCTTTTGTCCACTGCCAGATCACTGTAGACATTCTGCAAGCGCCTATGAATATCTGAGCTGCCCTGGTTTTCCGCCAAAAGAAACTCGATCACTGCCTGTTGTTTGCAACGCACATCCGTTACAGACGCCATTTTAACAGCTCCGTACAGCGCTGCCACCTGTCTGAAGTCAATGAAACTATGAGACGAAGCGGGAATGTTTGAAAATATTCCACAAGAAATTTCCGGTTTTTTCAACCAAAATTGGCCGAGAAAAAAGTGTTGCATTACTTATTGAACTGCCCTCGTATAATTACGCTCCTTTCATAGTTCGGGTTTTGGGTCTCATGGCTCAATCACACGTGTTGCATGCATTGCGAGGATGTACAAGGCTCCCAATTGTCTCAAGTTAAGGTGCCATCCTGCTCTTCTTATGCTGTTAATATTTTTCATATCTACATTCCAACATATGAACTTCGGAGAAAGGATACAGCCAAGATCGCTAGTAAACAATTTACTCAGATGATCGATTTCGATAATAGTGTTGCCATCTTCGGATCTTAAACTTTACAGTTCATATAATTTCTGCCATCTGCACTTTGTATCGTGTCTTATCACAAAGCGCAGATACAAAGCGCAGATGGCGGAGGGTATATGAATTGTAAAGTTGAAGATCCGAAGATGGTAACATAGTCTTACAGAAACTGGTCATCTAAATAAATACATTACAAGCGATCTTGGCTGACAGAATCTGTTATCTGCCCCAATTCTGCCTATGTCAGGAATACATTCCAATATGTTTCCAAGACTTTTTACCTATTCTAACTTGTCATCCTTCAGATATTTCTAGCATATTCATCTAAAACTACATTTACATGACTACCCTGTTATTGACAGTTAAGTGCCTAGCAAAGGATTCTTTGAGCCATCTTCAGGCTATTTCTCTACCATTCCACACCTGAACAGCGCGCGGGAAAAACGAGCACTTAAATCTTTCAGTGCGAACATATTGCTTGTTCCAGGGCCAAAGAACAATTTGTGCCTAAATAAATGTCATATAGACTATCCTTTGCATTGTCAAGTTTTTCAACACATTTCTTTCCTCGTACATAATTTCTAGCGTAATTTTGGTTTCATTGGCCCATGTAACTTGTATTACACTTCTTTACGCCAGTTTCCAAATGCTTCCAATTTTGTCTCATCCTTTTGCCTCAAGGTCAACACTTCACTTCCATTTCTCACGGCATAGTTTTGAAAACTACTTCGTCAATTCTGTGTCGATATTTGACACCGATGTAGTTAACCTGTTGAAGGGAACTTTCTTCACGAACGACCACTTCATTACGATACCTTCCTTGCTTCTGCCATCTTATATAAATTCAATTCCTCGGTATCAGAGTTGTTTCACCAGTCCTACTGCACCTTCTCCTATTTAATGCCGATCAAGATGCGCTGCAGTATCCTCCAATATCCCTTGATATTTCTGCCGCGAGTAATCCCAGACTAAGTGAACATTTCACGTCTGTGGCCTGTTATTTCTATTTCCCGCAGCTGTTACTTGCTATTTTCTGCGACCGAGACGGAAATCCTTCGCCAGCAGATACGGCAAGGCCATCCTTTACTTGTGTGATAACAGCAGCAGGCGCGGCGTATCTGACGGAAAGCGACGAAACTGCGGCATTTACTAACTGCGGACAATAAACTCGCTGCTCTACATTACGCTCAGCTTCTCGCTACCATTAGGTGTTATTCGGGAGTGATATGCGGGAAACGTTCAAGCCTCGGACGGCGCCCTCTTCAGCAAGAGACTCGGCGTTGTGCCGCCAAGTTGTGCACAGGCATTCGTATCCCATCAACACAGCCCGCTGGTATACTGGATTTATTGCTCTGTACGTGTGTTGATCCGCCTGATAGGCACTCAAGAAAACTGAAGAGTGGAGGTATTTCGTTCATTGTGATGTTCATACGGTCCATTGCCAACAAGATTCTACGCTCGTCACTATTGACTGTAAATTCCTTGGTCAGTGGCGACGTTCAGGGCATATTCAAGGAGTGAAGTCATGGTATCGCCCTGTTTAGGCACCTCAATATATCCGATAACATGTTTACAGCATTACAGTCAACATTTTCGACTGTATAAATAAGTTTGCAGGCAAATTTTCGAAGCAGATACGTGCGATTTCTTTTGCTTGACGTTTTGCTGTTTCTTCGAGTTGGCTTTGTGTGACGCTAGTGAGTTACTGTTGCCTTTAGCTTAATCATCCTAGCGTTTCCCGTATGTCGCACCACACAGTGCGTAGTTTCCCTCATCAGTGTAGGATGACATACACTTCCGACGACGGGAGCGGATGTACTTTATGATGAACCAACGTAGAGAACTGATTTACTTAGCATATTTTTAAATGCTTCTGTTACTTTATTATTCAGATGCTCAATTCTTAAATGACACATGTACAACAAACTGACAACGGATAGATACTTAAATGCCACTAGCAACTGTGAGGTCCCCAGCAGGTCCAAATCTGATTCAGCGACTGCATCGGCTTAAGTTTGATTAAAACAGTATTGCATTAAAATTAATTTCTTAATGCTTGTAGTGGACAGGGAATGGAAGCACATGCTGCCATTTATGACAATCACAGAAACAATTTCAAGTTACTCACCTCACAATTTAACTCCTCAAAAATGAACGCTTGCAGTTACTTGATGAAAGCAGTAGCACCTTCAAGGCAGGCAAGCCATACAACATGTGAGGGCAATGTCCGTATTGGAAAACCTGTTTTCGGTAATAAGCGCTCACCCGTGGATAGTATTTATCTCTCATGGCTCTTTCATTCCGTAATAGCGTTTCTCGATATGGAGGTAGGATGCCTTAACTCAAATGAGTGTTAATATCGTTCCTACTAAGAAGTTGTAGGCAGCATCTATGATGCACTGAATGTAATTTCTTGGTCTTCCTGATGCATAATATATATATATATATATATATATATATATATATATATATATATATATATATATATATATATATATATATATAAGAAAGTCGTGTAAGTTACACTATTTATAACTCAAGAACGACTGGACCGATTTGGCTGAAAATTTGTGGAGAGGTAGCTTAGAACCAGGAGACGGACATAGGATACTTTTTATCCCGTTCGACCGCTATAAAACGTGGTATAACAAAAACGCATCTAGCATGGAATAACAAAACTCAAATGACAGCTAAACGTCTAAGGTTAAGTATCGGTATATGTCTTTAATTAAACATTTGAAGAAATAATTTGTATTTTCTTTGAATCGTCATTAACAATGCCGCGACAAAGACGATCGAATATTTCTCGACAAAGCCGTAATGCAAGAACGATACAAAACATTGCGAATGAAAGGACTGAAGAACAACAAATTCAACAAATAGCCCGTGAAGAGCGCCGCGTTAGTATGGCTCGACTTCGTGCTTCTCAATCGCAAGAGCAAAGTGAGGCAGCCCGTGAAACGGCTCGGTTGGCAATGCGAAATCGTCGAGCGAACAACAGAGATCAACATGTAGATAATTTTCGACGCACAAGAAGCGATTTATCACGTGATGATTTGAATCGAGCAGCCTTCAGATAAGATTGCAGCACTGATTACTGCTTGCATCCTTGCGTTTGCATTGGGCCGATGGACGTTGTTTGCGAGTATTGTGGCACATTGAAGTTTTCCGGAGAAACGCACGGATTGTGGGAAAGTGAAATTGCCATTATTGGCTCCGCCACCTGAGCCATTGCATTCATTGCTTTGTGGCGAAACACCCGAATCACGTCATTTTCTTGCAAACACCCAAAAATACAATAGTTGTTTCCAAATGACCTCATTTGGGGCAGACAGTATCGAAGAACTAGCTTCGAAGGTGATGAAGAGATTGAAGAAATCTAAAACGAGATAAAAGAAATTATTCAGATAGTTAAAGAAGATGAAAATTTAATTGTGGTGAGGGACAGGAATTTGACAGTAGGAAAAGAGAAGGAAAAATTGTAGGTGAATATGGACTGGGGGAAAGGAATGAAAGAGGAAGCATCATGGTTGAATTCCACATGGAGCATAATTTAATCATCACTAACACATGGTTAAAGAATCATGAAAGAAGGTTGTGTATGTGAAAGAGACAGACACCAGAAGGTTTCAGATTGATTATGTAATGGTAAGACAGAGATTTTGGAACCAGATTTTAAATTGTAAGACATTTCCAGGGACAGATTTGGTGACCACAATTTATTGGCTGTATACTATAGGACCACTTCCCTATACTCAAAGGAAAATTCGAAGGTGAGGCAGTTCTCATTCCGAGGATCCCGATGAGCCCAACCGATATGCCGTTTGAGTTTAAAAGACTTCAATTTCCGATCCGTCTTGCATTCGCTATGACCATTAACAAATCACAAGGCCAATCCTTGAAAGTATGTGGTTTAAATCTGGAATATCCATGTTTTTGACATGGTCAATTATATGTGGCATGTTCATGGGTCGGAAGACCATCTGCGTTGTTTGTTCTTGCGCCTGATAATAAAACAAAAAATGTCGTGTATCACAAGGTACTTAATTGAAGAGTGGAAGCTAAGCACCAATAAACATAAAGAATCATTAAAATACTTAATTTTTTATTTGTATTTCCTAATAAAAATTGAACTTAACATCAAAAATCTGATTATTTATTGGCTTTAAGGCGGAACAGAGTTCGCCGTGTCAGCTAGTAAGTCATAAAATCATCGCAAATAGCTGCTACGAGAACAGCTTCCAGTGCACCCTGTTTCAATTTGTCTGTGGGAGAGTAACTTACGGAGCTAGTATTCTGCCATCACTTCGATTCAATCAAATCGTGAGCCATGGTTCTTGTAGATTCTAACCAGAATCTTTACTGGACTTCTAAGACGCAGTGATTTACGCCTTGGAATACAATGCTGGCACAGCTCCCACACAGTCGAATGACGTTGCTGAGATCAAATTATAAGCACTGAATATATTTCTAAGCCCCAGCCAGTCGAGAGATCGCAGATACATCTTTGGGGAGTGATTGTTGAGGTGGCTGAGCACTGATTTATTGACAAAAGTGTAAATGCGTATTGTTTAAAGGACGAGGGCCATACTAAAAGTAATGAACAGCAGAACAGTTTTTAAACTATATTTTTTAGACAAATCAATTATATAATCTTGTTCTAAATACTTTGACACTTTCCAACACATTCTATTCCTTTCCACATTTTTTCCCCGTGGTTCTGCAAGTCTGAAAGTCCGTCTCAGCTTACCAAAAGCAATTAAGCACTGTTCGCCGAACATCCTCCACCGTCTCGTAGCGTTGATCCTGCATCTGTTCGTTAACAGAATCAAAAATGTTGTTGGAGGGTGCGAAGTTGGGACTGTAGGAAGAATGTGTAACCTGGTAGTCAAAGAAGGCAGGATTCGGTAACGATTGGGGACGGGGCCGTAATCAGGTACTGTTGGTTCACTTTTGCAATTACACACATTTTAAAACGGTAATTCCAGACTCAGCAATAAAGATATCACACGTTATTAATGAAGGAATGAACAACTGTGCAATTAATGGAGCAAATAATATTTTAAAAAACAAGCCAATACGATCCCAATTAGAATTTTAAGGCAAGTAGCCACAGTCACGCCTGAAGGCCTTCAACTCAAAGAACAATTAGTAAAAAATTTAACATACTGTAAAACAGCAATGCAATAGCAAGCTTAGTTTAAGACAGGCAACTGATCACCAAACGGGTGAGACAAAATTATGATAAACTTGGTAGCACAATCATTTAAACCTGCTGTAACTCCAAGAATGGCAATAATATAAAAAATTTAGAAACATACAATAAAACAGCAAATACAATAATAAAACACAAGGGCCAGTCACAGACGGTGCACCAGGAATCGACCTCTGAGTAGGTCCGGCAAAAAAAAACTTCCGTGAGCGATGAGATAGGCAGCGAAGAGTTGCATTCACTTCACAAGACGGGTACGCATACTAGTGGCAGTCTAACGAATGACTAATGATGATCTTGCTGAGGCTACCTGACGTCCAATAAACCAAATGCAAAGATGTAAAAATACGCCAAAGCCGGAACCGGCGATCTGGAATCCGCCCGCAGAATACTGTGCTCAGAGCACCTGGAACGAGAAAGGAATCACTACCACCAGAGTAGAAGAATCGCCAACCAACCTACAATCAAGAAAGCTGTCAGAACTACACGCCTTACTGGACAGCAGCGGTAAGGCGAGGAAACGTACACTGCCGTTACATATACTAACCCCCAGGGCAGGTAACTGGTGCGTTAGCGGCTACGAGGCAGGAAAAATACCGCTGGTTGAACTTAACAAACTGAACGCAATAAATAGTAATTAGAAGTGCAGGAAAGCTAATCAGATCCGCCTTCCCCAAGCACTGCACTCGCTATCCTTCGCCTCAGCAACACTACGAGAAGCAACACGAACCCGTCACTGGAGAATCGCAAGACCTTACAATGGTGGAGGTTTCTCTACTTGAATCCAAACTTAAAACTTGCAGAATCCGGTTTACGACGAGGTCGTGCACCCTCGTGACCACAGGCCTTCGATCAGGCGGTCCATGCATGCCACCAGCAGTCCCGGCGTGTTCCCGCACTGTGCGGACCTGGCTCCTCCTGAGTCCCCAACCGAACTGCACACTGACACAACCCACAAGAACCACGACGTCGCCCCAAAGATGGGGCCACAGTTCCTAAACATCGATAACCGCCGCTGCTGCCACTAGCGGACAGGCAACGGTTGCTAAACCAAGTGGCGCCAGTCAACATGAGAAGAAGACAAACAATCGCAACCGTGTCAACTAAACGATACGGTCTGGCCTCCAACAGAGGGCGGAAACCTACAATCAGCACCAACGCGAGCCACAGCACGGCTCAGTACTCGTATGTATTTTTAAGTCTAGGGACTGATGACCTCAGATGTTAAGTCCCATAGTGCGTAGAGCCATTTGAACCATTTTGAGCATTCACGGTTTGTCTGGTTTCAAGAAAATCAATCAGAATGCAACCGTGTGCACCCTAGTTCGAGGGTGGCCGCTACCGACGCTCATCTTGGATAGTCGTCTTTCCATCTTTGAAATGTTTCACCCATCTAACACTGTTGGCGCCCATGCAGGCACATTGAAGCCTGAGTTGAATTTCGGTAGCACATTTCCCCCCTCTAACAAGGAATTCAATAAGAGCACTCTGTCGAAACGAAACACTAATGTCGACCCTTTTTGAAGCACAGTCGGTGGCCACTTGATAAGCGCTAATGACGTGACAATATGTCGAAAGTCTATAGATTAAGATCCTACAGTCGTTTCTGTTACGTTGTTGGGACTGGAATTTAAGACTCGGTTCCTCACGTCTTTCAGCATGGCCCTCTTAAAAAGATCTGTATTTAGGTTGCATTTTTAATATGTGAACATTACAGCTGGACTGACTCATCAACAACGAATTATTCTATTACATTCTCCCAAAGAACTGATCTTTTTTGTGTGTAGGTCATATCCATAAGCTGTGTGTTAAACGTTACGACTGAGCAATCGAAATGAAAAATGAGAAGCAGACTTGACTTTCAGTTTTTGAGTGACGTGGTGCCATTGCTACGGCTTGCAGATTGTCAGCCTTACCTGTACGCCGGGACAAAAATGTCAGTAATAGCAGAACAAATTTATGTCGGTAGTCGCACCTGAAAAGAAGATAATCAGTTAATCCGTTTGCAGTTATTTGTCAGTTTAAAACTTCCCACATGTGACGCTGTCAAGTCACAGTGAAGTTTGGCACGAAGCGAAATAACAGAGATGTGGTACAGTGACAAACCGAGCGACGCGACGCAGTCCGTGCAGATTTACGTTTTTCGTGTTCTCCGTAAATCGCTCCAGGTAAATGGCAGGACGATCCCCTTGAGAAATGCATGGCCGATTTCCTTCCGCATCCTTTCGTAATCCGAGCTTGTGCTCCGATTCTAACGCCCGTGCTGTGGACGGAACTTTAAACAATACACTGAGCAGACAGAAGTCATGGGATTCCTCCTAACGATTTATCGGACTTCGTTATGTCCGTCGTAGTGCACCTACTCGACGTGGGATGGACTCAACAAGTCGTTGGAAGTTCCCTGCAGATATATTGAGCCATGCTGACTCTAAAGCCGTCCATAATTGCGAAAGTGTTACCGGTGCAGGATTTTGTGCACGAACTGATCTCTCGATTACGCCCCATCAGTGATGATGAGATGCATGTCGGGAGAAGCTGGTGACCAAATCATTCGCTGGAATTGTCCAGAAAGTTCTTCAAACCAGTCGCGAACAATTGCGGCTCGATGACGTATTTCGGAACATGAAGTAGATGAGTGGCTGCAAATGGTCTCCAAGTACCCGAACATAGACATTCCTAGTGAATGATCGGCTCGGTTGGACCAGATGACCCAGTCCATCCATATAAACGCAGCTCCACCAGTTTGGACAGTGCCTTGTTGACAACTTGGGTCCATGACTTCGTGGCGTCTGGGCCACACTCTCGAGCCCTGCCATCAGCTCTTACCAAATGAAATCAGTGCTCATCTAACCAGTTCATGGTTTTCCGGTCGGCTAGGGTCTAAACGATACGGTTTCGAACCCACGATAGGGGCTGCAGGCTATGTTGTGGTGTTAGCAAAGGCACTAATTAACGCCAAATTACGCCGCACAGTCCTAACGGATACGTTCGTAGTACATGCCACATTGATTTCTGCTGTTATTTTATACAATATTGCTTGTCTGCTAGTACTGACAACACTACGCGAACGCTGATGCTCTCGGTCGTTAAGTGAAGGCCGTCGGCCACTGCGTTGTCCTTGCTGAGAGGTAATGCCTGAAATTTGGTATTCTCGGCACTCTCATGACACTGTGCGTCCCATAATAATTCCCTAACGATTTCCGTAATGGAATGTCCTGTGCATCTAGCTCCACCTACCATTCTGCGTGCCAAGTCTGTCTCGTATTGGGGCCATAACACGTCGTAAACCTTTCTGCAGGTATCACCTGACTACAAACGGGAGCTCCGTCTTGCACTGCCCTTTTGTTCCTTGTATAAGCGATATTACCGCCATCTGTATATGTGCATATCGCTATCCCATGACTTTTGTCACCTCTATGAAATCTTCTTTTTATTTTGTTGTGTTCATAAGGCTTTGTGATTAGACACCAAGTTTTAGAGAAACAAATAGGCAGTAACGGAATGTAAACGAGGTTGACTTTCAGTACAGGACGTCATTCACTTTGCGCACTTGGTCATCGCTGCACAGCCCTACCACGACGCCGGAGCACCACTGGATCTCGAGACGAGTGAACAGGGCCAGCGGCAGCCCCCGGTTAGAGACCAGATTGCGCCTGCCAACGCGCTGAGTCCTTCAAGGGCAATTGGCCTTCACCGTCGGTTGCGTTGATAAGACACTTTGTTGCGTTGGTAAGACTCTATACTCATATTTTTGAGGGCAGCTAATCAAACTCCCATCCGGCCATCCAGACACGTACGCTTTCCGAGATGTCCTTCAATCGCTTAATGTAAATACAAGAATGGTTTCTTTCAAAGGGCACGGTCAGATTTCTTCCCTATCTTTCTCCACTCTAAGCATGTTCTGCGTCTCTAATAATATTGTCGTCGACGGGTCGTTAAACCGTAGTCTTCTTTCCTTTGAAGTGAAGTGTAGTGAGCTAGGTTAGAGGGTAAGCCACTTCTACACTTCCTGGGTAAGAAAACCCTTTTATGTGAGGCAAATAATACGCTTTTTAGGCCGCGCGGGATTGGCCGAGCGGTTAGGACAAAGACGGCCGACGTGAACGCCTCTGCTAGCAGCACGACGTCGCCTGCAGCACTGTCGAGGGCTCGTGACCGCATCGGCCGGACCATAGATAACTGCAAAACCGTAGCCTGGTCACATGAGTCCCGATTTCAGTTGGCATGAGCTGATGATAGTTATTGTGACGCATACCTCACAGAGCCATGGATCCAAGTTGCTAACAAGGCATTGTGCAAGCTGTTGGTTCTCCATAATGATGTGGGCCGTGTTTACATGGAATTTACTGGGCCCTCTGGTCCAGCAGAACCGGTCATTGACTGTAAATGGTTATGTTCGGCTACTTGGACATCGTTTGCACCCATTCATCGACTTCATGTGCCCAAACAACGATGCTGTATCATCAGGCCACATTTGTTTGTGAATGATTCAGCCACCCAGACCGCCCAACATGCATCCCATCGACTATATGCAGGTCATAATCGAGAGACCATTCCGTTCACAATATCCTCCAACGGCAACAATTTCGCACTTATGGAGGGCTATGGAGTCAGTATGGCTCAATATTTCTGCAGGGGACTTACGACGACTTGTTGAGTCCATGCCACGTCGAGTTGCTGAACTACGCCGTTCAAAATGTTTCAAATGGCTCTGAGCACTATGGGACTTAACATCGGAGATCATCAGTCTCATAACTTAGAACTACTTAAACCTAACTAATCTAAGGACATCACACACATCCATGTCCGAGGCAGGATTCGAACTTGGGACCGTAGCAGCAGCGCGGTTCCGTAGTGAAGCGCCTAAAACCGCTCGGCCACAGCGGCCGGTAACTAGGCCGTGCAAAAGAAAATCCGATAAGATTTTGTGAGGTAACCCACGGCTTTACTTCAGAGTACATTCTTAGTCGTAGCAAGTTATCTGATAAAGTAATGAAAAGTATCCGTACACATTACTATGGGGTGTGTCCACCCTTCGCCAGTGTGATGGTTTGAACTCTTCTCCGGAAACCTTTTGTGAGGTGTCTGAATATCTGTGGAGAAGTGGCAGCCCATTCTTCCTCAACAGCCGAAGTCAGCAGAGGACGTTTGGGTTTGAAATAGACGTTAAACTCATCCCAAAGATGTTCCATTGGGTTCAGGTCTAGATTCTGGGCAGGCCAGTCCGTTTCACTAACGTTATTATTCCCAAACAATGCCTCAGAGATGCTGGTTTATGACAGGGTGGATTGTGATCCTGGGAAAAATTGTCTCCTACTGCTCCTCTGCTGTAAAATGTGTTCATATCCTTCTGCATTTGGCGTTTATACTGAAGCGCCAAAGAAACTGGTATGCGTATTCAAATACATAGATATGTAAATAGGCAGAATACGGCGTTGCGGTTGACAACGCGTACATAATACAAAAAGTGCCTGGCGCAGTTATTAGATCGGTTGCTGCTGCTACAATGACAGATTATCAAGATTTAAATGAGTTTAAACGTGGTGTTGTAGTCGGCACAAGAGCGATGGGACACATCATCTCCGAGGTAGCGATGAAGTGCGGATTTTCCCGTACGGTCGTTTCACGAGTGTACCGTGTATACCATGAATCCGGTAAAACATCAAATCTCCGAGATCGCTGCGGCCGGAAAAAGTTCCTGTAAGGAAGGGACCATCGACGACTGAAGACAATCGTTCAACGTGACAGAAGTGCAACACTTCCGCAAAAAAATTCAAATGGTTCAAATGGCTCTTAGCACTATGGCACTTAACTTCTGAGGTCATCAGTCCTCTAGAACTTAGAACTACTTAAACCTGACTAACCTAAGGACATCACCCACATCCATGCCCGAGGCAGGATTCGAACCTGCGACCGTAGCGGTCGAACGTCTCCAGACTGTAGCGCCTAGAACCGCTCGGCCACTCAGGCCGGCACTTACACAAACTACTGCATATTTCAATCCTGGGCCATCAACAAGTGTCAGCGTGCGAACCATTCAACGAAATATCATCGATATGGACTTTCGCATCCGAAGGACCACTCGAGGGGACTGATGACCATAGACGTTAAGTCCCATAGTGCTCAGAGCCATTTTTGAAGGACCACTCGCGTAACCTTGATGAGTGCACGACGCAAAGGTTTACGCCTCGCCTGGGCCCATCAGCACTGACATTGGTCTGTTGATGACTGGAAACATGTTGCCTGGTCGGACGAGTCTCGTTTCAGATTGTATCGAGCGGGTGGACGTGTACGGGTATGGAGACTCTCATGAATCCAAGGGTCCTACATGTCAGCAGGGGACTGTTAAAAATGGTGTGGGGCTTGTGAAGTTGGAGTGATATGGGACTCCTGATACGTCTAGATACGACTGACAGATGACACGTATGTAACCATGCTGTCTGGTCACCTGCATCCTTTCATGTCAAGTGTGCAGTCCGACGGACTTGGGCAATTCCAGCACTACAATGTGACACCCCACACGTCCGGAATCGCTACAGTGTGGCTCCAGTAACACTCTTCTGAGTTTAAACACTTCCGCTGGCCACCAGTCTCCCCAGACATGAACACTATTGAGCATATCTGGGATGCCTTGCAACGTGCTGTTCAGAAGAGGTCTCCACCCCATCATAGTCTTACGGATTTATGATCAGCCCTGCAGGATTCATGGTGTCAGTTCCCTACAGCACTACTTCAGTCATTAGTCGCGTCCATGCCCTGGACGATATTAGGCAGGTGTACCAATTTCTTTGGCTCTTCAGTGTTGTTAAGCGCAATAAGGCGACCACACGCTTACCACGAAAAACACCCTCATACCGTTCCCCCTGCGGGTCCGGGGTAAGAATAGGCCTGAGGTATTACTGCCTGTCGTAAGAGGCGACTAAAAGGAGTTTCAACCGTTTCGGCCTTCCATGTGATGGTCCCCCTTGCGGTTTGACCTCCATTTTTCAAAATTCTACAGAAGTACGAGCCTTTTGGGGAAGGACACCTTACGTGGTGTACCACTGGTCCTAAGTGCACTAAGACCTTGGCACTCAGCATTGTACCGGCGTTGTAACCATACCCATTATTCCTCAAATTGGGCCTAAACGCCTGATGGGTTGTACAAGTTACGCCCATAGTGCGTCCCCATCTGCACCTACGATCATGGACTTTCCATGGCACCAGAAATCCAGCACGGTAGCCAGCCCGTTGTGGTGGGGTCGTCATGTACCCTCTAGGTTGTAGCCCCCTGACAACACAGGGATCGTACTGCTGATACCTGAGCTGCACCCTCCCCACGTCGGCCATGGAGTAGATGCCCGTCTCCTTGGGGCATCAGGACTCCCGGCAACGGTCATCCTGCCAGGTGGCCCTTGCTGAGGCTTGTGGCGCCCGTGGGGAGAGCCCCTGGTCGGAGTGGGTGGTATCGGGGCGGACGTTTCGCAGATGAAACGTCAACACGTATCAGGTCGCTCTGCGGCCGAGTCTTTCAAAAGAAAAGGTACCGTTTCTAGTTCTGGTTCTCCTGCCCTTTCCCCCTTGGCCACTCCCTGGGAGGAGGGACAGGCCCGCCGGCTTGGGGCGAAGTACTTCCCCCGCTATTTGGTCTGTTCTCGAACCAATGGGGGGACGTTCGCCACCTCCAAGCCCATGTTCTTTGTTCAGCACATTGAGGACATATTCGGGGAAATCGAGGCTCTCAGCAAGATGCGTTCAGGGTCCGTTCTTATCAAGACCACCTCCGCCACACAGTCGGCGGCGGTCCAGCCGTGCGACCGCCTAGGGGACATCCCAGTGTCCATTGTCCTGCATCTGGCACTAAATAGGACGCAGGGGGTTATTTTTCATCGTGACCCCCTGCTACAATCTGATGAGGAGCTCAGGGCCAACCTGGAGCGCCGAGGCGTGCATTTCGTCCAGCGAGTCCAGCGCGGCCCCAAAGACCGTCGCATCGAGACCGGGGCCTTTAACTCGCCTTCGAGGGGGACGTTCTCCCGGAGAAGGTAAAGGTGATGTGCTACTGGTGCGACGTGCGACCTTACGTCCTGCCTCCAATGCGCTGTTTTCGGTGTTTGCGCTTTGGGCACATGTCGTCATGGTGTGAGGCTGAGCCCCTTTGTGACGATTGTGGACGTCCTCTTCATGAGGAACATACATGCACCCCACCACCTCGGTGCATTAATTGTCCTGGCATCCACTCGCCTAGATCCTCAGACTGCATATCAGAAGGAGAAGAAAATACAAGAACTCAAAACTTTGGATCGGCTCTCTTATTCTGAGGCCAGGAAGAAGTATGACCGCCTCCATCCCGTGCCGTTGACCACTTCGTTTGCCTCAGTTGTGTCCACTCCTTCCGCGGTATCCTCACCCTATCCTGTCCCCCCTCCGCCTCCTCCACCCATCAGGGGGCTCTTCCTCCGCCTTCCAAATCCCTCCCTTCCAATCCTCCTCCCCCGTGCCCCCGCCCCCTCGGCCCCAGCGGCCACCCTTCCTCCTCCTCCTCCTCCTCCTCCTCCTCCTCCTCCTCCTCCTCCTCTCCCCGCCACCTGAGAAACGATCCTCTTCTCAGGCATCCATCGGGGAAACGTTCCAGACCCCCGCTTCCGAGGTCCGGCGTTCCAAAACGGACCCCGCGCGTGAGGACCTTCTTCGGGTCCAGCCCACCATCCCTGTGCCTCCTCGGCCTTCCAAGAAGGCCTCCAAGAAGTAGTCTCTATCCCCCTCTCCACCCCGGCGCATTTCGTCTGACGCTCCATCCGTGAGTCGCTGCTCCCAGCCGTCCTCAGTTTCGCCGGGACGCTCTGCTGCCAGGCGCTCAGCTGGCCTCTCGTCGGCAAATGATGCTGCCCCTCCTACACGACCAGGGACAGCGGCGGCAGCTGGCGACGACTCGATGGAACCGGATCCGCCTCCCGTCGGTTGTAGCGTTGTTCCCTCGCAACCTGGCCCTCCGCGGCCGTCGAGGTGACCAGCTCTTCCCCCGTCTCGTTCCCCCAACTTTTTGACTAGTGATGGCCTTGTTACATTGGAACATAAGAGGTATTCGATCTAATCGGGAGGAATTACAACTGCTCCTCCGCCTGCACTGTCCGCTCGTCCTTGGTCTCCAGGAAACCACGTTGCACCTGACTGACCGTATTGCCTTTACCCACTATACCTCGGAGCAGTATGACCTCACCCCTGTGGACGGTATCCCAGCTCATGGTGGGGTCATGTTGCTCGTTCGGGACGATGTCTATTACCATCCCATCCCATTGACCACCCCACTCCAAGCAATAGCTGTCCGTATTACTCTTTCTGCTTTTACTTTTTCAGTTTGTACCATCTACACTCCGTCATCTGCTGTTAGTCGGGCTGACATGATGCACCTGATCGTTCAGCTTCCCCCGCCGTTTTCATTGTTTGGCGACTTCAGTGCCCATCATCCCCTTTGGGGCTCTGCTGCATCCTGTCAGAGAGGCTCACTCTTGGCGGATGTCCTCAATCTTGTCTGCCTCAATACCGGCGCCCCGACTTTCCTCTCGGACTCTACTCATACCTACTCCCACTTGGACCTCTCGATCTGTTCTACCACTCTTGCCCGTCGGTTCGAGTGGTATGTCCTTTCTGACACCTATTCGAGCGACCACTTCCCCTGTGTCGTTCGTCTCCTGCACCACACCCCATCCCCACGTCCTTCGAGCTGGAACATACTGAAAACTGACTGGGGACTTTACTCCTCCCTGGCGACCTTTCCGGACCACGATTTTCTCAGTTGTGACAGTCAGGTCGAATACCTCACGGCTGTTATCATCAATGCTGCCGAACGTTCCATTCCTCATACTACCTCTCCTTCATGTCGCGTTCCCGTCCCCTGGTGGAACGAGGCTTGTAGGGACGCTATCCGTGCTCGACGACGTGCTTTACGCACCTTTCGCCGCCATCCTACGTTGGCGAATTGTATTGAATACAAACGACTCCGAGCGCAATGCCGTAGAGTCATCAAAGACAGCAAAAAAGCTTGTTGGGCCTCTTTCACCAGCTCCTTTAACAGTTTTACTCCCTCTTCCGTCGTTTGGGGTGGCCTGCGCCGGCTGTCGGGCATTAAGGCCCACCCCTCGGTACCTGGCCTGTCCTCAGGTAATGAGGTCCTTGTTGATCCTGTGGCTGTCTCCAACGCCTTTGGCCGCTTTTTCGCGGAGGTTTCAAGCTCCGCCCATTACCACCCTGCCTTCCTTCACAGGAAAGAGGCAGAAGATCCTCGGCGACCTTCCTTCCACTCGCTGAATCTGGAAACTTATAATGGCCCCTTTACTATGCGTGAACTCGAACGTGCGCTTCCACTGTCCCGGTCGTGCCCCAGGGCTCCGTCTTGAGCGTAGCCCTTTTTGCCATCGCGATAAATCCAATTATGGATTGCATTCCTGTCTCAGGCTCTCTCTTTGTCGATGACTTCGCGATCTACTGCAGTGCCCAGAGAACATGCCTCCTGGAGCGCTGCCTTCAGCGTTGTCTAGACAGCCTCTACTCATGGAGCGTGGCAAATGGCTTCCGGTTCTCTGAAGAGAAGACGGTTTGTATCAACTTTTGGCGATATAAAGATTTCCTTCCGCCATCCTTACATCTCGGTCCCGTTGTTCTCCCATTCGTGGAAACAATTAAGTTTCTAGGGCTCACGTTGGACAGGAAACTGTGTTGGTCTCCACATGTCTCTTATTTGGCGGCCCGTTGTACACGTTCCCTTAATGTCCTCAGAGTTCTTAGCGGTTCATCTTGGGGAGCGGATCGCACTGTCCTGCTTCGCTTTTATCGGTCCATTGTCCGATCGAAGCTGGATTATGGGAGCTTCGTCTACTCGTCCGCTCGGCCATCCCTCTTACGCCGGCTCAACTCCATCCACCATCGGGGGATACGTCTTGCGACCGGAGCCTTCTACACTAGTCCTGTCGAGAGTCTTTATGGTGAAGCTGCCGAATTACCATTGACCTACCGACGCGACGTACTGCTGTGTCGGTATGCCTGCCGGCTGTTGTCTATGCCCGACCACCCCTCTTACCAGTCCTTCTTCGCCGATTCTCTCAACCGTCAGTACGGGTTGTATGTGTCTGCCCTGCTGCCCCCCGGAGTCCGCTTCCGTCGCCTGCTTCGACAATTGGATTTTGCCCTCCCTACCACCTTCAGAGAGGGTGAGAGCCCGACACCACCTTGGCTCCAGGCTCTGGTTCATATTTATCTCGACCTCAGCTCACTCCCGAAGGAGGGTACTCCGGCTGCAGTGTATTGCTCACGGTTTGTGGAACTTCGTGCTCGACTTGCCGGTCACACCTTTATTTACACCGATGGCTCCAAAACTGACGATGGTGTCGGCTGTGCCTTTGTCGTCGGGGCCGCCACCTTTAAATACCGGCTCCTCGACCAATGTTCGAGCTTTACGGCCGAGCTTTTTGCTCTCCATCAGGCCGCCGCCACCGCCATTCATCGTATGTACTCTGCTCTGACTCACTCAGTGCTCTTCAGAGCCTTGGAGCTCCCTATCCGGTCCATCCCTTGATTCAACGGATACAGCAGTCCCTCCATTCTTTCGCTGATAATGGTGGTTCTGTCAGCTTTCTGTGGGTTCCCGGACATGTAGGAGTGCCTGGGAATGAGGCTGCGGATGCTGCAGCCAAGGCTGCAGTCCTCCTGCCTCGGCCAGCCTCCCATTGTGTCCCGTCATCTGACGTTCGTGGGATGTATGTAAGAGGCTTGTGTCATTGTGGTGGGATGCTTGGTCATCCCTCCAAGGAAACAAGCTCCGGGCAGTAAAACCGCTCCCAACTGCTTGGAGAACCTCCTCCCGACCATCTCGGCGAGAGGAGGTCCTTCTGACCAGGTTGCGGATTGGGCATTGCCGGTTTAGCCACCGCTACCTGCTCTCCGGTGACCCAGCCCCGCAGTGCCCTTGTGGTCAGGCATTAACAGTGCGCCATGTTTTATTGTCGTGTCCCCGTTTTATTCAATTTCGTGTTGTCCTGTCCCTGCCATCTACTTTACCGGATATTTTAGCTGATGACGCTCGAGCAGCTGCTCGTGTTCTGCGTTTTATAACTTTGACTGGCTTGTCCAAAGACATCTAACCTTTTTACTTATTTTATCTGCATCTTTGTCAGGTCTTTCTGGTGTCCCCCCTCCCCTTGAGTTTTACTAGATTCCATGTGCTCTAACAACAGTGACTGGGCGCTAATGACCTCAGTAGTTGAGCGCCCTTAAACCCCACAAAAAAAAAACTCTCATACCGTAACTCCAGCTACTCTGTACTCCAATGTTGGCAGTAAACATGACAGCAAGTAACGACCTCTAGGCTTTCGCCAAACCCAAACGCTTCCATCAAATTGGCACAAGGTATAACAATATTCATCGCCGGCCGGAGTGGCCGAGCGGTTCTAGGCGCTACAGTCCGGAACCGCGCGACCGCTACGGTCGCAGGTTCGAATCCTGCCTAGGGCATGGATGTGTGTGATGTTCTTAGGTTAGTTAGGTTTTAGTAGTTCTAAGTTCTAGGGGACTGAGGACCTCAGAAGTTAAGTCCCATAGAGCTCAGAGCCATTTGAACCCAATATTCATCATTCCAAACGACTCGTTTACAGTGTCCAGTGTCGTCGCTCTTAAGACCACCTCAAGCATCGCTTAGCATTGACTACAGAAATGTGTGTCACAAGTGGAGCTGCTCGATCTTGTACCCCATTCATTTTGACACCCTATGCACAGCCGTTGTGCTAGCAGAACTGTTGGTAACACTTTGGAACTCACGAGTTAATCCTCCCTGTGATTTTGTGCGATGTCTTACAACCATTGTTGACAAAGCTCAACGGGCCCTGTCGGTCCGTACATGTGATCTGCCTTGTCTCCATTTATCATCTTTGGTAGAGCTGAAATGTCCGTGACGGATTTATAACTCAAGTGACATCCAATGACTAGCCCACTTTCGAAGTCACTGAACTCTACTGACGGAGCCAGCCTGCTGTTATAGCATCTCTACTGACAACACAATACTCCCCGCTTTCTTTTATATTGGTGAGTGCGTCTCTCGTCACTTCTGGTGGTCAATTCTAGATTGCGCGGAGGTGTCCGGACATTCAGAACGTTGGAGGTATCGCCACACTGTTGAGATTCTTTGTGACTACCTTCTTTATTTGGGAATCCCTGTATGACAGTCTCACCGCAAGCCCTTTGTGCTGTTAGATGCATAACACGGTTTTTCATCATGTTAGTCCAGCTAACCGCGCTCTGAAGATACGCTGCACCTGCATATCTCATTTATATTGTCCAGAAAGAATAAAAACATTTATGTTAACGATATGCCAGTCCTCCCACACCGCCACCTGGCGCAATACGCCGATGAAACGGCGCTCTACACCAGTGGCCGCACTACAGACCAGCTCGTTGCTCACCTCCAGAGGCAGGTGGAAGCAACAATGACCTGGTGTCGTTCCAACAAGACTGCCCTTAATTCCACCAAAGCTACGGCAGTCTGCTTCACTACTCGGCGCATCATCCTCCACCGCAACATTACTACAGGCGTCGAGGTCCCATGGTCCCCCGATACCAAATACCTAGGTGTCCGGATGGATAAAAAACTGCTCTTCATCGCCATGCAAAATATGTAACCCAAAAAGGACTCAAGGTGATAAAAGCGTTGTACCCAATATTCAAGGGCAGGGAACTGAACCTCGACACCAAGCTCCGGCTGTACTGGATGGTTGTCCACCCTTCCCTCACCTCTGGCTCCACTGCGTGGGCTACGATTAGTGCCTCCCTCATGCAGACCTTCCATCGCCTGCGGAATAAGGTGCTTCGGTGGAGCCTGCATGACCCTCCCCTCACGAGGGTAGTTACCCCTCACGAGGAAACGGACATGGCCATTCTCAAGACGTCCATGCGAGAAAAGGCAAGGCGTCTCTATGCCAAAGTAGAAGCCCTACGGGACACGGTCGCTGGTTTACAAAACATTGGCACCGCGGCACCCCGGCATTGGCACCGACACTGTTCTTCTCACCATCCTAGAGGACTCCTGTTCCGACCATGGTTAACGATAGCCTTCTTACGGCCACTCATGAAGCGTCAGTATCGACTTGACCATCGTAAACCACCAATGTCGCTACCTAATGTTGTTCGTAGCTGTTACCTCTTGCGTGCAACCTGAACTTCCACCGTCGGAGGGTGGTATGGGACTTGAAGTCCCACCACCACACCTTGAAAGTGCACTCCAGTGATGTCTTTGGAATGGTATCACTGTCAAATGAAAAATGGAACAGTTTTACCGTCCACCAACACAGTATGACCCTGAGCTACCAGTGAAACTGTATTTCAACCTCCCTCCATCCCCCCCAAAAAAAGACAGCGTACTGTAAAGTATTTTATTTTGTTGTAATAGGCAATGACAATAGTATGAAGTGAGTTATTCCTGTTTTTAAAATCCAGTTGCAGACCCCGCAGTAGCAGCTGTATTGATAAAATGTTGTGTAACTAATTTATTTGTGTTAAGATGCACTATCTCATATTGCATTAATTAATTACTGAGCAACGCAGACTTCACGGCTGGCTGAGTTTCAAGAGCCACTGCCTTGAAGTAGCGGAGATATAGAGAGTATGTATATGATATCGCGCCCTTGTACTACGAAAGCGCTAATCTGGAGGAAATGTATGTAAACATTTCGCGCTCGGGGTTTCTGACCTCCAATTAGGATCATTTGGTTGAAGTTTTTGAAGAGCGTAATACGAAGGCCCCGCATGGGGCTGATAAATACGTTCTGTAAGGCGGATTGCACAACAGACGCAGATAACTTCTTAGTTTTCTCTGAATATCTTGACCACAGCGAACTAATTACAAATGCATGATCCAAAGTTGTGTAGTAACAGCCGCGCGGTTTGAGGCGCCATGTTACGGATTGCACAGACCCTTCCGCCGGAGGTTCGAGTCCTCCCTCGCGCAAGGCTGTGTGTGTGTGTGGTTCTTAGCATAAGTTAAAGTTTCAGTAGTATGTAAGTCTAGGAACCGATTACCTCAACAGTTTGGTCCTTTTGGAATTCACATAGTAACAGGATGTCGTTTCGTTTCTTAACGAATGGCATGCAAAGTTTCTAAATGCGCTTTCATTTGAAAGAATAACACTTTCTTTAACACCAGAAACAATAGGGACGTTTACAGCTTGTAGCAACACACATGTCTTTCTTCCACAAATGCTAAAAGTTCTGCAATCAAGCGCACGTGTAAGGCCTAGGGGGGGAATATTCAGCAAATGGAAGTAACAAGAATTCATATTGTAAATAGGGTGTTTAGGTTTTTATGTTGGTAACGACACGTAGCGCTCTGTATGAAAATCACTGGCTGTGCTGTGTGCAGTCTGTGGCTGGTTGGCATTGTTGGAACATTCGCTTGTGTGGTGTTTGGCAGCTGGATGTGAACAGCGCATAGCGTTGGGCAGTTGGAGGTAAGCCGGCAGCAGTGGTGAATGTGGAGAGAGAGATGCCAGAGTTTAGAGAGGTTGCTATAGGCGGACGATCTAAACGTGTGTCCTCCAGAAAAAGGAAATTTGTAAAGATGGATGTCATGAATATATATATATATATATTTTTGAACATTGTTTGTTACCTATCAAAATCTTTCATTTGCTAACTATGCCTATCAGTAGTCTGTCTTCAGTACTTAGAATCTTTTATTTAGCTGGCAGTATTGGCGCTCGCTGTACTGCAGTAGTTCGAGTAACGAAGATTTTTCTGAGGTAAGTGATTCATGAAAGGCATAGGTTATTGTTAGTCAGGGCCACTCTTTTGTAGGGATTATTGAAAGTCAGATTGCGTTGCGCTAAAAAAATCTTGTGTGTCAGTTTAGTCACGAACAGAATAAGTAAAATGAGAAATGTTTTGAGTACGTTCAGTTTTGCTCAGCTGTTTGAAAATCAAATAACGTAGTTTACCAGCACAGTCATTCATAATTTTCTAAGGGGACGTTACAATATTTCTTGTTATTTAGTAACTCCACTGCTGTAACGTGGCATTCGAATAACGATATCACCTATTGTGATGAGAGAAACTAAGGTACAGTCGATGTTATTAACTTTGTTTCTTTTCTAAGGGTTACGACATGTGTAACGTTGTAAATCACTTTCCCCGCGTCTAGTTGTTGACGCGTAGCGTAGGAGAAGTTAGGTGCCATGGGTAATAAAGAAAAATTGTTATTTTTCTTCTTTAATCTGGTTGGTTTGGGGAAGGAGACCAGACAGCGAGGTCATCGGTCTCATCGGATTAGGGAAGGACGGGGAAGGAAGTCGGCCATGCCTTTTGAAAGGAACCATCCCGGCATTTGCCTGGAGCGATTTAGGGAAATTACGGAAAACCTAAATCAGGATGGCCGGACGCGGGATTGAACCGTCGTCCTCCCGAATGCGAGTCCAGTGTCTAACCACTGCGCTCTTTAATCTGAATTGTTTCTATACAGAGTGGCCAGAAACAGTTTGATAAGCTTGTAATGGTGTTGCAAGGCATATTGCGCTGGGAAATAGCTGTTAAGAAAAAGTTCGATGCGTTGCGCCGTTTAAAAGTTAATTAGCTTTGAAGTTAGTCAGTCAGGCCGTTGCTCGCAATTCAAGGCCCCTCCCACCAGATACGGTTACTATCAGTTGGTCTTATAGCGCAGACGATAGCGCAAGAGACTGCTCAGCCTCTGGAATGGATTCTATCCTTGCTGCCGTTCCATATCCAGTTTTCGTATCGCTCTCTTGTTCGTTTTTTGGAAACCAAACGAAGAACCCTCCTGGCGAACACGTCTGTGGCGTGCCACTTGAATTTTCGTGCTTTCCGACCTAATTGGCTAACTTAATGCTAATTAACTCGGGAACGGCAGAACGTATAGAATTTTTTTCTTAACTATTTCTCAGCACAGCTTATCCTGCAACACACTTACAAGCCTTTCAGACTGTTTCCGGCCTCCCTGTAGATTGGGCGGCGAATGACTATCATCGTGGTGGCGTTGACCAATGTCTAGGTAGTGAAGAACAGAGAAATTCTGGTTCTATCTCGATTTTATTTCACACAAGCGAAATATTGAAGGAATACGTGTAATTATACTACTGTCCATTAAAATTGCTACACCAAGAAGAAATGCAGATGATAAACGGGTATTCGTTGGACAAATATATTATACTAGAACTGACATGTGATTACATTCTCACGCAATTTGGATGCATAGATCCTGAGATCAGTACCCAGAAAAACATCCTCTGGCCATAACGGTCTTGATACGCCTGGGCATTGAGTCAAACAGAGCTTGGATGGCGTGTACAGGTACAGCTACTCATGCAGATTCAACACGATACCACAGTTCATCAAGGGTAGTGACTGGCGTATTGTGATGAGCTAGTTGCTCGGCCACTATTGACCAGACGTTTTCAATTGGTGAGAGATCTGGAGAATGTGCTGGCCAGGGCAGCAGTCAAACATTTTCTGTATCGAGAAAGGACTGTATAGGACCTGCAACATGCGGTCGTGCATTCTCCTGCTGAAATGTAAGGTTTCGCAGGGATCGAATGAAGGGTAGAGCCACGGGTCGTAACACATCTGAAATGTAACGTCCACTGTTCAAAGTGCCGTCAATGAGAACAAGAGGTGAGATCCAGCACGGCGTTCCGTATTACCCTCCTGAACCCACCGATTCCATATTCTGCTAACAGTCATTGGATCTCGACCGACGCGAGCAGCAATGTCGCGATACGATAAATCTCAATCGCGATAGGCTACAATCCGACATTTATCAAAGTTGGAAACTTCATGGTACGCATTTCTCCTCCTTACACGAGGCATCACAACAACGTTTCACCAGCAACGCCGGTCAACTGCTGTTTGTGTATGAGAAATCTGTTGGAAACATTCCCCATGTCAGCACGTTGTAGGTGTCGCCACCGGCGCCAACCTTGTGTGAATGCTCTGGAAAGCTAATCATTTGCATATCACAATATCTTCCTCCTGTCGGTTAAATTTTGCGTCATCTTCGTGGTGTAGCAATTTTAATAGGCAGTAGTGCATAACCAGTTAGAAATTAGTATCAAGCTATAACGAAATTTTCGCTGAACGGGATACTTTACTCGAGAAAATGATTCACTCATTATTCGACTGTGTGATACATTTCCACAGAACAGACGACAGATATGTTCTCTGTGATAAGCTTCAGCTTTAAAACCATATTCAACAACAGATTCTAGTTGCGGTGCGTAAGTGAAGCCTTCAAAAGTATTGTACTTCTGTGTTCTACGTAAATAACGAATAAAAAAGACATTGCTGCATGGTCTGAGGTCATCAGTCCCTTAGAACTTAGAACTACTTAAACCTAACTAACCTAAGGACATCACACACATCCATGCCCGAGGCAGGATTCGAACCTGCGACCGTAGCGGTGGCGCAGTTCCAGGCTGAAGCGACTACAACCGCTCGGCCACAGCGGCCGGTGCCTAGCGATTGGCATATAAAAGAGAAAAGCAGGCCGTTTCAAGTCTCACTTTAAATCTTTTTTCTTCTGCACGTGAGGGGAGGGTTGGGGAGGCGAGGATTTAACTCCCTTAAATATCAGTCCTAGAAAGCCTTCTACAAAGCAATAATTCTCAGAAAAATGGACATCAGCAGTTGACGTTCGAGGAACCACGATACCTGATGTGTCCACAGCCGCCACATGCCATCACGGTGTGTCTGAAGATCACGTTTTGACCGAAATCGGTTACCATTGCTAATAAACTCAAGGCTGTTTTACTTCAATTTTAAAATATGTATAAGCTATAGGGAAAGCCGGGTAATACACGGGTATACTACCGGACCACGACATAATTGCCCTTGCCCTACCGCGGCCGTTATCTGAAACACGTGGGGACATTGCCGTGGAAAAGTACACTGGTGGCTAAGGAAAATGCGTCGCACTGTAAATTCTTTCAAGACAGTTGCGCATATATCATAAAGTAGGTCAGCGTGTCCTCATCACATACCACGATAAAACCTCATGATATAACGACCAAAGCGTCCTCACTGCCAGGTTTAATAATATGGGGGCAAGTAATAATAGCCTTAAACTTAGATCCTTCTTGTTTTGTGAACGGTTAAAATTAATGAAACGAGATTTTTCATCGTGGTATAGTGGGAGAAGGGGCATTTAATTTTGTTACTAGGATTGTGCTCGTGTACCAACCGAGATATTGAAGCAAGAATCTCTCTCTATCTATCTCTCTTTCCAGATTGATCTACGTCCTAAAGGCACTCGGAAACGCTTGGTGCGACGAGTGTATGACGTAAGTTCTCCTAATGCTTGTGAATGTTGTCGTTGAAACTTTTCCCGAAAGTAACAGAGAAATGTACTAAAGTTGAAAGGGTGACCGAAATTGGATCGTGCGGTTGAAACACCGCCAGGACGAGATCTTCAATTTATAATATGTATTGATAGTGAATATGTATTCACAGTGAATTAGTCCTATTACTGAAAACTGTCAACATCCCGACAGTGGTTCTTGAGGCTAACCGTAAGATACTGGCAGAAAAACTCTCTGGTTGTGTAACTAACAATATTTATAGATTCTGGTCAAGATTAGCTGCGTTACGCGAACTTTATTATCAAAACTGCCACCTACCATGATCAAACTCTAATAAATCCAGTCAATCTAAACGAAGCTCTAGCTACAAATAAGAATACGAGAATGGTTAAATTTAATGTCGGTGAGTACCGTATCTAACTACTACATTTCCGTATCAATTCGATCGTATGAAAGTTGTTTAAATGTATTTGGGAACCTTTTTGAGGACATGTTGGTAGAGTAGCGCTCTACCGAAAATACAGTTCGGTATTTTTGGTACGATACATAAACGACGTAGTAAAGAGTAAGATAACCGGCAGTACTGGTAGGGGAAAGGAGCACAAATGAATATGTAAGAGAAAAAGGGAACTGAAGACTTCTCTTTGCTTTTCGTTGTTTGTTTGGTTGTTTGTTTGCTTGCTTTGCACGTAATTAGAGCCGCACATCATTCAGTGTTGCTCCATCGCGTATTTTATAGCGTAGCGGTACCGTTTCCGCCTACCACGCAGGGGGTCCGGGATCAATTCCCCGCAGGGGACTGGATGATTTGTGTCCATCATCATTGACTCGCAAGTCGCCGACGTGGCGTCACTTAAAAAGGACTTGCAATACGGCGGCCGAACTCCCCCGAATGGGACCTCCTGTCCAACAATGGCATATGATCATTTCATTTTATATCCTTACAGAATATAAATTGCTTTATATCAGTAACAAAAATTAGTTGATCGCTTAACTTTTGCACTTTTATGTAACCAAAGAAATTATTTTTGATTCAGTTAAAATTTACATCCACAAACATAAAAAATTATGTATTTATAGTTATTTTGTACTCAATAGGACGTTCATCATCATGATCAAACGCAAGAGTTTCCTGTTATTGTGGACAAAAGGCGAAAGTTGTTTATGAATAACAGGGAGGTGTTTTATATAAGTGCGACGAAGTATTGAAGCGGGGTTTGCCGTATTTTTGTTTCACGTTTTTTCACCTTTTTGTTGAGGAAATTGCGTTTTCTAGTGTTATTTGATAAATTTGTATTGTTTTCTTTATTTTTTACTACAACCCCCTATTTCATATTACAAATCAATAATTTTCGAATGAAACCTATATTAGACATTGACAATTTCAATTTTGCTATAAATATTGTTTCTTCATAAGTAACAGAAGGAAGATAGACGTGTAGAACAAAAATGTTCCACAGGTTACCCGGCCCTTTATATCTTCTTAGTCACTTTTTAGACGGTTCACTATTTCACGTTTTTGGGGGAACCTAGTAAGAGACGTAAAGAAAGCGATCGTAATGAGGTAAGGCTTGATTTTTTAAAAAATTGTATGGCTAGGCCCCCTCGTCGGGCAGACATTCCGCCGGGTGCCGGTATTTCAATTTGACGCCACTTCGGCGACCTGCAGTCGATGATGATTATGATGATTACAGCACAACACCCAGTCCCTGGTCGGAGAAAATTCCCCGACCCAGCCGGGAATCGAACCCGGGCCGAGACACTGACTATCCGTCACACTGACCGTTCAGCTACCGGCGGCGGACAACGCTTGATAGGTATGCCACACACCTAATATACAAGTAATGTGGATACGATCTTAACTGACCAAAGTTACTAAGAAAACTACGTCTACGCTTACTTATGGTAGTGTATAGTAGCCTACGGTAGTTTTACGACTCTGCATGTTGAACAGAGGCTAGCTGAAGAGGAGAGAGTGAGCATCTGCTGATTAGGGGGGCCAAATGGCTTTTCGAAGTATAGACACCGCCAGGGGAAGAAGGAAGGCAGGTAGAAAGCTGGAACTGGTATATTGCGTGTGGCCAAACTCTGCCAAAGAGGCGCCGTATGTTTTGAGTCCTAAACGACGGGTAACGTGGAGAGTACTGGCGCTAAGGAGACACGTCGTGAGCATGCAGTGACAGGAAGCAGAGTATCGCTCTCTGCAGGAAGCAAGTAATCTGGGAAATGCTAGGCCCAGGGCAGTGCAAAGATATGGTCTCTGAAGTGGACTGACTCCATCCGCGTCTTTTGTGTTTAAGAACACGGCACCCACAGTCAGACTAGTATCAAGTAAAAAAAAAAAAAAAAAAAAAAGAGAGAGAAAGAGAGAGAGAGAGAGAGAGAGAGAGAGAGAGAGAGAGAGAGAGAGAGAGAGAGAGAGAGAGAGAGTTAAAAGCAGCTACTATTGAATAATATAAATGAAGACGAGAGTGGAAGGAGGCCTGGTTAGCTATAACGCGAAATAGGACAGATACCTGGAGTAAGAACTGCTTGTTTCTGAACTCCAGCACTAAATAGCCACACGACTCGTTAACTACACTACAGACCATTAAAATTGCTACACCAAGAAAAAATGCAGATAAGCCGGTATACATTGGGCAAATATATTATACTAGAAGTGACAAGTGATTACATTTTCACGCAATTTGGGTGCATAGATCCTGAGAAATCAGTACCCAGAACAACCATCTCTGGCCGTAATAACGGCCGTTATACGGCTGGGCATTGAGTCAAACAGAGCTTGGATGGCGTGTACAGGTACAGCTGCCCATGCAGCTTCAACACGATACCACAGTTCATCGAGAGTAGTGTCTGGCGTATTGTGACGAGCCAGTTGCTCGGCCACCACTGACCAGACGTTTTCAATTGTTGAGAGATATGGAGAATATGCTGGCCAGGGCAGCAGTCGAACATTTTCTGTATCCAGAAAGGCCTGTACAGGACCTGCAACATTCGATCGTGCTCTATCCTGCTGAAATGTGGGGTTTAGCAGGGATCGAATGAAGGGTAGAGCCACGGGTGGTAACACATCTGAAATGTAACGTCTGCTGTTCAGTGTGCCGTCAATGCGAACAAGAGGTGACAGACGTGTAACCAATGGCACCCCATACCATCACGTCGGGTGATACGCCAGTATGGCGATGACGAATACACGCTTCCAGTGTGCGTTCACCGCGATGTCGCCAAACACGGATGCGACATCATGATGCTGTAAACAGAACCTGGATTCCTCCGAAAAAATGACCTTCGTCGTTGAGTACACCATCGCAGGCGCTCCTGTTTGTGATGCAGCGTCAAAGGTAACCGCAGCCATAGTCTGAGCTGATAGTCCATGCTGCTGCAAACGTTATCGAACTGTTCGTGCAGATGGTTGGCGTCTTGCAAACTTCGCCATCTGTTGACTCAGGGATCGAGACGTGGCTGCACGATCCGTTACAGCCATGCGGATAAGATGCCTATCATCTCGACAGCTAGTGATAAGAGGCCGTTGGGATCCACCACGACGTTCTGTATTACCCTCCTGAACCCACCGATTCCATATTCTGCTAACAGTCATTGGATCTCGACCAACGAGAGCAGCAATGTCGCGATACGATAAACCGCAATCGCGATAGACTACAATTCGACCTTTATCAAAGTCGGAAACGTGATGTTACGCATTTCTCCTCATTACACGAGGCATCACAACAGCAGTTGACCGGCGTTGCCTGGTGACTAATTCTTTGTGTAAGAGAAATCGGTTGGAAACTTTCCTCACGTCAGCACGTTGTAGCTGTCGCCACCGGCACCAAACTTGTGTGAATGCTCTGAAAAGTTTACCATTTGCATATCGCCGAATCTTCTTCCTGTCGGTTAAATTTCGCGTCTGCAGCACATCATCTTCTTGATGTAGCAATTTTAATGGCCAGTAGTGTACTTTTAAATTGAGCATCAAAGGAAGGTTGCAATATAAAAACGGATTTGATTGGTCGGCACTCGGAATAATCACTGCCATTAGTGCTCAAAACCTTGCACAAGGCTCACACGCTAAAAGGTAGAATAAAAAATTTGCTTCATGCTGCGAGTAGTCTGGCGAACTTACTTCCATCCAAGCCCCCCCACGGGACGTTTTTGCCCTGAGGGGGACTTCGATTCCAGACTGAGAGAGCAGGCTTTAGTGCAGGCCAGACGATGTAGAATTTTTAGCCACGACAGCCGCTACTCGGAGCACCAAACGATAAGTGTGGCGAGCAACTGTAGCATTCGCAAACTAAATGATTTTAGGGTTTTTACTTTTTTCCTGATTCTAGTACGTTCATTAACAATGTTGAACTCAACATGTACTCTGTCAAGACAGTAGGTGCATGAATTATTCTTTCTGTAGCTATCCCTTTCCCCTCTGATTAACATTTGGCGGTCACTGTGCCATTTCCGTGAAGAAGTGACGGAAACAAAACCAAGTTTCAGGTGTAGAATTAAAATACGGTGTGAAAAGATGTCAATGACATGATTGATAACATTGCTATCCTTAGTAAAAGTGAGGAAAAATTACAGGACTTGTTGAGTGGTATGAACAGTCTGATGTGGACTGCGAGCACGCCGTAGGAAGACAGAAGTAATGAGGTGTAGCTTAAACGAGATTTGTGATAGAATTTGCATTAAAATTGCGAACCACAAAGTAGACGAAGTGAAGGACTTCTACAAAATGCTACATGCCCTACGCCCTACGAAGTAAGGAGGGAATGAGTAGCAGATTAGCACAAGAAAAGGCCATACTGTGAAAAAAAGCCCATTTTTCTCATACATTGGCCTTAATGTGAGGAAGACACTTTCTAGAGTGTGCGTCTAGGGCACATCACTGTTTGGACCGTGGGAAAACAAAGAAGACAATAGAACCATTTGAGATGTAGTACTATAGAAGGATGTTGAAAATTTGTTGTATTGATTAGAAATGGTAACCTCCACAGAATCGGAGAGGAAGGGAATACGTGGAGAAAAGAAGGCACAAGATATTAGGACATGTGTTAAGACGTTAGGGAGTAACCCCAACGGTAGTTATGGGAGTAGTAGAGGGCAATAAATGTAGAACAAGGCCGGGGACTGGAATATACACTGATATGACAAAAGCCACGGGGCAGAGATAAGCATATATACAGATGGCGATAGTATCGCGTACACATGGCATAAAAGGACGGTGCAATAGTGGAGCTGTGATTTGTGCTCAAGTGATTCACGTGAGTTTTCCAACTTGATTATCTGCGTACCACGGGAATTAAGACTTTCATCGCAGAATGGTAGTTGGAGCTAGATGCACGGGACATTCCACTTCCGAAATCGTTAGGGAATTCAATAATCCGAAATCCACAGCGTCAAGGGTGTGCCGAGAATACCAAATTTCAAGCATTACGTCTCACCACGGGCAAAACACTGGCCGAAGTCTATCATTTTACGACCGAGAGCAGGGCTTTTGCGTAGAGCTGTCAGTGCTAACAGACGAGCAGTACTGCGTGAAACGAACTTAGAAATCAATGTGGGACGTACGACAGACATATCCATGAGGATAGTACGGCAAAATGTGTCGTTAATAGGCTATGGCTGCAGACGACCGACGCGAGTGCCTGTGCTACGCCGTCTGCAGGCGCCTCTCCTGACCTCGTGACCATATCGGTTGGGCCCAAGACGATTGGAAAACCGTGGTCTGGTCAGATGAGTGACGATTTCAGTTGATACGATCTGATGGCTGGGTCTGAGTGTGGCGCAGACTTCACGAAACCACGCTGTGACCGAGCGGTTCTAGGCGCTTCAGTCTGGAACCGCGCTGCTGCTGCTACAGTCGCAGGTTCGAAGCCTGCCTCGGGCATGGGTGTGTGCGATGTCATTAGGTTAGTTAGGTTTAAGTAGTTCCAAGTCTAGGGGACTGCTGACCTCAGATGTTAAGTCTCATAGAGCTCAGAGCCATTTGAACCATTTTTTTTTTTCACGAAGCCGTGGACTCAGTTGTCAACAAGGCACTGTGCAAGCTAGTGGCGACTTCATAATGGCGTGGGCTGTGTGTACGTGGAATGGACTGGGTCCTGTGGTCCAAATGAACTGATCATTGACTGGAAATGGTTATGTTCATTTGCAGCCATTCATGGACTTCATGTTCCAAAAGAACGATGCAATTTTTATGGATAAGAATCCGCCAGACCACCAGGACACGATTGTTCGCGATTGGCTTGAGGACCATTCTGGACAATTCGAGCGAATGATCTGGCCATCCAGATCCACCGACATGAATCCCATCGGTGGGACATAATCGAGAAGTCAGTTCGTGCATAAAATCCTGGACCGGCAACACTTTCGCAATTATGGACGGCTATAGAGGTAGTTGAAATCGGTCTGCAAATTTAAACACCTGGGGTCGTACATACAGAGGGACGGAGGACTGGGAAGCGAGATAAAACACCGAATAAATAGCGGTTGGAATAACTGGAGGAAAATGAGTGGAGTGTTGCGTGACAAGATGAGAATCGGGTTGAAAGGGAAAGTGTAAAAGTCGCTGGTAATGCATGCTATGATATACAGGCAGAGACATGGCCAATCACAGTAGCCCAGGAAAGGAAGATGGAAGTGGCGGAAATGAGGATGCTGAGGTGGATGTATGGGGTAACAAGGAAGGACAGAATTAGAAATGAATTTGTTAGAGGAGCTGTGAAAGTGGGACCCATGGGGGAAAAGATAAAGGAGAGCAGACTAAGATGGTACGGACACCTACAGAGAAAAGGGGAAGAGTATATCGGAAACAGTGTTGAAGATATAGAGATTGAAGGAGCGAGAAGAAGACTGAAGATGAGGTGGAAGGATAAGATATCCGGGGACCTAAGGGAGACAGGATGGAAGAAGGAAGGGGCAATGGATAGAGTACTATGGAGGAGAAGGATCTAGAAGAGCAACGCCGACCCTACGTGACGTGGGACAAGGCGACGATAAAGAAGAAGAAGAAGAAGATAGAGGTAGCATTGTTCAATATGGACATCCAACGATTCGTTCAGTTCATACCACGTCGGGTTGCTGCACTACGGCATGCAAAAGGAGGTTCGACACGATATTAGAAGGGATTCGATGACTGGTCACCTCAGTGTATCCAGTAAATTATCGATATGGCTGTTGTGAAAGTTACTCTGAGATGGTGGGGTTGGCTCACGAGACGAAGTCGTGGCGGGCTGCATCAGACCTGTCAGAATACTTAAGAAAAAAGAAAACTGTATGAGCCTAACAATTCAAAAGAAACGGTTGTGTCTGCACAGTTCGGACGTGACGGCTTTTGCACTTGGCTCGCCAGCAGAAGCTGCGCGTAGGTCCGGAGTTGATTGGTGCTGTGGGCCAGTGCGTCTTGCGCGGCATACGTCTTTCTGATGTCATACGTGGCTATCACCAGAGCGCACCCGCTTGACGTCTCGCCCTATAACGACGTTTGGCCGTGACCTCTTGCTGCTGTATCGAATGTCGCGAAATGCTTTGATAACGCAATTTCGGCGAAACGGTACAGAGTCCGACACGATATTGTGTAAGAGCGAAAGACTAGGACAAAGACGAGTTCTACTTACAGTCATTGTCTGCTTCCCTGTGACGCAATCGTATACTCAAATGTCGTTTGCGAATTTGCGATCGGGGTTATGGCATTCCCATTTCCAATGCTACAAGGCTGTCTAGGGAGTAATTTGTGTAAATCACTTGTCAGTCGCCTCTGTTAAACAGAATCCATGAGGCACAACGAATGTGGGGATTTTAGAAAGTACGTTACGAATATCTTGCCAGACTAACAAGGAGACGTCCCCAGCGGTGCGGTCGACTCTTTGGAACTGTTTATACGGTGGTGTAGGTTAAGATCCCAGGTATCACACACTGCAGCCGTTCACTCTGGTGGGCCCTCATTTGCGAGTAACTGACGAGAAAAGATTCGGAAGTTCGTCTGACACTCGGTATCTATAAAAATGTTGTGTATTAGTCACTTGTGTGGTAGGATAACAGCGTCACATGTAATTAGTCTTGAGATCGAATCCTGTCAGATGCAGTAAGTTTTTTATTTTTAAACATTTATCGATATGACTTTCATCATCATTTTAATTCAATTAATTGATTTAAACGTAATTTTTAATTATACTCCTTTGTCACATTTTAATCATAATAGCAATTTCTCCATTCGCCCTCATTTTTCTTCCTATCATTCTTTCTCCACTTGAAATCTTTGTTCATGTGTTTTTAATTATTTTTATGTATTAATTTAGATTTAATTTCTGTTGTTTTATCACCCTGTTTTTTCGTCCACGTTATTGCGTTCATTATATCTGTTTCTCCTTTTGCTTGAATTTCGTTTTACTTATGAACTCGTCTTCCATTTAAATCTTTATTTTGTCCATAGTGCAGTATGTATTGAGGTTATGTTTTAAATGTTTGTATGACGATTATCGCGCAAAAAATTGCACTTCTGGTAACAAAAATAAGTTTTTCACACCACTGCCAAAATATAAATGGATCATTTCGTTTTTGTTTTTAACCGATAGATATAATTTTCAAATAATTGAAGATTAGATATATAATTAAATTCATATCCACAAAAATTCCGATTGGAAAAAGAATGATAAAAGAAAAAATGAAACAAATGAAAAAGTTCATACAGGGACTAAAATAATGCGACAAAGATATAGAATCAAAAAATTACATTTAAATCAAATTAACTGAACAAAAATGATGATCGCAGTTATTTCGATAAAGATTTATAAGTAGAGAATTATTACGGCATCCGACGAGATTCGAAGGCACAACCTCCTCTGTGTGTAGCAGTTATCCTACAATTATACAACGCAACCACACTGCACAACACCCCATTTTTATCGCTATTGAGTGTCATACAAATATCTGAATTTTTTTCATCTATTACTCGCAAAAGAGACCCCTTTAGGATGAATAACTGCAACGTGTAGTACCAAGGATCAAGGATCGTAATCTACGTCACGGTACAGATAGTTTCAAAAAAGCGATCGCAGCGTTTGGGACACCTCCTTGTAGGACCATAGGACCACTACGCAACCAGAGTGGCGCATTGTCAGAAGAGACTTCGTGTCCCCACTTTCCTGCAGACACAGTTCTGCTGTGTTACGGATAACAAGTGCATCACATTGTGGAGTGAAATGGCATAGCAACAGGAAACGTACTCCAGTGTTGAAATACGCGCAAAAGTAACTCTTTTGGGCGACACATCTAAACTGCACACACATTATCCGTAAAAGTCTGGCAGTTTTTTCGGCAAGCTGAGGACGTCAGAGGGGGGGGGGGGGGGGGAAGAGATGTTCCAACGGTGAGGGCATACACACAGCGGTTCTCGTATGGCTCCCTGATTCTGGAGTAGATTTTTGTCGTCCAACAAATGAATATTAAACAAGTAAGCTACCATGTACACAAGCCACTAAAGACAAAATATGACTCTTCTCATACATGAAATCAGGAGGAGGGATTCCCTTAATAATCTTAGTAACATTTACTTCAGTTTCCGCAAAGTATTGATTGGAGCTCCATCGGCCGTTTTATCAATAAATATCCCCGAAAAATGTGCAAAGTAAGAATATAAGGCTACACGCCTTTGAACAATGATAACACACAAAAAGATAATTAGCCACTACGCTTCGTCCTCCCCAGTACAGGGATTCATCATAACAGATAAGACATGACATACGTTCAAGGCACATTAAATTAACATACTCCAATCAGGAACAGGATTACGGATTATACAGAGATGTAACAACCCATATATATATATATATATATATATATATATATGGGACTTCGTGCCAACCTAAACCCATAATGCCGTACACGGCATAAGTGTCCTGTATCTGTGTCACTCTGAAGCCTAGTGCAGTGTTCAGTGAAAGTTACTTGGCCTGCCCTCTAAGTTACTTTCCGAAGGTCCCTCCTACATCGGAAACGAACGGGCTCGAAGCATGAAATCCTTTACAAAATATATATATATATATATATATATATATATATATATATATATATATATATATATATATATATATAGTAAGTAGGCTGTTTAGCTTTTTATGTTGGTAATGCCACGTAGAGCTCTGTATGAAAATCACTGACTGTGCTGTGTGCAGTCTGTGGCTGCTTGGCATTGTTGGAATATTCGCTAGTGTAGTGTTGGGCAGTTGGATGTGAACAGCGCGTGGCGTTGCGCAGTTGGAGGTGAGCCGCCAGCAGTTGTGGAAGTGGGTAGAGAGATGGCAGAGTTTTGAGAGCGGACGATATGGACGTGTATCCGTCACAAACAGGAAAATTGTAAGGCTGGATATCATGAACCGATTATAACATTATTAAGGTAAATACATTGTTCTCTATCAAAATCTTTCATTTGCTAACTATGCCTATCAGTAGTTAGTCTTTTATTTAGCTGGCAGTATTGGCGCTCGCTGTGCTGCAGTAGTTCGAGTAACGAAGATTTTTGTGAGGTGAGTGATTCATGAAAGGTATAGGTTATTGTTAGTCAGGACCATTCTTTTATAGGGATTATTGAAAGTCAGATTGCGTTGCGATAAAAATATTGTCACTTTATTGATGATCAGAACAAGTAAAGAGAGAGATGTCTGAGTACGTTCAGTTTTACTCAGCTGTCTCAATATCAAATAACTTAGTTTACCAGCACACAGTAAAGTATAATTTTTCTAAGGGGGCGTTTCAAAATATATGTAGGTTTGGATCCCTGGAGGCGCTCGCTTTTCATCCAGTCCTCGGATACGGATCGTACCAGCCCCTTCAATAAAAAAAAAGACAATAACAACATCCCAAGTCGGACCTGCAACAGGGCAGTATTAGACACCAGCGACGGAGAACGCATAAACACAGTCGCTTCTATAAGCAATGACAGGGCACGAAGCTAGTTTGTGAATATTAGTTAGTATCAATATGCACACGCGACCTGCCTACGCAACAAGGCAAACAGAACTTCATTGTTCGTTAATAAGCGCCCTCCGTGGGGTGTATAATTTAAGTCCCACAAGAAGCAAATCAGTCATCCATAAGCGGCGTGCTACAGACGAATGGACATAAAACAGGCTGGGTGGCAACGTTGGCCGAACACAGCAGCTCAGTGACACTGCACCATCCAGAAGCCACCTTCACGTCCAGCCGGCGGGTTATACTAATGTCCAGCAGTCCGATATCCCACTCGCTCGTCCACAACACTGCTCCAGCACTCAACTGCGTCCGCCGCTCACCACCTCCTCGCGCGCCGCCTCCAGGACTCTTTCTTTCTCAGCCCCCTAATGCTCCGGAACCCCATGAGAGTTCGCCTCACCGACGAGAGGAAGCATGGCCAACCTAGGCGACTAGTGCCAACCTAAACCCATAATGCCGTACACGGCATAAGTGTCCTGTATCTGTGTCACTCTGAAGCCTAGTGCAGTGTTCAGTGAAAGTTACTTGGCCTGCCCTCTAAGTTACTTTCCGAAGGTCCCTCCTACATCGGAAACGAACGGGCTCGAAGCATGAAATCCTTTACAATTGATTCTCTGTGTATGGGTACTTTGTCTTCATACTGAACACAGAATGCCCTGTAAGAATGAGTGCATATTTAATGATCGGCTCACATGATCTGAAGAAAGACGTACAGAAGGTGAAGCGCAAGCCTGGGTCTTCGCTTATATTCGTTTATCTGTACTGCTTAGAGATGAGCAAACTAAATCGTCTTTGGGAACTAATTCACTGACTGTTCCTTTTCCCGACCCGTTCACTTTTACTCATCACCGTTTGTCATGTTTGTACGTAATTTAAATTTATTTTCATATGACCAATAATTAAAAATAAAAAGTTATATTTATTGAAGACTGCAATTCAAAACTTTTTAATTAAGATTCTCATTTATTAATACCTACGGACTGTAAATAAATTCGCAGGCAAGTGCTCTACCATCTGAGCTACCCAAGCACGACTCACGCCCCGTCCTCACAGCTTTACTTCTACCAGTACCTCGTCTCCTACCTTCCAAACTTCACAGCCGGCCGCGGTGGCCGTGCGGTTCTAGGCGCTCCAGTCCGGAGCCGCGCTGCTGCTACGGTCGCAGGTTCGAATCCTGCCTCGGGCATGGGTGTGTGTGATGTCCTTAGGTTAGTTAGGTTTAAGTAGTTCTAAGTTCTAGGGGACTGATGACCACAGCAGTTGAGTCCCATAGTGCTCAGAGCCATTCCAAACTTCACAGAAGCTCTCCTGAAGGTTCGCAGGAGAGCTTCTGTGAAGTTTCCAAGATAGGAGACGATGTACTGGCAGAAGTAAATCTGTGAGGACGGGGCGTGAGTCGTGCTTGGGTAGCTCAGATGGTAGAGCACTTGCCCGCGAAAGGCAAAGGTCCCGAGTTCGAGTCTAGGGGCCGGCACACAGTTTTAATCTGCCAGGAAGTTTCATATCAGCGCACACTCCGCTGCAGAGTGAAAATCTCATTCTGAAAAGTAAAAATGATTGGTTTTGTGAGATTGGAACCAGTGACTTAGTTGTAAAACCTCATACTCATCTGCTGGTGATCAGATTATTCGCTCTTTTCTTTTTTTTATTTTTTCGTAGATTTACCTCGTATTGCTGTGGGTAACTGATTTCAGGGAAATGATCCTCAAATCTTGTAAGTTCGAAAAAAATAAGACACCCAGTTCGTAAGTTGTTACATAAATATAGAATACTCGTCTGAATGAAGCGGGATCAGAAATTTCTGGAATTAGAACTAAAAGGCATGGATGTGTGTGATGTCCTTAGGTTAGTTAGGTTTAAGTAGTTATAAGCTTTAGGGGACTGATGACCTCAGAAGTTAAGTCCCATAGTGCTCAGAACCATTTGAATTTTTTAGAACTAAAAAAGTTATTGGCTTGAGCGTACGAAACTGATTAGAATGGACTTCAGGTAGTCACACTGCCCTTAATCCGTTAAGCGCATTACCAGGTGTGCCCCAGAAGCAGAAAAGTGAAAATGGACTGTTTTGATACATTGATTTGATTTAATTTCATTTTAAAATTTTGTTTTTAGCTTCTCGTTAAAGATATAAGGGATGGGCAAAATATAACTGACCCGCAAAAATTTCATAAACCACAAGATAGCCAACCCATCTGGCATCATCTGCACCAGGCCACATGATGTAAGTTAGGTTGGCTACCTTAAAGTACATGAAATATTTTGCGGGTGAGTTTTGTAAGAACAGATCAAATAGTTCACGTTCGAAGGTCGTGCAGCCCACAATTGGTATGCCAATCAGGCAAAATCGCCGTGAGCATTGAGGCAATCGTACCACCGACGCACCAGGTTGAAGATCGTGCTGCTTGAAGAAATTCGTAACTGCCTACTGCACATCCCCGTCCGACAGGAATCGTCGATCCATCAGCGCCTTTATGAGGAACGAAGGCGTGATAGTCGCATGGGGAGAGATAAGGACTATGGGAGAGGTGCTAGAGTGTCTCCCACTTGACCTGGAGTAACTTCTGCGATGGGGTCACGTGCGTTATCACGAGAGCAGCAGCAATCTTTCGCGCACCATTCAACGACGCTGGTTTTCTACAGACGTCCTGCCCCATACACATTCTTAATTCTCCGACGATGCTGTACTTCGGCGACCAAGAAAAGAATAAAAGTACGTTGGTTCTGTTTCGCAGCATTTGGTAATACACTATTGGGCATTAAAATTGATGCACCACGAAGATCGTGTGCTACAGACGCGAAATTTAACCGACGGGAAGAAGATGTTGTGATATGCAAATGATCAGCTTTTAAGAGGATTCACACAAGGTTGGCGCCGGTGGCGACACCTACAACGTGCTGACATGGAGAAAGTTTCCAACCGATTTCTCATACACAAACAGCAGTTGACCGGCGTTGCCTGGTGAAACGTTATTGTGATGCCTCACGTAACGAGGAGAAATGCGTACCATCACGTTTCCGACTGTGATAAATGTCGGATTGTAGCCTATCGCGACTGAGATTTATCGTATCGCGACATTGCTGCTCGCGTTGCTAGAGATCCAATGACTGTTAGCAGAATATGGAATCGGTGGGTTCAGGAGGGTAATACGGAATGCCGTGCTGGATCCCAACGGCATCGTATCACTAGCAGTCGAGATGACAGGCATCTTATCCGCATGGCTGTAGCGGATCGTGCAGCCACGTCTCGATCCCTGAGTCAAGAGATGGGGGCGTTTGCAAGACAACAACCATCTGCACGAACAGTTCGACGACGTTTGCAGAAGCACGGACTATCAGCTCGGAGACTATGGCTGCGGTTACTCTCGACGCTGCATCACAAACAGGAGCGCCTGCGATGGTGTACTCAACAACGAACCTGGGTGCACGAATGGCAAAATGTCATTTTTTCGGATAAATCCAGGTTTTGTTTACAGCATCATGATGGTCGCATCCGTGATGGGCGACATCGCGGTGAACTCACATTGGAAGCGTGTATTCATCGCCATACTGGCGTATCTCCCGGCGTGATTGTATGGGGTGCCATTGGTTACAGTTCTCGGTCACCTTTTGTTCACATTGACGGCGCTTTCAACAGTGGATGTTACCTTTCAGATGTGTTACCACCCGTGGCTCTACACTTCATTCGATCCCTGCGAAACCCTACATTTCGGCAGGATAATGCACGACCACATGTTGCAGGTCCTGTACGGGCCTTTCTGGATACAGAAAATGTTAGACTGCTGCCCTGGCCAGCACATTCTCCAGATCTCTCACCAACTGAAAACGTCTGGTCAATGGTGGCCGAGCAACTGGCTCGTCACAATACGCCAGTCACTACTCTTGATGAACTGTGGTATCGTGTTGAAGCTGCATGGGCAGCTGTACCTGTACACGCCATCGAAGCTCTGTTTGACTCCATGCCCAGGCGTATCAAGGCCGTTATTAAGGCCAGAGGTGGTGGTTCTGGGTACTGACTTCTCAGGATCTATGCACCCAAATTGCGTGAAAATGCCTCGTGATGACTGGGTGTTAAGTGATGTCCTTAGGATAGTTAGGTTTAAGTAGTTCAAAGTCTAGGGGACTGATGACCTCAGATGTTAAGTCACATACTGCTCAGAGCCTTTTTGTCTCAATGCGATCAGCCGCGTTGCGGAGGTTTAGCGGAAGCGCGGGAAATCAATTGTAGAAGTCTATGAGAATTTTTTGATGAATAAATCTAGATTCCAGAGAAGGGGGAAGAGTGAGGGGGTGAGGGAGGCTTGCGCCTCTGTATGGGAACAACCATTTGCAGTAATGATTAAAATGCAAATTTTTGTGAGTGATCTTTCGCGCATCCACCTTTTTTTCTGCTTCGAAAAAGGTAGAGCAATTATCAAAGGAGCGATGTCTGTATGTAACCATTCAACATTCTCAACCACAGTAGCGTTGCACAATACTGTCGAGAAGTCTTGGGAGCGATATTTTTGTGGAATACTATTGACCGTATAAGGCACGCTTAAGCAACGCGAACACAGCATAGGCCAGCCTATGTGGTAGCCAGGCGAGAGAGAATTCATCCACGTAATACCTGTATCCTTGGTTGGCTGAAGAATGCAGACTATACTGAAGACCCACTGCTGCTTTTTAACTACATTTTATTTTGGATGAAGATTTATATGATTATTTTTCATATAGTTTCCGTGCTGAGAATAGGCTCTCGAACATTTCGTAAGGTATTGCAGATCACGTCGTTTCGTTTTGTGTACAGTATCCAGTGCGGTTTGCGGATTTAGCCACGACCACCGTATCTGGGCAGCCTTTGTGGTGGGAGAAGACTATAGAGACCCGTTCACCTTCGAAGTTCCACAAGCTGGCCTTTCAGAGAGTGAAGGTCCCGCCACCACGCACGACGTCTGACAATGATGCAGCGAAAAGGCCGCGCGCTCAGACGTCTCGTGGACCGATGTGTGGGAGGTGAAGTAGATACTTGCTGTGTGTAACGAAAACAACCACGGGCACGGCATCTTCCTCCGGTACTTTGTCTGGGCCGGCCACCAGATACCCGGCAATTAAGCCAAGGAGGACACTCGTCTTTTAAGCATTAACAGAAACAATAAGCCTCTACTCTTGTGGACTACAATACCATACTAAATTTGATAGCTTTGCACACTTTACTCATGGTAGCGTTACTTATGCTGTTACTACCTAAAACACCAATCCTGGTAATTAGTCCTTGTTGGAAACTACGACGGAGTGCGTAAGTGATCGGTTGTGTGTGTGTGTGTGTGTGTATCAAAACAGAGCACCCTCCGCAGCAGAGTGGAACATTCATTCTATATTGCTTTTGTAAATCAGTTGGCCGACCTCGAGGAAGATCAGTTTGGATTCTGTAGGAATGCTTGAACACGTGAGGCAATACTGACCCTACGACTTACCTTACAAGGTAGATTAAGGAAAGGCAAATCAAAGTTTCTAGCATTTGTAGACTTACAGAAAGTTTTTGACAATGTTGATTGGAATACTCTCTTCAAATTCTGAGGGTGGCAGGGGTAAAATACAGGGAGCGAAAGGCTATTTACAATTTGTACAGAAACCAGATGGCAGTTACAAAAGTTGAGGGGCATGAAAGGGAAGCAATTGTTGGGAAGGAAGTGAGACAGGGTTGTAGCCTATCCCAGATGTTATTCAATCTCTATATTGAGCAAGCAGTAAAGAAAACAAAAGAAAATTTAGGAGTAGGAATTAAAATCCATGGAGAAGAAACAAAAACTTTGAGGTTCGCCGATGACATTGTAATTGTCAGAGACAGCAAAGGACGTGCAAGAGCAGTTGAACGGAGTGGACAGTGTTTTGAAAGGAGAATATAAGATGAACATCAACAGAAGCAAAACGAGGATAATGGAATGTAGTCGAATGAAATCGGGCGATGCCGAGGGAATTAGATTGGGAAATGATGCACTTAAAGTAGTAGATGAGTTTTGCTATTTGGGGAGAAAAATATCTGATGATGGCCGAAGTAGAGAGGATATAAAATGTAGACTGGCAATGGCAAGGAAAGCGTTTCTGAAGAAGAGAAATTTGTTAACATCGAGTATAGATTTAAGTGTCAGGAAGTCGTTTCTGAAAGTATTTGTATGGAGTGTAGCCATGTATGGAAGTGCAACATGGACGATAACCAGTTTGGACAAGAAGAGAATAGAAGCTTTCGAAATGTGGTGCTACAGAAGAATGCTGAAGGTTAGGTTGGTAGATAACATAACTAATGAGGAGGTACTGAATAGAATTGGGGAGAAGAGAAATTTGTGGCACAACTTGACTAGAAGAAGGGATCAGTTGGTAGGACATGTTCTGAGGCATCAAGGAATCACCAATTTAGTACTGGAGGGCAGCGTGGAGTGTAAAAGTCGTAGAGGGAGACCAAGAGATGAGAATATAGTAAGCAGGTTCAGAAGGACGTAGGTTGCAGTAGGTACTGGGAGATGAAGAAGCTTGCACAGGATAGAGTAGCATGGAGAGCTGCATCAAACCAGTCCTTGGACCGAATACCACAACAACAACAATAAATCAGTTGACGTGTTCTGCTCTTCAGTGGCGTAAGGCAGACATGATCCACGGACAATGTAAATATATAATTAATCAGCTGTTTCTTCACTGGTCGTGTCGTTTTTGGAGGGAGGGGAGAGGTACAATGTAAACTTCAAAACTATTCCTATTCTTTGTTCCAACAGAGAAACTTGACTGATAATCAGCCGTATTTGTGTGAAAGAACATTGAAACGTTCCTACCGGTGCGGCCCACAGAGCTTCAGTAGCGTCTGGAAAGCCGCACTCGCACAGTGAGCTGCGCGAGGCGAATCCGTCAACCTATTGCTTCGTAGCGTACCTCCGAGACGTTTGTTGATGGTGCCGGATTATTTCTGTGCACTGCTATATAAAGCACTATCAAGCTGAAAAAGGGTCGCCGTCCTAACTTCACCTGTGAGACAGGGTTAAAATGAGTTTTTCTACACAGCTAATCAGTGCCCTGTAGCAAACCAGTTACTTTGGGGAGACGACCAGAGTCTACCGCTGGATTGCACAACGACACTGTAATCTGTCACTGCACCATCTCCTCTTTACAGATTCACAGTCTAAGACAGAAACGATAAGGCCGTACACAAGAATACCACACTTCAAACTCCACTGGAATAAATCGGCCGTTGAGATCCAGTAATCCTCACAAAGTCCACGTCGTTTACTAAACAATTCTACAGTTAGCTAGCTATTCCACCCTGTACTGGGCTGTCCCTCTATAGGGACAATCAGCCTCCTGTGGAGAAAAGGAGCCCCAAAGCACTTACTTCTATACCGTGATCGTTGGCCCTAGGAAAGGTGGCTTATGCACTAGATGGTAGGTCATTTGTAAATGGCAGCAACACCCGCTTTGTAAACAGGCAATGACCGGATACAGCTCTCAAACACGGAAACTCACTTCCAAATACACTAATGGCCATTAAAATTGCTACACCACGAAGATGTGCTACAGACGCGACATTTAACAGACAGGAACACGATGCTGTGATATGCATTTGATTAGCTTTTCAGAGCATTCACACAGGGTTGGCGCCGGGGGCGACACCTACAACGTGCTGACATGGGGAAAGTTTCCAACCGATTTCTCATACACAAACAGCAGTTGACCGGCGTTGCCTGGTGAAACGTTGTTGTGATGCCTCGTGTAAGGAGGAGAAATGCGTACCATCACGTTTCCGACTTTGTTAAAGGTCGGATTGTAGCCTAACGCGATTACGGTTTATGGTATCGCGACATTGCTGCTCGCGTCGGTCGAGATCCAAAGACTGTTAGCAGAATATGGAACCGGTGGGTTCAGGAGGGTAATACGGAACGCCGTGCTGGATCCCAACGGCCTCGTATCACTAGCAGTCGAGATGACAGGCATCATATCCGCATGGCTGTAACGGATCGTGCAGCCACTTCACGATCCCTGATTCAACAGATGGGGACGTTTGCAAGACAACAGCCATCTGCACGAACAGTTCGACGACGTTTGTAGCAGCATGGACTATCAGCACGGAGACCATGGCTGCGGTTACCCTTGACGCTGCATCACAGACAGGAGCGCCTGCGATGGTGTACTCAACGACGAACCTGGGTGCACGAATGGCAAAACGTCATTTTTTCGGATGAATCCAGGTTCTGTTTACAGCAGCATGATGGTAGCATCCGTGTTTGGCGACATCACGGTGAACGCACATTGGAAGCGTCTATTCGTTATCGCCATACTGGCGTATCACCCGGCGTGATGGTATGGTGTGCCATTGGTTACACGTCTCGGTCACGTCTCGTTCGCACTGACGGCACTTTGAACAGTGGACGTTACATTTCAGATGTGTTACGACCCTTGGATCTACCCTTCATTCGATTTCGGCGAAACTCTAAATTTCAGCAGGATAATGCACGACCGCATGTTGCATGTCCTGTACGGGCCTTTCTGGATACGGAAAATGTTCGACTGCTGCCCTGGCCAGCACATTCTCCAGATCTCGCGCCAATTGAAAACGTCTCGTCAATGGAGGCCGAGCAACTGGCTCGTCACAATACGCCAGTCACTACTCTTAATGAACTGTGGTATCGTGTTAAAGCTGCTTGGTCAGCTATACCTGTACACTCCATCCAAGCTCTGTTTGACTCAATGCCCAGCCTTATCAAGGCCGTTATTACGGCCAGAGGTGGTTGTTCTGGGTACTGATTTCTCAGGATCTATGCGCCCAAATTGGGTGAAAATGTAATCACATGTCAGTTGTAGTATAATACATTTGTACAATGAATACCCGTTTATCATCTGCATTTCTTCTTCGTGTAGCAATTTTAATGGCCAGTAGTGTAGAAAAACGGCCAACAAAAAGTCTGATTTGGAGCCGAAGCTGCTACCCTCATACGGTTGACTTCCAATTCGTCCTCGCGAGATTGACTGCGTATCGCTGCTGCACCGACAGCAATGAATCATTTTGGTGAAATAGTTAGACCCAAACTCCTTGGTGATGCTATTTCTATCGCGTCGGTGATCTCTTCACTATTTTACATTAATACTGTTCAATGTTAACAGAAAGTTCTGTTATGTACCCGGTGCAGATGTTTAATCTCCTGGCATTGAAGAGTCTATATAACGCTGGTGATACCATCTGGTCGTACTTAGTCTATTATGTGAAGTTGTGCCAACTGTACAACGACTCGCCATGTTTCTTTCAATGCGTTCAGATATACGTGCTCTTGCCTTTAAGCCGCGTCTTCGATAGTTCACCTGTTGCACAAGTTCCTCTCTACAAGAATTCAGCTAACATTTGTCATCAACGTGCACCCTCAGACGACTAAAAACTCTTTTGTATGATACAAGTGCTAAACAGATTTGCCTTTCGTAAGTATTTGTAACACGTTGTGCAACAAACATGTATTATTTATCGCCTAAGCGTTATAGCGATTCTCAATATCCTGTTCATTCTCAGTTCTACCAACACTGTACTCCCAGGGCAGAACCTCACTTCCCTCTCGATTCATGGTCAAATTAAGGCACACTGACCTAACCCATTATGTCAAAACCAGTTCACAATTAATACCCTTTAGGACAAGATTTGGATGACTTCAAAATACGTTGTTGTTGTTGTTGTTGTTGTTGTTGTTGTTGTTGTTGTTTTCAGTCCAGAGACTGGTTTAATGCAGCTCTCCATGCCACTCTATCCTGTGTAAGCCTCTTCATCTCCCGGTACCTACTGCAACCTACGTCCTTCTGAATCTGCTTACTATATTATCATCTCTTGGTCTCCCTCTACGATTTTTACCCTCCACGCTGCCCTCCAATACCAAACCAGTGATACCTTGATACCTCAGAATATGCCCTACCAACTGATCCCTTCTTCTAGTCAAGTTGTGCCACAAATTTCTCTTCTCCCCAATTCTATTCAATACTTCCTCATTACTTACGTGATCTACCCATCTAATTTCAGCATTCTTCTGTAGCACCACATTTCGAAAGCTTCTATTCTCCTTTTGTCTAAACCATTTATCGTCCAGGTTTCACTTTCATAGATGGCTACACTCCGTACAAATACTTTCAGAAAAGACTTCCTGACACTTAAATCTATACTCGATGTTAACAAATTTCTCTTCTTCAGAAACGCTTTCCTTGCCATTGCCAGTCTACATTTTACATCCTCTCTACTTCGGCCATCATCAGTTATTTTTCTCCCCATATAGCAAAACTCGTCTACTACTTTAAGTGCATCATTTCCCAATCTAATTCCCTCAGCATCGCCCGATTTCATTCGACTACATTCCATTATCCTCGTTTTGATTCTGTTGTTGTTCATCTTATACCCTCCTTTCAAAACACTGTCCACTCCGTTCAACTGCTCTTCCACGTCCTTTGCTGTCTGACAGAATTACAATGTCATCGGCGAACCTCAAAGTTTTTATTTCTTCTCCATGGATTTTAATTCCTACTCCAAAATTTTCTTTTGTTTTCTTTACTGCTTGCTCAATATAGAGATTGAATAACATCTGGGATAGGCTACAACCCTGTCTCACTTCCTTCCCAACAATTGCTTCCCTTTCATGCCCCTCGATTCTTATAACTGCCTTCTGGTTTCTGTACAAATTGTAGATAGCCTTTCGCTCCCTGTGTTTTACCCCTGCCACCTTCAAAATTTGAAAGAGTATTCCAGTCAACATTGTCAAAAACGTTCTCTAAGTCTACAAATACGCAGAAAAAGTGAAACTCTCCAGCAAACGAACTTGATGCAAAATTTACATTCAGTAATCAACTAATGTCACTCTGAGGATCGAACCTAAATATGACAGTGTCGAAGACTGTTTAAGTATTCAAATAACTTACGGGTTTGCTGCCGGGTGACACAGTCGAACACCGCCGATATTTCGACAGGAGCACACCCTGCAATTCTAGAGGCACAACTGCAAGGAGAATAAATGTGCAAGCAAATTTAATACCTCGGTTCACAGAGGAGAAACAAGAAAGACACCACACACAGAAAAAGTGTCGACACAAACAAAGATAACCAACATCAGAAATATCGATAGTTACTATTAACAGGTGAGGTAGCACTAATTCTGTCCCTCTGTTTTTTGATGAGAGACAGAGCCGGACTCCAAGCAGCATTTAAACAAAATCCACCATCTCTGTTAATAAGGTTGCTTGATAGTCTGATTTCAACAGCTTCCTTAATAACACTATCCCAATAGCTGGACGTGCAAGCCACAATCTCCGTGTTGTTGTATTCCATAGGATGACCGGTGTCAAGGCAATGTTCTGCAATAGCGGATTTCCTCGGCTGTTGTAAGCGTGTGTGACGCTTATGTTCAATATACAGGTCTTCCACAGTCCTGATTGTCTGACCAATATATGACATGCCACAACTGCAAGGAATACGATAGACGCCGGCCTTACGCAAACCAAGATCATCTTTTACGGACGCCAACAGGGCCTTAAGTTACTTGAACATTCAATTCGCTGGGGAAAGTTAAGGTCTCACTGTTTGAGTATATAAATCTTGTTTACTTTTGTCTGGAATAATTAATTTAGTTGTTAGGGAGGATAGCTTTTAATTTTACTTTTCACGCCATAATAAGAATGTTGCCATAGAGATTGACAGAAACTAGTAGTTAATAAACACTTATTTTACTAGCGACCCCCGCTGCTTCTGAAATAAGACTTATTTTAATACGGACCCATGGTGTTTCTGAAATACGACTTCATTTTTTTTCAAGTGGAGGTCCCTCCAGAAAAAAAGACCTAAGGTGCACTACATTCGAGAAAAAGGATTGGTACACTATAATTTGCAAAATTTCCAAGTAGCGTCTGTGAAACATGACTAATGACCAGCCTTTTTTTCCCGCGGAAAATGGATTGCAGAGGAGGTGATGCTTTTAAGCGGCAGAACGTAACGATCCTCGCCAGAAGCCACAGCGGCCGAGGTCTATAATTGGCAGACATGCAGCTGTCCGCCAGCTGGCTCGTCAGTGCGTGGTGCCAAGTAACCGTAGAATTACGGCCCACACTGCTTCCCAAGGACGCCCCGATTACCACAGTTATCACAAGTAGAGGCTGACAACTGCTGGAAGTTACTGCGTACAATTCCGGGCTAATGTTCCAGTGTTGGAACAGGTCTGGTGTCCCACGTCATCAAAACGGGGTGAGCTATAGGCAGTTGTTGGGAGTTTCTGTGATTTGTCCTGGCGACGGACTAAATTTTTATTGATACTTCCTCGCAAATTAAAACTGTGCGTAAGACCGAAACTGGAATCCGGAACTTTGAATGCAATGCTCATGCCGACTGATCTATAAGAGTACTGTTCACAGAACCAACCCCTCGCCGTAATACTCAACCCCCTCTCCACCCGACGCTTCTTTCTTCCCCTTCAAAACGAGCGCACACTCTGCTGCAGAATGTAAGATTAATTGTGGAAACAATTCCCTAGACTATGTCTAATAAGGGGACCGCATGGCAATCGGATTTTTGAATTTTTTTATATTTATGGAACTTGCAGTTTGGAACTCAAATATTAATCCCGCGAAGTACACTGACGGAAAATAATCGCAACACCAAGAAACTATTAATATACGGGGTGGTCCATTGATCGTGGCCGGGCCAAATATCTCACGAAATAAGCGCCAAACGGAAAAACTACAAAGAACGAAACTTGTCTAGCTTGAAGGGGAAACCAGATGGCGCTATGGTTGGCCCGCTAGATGGCGCTGTCATAGGTCAAACGGATATCATCTGCGTATTTTTAAATAGAAACCCCCATCTTTTATTACATATTCGTGTAGTAAGTAAAGAAATATGAATGTTTTAGTTAGAGCACATTTTTTGCTTTCTGATAGATGGCGCTGTAATAGTCACAAACATATGGCTCATAATTTTAGACGAACAGTTGGTAACAGGTAGGTTTTTAAATTAAAATACAGAATGCAGGTACGTTTGAACATTTTATTTCGGTTGTTCCAATGAGATACATGTACCTTTGTGAACTTATCATTTTGAGAACACATGCTGTTACAGCGTGATTACCTGTAAATACCACATAATGTAATAAATGCTCAAATGATGTCCGTCAACCTCAATGCATTTGGCAATACGTGTAACGACAGCGAGTAGTTCGCCTTCCATAATGTTCGCACATGCGTTGACAATGCGCTGACGCATTTTATCATGCGTTGTCGGTGGATCACAATAGCAAATATCCTTCAACTTTCCCCACAGAAAGAAATCCGAGGACGTCACATCCGGTGAACGTGCGGGCCATGGTATGGTGCTTCGTTGTATAATAATCTTTGCTTCTCTGGATGTTCTGGAAAACTACTGCAGGTACACGTCTGGGACACGTTTTATTAGTTTCACCAGACCAATAACAACAAAATAAATGGAAATTGTGCTTTAATTTAAGCTATTACTGTTTTGCAATGGCTTCATATTAGCGAAGTTGCCGAATTTCAGGCAAAATCTTTTATTAGGCCTATCTACTTAACTAAACATTTGCGAACCTACATTTATCTGAACTTTTTTCTCTAGTTTTGCTTGTCGAATAACGTATTATAATATTTCCAAATCTTCGTGAATCACCCTATATGTCGTGAAAAGTAATGGCCCTAACGGTCCTGTGGGGCACGCCCTAAGTTTCTTTGACGTCTGAAGACTTCTTTGCCCGCATCTCGTGGTCGTGCGGTAGCGTTCTCGCTTCCCACGCCCGGGTTCCCGGGTTCGATTCCCGGCGGGGTCAGGGATTTTCTCTGCCTCGTGATGGCTGGGTGTTGTGTGCTGTCCTTAGGTTAGTTAGGTTTAAGTAGTTCTAAGTTCTAGGGGACTGATGACCATAGATGTCAAGTCCCATAGTGCTCAGAGCCATTTGAACCATTTTTAGACTTCTTTCCGTACACAATGACATGCTGTGTTATGGTTGGTTCAAATGGCTCTGAGCACTATGGGACTCAACTGCTGAGGTCATAAGTCCCCTAGAACTTAGAACTACTTAAACGTAACTAACCTAAGGACATCACACACATCCATGCCCGAGGCAGGATTCGAACCTGCGACCGTAGCAGTCGCGCGGCTCCTGACTGAGCGCCTAGAACCGCTAGACCACCGCGGCCGGCGCTGTGTTATGTTTGCTAGGAAGTCTTCAGTTGCCTAATTGATCTGGTATTACGTACACTCGTATCTGGTTCATTAGGCGGCCGTGAGAAACTGTATCAAATGTCTTTCGGAATTCAGGGAACCCTGTCTCTACTGCTGTGTTTCGTGGACGAACAGACCGCGCTTGGTTTCACACGATCGTTGTTTCCGGAAACCGCACTTACTCCTACAGTCTCCAGATATGTCACATAATATGCGGACATAAAACATGTTCCAAAATTCTACCATAGACCGACATCAGAGATAAAGGTCTATAGTTCTTTGCCTCTCTTCGAGAAGCGTTCTTGAAATCGGGAATGACTCGTCCTTTCCAATCATCACAAACATTTGGCTCCTCCAGAGACCTACTTTGCAATGCTGCAAAAGAGGGGCAGGTTCTTTCGCATATGAGGTCTGTTGAAAAAATTCCAGAACTTTCCCACAATTTTTTTTACGCCTACGTTTTACTTACAGTGCATGGTCTCCTTCGAAGTACTCTGTTCCACAACTGATACACCGCCCGCACGCCGTTTCCACTTCCGGGAGCAGTCTTGGTTCGCCTCTTGCTGGATCGCGTGAGGCGCCAACTGGAATTTTCTTTTATCTCGTCTATCGTTGCAAATCTTCGTTCCTTCATCGGTGTTTTTAACTTGCGAAATAAAAAAAGTCCTCAGGGGCCAGGTCTGGGTAGTACGAAGGGTGAAGCAGCACAGTGATTTCGTTTTTTGTACTATAGTCACGCACCAACAAGGAGGAATGTGCGGCTGCGTTATCACGAAGCAAGTGCCAAGAATTGTCTCCCCACATTTCAGGTCGTTTCCTTCTCACATCTCGTATGCGTCACAACACGTCTCGATAGTACAAACGATTAACAGTCTGTCACTGTGGCTCGAATTCATGATGAACTAATCCTTCAGGGTCAAAGAAAATTATCAGCATGGCTTTGTCATTTGACCTGATCTGACGAGCTTTTTTTTATCTTGGAGAACCTTTCCCCTACCCACTGTGAAGATTGAACCTAGGTCGGAACATCATAACTGTAGACCCACGCCCCATGACCAGTTATCACTTTCTTAAGGGAAATCTCGTTCTCATCTGCGAGATCAAAAACTCTTTATAGACTGCGAGGTGAAGTTATTTCTGGTATGCACTCGTGAGCCGTGGGACGAACTTGGCGGCAACACGACGCATTCCAAGATGCTGTCAGGATTTCATGACAAGATCTGAAATGTTACATTCTTCTGCAATAACTGGGCAGTCTGTCTTCGATTGGCACGCACAGTTTCGCTGACGCTCCTGACATGAGCGTCGTCGGTAGGCGTCGAGGGGCGCCCTGAATGAGCACTCCGTCGTCAGGCCACAATTGGCCCATCGGGAGCATCCGTGTCATCCTCAGTTGAGGATGCAGATAGGAGGGGCGTGTGGTCAGCACATCGCTCTCCCGGTCGTTATGATTTTCTTTGACCGGAGCCACTACTGTTCGGTCAAGTAGCTCCTCAATTGCCATCACGAGGTTGAGTGCACCCCGAAAAATGGCAACAGCGCATGGCGGTCTGGATGGTCACCCATCCAAGTGCCGGCCCCTACCGACAGCGCTTAACTTCGGTGAGCTCACGAGAACCGGTGGATTCACTGCGGCAAGGCCGTTGCCTGCCCTGAATGAGGGTCCCACCATTTTTAAACCGTATGAACCATTCGTAACACCGACTAAGGCTTAAGCACTCATCGCCATAGCCTTCCTGCATCCTTTGCTGTGTCTCTGTAAAGGTTTTCTTGAGTTCCACACAAAATTTAACGCAGACGCATTGCTCCTCTAACTCGGCCATCTCGAAATTCGCAAACTGTGCAACATGCCTTCAACTCAACACAGCACTGAACAATAACAGACATGCAACAATGAAACTTCAGTCAGTTACACATTAAACACAGGTGTTTGCGGGCGTGCCAATCGCATTTCACTCCAACACGCCATTGGTGCGAAATTGCGAACGTTTCGGAATTTTTTGAACAGATCTCGTACTCTAAATAGAATCGTATTGACATCCCGCCGGATCCAGGAGCCTTACATGTGCTGAGCGATTTCAGTTGTTTTACTATCCCGTGGTCACTTATTTCGAAATAAGCCGTTTGGTCGTTTGTGTAATACTCTTCCGTGGAACAGTTTTGGAAGAAGACGGCTAGTATTTCGGCCTTTCCTGTGTCATCCTCTATTTCATCACCTTTTTGGTCACAATGAATGCCTCGATGTGACAGGTTAAACCAGAAGTTGCTGTCCATGCATCAGCACGGCTTTAGAAAGCACCGCTCCTGCGAAACGCAACTCACCCTTTTTTCACATACCTTGCGAACCATGGATGAAGGGTATCAGACGGATGCCATATTCCTTGACTTGCGGAAAGCGTTTGATTCGGTGCCCCACTGCAAACTCGTAACTAAGGTACGAGCATATGGGATTGGTTCCCAAGTATGTGAGTGGCTCGAAGACTTCTTAAGTAATAGAACCCAGTACGTTGTCCTCGATGGTGAGTATTCATCGGAGGTGAGGGTATCATCTGGAGTGCCCCAGGGAAGTGTGGTAGGTCCACTGTTGTTTTCTATCTACATAAATGATCTTTTGGGTACGGTGGATAGCAATCTGCGGCTGTTTGCTGATGATGCTGTGGTGTACGGAAAGGTGTCGTCGTTGAGTGACTGTAGGAGGATACAAGATGACTTGGACAGGATTTGTGATTGGTGTAAAGAATAGCAGCAAACTCTAAACATAGATAAACGTAAATAATGCAGATGAATAGGGAAAAGAATCCTGTAATGTTTGAATACTCCATTAGTAGTGTAGCGCTTGACACAGTCACGTCGATTAAATATTTGGGCGTAACACTGCAGAGCGGTATGAAGTGGGACAAGCATGCAATGGCAGTTGTGGGGAAGGCGGATAGTCGTCTTCGGTTCATTGGTAGAATTTTGGGAAAATGTGGTTCATCTGTAAAGGAGACCACTTACAAAACACTAATACGACCTATTATTGAGTACTGCTCGAGCGTTTGGAATCCCTATCACGTCGAATTGAGGGAGGACATAGAAGCAATTCAGAGGCGGGCTGCTAGATTTGTTACTGGTAGGTTTGATCATAACGCGAGTGTTACGGAAATGCTTCAGGAACTCGGGTGGGAGTCTTTAGAGGAAAGGAGGCATTCTTTTCGTGAACCGCTACTGACAAGGGAACCTCCCCATCGCACCCCCCTCAGATTTAGTTATAAGTTGGCACACTGGATAGGCCTTGAAAAACTGAACACAGATCAGTCGAGAAAACAGGAAGAAGTTGTGTGGAACTATGAAAATAATAAGCAAAATATACAAAGTGAGTAGTCCAGGGGAAACATAAGCAACAACGAGGATAATCTGAGCTCAGGAGCGCCGTGGTCCCGTGGTTAACGTGAGCAGCTGCGGAAAGAGGTCCTTGGTTCGAGTCTTCCCTCGAGTGAAAAGTTTAATTTTTTTTATTTTCAGACAATTATCAAAGTTCAGGCACTCACACATAATCAACTTCGCTCTCCAAAATTCCAGGACATGTTCAGATTTGCTTGGACATATGCAGGATTTGACGGTCTACACACGGAAAAATTTGAAACCGTTAAAAACATATGTCTTCACAGAGCACAGAGAAAACTGTGCGACTGTGAAACCGTTGCATTCATTTGTTGCAGTTTGTGATAAACTCTTGTTTTCATCACTTTTTTGGGAGTAATTATCACATCCACAAGAAAACCTAAATTGGGCAAGTTAGAGGAATCTTTTTACCTATTAGCCAAGTGTGTAAGTTAGGTGGGTCGACAACACATTCCTGTCATGTGACGCACATGCCGTCACCAGTGTCGTATAGAATATATCAGACGTGTTTTTCTGGATCAAATGTTTTCGGTTCCCATTGGAGAGGCACGTCCTTTCGTCTACTAATCGCACGGTTTTGCGGTGCGATCGCAAAGCACACACTAAACTTATTACAGTGAACAGAGACGTCAATGAACGAACGGAAAAATCATAACTTAGCAAAAATAAAGTAAGTAAACTTTTCGCTCGAGGGCAGGCTTGAACCAAGGACCTCTTCCTCCGCAGCTGCTCACGCTAACCACAGGACCACGGCGCTCTTGTGGCCACGTCGTCCTTGATGTTGCATATGTTACCCATGGACTACTCAGTTTGTAAATTTTGCTTATTTTTTCGCAGTTCCACACAACTTCTTCCTGTTTTCTCGATTGATCTGTGTTCAGTTTTTCAAGGCTTATCCACTGTGCCAAATTATAACTAAATCTGAGGGGGGTGCGATGGGGAGGTTCCCTTGTGAGGAAATTTAGAGAACCAGCATTTGAGGCTGACTGCAGTACGATTTTACTGCCGTCAACTTACATTTCGCGGAAAGACCACAAAGATAAGAGAGTAGGGCTCGCAGAGAGGCATATAGGCAGTCGTTTTTCCCTCGTTCTGTTTGGGAGTGGAACAGGGAGAGAAGATGCTAGTTGTGGTACGAGGTGCCCTCCGCCACGCACAGTAGGGTGGATTGCGGAATATGTATGTAGATGTAGATGAAGGACGGAAAAAAGGACGGACAGCGAGGAGCGGTAGCAAAGCATAGTTTTATTTGGAAAATTATTCCTCCTGGCGAACCAGGTTTCCAAGCGTTTGGCCGAATGGCGCTGGCACGTGTTTTGATCGGCGCCGGTTCGTCGTCCGCTGGACTGTCCTGGCCGTGCCCGGTGCTACCCGCTCAGCAGGCTGGCCTTGGCCCAGGCTGCGGGAGCGACCCTGAGCTAGGTTCCCGCCGGCTACACGGCCAGCGCGGCGCCGCTTGCCTTAGGTCGTGTTCTCTCTCAACCTGCTCTGAGCCGTACGCTGAGGTGCCGTGCACACTGCTCTAGCCTTCTGCCACGCAGCGCTGGAAAGTACTCAAGTCTCAAGATTGGCGAAGTCTTACAGAACCTCAAAATTTAGGGCGAACTTCCCTGCCAGATTCTTTTAATACACTACTGGCCATTAAAATTGCTACACCACGAAAATGACGCGCTACAGACGCGAAATTTAACCGACAGGAAGAAGATGCTATGATATGCAAATGATTACCTTTTCAGAGCATTCACACAAGATTGGCACCGGTGGCGACACCTACAACGTGCTGACATGAGGAAAGATTCCAACCGATTTCTCTTACACAAACAGCAGTTGACCGGCGTTGCCTGGTGAAACGCTGTTGTGATGCCTCGTGTAAGGAGGAGAAATGCGTACCATCACGTTTCCGACTTTGATAAAGGTCGAATTGTGGACTATCGCGATTGCGGTTTATCGTATCGCGACATTGCTGCTCGCGTTGGTCGAGATCCAATGACTTTTAGCAGAATATGGAATCGATGGGTTCAGGAGGGTAATACGGAACGCCGTGCTGGATCCCAACGGCCTCGTAAAGCTACCAGTCTGTAACGGATGGCTGTAACGGATCGTGCAGCCACGTCTCGATCCCTGAGTCAACAGATGGGGACGTTTGCAAGACGACAAACATCTGCACGAACAGTTCGACGACGTTTGCAGCAGCATTGACTATCAGCTCGGAGACCATGGCTGCGGTTACCCTTGACGCTGCATCACAGACAAGAGCGCCTGCGATGGTGTACTCAACGACGGACCTGGTTGCACGAATGGCAAAACGTCATTTTTTTCGGATGAATCCAGTTTCTGTTTACGGCATCATGATGGTCGCATCCGTCTTTGGCGACATCGCGGTGAACGCACATTGGAAGCGTGTATTCGTCATCGCCATACTGGCGTATCACCCGGCATGATGGTATGGTGTGCCATTGGTTACACATCTCGGTCACCTCTCGTTCGCACTGACGGCACTTCGAACAGTGGACGTTACATTTCAGATGTGTTACGACCCTTGGATCTACCCTTCATTCGATTTCGGCGAAACTCTACATTTCAGCAGGATAATGCACGACCGCATGTTGCAGGTCCTGTACGGGCCTTTCTGGACACAGAAAATGTTTGACTGCTGCCCTGTCCAGCACATTCTCCAGGTCTCTGACCAATAGAAAACGTCTCGTCAATGGTGGCCCAGCAACTGGCTCGTCACAATACGCCAGTCACTACTCTTGATGAACTGTGGTATCGTGTTGAAGTTGCATGGGCAACTGTACCTGTACACGCCGTCCAAGCTCTGTTTGACTCAATGCCCAGGCGTATCAAGGCCGTTATTACGGCCAGAGGTGGTTGTTCTCGGTACTGATTTCTCAGGATCTATGCACCCAAATTGCATCAAAATGTAATCGCATGTCATTTCTAGTATATTTGTCCACTGAATACCCGTTTATCATCTGCATTTCTTCTTGGTGTAGCAATTTCAATGACAAGTAGTGTAGTTTTCCCAATGTAACTCTGTGTCGAAATGAGGCAGAAAACTCAAACAGAATCCGGTCGTATGTAAAGTACACCAGCGGCAAGACGCAGTCAACAACTTCACTGCGCGAAAATAATGATGTTAGTGATGGCAGTGCCACTAAAGCAGAGTATCTAGACAAGGTTTTCCGAAACTCCTTCTCACAAGAAGACTGTAAATATTCGAGAATTTGAATCTGGAACAGAAGCAAACGCGGTTAACTTAGTAGATATCCTCGGTGTAGCGAAACATCTAAAATCATTAATAAACGCGAAGGCTCCGGTCCAGATTGTATACCAATCAGGTTCCTTTCAGAGTATGCTCCGTACTTAGCAATCATACGCAACCACACACTCGTCGAAAGATCCACACCTAAAGACTGGAATGTTGCACAAGGCATACCAATACCCAAGAAAGGAAATAGGAGTAATCCGCTGGATCATATACCCATGTCGATTTGCAGTAGGAATCTGCAACATTTACTTTGTTCGTACATTATGAATTACAACGAAGAAAACGATTTTATTGACAAATAGTCAGCACGTATTCTGAAAACATCGTTCTTGTGAAACACAACTAGTCTTTATTCTCACGAAGTAATGGGTGCTATGAACAGGGGACATCAAATCAGCGGTTTGGTCCAATAAGACCTTACCACAAATTTCCAAATTGATTCTATAGTTTTTGAAGGCGTTTGACATCGTTTCTCACAAGCGATTTCTAATTAAACTGCGTGCCGATGGATTATCCCTCAGTTATGCGACTGTATTCGTGAGTCCCTGTCAGAAAGATCACAGTTAGTAGTAACTGACGGAAATTTCCTGGCAGATTAAAATTGTATGCCGGACCGAAACTCGAACTCGAGACTTTTGCCTTTCGCGGGCAAGTGCTCTATCAGCTTTTTTATCTCATTTTGTCCTACATTGTTCGTTGAATTTGTTGGTGGCGGACGTCCGATGACAGCCGCTCAGGTTGTTTATCCTTTCACTCAGTTTTTTTATTACAGAGGGTAGCGAAACCATCTGACCGAACACGCTGAGCTACCGTGCCAGCACCAGCTGAGCTACCCAAGCACGACTCACGCCCCCGCCTCACAGCTTTACTTCTGCCAGTACCTCGTCTCCTACCTTCCAAAAGCTGTGAGGAGGAGGCGTGAGTCGAGCTTGGGTAGCTCAGCTGGTAGAGCACTTGTCCGCGAAAGCTAAAGGTCCTGAGTTCGGGTCTCGGCCCGGCACACAGTTTTAATCTGCCTGGAAGTTTCAAATCAGCGCACACTCTGCTGCAGAAAACTGACGAAAAGTCATCGAGTAAAACTGAAGTATTATCTGGTGTTCTCCAAGGAAGTGATGCAGGCCCTCTGTTGTTCTTGATCTACATACACCATGTGATAAAAAGTACACGGTCACCTGGCTTAATGACTTAAAAGTTCGTGGCGCCCTCCATCGGTAATGCTGGAATTCAGTATGGTGTTGGTCCACCCTTAGCCTTGGTGACAGCTTCCACTCTCGCAGGCATACGTTCAGTCAGGTGTTGGAAGGTTTCTTGGGGAATGGCAGTCCATTCTTCACGGAATGCTGCACTGAGGAGAAGTATCGATGTCTTGTCGGTGAGACCTGGCGCGAAGTCGGCGTTCCAAAACATCCCTAAGGTGTTCTGTAGGATTCAAGTCAGGACTACGTTCAGGCCAGTCCATTACAGGGATATTATTGTCGTGTAACCACTCCGTCACAGGCCGTGCATTACGAACAGGTGCTCGATCGGTTGAAAGATGCAATCGCCATCCCCGAATTGCTCTTCAAGCGTGGGAAGCAAGAAGTTGATTAAAACATCAATGTAGGCCTGCGCTGTGATAGTGCCACGCAAAGCCGGCCGTGGTGGCCGCGCGGTTCTAGGCGCTGCAGTCCGGAACCGCGTGACCGCTACGGTCGCAGGTTCGAATCCTGCCTCGGGCATGGATGTGTGTGATGTCCTTAGGTTAGTTACGTTTAAGTAGTTCTAGGTTCTAGGGGACTGATGACCTAAGATGTTAAGTCCCATAGTGCTCAGAGCCATTTGAACCATTTTTGAGTGCCACGCAAAACAAGGGATGCTAGCCCTCTCCATGAAAAATACGCCGATACCATAACACCACTGCCTTCGAAATTCACTGTTAGCACAACACACGCTTGCAGGTGACATTCACCGGGCATTCACCATATCCACACCATACCATCGGATCGCCACATTGTGTACCGTGGTTCGTCACTCCACACTATGTTTTTCCACTGTTCAATCGCCCAATGTTTACGCTCCTTACACCAAGCGAGGCGTCGTTCGGCATTTACCGGCGTGATTTGTGGCATCCGCTCGACCATGAAATCAGTTTTCTCACCTCCCGTCTAACTGTCATAGTACTTGCAGTGGATCCTGGTACAGTTTGGGATTCCAGTGTGATGGTCTGTATAGATGTCTGCCTATTTTGCACATTACGACCCTCTTCAACTGTCGGCGGTCTCTGTCGGTCAACAGACGAGGTCGGCCTGTACGCTTTCGTGCTGTACGTGTGTGTCCCTTCACGTTTCCACTTCACTATCACATCGGAAACAGTGGGACTAGGGATGTTTGCGAGTGTGCAAATCTCGCGTACAGATGTATGACAAAAGTGACACCCAATCACCTGACCGCGCTCGAAGTCCGTGAGTTCCCCTGAACGCCCCATTCTACCCTCACACGATGTCTAATGACTACTGAGGTCGCTAATATGGAGTACTTGGCAGTAGGTGGCAGCACAATGCACCTATTATAAAAAACATATGTTTTTGGGGGTGTCCGGATACTTTTGACCACATAGTGTAAACGACACAGCAGGCAGTCTGACCAGCCCTCTTAATTTGTTTGCAGATGATGCAGTCATTCGTCATTTTGTGAAGTCATGAGATGATCAAAACCAACTGCAAAATGGTTTAGACAAGACATCTGTATGGTGCAAAAAATGGAAACTGAATCTAAATAATGAAAAGTGTGAAGTTATCCACTCGAGTACTGCAAGAAATCCCCTAAATTTTGGTTACAGAATAAATCACACAAATCTAAAGGCTGTAGATTCAGCTCAATACTTCGGGATTACAAACACGAATAACTAAACTAAAATGATCACGTAAATAGTGTTGTGAGAAAAGCAAACCATAGACTGCGATTTATTGGCAGAAACTTAGGCCGTGTCCTACGTAAGGGTCAGAAGCGACCGACAGCGTGGCCGAGCGGTTCTAGGCGTTTGACTCGACCCGCGCGACCGTTACGGTCGCAGGTTCGAATCCTGCCTTGGGCATGGATGTGTGTGATGTCCTTAGGTGAGTTAGGTTTAAGTAGTTCTAAGTTCTAGGGGACTGATGACCTCCGATATTAAGTGCCATAGGGCGCAGAGCTTTTTTTTTTTTTACCGACAGCGAGCGACGTCTAGATACGCGACACTCCAGCAACAAGCGATAGCATCGGACGAAAAGCTCGGCTGTCCTACGTACGAGCGATCACCTCCCGCTACAAGATGGCTGCTTAAAGCCTACCAGCTGTTTCTCTAAAAAACGGCGCCCCTACACTGTAGACTGCTGTATCTCAGAGTAAGGCTACAAAATTAGCTTTACTTAGGAAAATAAAGCGGAAAGGAACACTGTGCGTGAAATTTACAATGGGAGGAATCTACATGGAGAATTTAATAATTTGTCATCAACTACGAAGATCACCAGATTAATTCTACGAAAACACGTGAATGAGCAGAGATGCATTCGACAGTCTCATCAATAAATTAAAGACGAATGTTATTTTACATGATCAAGAACTTTTAACAGCCAATAAATGCGGAAGAATGACTACCTTAGATACTAAAGAATGCCATCAGCACCCTTGAGTTAAGTGTGGTATAACTGTAGCGTAAGTGGCTAGAAATTGTGGTCGACAAAGGACTTGCGGTCGGTCCTGGCTACTTCTTATATTTAATTACTCAGCTACAATTGTGTATACTAAGTTTTATGTATACTAGTTTTACTACATCGCTGAATATATTTTTAAAATCTTGCCAAAGTACTTGATCTTTAAGGGTATACACACTTATCCAGTGTATCACACAGATTAAATTTCTAAAGAAATACAATGAAGAACCATGAAACTATACTGATATTTGAGTTAATCTAAACATTATGTATAAGTAAAGCATACAAAATCTTTGAAAAGAAAGTCTAACGTTTTGTGAAATGATTTGCCTAAAAATATTAGAGAAACATTTGATGCACCTCATTTTCTGTTCATGATTTCGAGCATCATTCAAAGCAATGTCGAATGCTTCTCTGATCCATTTATATCTTTTACACCAATCATTGCACAAAATATTTGACAGATTTTTCATTTTTCATTTTTTATTTTAAAGTTTTATTCAGAAAGCATGATTTTATTGACACATCATTTGCCTTCCTAACGTCTTCTGTTTTCGAAAATCCTATGTTTGGTACTTGATTCGAAGGAATCCTTTTTGACATTTATCGTAAATATCGCACCAATGTATCTTGTTATGTGCAAAACAGCTAGGCCTTGAATAGATGAACTTTTTGAGACTTCATTTACATAGCTTGCAGCAGCTTTTCGTGAAATATTTGAATTTTTCGTCAACTCAGTAATTAAGTTTTCCTTTATTACTCTGACTGCTTTCAAGCAATTAAATATTTTCATGCAAAACTATACCCCACGCTGGTCACTTTGATAGCCTGTTTCCTGTTTCTCTCTCTCTTTGTCTGGCTATGAAAACTCGGACAAAACCTCATTGTGTAATTTATAGGGATTCTTGTTTTCGCTCCGCTCATGCGTTTGACAAAAATGTATCGAATGTTAATCATACGATGAAATAATCCTTTCTGCGTGCTGTCATTTCCAAAAAAACGTCGTTTCGATATCTTGAACCGTTTGAGATACGACGGTTTCTACAACCACTTGATTCCTTCGGACGCGCCGCGATCGACTCGTCCGCGGATATAACAACCAGTATCTCAAGAATGAAATTTAGGTAGATTTAGGACAGATGACTGTCCGCTTCCCAAGTCTAAATTCATGTGATTTTATCTTTGGGGGATTTTAATAGATAAGGGGTACACAAAAAATCCCCATACACTCGGAGAATTAGAAGATAGTATACAACTCGTGGTATCGAGAATTTCACCAACCGTAATTCTAAGAGTGTTTGACGATGTCTCCACAATGTCAGAGGCTGCTCTTGCCGAAGAGACATAATTTTGTGCCCTTGCTGTAAATAAAGATAATCTTAATTCAGTTGGTTTGCACCTTACTTTATATCACAACTCCGAGGACACAAGCGGAATCGTCTTGCAGCAGCTACAGTCTACATCTATATCTACATGGCTACTAAGGAAATCACACTTGACTGGCAGAGGGTTCATAGAACCACCTTCACAGTAATTGTCTATTATTCCACTCTCAAACAGCGTGCAGAAAAACGAACATCTATATGTTTCCGAGAGAGCTCTAATTTCCCTTATTTTATAATGATGAAAGTTTCTCCCTATGCAGGTCGGCATCATAAATATATTTTTGCATTCTAAGGACAAAGTTGGTGACTGAAATTTCCTGAGAAGGTCCCGTAGCAACGGAAAACGCCCTTTTTTTTTAATTATGTCCGCCCCAAATACTGTATCATGTCTGTGAGACAAAACCTGCTACGCTTCGTTGGTCTTTTTCGATGTACTCCATTAATCATATTTGGTAAGGATCCCACACTGCGCAGCAGTACTCCAAAACGGGACGGACAAACCTAGTGTAGGCAGACTCTATAGTAGATCTGTTGCATCTTCTAAGTGTTCTGCTAATAAAACGCAGTCTTTGACTGTCCTACCCACAACATTTTCTACGTATTCTTTGCAATTTAAATTGTTCGTAATTGCAATTTCTAGGTATCTAATTGAATTTACGGCCTTTAGATTTGATTGATTTATCGTGAAACCGAAGTTTAACTGACTCCTTTTACATGTGGATGACGTCACACCTTCCATTACTTAGGGTCAAATGGTTCAAATGGCTCTGAGCACTATGGGACTCAACAGCTGTGGTCATAAGTCCCCTAGAACTTAGAACTACTTAAACCTAACTAACCTAAGGACATCACACACATCCATGCCCGAGGCAGGATTCGAACCTGCGACCGTAGCAGTCGCGCGGTTCTTGACTGAGCGCCTAGAACCGCTAGACCACCGCGGCCGGCTACTTAGAGCCGATTGCCAATTTTCGCACCTAACAGCTATTTTATGTAAATCGTTTTTCAGTAGGTTTTAATCTTCTGATGACATTCCTAGGCAATAAACGACAGAGAAAGAAGACTCCTGACAGTTGCAGTGAGTGGGCATGACACGACTGCTTCGAGCACCTTCCAGAACCAATGAAATAGCTTGATTTTGTATTATTCCCTTTGGCAACATCTCAGTATTGTCACAGCTCTGTAGAAGGCTATCGTTTCGCCTGAAGCCGTCTGAATTTGCAATTGAATTCTCATAACAGCCCTGCCAGCTGTCTGAGAACCTCTTTGGCTAACTGTACTATAGCAGGTGTATATCACGTGCGACACGAGACACTCCGTGAAATAAATATATCACTTTTTTCTGTTATGTTTGTGTTTTCAAATTTTAGAAAAGAAAACATTACGTTTGTGGAGAAAATCAGGCAGCGTTGTTTGCGATGAGAATGGGAGGAACCGGTGCGTGTAGTACTGGCGATCTTGATTGCCTGTCGCTCTTTCCCTACGTTGGTCCGTATATATGCCAGAAGCCGGCTCTTAACATCTTGCTGGCTTGGGCCGTTGCCGTCGTCGTGGCCAGACTTACAACTGCCGTATGGCAGCTATAAGCAAGGAGAGCAGCAGGTTTCAGAACCCGTCGAGGCCATTGCTTCACAACATCCTGGTCAGATTCTGAAGTCGCTGATTCACTTAATGTTCCTTCCTCATCCCATTTGACTATACCGATTTTTTTTAATCCCTTGCAGACATGGTAGAAAACGGAGCACACACAAAAGGTTACAGAAACGATGGATGTTTGTTTAATCAGCTCCGATCAATAGTAAAATTTAGCCCCCTGTTCTCTTGCCTCTGCATTTTAACGAATTCTAGTGGGACAAAATTCAAGCTGGCCCTGTGGCCGAGCGGTTCTAGGCGCTTCAATCCGGAACCGCGCTCCTGCTACGGTCGCAGGTTCTGCCTCGGGCAAGAAAGTTCCTGCTCTAGAGCACTTGCCCTCGAAAGACGAAGGCCCAGAGTTCGAGTCTCCGTCCGGCACACAGTTTTAATCAGCCAGGAAGTTCCATATCAGTGCACATTCCGCTGCAGAGTGAAAATCTCATTCTGGAATCATCCTCCAGGATGTGACAAGGCCATGTCTCCGCAATATCCTGTCTTCCAGAAGTGCTAGTCTTGCAAGGTTCGCAGGAGAGCTTCTGTGAAGTTTGGGAGGTAGAAGAAGAGGTACTGAGGACGTGAAGCTGTGAGGACGGGTCGTGAGTCGTGCTTGGGTAGCTCAGTTGGTAGAGCACTTGCCCGTGAAAGGCAAAGTTTGAGTTCGCGTCTCGGTCCGTCATACAGTTTTAATCTGCCAGGAAGTTTCATATCAGCGCACACTGCACTGCAGACTGATAATTTCATTCAAGAAAAATTGTCTTAGAGGTTTGAAACTACGTGTAAAGTTTGTTGCAAGGCACTAAGTGCTCTCGTTCTCAAATACTGGATAAATTCTAAGAATTCGCGCGTCATGTCCTACACATATTTATCATCCCGTACCTCACCCCTTTGATAGGTACGTGGTTTTACCCATACAGCGATTATTTCCAAACAGGGACTAATATGTGCACCAAGTTTGATTGAAATCGGTGCAATGGTTTCGGAGGAAGTGTCAAACATACACACGTTCATTTTTATAATATCTATGAATATCTTTTTTTCATGAAATATAGTCTATATGGTGCCCCTAGCTACGTTGAAGTTACCAATGGAAGCCCCTTAAAAATCCGTCTAGTAATTTTGTAGGTCAGCGAGTTCAGACCGAACAGTCAGTAAAACTTTAAAACACGATATCTTTTTTGTACATGATCCGATTTTAGTCAACTAGAACCAGTATGTTGCGCCATACAATGCTCAAGTTACTTGCGAAAACTCAATGAAAATTCGTCTAGTAGTTTACTAGTTTTGGAGATCAGCGTATTCAAAGACAGACAAGATAGTTTTAGAGATTTATTATTAGTACAGACTATATCCCGTATAACTGGCAAATTTCGAGGATGTTGATTAGTACGTTTGACACCCTGTTCCATATAGTCTGTTAGGTGCTACGGGATTAACATCGCATGGTAAAGGGGGTCAGACTACTTGTATGACAACTCTGTGTGTTCGTCAAAAGAGGAACGTGCTCGTATGTGTGCAGCTCTGTGAACACGGTTGCTGTCATCTTGGAAGACACGAGTGTCCACTGATACCTTGATGATGTAAAAGGTCGGGTACATCTGGTAAAAGAAAACGCTGAAATAAACATGTTGAATCATGTTCACAGTAACATCAATGAGTGGAACCAAGTAATGTTATGAAAAACATTACCATAACATCGTGGAACTACTTCCATACTTAATTACACTCTCAACACGCTTCTCTTAAACACTTAATTGGATCGCCGGTACACTAGAAGCATTGCATCATCCGGAAATAGTTAAAACCGTGACTCACGCTCGGCGCGCCAAACTAGACTCTCGTCAAGTACTTTCCAGCTGTTGTGTTGTCCGGTCCACTGAAAACATGTAGCTATATGTACCACTGTGAACGCCCCTTCCGTGAGGTATTGGACTACAAAAGTCCACTGTATGCAGTTCCCGCCACAGTAGCTGAGATCGACCTGAATTCACTGACAGTCGCCATTCCTGTCGGATTAGAAACCGATTGTCATTGACAAGGCGTGAGTCTCGTCCTTGGTCCATGACAGTTCGCATATTTTTAAGACTACTCTTCTTATCTAAATCTACATTTACATCCATACTCCGCAAGCCACCTGACGGTGTGTGTACTTTGAGTACATCTATCGGTTCTCCCTTCTATTACAGTCTCGTACTGTTCGTGGAAAGAAAGATTGTCGGTATGCCTCTGTGTGGGCTCTAATCTCTCCGATTTTATCCTCATGGTCTCTCCGCGAGATATACGTAGGAGGGAGCAGTATACTGCTTGACTCCTCGCTGAAGATATGTTCTCGAAACTTCAACTAAAGCCCCTACCGAGCTACGCAGCGTCTCTCTTGCAGAGTCTTCCACTGGAGTTTGTCTATCACCTCCGTAATACTTTCGCGCTTACTAAATGATCCTGTAACGAAGCGCGCTGCTCTCCGTTGGATCTTCTTTATCTCTTCTATCAACCTTATCTGGTACGGATTGCCGGCCGGGGTGGCCGAGCGGTTCTAGGCGCTACAGTCTGGGACCGCGCGACCGCAGGTTCGAATCCTGCCTCGGGCATGGATGTGTGTGATGTCCTTAGGTTAGTTAGGTTTAAGTAGTTCTAAGTTCTAGGGGACTGATGTCCTCAGATGTTAAGTCCCATAGTGCTCAGAGCCTTTTGAACCAATAATGTACGAATCGGCATGCTATCGTGTTTTTGTTTGTTAAACATAACCTCTACAACCCCCATCACCCATTTTTCTTGTTTGTTCGAAGAGTGTACTGTGACAAAAGCGAAATACTCAAATACCATTTTTACAACATAAAAAAATAAGTTGGTCTTTAAGCTTCATATTCAGAGGTTCTTTGAAATGAGCAAGAGAAATTTTGGAAAGAATGAACGTTAGAAAAGATATCAACTTGTTTGAGATGCATCTTGCTTGTTGTCTAGAATGATTTAAGAGGGCCACTTTACTCGTGATTCTTTACTGTCCACAAAAGCAAAAGCTGCTCTTTATTTCCTGCATACTAATTTAGAAGTTGCTGAAGAAGATAATGATTTAACAACTTTTCGACGAAAAGGTCATTGGAGACAGATCACTGGGTTATGAGTGGACAAGGACGGGCACGGAATATGGCAGAGTCTCCTGCAAACAACCCATCCCAGCCATTGCCTTCGCAGTTCAGTGAAACCGCGAAAGAATCGGGTCAGCATTTTTATTGGAATCGAACGCTCCAGTTGGCAGTTATGCTGCAGTTTTACTCACGCGACCGGTTTCGGCTCAATTAAGAGTGCGTTAGCTGCGCCTGCCGACGACAGCACGGTCGCGTAATAAATTGCATAACTTGGGACTCGTGCATCGCTGTCAGCTGACGCAGCGGTTCGCTTTTTCAATTTCGGAACATGAAAGCAGCTGGTATTTACTTTTAAAATGTGCTTTTCTGATATAACATCATGAAAGCCATTGACCAGTGGAACCAGATAGGTACAGTATTTCTTTACTTCGGAAACGATACCTCATGATGTTTAATAACAAAATTACGCTTATGTAACGCATCAACAATACGGGAGGCTGGCTTGCGTGTTTGTTGGCAGGGAGAACGCAGCGTATTATCCTGGATGGAGATTCATCAACAGAAATAGAAGTAACTTCAGACGTGCTCCAGGGAAGTGAGTTGGGACCCTTGCTGTTCATATTTATATTAATGGCCTTGCAGACAATAGTGACAGCAACCACACATGATATAGTGATGTATAATGTAGAAATATATGAAAAAGCGTTGCAAAAATATCCATTCAGATCAGGATAAGATTTTAAAGTGGTTGAAGGTACTGTAAAGATGGCAACTACTTTTATATAAAAATGTAAAACTTCAGAAAATCTAGCATCATATGACTAAAACATCAATGCCCTACAGTTGGAAGCAACCAAATCACACAAATAACTGGATCTAAGAACCTATAGGGATATGAAATGCAATGATCGTATTGGCTCCATCGCAGATAAATACAGGTGGCAGACTTCGGTTCATTGGTATTTTACTGCCAAAATGTGGTCGCTCTACAAAGGAGACTGCTCGCAAAGTGCTTTCGGGTCCTATCTTAGTATATTACTCAAAGCTTGTAGGACCCGTATCAAATAGGGCTAACACGGGATATAGAATGCATACAAAGAATGGGGCGCCAGTGGTCACAGCTTTTTTGTCTCACTAGTGAGCGTTGCAGGAAGGCTGTTGAACATAGATTGGCTCTCGCTTCAAGATAAACGCTACTTATCTCGCAAAAGTCGCCTACAGAATTTTAAGAAACAATATTATGATCTAGACATATTCTTCAAATGGCTCAAATGGCTCTGAGCACTATGGGACTTAACATCTGAGGTCATCAGTCCCCTAGAACTTAGAACTACTTAAACCTAACTAACCTAAGGACATCACACATATCCATGCCCGAGGCAGGATTCGAACCTGCGACCGTAGCGGTCGCGCGGTTCCAGACTGCAGTGCCTAGAACCGCTCGGCCACACCGGCCGGCCATATTCTTCACTCCCTTGAGTATCGCTCCCACGACAACAAAATTAGACTAATTACAGGGCACAAATAGACATTTGAGCAGTCATTCTGCTCGTGCTCCACACGCGATTGGAACGAAAAGAAGCCCTTATATGTACCACAAGATAGGGTGAGTAGAAACAATGGGGTGAATAGAAACGGAACTTCCAAAGAAGTTCTATGCAGTCGCGTTGGACGACAAATGGGAATAAAATTCGAAGATTTGTTTGTGTGGGTTGGTATTGAACCGGTCTGACAGAGAAATTATGAATTTTAATGTTGGCGACAATGCCAGTTGATATTTTGTATACCCTATGACAAATATTGGATGTGGTGCTTAGTTTACTTACTTCGAACTTCATCTGTGAGTAGGGTGCCATACTAAATGGTGGTGTTTCAATTAAAGGGCATGGAAACATTTCCATTTCATTAATTAACAGTTCAGTTTTAAAGTAGGTGTACAAGTTAATCTGGCTTGTGTTCCGGCTATGTGGAAATGGAGGGTTAGATTTTCGGAATTTTTGGGGTGAGTAAAAAGCATAATCGTCAATGTTTCTTCAGAAGAAGACCAAGAATTTGACTAAAAAACAAAAATCGCCTGGCACTGTTCTTAACCCAGGAGATTATGTTGTAAGTAAAGTTTATGAAAAAAGTAAGCAGTCATCGAGATTGTATGCATATAAATTTTTGTATTTAGAATGCAAAGTTTTTACTTTTTCCAAAAAAAAAAATCTAGGCCGGTTAAACACGATTATTCTAACAGATCAGGAGTCATTTTTTTCGTCAATAAGTTGTTGTTGGAATGCTCTCCGTTGCTGTGGTGGTACCTACGAGTTTTAGATTCAACGACATGATCATTTTTAAAGATGATGTCAGCGACATAAATAGAAATAACCTGAGTTCATCAACTTAATGTTACAATAACGTAATTAGAGATATAACACCGTTTATTTTGAAAACAGAGGAAAATATCGCAATTCATACAATATTTTTAATTTTGTACCGAATAAAACTTTTTCAACCAGATAAATTTTGTTTCTTACTCTCTTAGAATCGAAACACATTTTGTCATGTTCCAATTCACTCCAAAGAGCAATAAATGGAGAAAAATATTGTGGACAGTACTGCTATTTCTATTCATCCCTCCCTGCAGGGTGAATAGAAACACTAAGTTTTTATCTTATTATCTTATAAAATCATGAGCTAAGTCCCAAACTAAGTACACGTTTAGTTTTTGGAGGAAGACCCACAGCTCCATATAATGTTGATTTGATTTTCCGTTTTAAAATAATTTTTTTTAAATTCTTAAGTCAGTTGCTGTTTCTATTCACGCCATTTTACGATGCCCTCTGCCATGCACTTCAGTGGTTTACGGAGTATGTATGCAGATATTTGCATATCTTCATGTAGGTGTAGGCTTAATTGAGGAGAGCCAATGAATGAGCGAATGGTTAGGAAAACGAGCAAAGCGAGGACCTTTGGACTGGGTGAGGTAGCCTATTACTGAAGGGATAGAAACCTTATGGTGTTTCCCAGTGGCGGCACTCGCGTTCCATGTGACACGAAAAAATGTCAACAGCTGTACGTCCTCACGGGATGGAAACTGTACTGGCGAGATCGTCGAGAATGTGGAACTCGTCTGATAGGTATATTTGTTTATTTATCGTATGGCATATATTCAGAGTATTTAAGTCACAAGACTAGCTACACGTATAGGTTGTCCCAGGGAGGAATGGTAGATATTCAGGGATGTCTTGGGAACGCTCATTTAAAGCAGAAAACTTTATATGAACGTATACCCTCTCCCGAATAGTTTCCGAGATAGAACACTTTTATTGTACATTTGTTTTTGGGCTAGTGGCGTGCATGTCTTAATCACCATACCTCTTTGACGTTTTATTGGAGCCCAGACTACTTCGTTGCTTTTAGCCTCTTTGCTAGGAATGTCTTTCTGCCATTAAACTTGTCCGGTGAAAGCACAGTAGTCGGCGGTGTGTTGTGAGTGAAGTAATGCGAGGGACTGAGACTGTATCCGACAGAAGCATAGGTTAACTGTGTTTGTGCACGCGCTGTCTAAAATGCCACACATCTACACTGATTATGGATTTGCACATATGGTTTATGTTTACGGCTTCTGCGACGGTAGTGCTACTGCTGCTGTCAAAGAATACCGCCGACACTTTCCGACACGTCTAATTCCTGATCGTAAAGTGTTTATCAGCGTTTTCAGCACATTTTCTTCAACAGCTATTCTTAAAAGTTGCCATTTTTCTTCTGAAGGCGTAGTTCAACAGCCTGTACGGGAGCAGCAACTTATTGTTGAAATGGTACAGCGCAGTCCTACTTCCAGCACACGGCGATTTGCTGCCCATATGTGTCCGAGCAACGCGTCTATGGCGAACATCACACGAGGAAAATTTATGTCCATCCACATACACCGTGTTCACATTGGTGACAACGCCACAGGACTTGAATTTTGTCACTGCTCAAATGAGAGTTTTCATTTGCTTCCATTAATACTCCAGAATGAGATTTTCACTCTGCAGCGGAGTGTGCGCTGATATGAAACTTCCTGGCAGATTAAAACTGTGCGCCCGACCGAGACTCGAACTCGAGACCTTTGCCTTTCGCGGGCAAGTGCTCTACCATCTGAGCTACCGAAGCACGACTCACGCCCGGTACTCACAGCTTTACTTCTGCCAGTATCTCGTCTCCTACCTTCCAAACTTGACAGAGTGAAAATCTCATTCTGGAAACATCCCCCAGGCTGTGGCTAAGCCATGTCTCCGCAATATCCTTTCTTTCAGGAGTGCTAGTTCTGCATGGTTCGCAGGAGAGCTTCTGTTAAGTTTAGAAGGTAGGAGACGAGATACTAGCAGAAGTAAAGCTGTGAGTACCGGGCGTGAGTCGTGCTTCGGTAGCTCAGATGGTAGAGCACTTGCCCGCGAAAGGCGAAGGTCCCGAGTTAGAGTCTCGGTTGGGCACAGTTTTAATCTGCCAGGAAGTTCCATTAATACTATTTACTGATGAAGCCACGTTAACAGGCAATGGAAACAACAAAACAGATAAAAACCATCGACGGCCGCAGGAAAATCCGCACGCTATTGTGAAACCAAATCTCAAGTTTCGTTTATCGATCAATGTTGGTGCAGCATGATCGGTAACTTCTTGATAGGTCCAGTCTTTTTTGAAGAGCCAGTGATGGGACATAATCACTTCCACTTTTTTGGAAAATCCGTCAGTTGAACACCTTGAGCTTGTTCCTTTGGTCACGGCGGACTGCAATGTACTTCCAGCGTGACAGAGCCCCTCCACATTTTACCAGACGTGTGGGGGAACATCTCAACCGCACTTACCCTAATCGCTAGACTGGCCGTGGTAGTGCAATCAACTGGGCACCAACGCCGCAAAATCTTACTCCGTTTGATTTTTGTTTATTTAGCTGGATGAAGTCTGCGGTGTACAAACGAAAGGAGAACATGCAAGGTGAACTGCATGGTCAAATCATGGACACTGCTGCCCTCATTAAGGAACGTGCAGAGAAACTCAAAGGGCAAGCAACACAACACGTTCTCCCAAGAGTGCACAAATGAACTGAATTTGACTGCGGGATATTCGAACATTTACTGTGAACACAGCTGCAATCTGACGTGGACGATAATGCATAGAGGACAATGTGTTAAAAATGTGTCTTTTCGATTGATACTTTGTAAAACGCATGTTATAATGTTTACTAACCGTTGTACATGTGTAAATCTGACAAGATATAGGATGATACAGAAAATAAACAGCATACATAAAATGTGTGCTGTCTCGAAAAACACTCGGCATAATTCATATTTCCAGATTAAATTTTTTGCGTCAAACGATTGTTGCTGTCATATCACTGAATATCACGACCGTTACTCCTTGGACAAATATTGCTAAACTACTACGTACAAAATATCGACTTAGCTATCCAACATACACTACTGGCCATTAAAATTGCTACACCAAGAAGAAATGCAGATGATTAACGGGTATTCATTGGACAAATATATTATACTAGAACTGACACGTGATCACATTTTCACGCAATTTGGGTGCATAGATCCTGAAGAAACAGTACCCAGAACAACCACCTCTGGCCGTAATAACGACCTTGGTACGCCTGGGTATTGGGTCAAACAGAGCTTGGATGGCGTGTACAGGTACAGCTGCCCATGCAGCTTCAACACGATACCACAGGTCATCAAGAGTAGTGACTGGCGTAATGTGACGAGCCAATTACTCTGCCACCATTGACCAGACATTTTCAATTGGTGAGAGATATGGAGAATGTGCTGGCCAGGGCAGCAGTCGAACATTTTCTGTATCCAGAAAGGCCCATACAGGAGCTGCAACATGCGGTCGTGCATTATCCTGCTGAAATGTAGGGTTTCGCAGGGATCGAATGAAGGGTAGAGCCACGGGTCGTAACCCATCTGAAATGTAACGTCAATGCGAACAAGAGGTGACAGACATGTAACCAATGGCACCCCATACCATCACACCGGGTGATATGCTAGTATGGCGATGACGAATACACGCTTCCAATGTGCTTTCACCGCGATGTCGCCAAACACGGTTGTGACCATCATGATGCTGTAAACAGAACCTGCATTCATCCGAAAAGATGACGTTTTGCCATTCGTGCACCCAGGTTCGTCGTTGAGTACACCATCACAGGCGCTCCTGTCTGTGATGCAGCGTCAAGGATAACCGCAGCCATGGTCTCCGAGCTGATAGTCGATGCTGCTGCAAACGTCGTCGAACTGTTCTCGCAGATGGTTGTTGCCTTGCAGACGTCCCCATCTGTTGATTCAGGGATCGAGATGTGGCTGCACGATCCGTTACAGCCATGCGGATAAGATGCCTGTCATCTCGATTGCTAGTGATACGAGGCAGTTGGCATCCAGCACGGCGTTCCGTATTACCCTCCTGATGGCGCCGATTCCATGTTCTGCTAACAGTCATTGGATCTCGACCAACGCGAGCAGCATTGTCGCGATACGATAAACCGCAATCGCTATAGGCTACAATCCGACCTTTATCAAAGTCGGAAACGTGATGGTACGCATTTCTCCTCCTTACACGAGGCATCACAACAACGTTTTACCAGGCAACGACAGTCAACAGCTGTTTGTGTATGAGAAATCGGTTGGAAACTTTCCTCAGGTCAGCACGTTGTAGGTGTCGCCACCGGCGCCAAGCTTGTGTGAATGCTCTGAAAAGCTAATCATTTGCATATCACAGCATCTTCTTCCTGTCTGTTAAATTTCGTGTCTGTAGTGCGTCACCTTCGTGGTGTAGCAATTTAATGTGGCCAGTAGTGTAATATAATAGTTGTGGGCGAATATGAACTTTTATATAGTTCATTATTCTACAAGTAACTGTCGGTAATTCTTCGAAAGGACGCTTGCAGGCACGTGCTGTATGTGTTAATACAACGTGAGCAACTGTCTGTCGTTGAGCACCACAGTCACTAAATGGTGATGAAGATGTCCTACACTTATGGAGGGTGTCTACACATCTTCAATGGCTCGTTCTGATGCGATACGGAGTGTTCCAAATTGCCTGCGGCTTGTCGAATCAAGGGGTTTCTCCCGGATGCAAGATAGTTTCAGGCATTTGCGAGGGTATTTTGTTGCTAGCAGCGTTTATATTCATCGACGTCATGGAATTCATCTTCAGCTACAATCTTGGCTGGACGTATTGATCTCAATCTTTCTCGCTCCACGAAGAATGTATCATTTAGTATTGGAACTTCGGAGCTATAAACAGTCTTCTGATATTCCGGCCGATGTCGGGAGGTGGAATGAGACTCAAGACAGATAACCAGTGTGGGAATTGATCGTAGTGACTCACGAACAATGTGCACACATGGACTAGTAAGCCAGACAGATGCACAGTACAATGATGTTGAGTACACCAATGCAGGTGCCGGTCTGCTGATGATCCGTAACTACTGCTACAGAGTTCTTATGAACAGTGTTATCTATGGTCTAGAGCTTAGCAGATGTTCGCCTCAAGCACTCTTTAAAAGAGTTTCCTCTCTAAGATGATCCAAAGGCAGTTTGTATGTACGAGGGTTGTTTTTTAAGTAAGGGCCGTTTTTATTTTAAAAAAAAAAGATACAAATACTTTTGTAAAACTTTTATTTTCTGATTCTACACACTTTTACGTATTTTTCTACATAGTTGCCTTGTTTATTTAAGCACTTGTCATACCTTACAACTAAGTTTTTAATTCCCTCTTCAAAGAATTCGGCCGCCTGCTCCGACAGCCGCTTTCACTTCATCGTCGTCATTGAAGCGCTGCCCGCCAAGATGGTGTTTCAGGTACCGGAAAAGGTGAAAATCGCTAGGAGCAAGGGTGGGGCTGTATGGTGCATGGTCCAAAACTTCCCAGCCAAAAGAATCAATCAAATCCCGAGTCTTTTGAGAGGTGTGAGGCCTAGCGTTATCGTGTAGGAGCAAAACTCCTTTTGTCAGCATGCCGCGCCTTTTGTTTTGAATTGTTCTGCGGAGCTTCTTTAGAGTTGGACAGTAGGCATCTGAGTTGATTGTCGTTCCTCGTGGCATAAAGTCCACTAGCAAAACACCGCGCCGGTCCCAGAACACAGTTGCCATAATCTTGGGTTTTGACAGCGTCTGTTTGGCTTTGACCTTGACGGGTGAGGTTGTGTGTCGCCATTCCATCGATTGTCGCTTGCTTTCGGGAGTGATATGGGATACCCATGTTTCATCTCCAGTGACAATTTGACTCAACATGTCATACCCTTCTTCCTCGTAACGAATCAAAAAGTCCAATGAAGTGGCAAATCTCTTCCCTTTGTGGTCGTCTGTGAGGAGTCTGGGTACCCACCGAGAACACAGTTTCTTAAAGTTTAGGTTTTCAGACACAATTCTGTACAAAACCGATCTTGAAACTTGTGGAAATTCCAAAGAAAGAGTGGAAATTGTGAATCTTCTGTCCTCACGAATCTTTGTTTCGACTGCAGCCACCAAATCATCAGTGATCACAGAGGGCAGGCCTGAGCGTTCTTCGTTATGGATGTTTTGACGGCCATTTTTAAACACTCTAACCCATTGACGCACTTTACCTTCACTCATTGCATTCAAGCCATAAACTTCTGTTAACTGACGATGAATTTCTGCAGCTGATAGGCTTCTCGCGGTAAAAAAACGTATCACTGACCGTGTCTCACACGCGGCGGGCGATTCAATAATCGTAAACATTATAAAGTAGCACAGCGATGCGTACATGTCAGCTACAGAGCTGCAACTTGCATCAGTGTGAACGGGAAGGATGCCGGCAAGTGGCGCGGTGGCTTGTTGCGGCGTCCGCGCGAACTACGGGACTATACGCGCGAACGGCCCTTACTTAAAAAACAACCCTCGTATGTTATGACGATGTTTGTCTTCCTCAAAACAGACAGCAAGGGCTCTGTGCTCAATCTATTGAACAGAGGAAAACATGCAACTTTGGTTTCATGGAGATAGGTTGTAACCTCCATTTATGGAAGTATTGGTGTAAGACATCTGGATCGGACGTTACGATTTCTTCAGTTCGCATCCGGGACATTCCTTAAGTGAGACTTGTCCTCTGGGAAAAAGGTCGCTATCAAGGCAATTTTGAAAAATCTGCGAAAGTTGGCATTTGGCTTCTCGGTCAGAAATAAAGATTTACATGTTTGAGCATTTTTGGGAATTTAACCCTATGGAGGTAAAATATTGGGTGAAACCTGTCATCTTCAGGTGACAGTTAAATGTCGAACATACAGATAAAATTACTTGAGACTTACACAGATATTCTTTACACAGAGCATACAAAAATTGACAGGCGGCATGTTTACGTAGGAAAGAACTAAAAGTTTTTTTGTCCCACAGAATTGGTTACATTAACTAAAAAAAGAAAAAAGTTTTTGTGGAGTAACATTTAGTAAGTGGTGAAAAACAGAAGTTGATGTTACAATTACTATCTAGTATTTGCAACTAAAACTTAATTTAGCTGCGGGTGAACCTTTCGACATCTGAGGTCGGGGTCAAAGAAAGTCTTCTGTTCCTGACGTTTCTTCCAGAGGTGCTCCTCCTCTGAATCTTGCCGACTGACCGGTCGGACGTCAGAGGGCGACATAAATAATGTAGGAAAGGGGGGCGTGGCCAAAGTAATACGTGATGAGCAGAGTTAATGCTTATCAGAGATAAAACTTAATTATCGATTGTCGTCTTGCCAAAGATAAAACTGTCTAGCGATTCTGCAAAGCTACTGTCCATATGTCTCTGTTTCATTGCCTCCTCTTTCCTATTTAAATTCTCCTGATGCTTAGAAATTTCAGTGGCTTCTCTACATAGTCATGGGTAATAATTTGACGTTGTAGATAAAATTTCTTTTTCAGAAAACTTCACTTTATGGTTTCCTCACTGTACCAGAGCATGCTCTTCCGTCAGGTAAACACGAAGTCAAGTTTTCTGGAGCAGAAATTTTATCTATAACGTCGCATTATTATCCATGACTATGCAGAGAAGCTGGTTCAAATGGTTCTGAGCACTATGGGACTTCACTTCTGAGGTCATCAGTCCCCTAAAGCTTATAACTACTTAAACCTAACTAACCTAAGGACATCACACACATCCATGCCCGAGGCAGGATTCGAACTTGGGACCGTAGCGGTCGCGCGGTTCCAGACTGTAGCGCCTAGAACCGCTCGGCCACTGCAGAGAAGCCACTGAAATTTCAGCATCACGATAAAGTTAATAGGAAAGAGGAAGCAATGAAACTTAACGACACGTGGACAGTAGCTCTGTGGAATCGCTAGACAGTTTTATCTTTGACAAGACGACAATCGATACTTAAGTTTTATCTCTGACAGTGATTAACTCCGCTCATCACGTGTTACTTTGACCACGCCCCATTTACTACAGTATTTGTCGCTCTCGGACGTCCGACCTGTCGGCAAGACTCAACAGCGGAGCGCCTCTGAGGATATCCAGCGCAGTCCTGGACGAACGTCAGGAACATAAGAGTTTCTTGGACCACGACCTCACATCCCGAAAGGTTTACCAGCAGCTATGTCATTCGGTTTCGAAAGCCTTCATTCCATGATCATAAAACTTAATTTATCAGAGTGGGGAAAAAAGAAAATTAAGTTTGGTCATGTAATACTAAGCTGGCAATCTGTGTCATCTGTTTGTTGAATTCCAGTATATTCAGTAGTGTCATCTTTCTGCTTTCCTTTACAGAATATAAAAATTCACATTCTGCATCATGAGTGATTTTCTGTCTTCCCCCCCCCCCCCCCCCCGCCCATATCTCTCTCTCTCTCTCTCTCTCTCTCTCTCTCTCTCTCTCTCTCTACAAGGGGACAACAGAGAGATATAATTTTTTCGTGTCGTCTGACACTGTGACCACTGCAAATTGTCAGAAAAGAATACACGTTCTGGGTTTCCCCCAGATACAGTTCTGGTGCGGTACGGATAACAGCTTGCGGATAAAATGGCGCGGAAACTGTAAAACTAGGACTGTCGATGTTTTTAAAAATATCGTGAATCCGATATATCGATGTTTAAAAAATGTCTTTATTGCCTCTCGATATGTCGATATATAGATGCATTGGCGGAAAAAATATCGACGTATCTGCCTATAAAAATCAGCTGCACGTTGTAAAGACACTGCCAGTTTTAGAGCTGTATAGATAAGTTTTTTTTAGAAGAAATATTGAATTTAATTGATGAAAGGAGAAAATATAAAAATGCAGTAAATGAAGCAGGCAAAAAGGAATACAAACGTCTCAAAAATGAGATCGACAGGAAGTGCAAAATGGCTAAGCAGGGATGGCTAGAGGACAAATGTAAGGATGTAGAGGCTTATCTTACTAGGGGTAAGATAGATACTGCCTACAGGAAAATTAAAGAGACCTTTGGAGATAAGAGAGAGGCTTGTATGAACATCAAGAGCTCAGATGGAAACCCAGTTCTAAGCAAAGAAGGGAAAGCAGAAAGGTGGAAGGAGTATATAGAGGGTCTATACAAGGGCGATGTACTTGAGGACAATATTATGGAAATGGAAGAGGATGTAGATGAAGATGAAATGGGAGATACGATACTGCGTGAAGAGTTTGACAGAGCACTGAAAGACCTGAGTCGAAACAAGGCCCCCGGAGTAGACAACATTCCATTGGAACTACTGACGGCCTTGGGAGAGCCAGTCCTGACAAAACTCTACCATCTGGTGAGCAAGATGTATGAAACAGGCGAAATACCCTCAGACTTCAAGAAGAATATAATAATTCCAATCCCAAAGAAAGCAGGTGTTGACAGATGTGAGAATTACCGAACAATCAGTTTAATAAGCCACAGCTGCAAAATACTAACACGAATTCTTTACAGCCGAATGGAAAAACTAGTAGAAGCCGACCTCGGGGAAGATCAGTTTGGATTCCGTAGAAATACTGGGACACGTGAGGCAATACTGACCTTACGACTTATCTTAGAAGAAAGATTAAGGAAAGGCAAACCTACGTTTCTAGCATTTGTAGACTTAGAGAAAGCTTTTGACAATGTTGACTGGAATACTCTCTTTCAAATTCTAAAGGTGGCAGGGGTAAAAATACAGGGAGCGAAAGGCTATTTACAATTTGTACAGAAACCAGATGGCAGTTATAAGAGTCGAGGGACAGGAAAGGGAAGCAGTGGTTGGGAAGGGAGTAAGACAGGGTTGTAGCCTCTCCCCGATGTTATTCAATCTGTATATTGAGCAAGCAGTAAAGGAAACAAAAGAAAAATTCGGAGTAGGTATTAAAATCCATGGAGAAGAAATAAAAACTTTGAGGTTCGCCGATGACATTGTAATTGTCAGAGACAGCAAAGGACTAGGAAGAGCAGTTGAATGGAATGGATGGTGTCTTGAAGGGAGGATATAAGATGAACATCAACAAAAGAAAAACGAGGATAATGGAATGTAGTCGAATTAAGTCGGGTGATGTTGAGGGTATTAGATTAGGAAATGAGACACTTAAAGTAGTAAAGGAGTTTCGCTATCTGGGGAGCAAAATAACTGATGATGGTCGAAGTAGAGAGGATATAAAATGTAGACTGGCAATGGCAAGGAAAGCGTTTCTGAAGAAGAGAAATTTGTTAACATCGAGTATAGATTTTAGTGTCAGGAAGTCTTTTCTGAAAGTATTTGTATGGAGTGTATCCATGTATGGAAGTGAAACATGGACAATAAATAGTTTGGACAAGAAGAGAATAGAAGCTTTCGAAATGTGGTGCTACAGAAGAATGCTGAAGATTAGATGGGTAGATCACATAACTAATGAGGAGGTACTGAACAGGATTGGGGAGAAGAGGAGTTTGTGGCACAACTTGACCAGAAGAAGGGATCGGTTGGTAGGACATGTTATGAGGCATCAAGGGATCACCAATTTAGTATTGGAGGGCAGCGTGGAGGGTAAAAATCGTAGGGGGAGACCAAGAGATGCATACACTAAGCAGATTCAGAAGGATTTAGGTTGCAGTAGGTACTGGGAGATGAAGAAGCTTGCACAGGATAGAGTAGCATGGAGAGCTGCATCAAACCAGTCTCAGGACTGAAGACAACAACAACAACAGATAAGTTTTGATTTATTACTAGATATTTTGTATATCAACAAGGTAGCAGGCTACCTATACCACTTAGAGCAAGAATTGAAAGGAAAAGGATGCACGTTCAAGCTTCGCGATAATCAGTTTGCTAACAATGGTAACTAGATGTAAGTGGCACAATAAAAGGTGTCCGATGGGTCCATCGTTAGGTTTCCTCGCATATCGGATTTGCCCGGGACACTTCATGTAGACTTCCTTGTTACTTCATTTCTGCCTACGCCGGCGACCTAGCAGTTGTAGGGTCAAAATTGCGTGATGGAGCTAAATGTTGCAGTTCCTGTTGGCAGTGGCGAGCGCCGATTACGTCAGCATTTCCTCTCTCGCGTCTCCGCCCACAGCTACGACCAATCTTTTATTTACATTTTTGTTCATTTTCAGCAACTGCTTTTGAAGAATGCCGATGTGAAGAAAACGCACACAAGTTGCGTTACAAATAGTTTTTTAAAGCAATTGGTGTGTTGTCTTCACATCGGAAATCTTATTACATTCACACCTTCGCCTCCCAGTGCAATCGGACTTGTTCTCTGTGCCACCTATATTTGCTTCACACTGTCAAAGAGGAGGATTGGACATAATGAAATCTCTAAAAGTAGTAAGACTCCTTCACACAGAGAAAGTAAAATTATGTCCTATTAAAATTTCAAAAGAATAGCTTCAAATATTTCCCGAAAATTGTAAAAAAAGTATATAATATAAAATAAAAATATCAGCACTCGATGTGACCGTTTTGATATCGAATTATCTTGGAAGTATTTGTGACATATATATCGATATTTTTTCTGGAAAATTCGATATATCAATATTTTATCGGCAGCCCTAGTGGAAACGTCCTCCAAAGTTCAAGTACGAGGGACAGTAAAAGTCTTGTGGACAACATTTCTAAGTTAGTCTCAGATTCACCGCCAACAATTTGACCAAGGCCTCACAGAGGTGAGTGATGACGATCGCGAAGCTAGGCCGTCGACATGCGTCCCGACGACACTGTTCAGGCAATCTGGAACTGGCTCGCAGCAATGTCAGAACGCCCACACAGCGATTATCCAGTGGCTCCGTAACCAATGAGAGGATTTCTACCATCGAGAAACTGAATCACTTGTACAGTGTTCCGACCATTATTTACAGTGACTTGATAATGATGTTGAAAAACAGTGTTCTATATATCTGTGTCACTTTGAAAAGTAGAGCAGCATTAAACAGAAGTTACTTGGCCTGCCATAATAATGTGTAATTTACTCTTTGAAGTCCCCTCCTACCTATTTTTACGGAACTTTAAATGTTGTATGTATCATGGAGCGTAAAGACAGTCACAGGTGGGTGTCATGGATGCCATGTTGATGTCTTACAGTAGTTAGTGTCGGAGTGATTGGGAATTCAGAACTCTACAGGCTTAGTTTAAGAGACGAATGTAAACTCATTAAAACAACGTTCTTGCTGTTCCCTTCGTACACATCTACTTGTAAGCTCAGAGACAGCTGAAACTGTTTACGAACAGCCTGAAGGAAAAGATTTTTTGATTTATCCGTTCTACGTTTGTGTGCGCGTCGCGGAAGATCTGAGTGGAACCCACCCTAGGTGCTATACGATACCACTCACGCTGTACATAAAGTGAGGGAACGTAGGTATGTTCCAAATCAAGCCTCACAACCACCACCTGCTTTTCATGCTTCCAGCTTATAACGGACCACCGTCACTTTCTCCCGTTCGTCGGAAGTCTTCTAAAACCTCTTAACTATTCGCTCGCCTACTTATAGCAGGCTGTGTCCCGTTACAATCAGTGGTGGCTGAGTCAGATAGCAACTCTCCGAAAGAATGGCAAAAATAAATCCAAACTTAGAATATGGGTAGACGACTGTAGCAGTAGTAAGCGACTGGTATTTCAGAGCCCATCTGCTGTGACACGAAAGGTCATTGATACCACAAGCTCAGTCATTGAAGAGCCGTCACGTAAAGTTGTTGTTGTGGTCTTCAGTCAGAAGACTGTATTCGTCTCTTGGTCTCTCTCTACAGTTTTTACCCCCCACACTTTCGCCAACAATAAACTGATGATCCCTTGATGTCTAGAGTGTCCAGACCCTTCTTTTATAACGTAAATTTGTTTCCTCCCCAATCATATTCAGTACCTCCTCATTGGTTACATGTTCTACTCACCTAATCATCAGCATTCTTTTGTAGCACCACATTTCAAAAGCTTCTATTCTCTTCTTGTCGTAACTTTATCGTCTACTTTCCAATTCCATACAAGGCTGCACTCCGGACAAATATGTTCAGAAAATACTTCCTATCATGTAAATCTATATTCGATGTTAACAAATTTCTATTCTTCTGAAACGCTTTTCTTGCCATTGCCAGTCTACATTTTACATTCTCTCCGGTCGTCATAATTTATTTTTCAGCCCAAGTAGCAAAACTCATCTATTACTTTTACTGTATCGTCTCCTATCCCAATTCCCTCAGCATCGACTGCATTCCATTACACTTGTTTTGTTTTTATTGAAGTTCTTCTTCTGTCCTCTTTTCGAGACGTTGTCCGTACGTTCAACTGCTCTTCCAAGTTCTTTGCTTTCTCTGACAAAATTACAACGTAATCGGCATATCTCAAATTTTCTGTTTCTTCTCCCTGAACTTTTATTCCTACTCTAAATTTTCCCTTGTTTCCTTCACTGCTTGCTCAATGTACAGCTTGAATAACATTGGGATACGCTACAGCCCTGTCTCACTCCTTTCTCAACCATCGCTTCCTTTTTATGACCCACTACTCTTATAACTGCCGTCTGGTTTGTGTACGAGTTGTAAACAGCCTTTTACTCCCGTATATTAAACCGCGCTACTTTCAGTATTTCAAAGTCTGTATTCTAGTCAGCATTGTCAAACGCTTTCTCTACGTCTAAAAATGCTGTAAATGTATATTTGCCTTTCCTTAGCCAATATTGTAAGGTAATTCATAGTATCAGTATTGACTTGCGTGTCCCGACATTTCTCCGCAACCCAAACCGATCACCCCGAGGTCGGCTTCTACCAATTTATCCATTCTTCTCTAAATAATTCGTGCTAGTATTTTGTAACCATGACTTATTAAACTGACAGTCTGGTCATATTCTCACATGTAAGTACCTGCTTTCTGTGGAATTGGAATTATTACATCATTCTTGGTAACTGTGCTTAGAGCAGAGGTACGAACATATAACGTGTGAAGTTGTAACGTTTTTTATCTGTGTGCAGTCCTAATGTTATTATGGAATATGATGTCTGGTTTTGTATGTGTAAAGTAAAAGTATCTGATGGTTACAATACGTAATAGGTGACATCACAAATGTGCTTGAAAATGACTTACGGTCGTTATTAGCTATTTGCAGGATTTAAATAAAGAATGCTTCCTTTACAGACTATAACGGACCATGTTTTCTTTTATAAAATATTTAGACGCTGTGAGGTGCAATTTTCTACAACAGCTATAACGGCCCCAGAACGCATTAGTTTCGGCAATGTGTTGTCAACGTTCCAGTTTATCACTTCTGACCACCACAAGGCAGGATCGCCTTATTGCGCACAGTGCACTTCGTAACGCCTTCATACACTCATGCGCCAAAGAAGCTGGTATAAGTATGCGTATTGAAATACAGAATATGTAATACGGCGCTGCGGTCGGCAACGCCTATACGAGGTGGTCCATTGATAGTGACCGGGCCATATATCTCACGAAATAAGCGTCAAACGAAAAAACTACAAAGAACGAAATTCGTCTAGCGCGAAGGGGGAAACCAGATGGCGCTATGGTTGGCCCGCTAGATGGCGCTGCCATAGGTCAAACGGATATAAACTGTGTATTTTTAAATAGAAACCCCCATCTTTTATTACATATTCGTGTAGTAAGTAAAGAAATATGAATGTTTTAGTTGGACCACTTTTTTCGCTTTGTGATAGATGGCGCTGTAATAATTACAAACATATGGCTCACAATTTTAGATGAACAGTTGGTAACAGGTAGGTTTTTTAATTAAAATACAGAAGGTAGGTACGTTTGAACATTTTCTTTCGGTTGTTCCAATGTGATACATGTACCTTTGTGAACTTATCATTTCTGAGAACGCATGCTGTTACACCGTGATTACCTGTAAATACCACATTAATGCAATAAATGCACAAAATGATGTCCGTCAACCTCAATGCATTTGGCATTTCTCTCAACAGGGAGTATTTCGCCTTCCATAATGTTCGCACATGGATTGACAATGCGCTGACGCATTTTGTCAGGCGTTGTCGGTGGATCACGATAGCAAATGTCCTTCAACTTTCCCCACAGAAAGAAGTCCGGGGACGTCAGATCCGGTGAACGTGCGGGCCATGGTATGGTGCTTCGGCGACCAATCCACCTGTCATGAAATGTGCTATTCAGTACCGCTTCAACCGCACGCGAGCTATGTGCCGGACATTCATCATGTTGGAAGTACATCGCCATTCCGTCATGCAGTGAAACATCTTGTAGTAACATCGGTAGAACATGACGTAGGAAATCAGCATACATTGCGCCATTTAGATTGCCATCGACAAAATAGGGGCCAATTATCCTTCATCCCATAATGACGCACCATACATTAACGCGCCAAGGTCGCTGATGTTCCAGTTGTCGCAGCCATCGTGGATTTTCCGTTGCCCAATAGTGCATATTATGCCGGTTTACGTTACTGCTGTTGGTGAATGACGCTTCGTCGCTAAATAGAACGCGTGCAAAAATGTCATCGTCCCGTAATTTCTCTTGTGTCCAGTGGCAGAACTGTACACGACGTTCAAAGTCGTCGCCATGCAATTCCTGGTGCATAGAAATATGGTACGGGTGCAATCGATGTTGATCTAGCATTCTCAACACCGATGTTTTTGAGATTCCCGATTCTCCCGCCATTTGTCTGCTACTAATGTGAGGATAAGACGCGACCGCAGCTAAAACTGCTACTTGGGCATCATCATTTGTTGCAGGTCGTGGTTGACGTTTTACGTGTGGCTGAACACTTCCTCTATCCTTAAATCAAGTAACTATCCGGCGAACGGTCCGGACACTTGGATGATGTCGTCCAGGATACCGAGCAGCATACATAGCACACGCCCGTTGGGCATTTTGATCACAATAGCTATACATCAACACGATATCGACCTTTTCCGCAATTGGTAAACGGTCCATTTTAACACGGGTAATGTATCACGAAGCAAATACCGTCCGTACTGGCGGGATGTACCACGTACTTATACGTTTGTGACTATTACAGCCCCATCTATCACAAAGCGAAAAAAGTGGTCCAACTAAAACATTCATATTTCTTTACGCACTTCACGGATATGTAATAAAAATGGGGGTTCCTATTTAAGAAACGCAGTTGATATCCGTTTTACCTATGGCAGTGTCATCTAGCGGGCCAACCATAGCGCCATCTGGTTTCCACCCTCAAGTTAAGAGTTTCGTTCTTTGCAGTTTTTTCGTATGATGTTTATTTCGTGAGATATTTGGTGATTCAGCTGCCCCTACCAAGGGAATTTATGCAACCCTCAACGCTTTCAAAAACCACGTTTAAGATTTCAATATCCTCTCTCTCGCTATGCTCAAACTGTTAGTCATACATAAAAAATAAACAAGACTTTTTTGTAGGATGTACTGGGCTACTTTTTCGTAGTGGACTACGGTATCTGAGTTATTCAACCAAAAGCGTTTGAAGGTCACTTTTGTACATTTTTCTTGAATAATTCGATAACTGTGGCCTCTAGCGAATACGCACCAGTACAAAATTTAACTACATTAAATTTCCTACGGCAGGGTCCTGTTCTTTTTTACCGTGGGACTGTTCATAATGTCTAAAAACACCTGTATGATGATTCTCCAGTTGCTGTTGAAGTTCCTGATAACGGCTGCCTTAGTAGCAGTAATGGCCTCGTCGCCACCTCGTTAAGCTACTCGGTGTAGGTAGAAAAAGTACTGTATAACTGGGCACTTGCGATGCGGTGACTGGTGGAATGCTTAAGGGACCAAACTGCTGAGGTCATCGGTCTCTAGACTTACACACTACTTTAAACTAACTTATGCTAAGAACAACACACACAGCTTTGCCCGAGGAAGGACTCGAAGCTCCCGCGGGAGACTGTGGGACTAATAGTTTGCACGTAGCGAGTGATAAAATATGAAAATCATGTGTGTGGTATTTGATGGTGTTGCGCATTGCATAAAACCCATAGGTAGGAACAGCTGAATCACCCTGTGTATACGCATAGTATATACAGGACAAATAATACGAATCTACTTCACATGTCCGATGTTTGCTGGCAGTTCACAATGAACATTGCATGGGGCTTAATTAAAATAAAATGCAAATAATTTTAATTTTTTTGTTTTAGTAGCTGTTTGTCCGATTACGAAGTCTCGTAACGGTTGGCCCTGACTAGTTTTTGTTACGCAATCTGACTGCATAGAACAATAACAAAGAATGAAATGGAAATTTTCATTAACACAATTAAGTCCCCAGCAACTATAAAACCTACGAAACCAAAGCACAAGTATATCTGTTCTGTATGTGGAAGTATGACTCAACGCACATCTGGCACGGTTCTTCTTCAACAAGACAAGAATTTTTAAATACCAATTATACTGACGTGATAAAAGAAAATTAGAAATATTATAATTGCGCAAAAAACCCAGAATTACACTCTAATACAAGAACACACGCCAGATGCTTTGTTGACTGAACCTGTAATGACGCATTATTCAGGACATTGAAATAATGAGAAAGAAAAGAAAAGAAAAGTAGTTTGTTACCTTAATTTATATTGATGAAAAGCACTCTAGACATTACACTCTCTCCACACCGACTCGCTACTATCACATCTCAACAAGAACTTTTCAGTATCACATCTCAGCAAGCACTGCCTACTAGCTCATCTCAACAAACACTCCTCACTACGACATATCAGCACTGACTACCACGAGCTCTCCCCAAGCACTGCCCACTACGAGTTCTCAATAATCACTGCCAGTGGAGGCGGCGGAACAATACTCTCTAGCGCGATCTCTGGCGCTATGGCTCAGTGTAGCCACCTTTCAACATCTTTAGTGGTTGAATGCTATGTATGTAAAAGATGATAAATTGTAATAGCCGGCCAGAGTGGCCAAGCGGTTCTAGGCGGATCAGTCTCGAACCGCGCGACCGCTACGGTCGCAGGTTCGAATCCTGCCTCGGGCATGGATGTGTGTGATGTCCTTAGGTTAGTTAGGTTTAAGTAGTTCTAAGTTCTAGGGGACTGATGACCTCAGATGTTAAGTCCCATAGTGCTCAGAGCCATTTTGAGCCAGCTTGTAACAAGATACTTGTGCTTGGCTGCCATGTTTACGGACTTACCACTTCCGTCTGGCACGCTGAAATGAAATGTTTTGGAATTCCTCTCTCTCAATCAAACACAGCATCTCACCCAATCTGAAATCCTCGCAGATGTGTTCGTAAGAATGTAATGAACATAGCTTCTTGGAAACTGTTCATGATAATGAATGCCTGGTTGGACTGTTATTCATGTCAGTAATAATAGCCAATTTTTATCTGAATACTCGGTGCTAAAGTTACGTAGATCATTACACAGTAAACAACCGATTGTAGAGAGAGGTCGGTGAGCTTGATTTATTTATTGACGGCCATAGAATTGACATCTATCGCCAGTTTGCTGAGGACTGACTCGACATTTGTCACATCTTCTCTACGTTGGTCATGTAACTGTAAAGGACTTGGACAAAATGCGATACAGACCAGAAAAAGATAGTCTTTTGAAATGTGGTGCTACTGAAATATGCTAAAGGTGAGAGTGATGATGTCGTGTGGCTAGGGCCTCCCGTCGGGCAGACCGTTCGCCTGGTGCAAGTCTTTCAAGTTGACGCCACGTCGGCAACTTGTTGTTAAGGACAACAAAACACCCAGTCCCTGAGCGGAGGAAATCTCCGACCCAGCCAGGAATCGAACCCGGGCCCTTAGGTATGACATTCCGTCGCCCTGACCACTCAGCTACCAGGGGCGGACGGGTTAGATGGTAAGACTGGGTAACTAAAGAGATAACTGAGGAGCAAGAAAATTTATGGCACAAGTTGTGGCACAACTTACGAATGGTGGAAGGAAACTTCCTGAGGCATGAAGGAATAGTGAGTTTGGTGATTGGAGTAGGTGTAGGAGTTAAGAACTATAGAGGCTTGGCTACCGTAAACAGGTTCAAGTAGATGTAGGTTGCACAAGTTGGCATATTCATGCAACTGATGTGAGACAATGTGTCTCAAAAGAAATCATACACCAAACAGCCATTGAATTAGGTCACTTTTCGCACTATTGTAGTACATTGTAGTACACCGTTACTAGACAGCTGGACGTCTTGTGCGGTTTCAAAAAGTTAGTAAAAGCTTTTAGTTCGTTTGCTCGAATTTTCTTGAAAAGCGTACTAAAGCAGCATTTATTGCAGCTAAGTAAGCACTAGACTTTGCAAAAGAAGAATGAAATACCGAAGCGTGTTTGCTTGCGTTCTCAGACAGACTGAGGCCGATACAACATTTTCCTTTGCACTTAACACAAGAATAACACGTTAAACTGACAGCGCCCAAGAAACTTTTCCGCGAGCTACTTCAGGGAAATGCTGTTACCCTTGGACGGAACAGACTGTGCGCAGTAATCAATCTCTGGTGCAGTTCTTAACGTCATGGCGAGCAGTAAAGGGTATTTTATGACTGCACAATTGGTGCTGGACTGGAGAAAATAGAACTGGTATTTAAATACAGTGTTAGGTGGGCGTGTCCTCACAGCTAGTGGTTGTTGTTGAAGGTTCTTCATGACGCACTACACGATCGGCTCCGACAACCTACGAAGCGATGATGACAGCACGGATAACACGACAGAGCTTAACAGCGGGCTGCCGCTACACGAATACACTGCAGACAGTTCATAATCTTCCGTGTTGTGTAGGACTATTTCTTCAGAGATTGCAAAATAATACAGTATCATATCTGTGGATACTTTGTGGCACCGTCAACGTGGAAAACATTTTTTCCTCGTGCAAATTGAACCTCAACATTCGCGAGAAACTTTCGGAGGTTCTTACGAGATGTTTTCTGGGTATTTTGATATAAAGCATTCTTGGTGTCCTGCAGCTCGTCATAGACTACCTACCTTAGCGCCCACTGCTTCGCTCGCCTATACTGTATGGCCTGCAGAAATTTTTTCTTTATTTAATCGAATTTTTTGTTAACAAATTGCCACACCTTCTAAGCTTTTCACGCTAATTAAGGCCATATTAGCATAGTCTTTTCCGACTGTACTTATCACCAAAAAGCGATTCTGGTAGCTGGAATCCAAAGTTTTTGTTAAGCGTACCTTTTGCGTTCTTCTGGGGATATTTTGACAGTAATTTTCATTCCCTAACAAATATTTCTTTATATCTAACCAAGAAGCGAAATAATTTTTATAAATTTAGCTCTAAAATCTTTTAATGTACCGGTAACGAAATATTTCCTTAAATTTTCATCACCTATTGCACTTTTAGGAGTTGAATTTTCAAGTTCATAGATGTAGTTTTGAAAATACATTGGTAGTTCTTTAATAATGATACTTTATCAAAAAAAGCTTTCACCCACAATTTCATCCCAATAGGTTTGAATTTCCAAAAATGCTGAGACAAATTATTTCTGACCGAGAAGCCAAATACCAACTTTCGAAGGTTTAATAGCGACATTAAAAAAAACCGTGTATGATTTGTTCGAGAGTAAGAACTTGACAGATTGGGACGTCAGTAACGCGTTGGACCACATCTCGCCATAATACAAGCAGTTATTTGGCTTGGCAATGACTGATAGAGTTCTTGAATGTCCTTCTGAACGCATATCGTCCCCAATTCCGCTTAATTGGCACGTTAGATCGCCAGCATCCCAAGGCGACTGGGGTCCTGACTGCAGTACTCCAAACGTTCAAAGTTGGGCAGAGATCCGGTGATCTTACTGGCCGAGGTAGGATTTAGCAAGCAGTAAGATAAGCAGTACGAACTCTCGCCGTGTGCGGACCAGCATTATCTTGCTGAAATGTAAGCCCAAAATGACCATCGATGAAGGGCAAAATGGGGCGTGGAATATTGTAGACGTACTACTGTGCTGCAACGGTGTTGCGGATGTTAGCTAAAGCGGTCCAGCTACGAAATGAAATGGCACCCCAGACCAGACGGTTGTCGGCCTATATGGCGGTCGACTCTGTCAAGGGTGTCTTCAGACACGTCTTCGCTGGTCATCTTGGCTCAGCTCGAAGCGGGACTCATCAATGCAGACAGTTCTACTCCAGTCAATGAGATTCCAGGCCGAATGTGCCAGACATCACTGCAAATGGGCTTTTTGGTGTACAGAGGTCAATGGTAGTCGGCACAAACGGCATCGTGAGCTCAGTCCTCTTTCTGTGAGCCACCTGTCAATTGTCCTTGTGGTCAGTGAAGCACCAGTTGCACGTCGGATCGATGATAATGATGAGTCCGGGGCTCGAGTGCCTCTCTGACGATTGTTCGGTCCTCACGTTCTGTCCGTCTCTCTAATTTGACCACTTCCTTCTCGACGCTGTATTCGACCATGTTTCATCCATTCCTGCCAACATCGTCAAGTAATGGCATCGCTCTTATTTAAATGTCAAGCAACCGGCTTCTTTGAGCCCGACTGTACGTGTTCTCTCAGTCGCTGACATCTCCGTATATTGTTCACCCGCCTGTTTGCGAGGTATAGTCACTGCCCAAACGAGTATACGGAATGAAATTCGCGCAGACTTTATGCCCGTGTTCACTATGCTTGCCAGCTGCGCGCTGAAATGGCGTTGCAGCGTCACACATTCACCCATCGGCCGCTGAAGTTCAGAATTTTGCGTTTTCCGTCGGTAGCTGTATGAATATCAAATGGTTCAAATGGCTATGAGCACTATTGGACTTAACTGCTGTGGTCATCAGGCCCCTAGAACTTAAAACTACTTAAACCTAACTAACCTAAGGACATCACACACATCCATGCCCGAGGCAGGATTCGAACCTGCGACCGTAGCGGTCGCGCGGTTCCACACTGTAGCGTCTCGAATATGTCACCTGAGTTCATTTTCATTAGTCGCTTCTCTATTCACTCTTTGCGTCTGGTATTGCGCGACCACCCAAGTGCGCGTCACAGTACACGCTGTTCTTTGAAGGTTTTGTAACATGGTGTGTTATGTGCTGTTGGTGATTCTGTAGGGGTTCATGCGGGTCAAAAGTCCATAGAGGGCCACTCGCCTTTTCCTCGATGATTATGGCTTCTCAGAAACGGTCAGTTCACTTTTGTGTACGATCCTGTAGGCGCCATCCTCTTCTCTTAATGGCTCTGGTATCCTCCTCAGGACATTCCTTGAGCTCTAGTTTCCTGATTGGATTCTTCCTATTGATTAAGAGACATTCAGAGGTGTGTAACGTGGAGGGCCTTACTACTGAATTGTGGTGCCTGAGTTTCTTGGAAACGTAGTTAGCGATATAAATGCTCTTGCAGGAGTGGTAGATCCTCTCTATCTTGCCACATCTGGTATCTACTCTCGTAAATGCTTGACTGTATTGTAAAGTTGGTGGAATTCAGGGGGCACATTATTTTATCGTGTGTTCTCTGTACTAGACATTAAGTCTTGCATTTTGGTACATCCAGTATTCAAGAAAGATACTAGGAGTAATCCACTACATTGAAGGGCCATATCATTAACGTCGATATGCAGCAGGATTTTGGAACATATGTTGTGTTCGAACATTATGAATTTCCTCGAAGAGAACGGTCTACTGGCACAAAGTCAGCACAGATTTAGAAAACATCGTTTTTGTGAAACACGCACTAAGTGTTGAGGGTTGTTAAGGGATTTCAAATTGATTCCGCATTTCTAGATTTCCAAAAGGCTTTTGACACTGTACCACACAAGCAGCTTGTAGTGAACTTGCGTGCTTATGGAATATCGTCTCAGTTATGTGACTGGATTCGTGATTTCCCGTCAGAGAGGTCATAGTTCGTAGTAATTGACGGAAAGCCATCGAGTAAAACAGAAGTGATTTCCGGCATTCGCCAAAGTAGTATTATAGGCCCACTGCCGTTCCTTATGTATATAAACGATTTAGGAGACAATCTGAGCAGTCGTCTTTGATTGTTTGCAGATGATGCTGTCGTTCGTCGTCTAGTAAAATCATCAGAAGATCAAAACAAATTGTAAAACGATTTAGAAAGGATGTTTGAATGGTGCAAAAATTGGCAACTGACCCTAAATAATGAATAGTGTGAGGTCATCCACATGAGTATTAAAAGGAATCCGTTAAACTTCGGTTACACGATAAATCAGTCAAATGTAAAGCCCCTAAATTTAACTAAATATATAGGAATTACAATTAAGAACAATTTGAATTGGAAAGAACACGAAGAAAATGTTGTGGGGAAGGCAAACCAAAGACTGCGTTTCATTGGGAGCACACTTACAAAATGCAACAGATCTACAAAAGAGACTGCATACACTACGTTTGTCCGTCCTCTTTTGGAGTACTGCTGCACGGTGTGGGATCCTTACCAGACAGAATTAACGGAGTACATCTAGGAAGTTCAAAGAAAACCAGCACGTTTCGTAGCATCGCGAAATAGGGGAGAGAGTGTTACAGACATGATACGGGACGTGGGATGGACACCATTAAAACAAAGACGTTTTTCGTTGCGGTGGAATCTTCTTACGATATTTCAATCACAACTTCTACTCGCAATGCGGAATATTTTATTGGCGCCGACCAACATAGGAAGAAACGATCACCATAATTATTCTATTTTTATTTTTATTATTTATTCGTATGGCTCATATGCAGTTTAAAATTGCAAGCATATAACATTAGTAATACTGTATATAAAAGGAACATGAAAATAGAAAACTACATATAAAATTAATTAAATGACAATATCTTGGATCCAAATCCATATAAGAGCCGTATATCCAGTTTTAATGAGGCCTCTCCAAGTCCCCAGGTAGGAACGCAAGCGGTATTCATCTCTAATGTGTGAGATTGTCTGGTTCGGAGCCGCACAGTCAAAAACCGGAGACTCTGTAGCAGCCCATTTCTAAAGTGTCTGCGCATCGTCCATGCCCAGTGCGAGTTGTGTTCAATTTGAACCACAGTTTCCTGCCGAGTTCTGTGCCAGCAGTATCACAGTTACCGAGCGAGGTGGCGCAGTGGCTAGCACACTGGACTCGCGGACGACGACCGTTCAATCCCGCGCCCAGCCATCCTGATTTAGGTTTTCTTAGAGTTCCTCAAAATGGCTCAAGGCAAATGTCGGAATGGTTCCTTTGAAAGGGCACGGCCGACTTCCTTCCCTAATCCGATGAGACCGATGACCTAGCTGTTTGGTCTTCCCCTCAAACCACCGAACGGAACCAGTATCGCAGTTATACTTTGAGAACCACTGACGTTCTTCAGGATTTTCAATAAATTAACAGCTTTGGTCCCACAGGTCTCTCATCCCAGTATTACCGGCATGTAGCCATCATAATAAAATAAGGGAAATCATAGCTCGGACGTAAAAATATAGTTCTTAGTTTTCTCCGTCTGCAGTTCGACAGTGTAACAAAAGAAAATTATTGTGAAGGTGGTTCGATGAACCCTCTGCCAGGCAGAATATCCATGTCGATGTAGATGAGCGCTGAATGCGTTACTTGTGTCATCTCGTGAATGCACTCGGAGTTACTGAAACTGGTTAATAAATACACTACTGGCCAATTAAATTGCTACACCAAGAAGAAATGAAGACGATAAACGTGTATTCATTGGACAAATATATTATACTAGAACTGACATGTGATTACATTTTCTCGCAATTTGGGTGCATAGATCCTGAGAAATCAGTACCCAGAACGACCACCTCTGGCCGTAATAACGGCCTTGATACGCCTGGGCATTGAGTCAAACAGAGCTTGGATGGCGTGTACAGGTACAGCTGCCCATGCAGCTTCAACACGATACCACAGTGCATCAAGAGTAGTGACTGGCGTAATGTGACGAGCCAGTTGCTCGGCCACCATTGACCAGACATTTTCAATTGATGAGAGATATGGAGAATGTGCTGGCCAGGGCAACAGTCGAACATCTTCTGTATCCAGAAAGGCCCATACAGGAGCTGCAACATGCGGTCGTGCATTATCCTGCTGAAATGTAGGGTTTCGCAGGGTTCGAATGAAGGGTTGAGCCACGGGTCGTAAAACATCTGAAATGTAACGTCCACTGTTCAAAGTGCCGTCAATGCGAACAAGAGGTGACAGAGACGTGTAACCAATGGCACCCCATACCATCATGCCGGGTGATACGCCAGTGTGGCGATCACGAATAAACGCTTCCAATGTGCGTTCGCCGCGATGTCGCCAAACATGGATGCGACCATCAAGATGCTGTAAACAGAACCTGGATTCATCCGAAAAAATGTTTTGCCATTCGTGCACCCAGGTCCGTCGTTGAGTACACCATCGTAGGCGCTCTTGTCTGTGATGAAGCGTCAAGGTTAACCGCAGCCACGGTCTCAGAGCTGATAGTCCACGCTGCTGCGAACGTCGTCGAACTGTTCGTGAAAATGGTTGTTGTCCTGCAAACGTCCCCATCTGTTGACTCAGGGATCGAGACGTGAGTGCACGATCCGTTACAGCCATGCGGATAAGATGCCTGTCATCTCGACTGCTAGTGATACGAGGCCGTCGGGATCCAGCACAGCGTTACGTATTACCCTCCTGAACCCACCGATTTCATATTCTGCTGACAGTCATTGGATCTCGACCAACGCGAGCAGCAATGTCGCGGTACGATAAACCGCAATCGCGATAGGCTACAATCCGACCTTTATCAAAGTTGGAAACGTGGTGGTACGCATTTCTCCTCGTTACACGAGGCATCACAACAACGTTTCACCAGGCAATGCTGGTCAAATGCTGTTTGTGTATGAGAAATCCTCGTGTCAGCACGTTATTGGTGTCGCCACCGGCGCCAACCTTGTGTGAATGCTCTGAGAAGCTTATCATTTGCATATGACAGCATCTTCTTCCTGTCAAATTTCGCGCCTGTGGCACGTCATGTTCGTAGTGTAGCAATTTTAATGGTCAGTAGTGTATACTTAAACAATGTTATGGATTTACGCTCACCGAACCGCCAGCCAGTTTCCACTCCCACCGTTTCCCGCGTAACACCTGCTCCGTTAGAGAGCTAGAGGAGAAGTGCTGAAAAGCACGTTCCCACAGCGGTTCCAAATACTTGCAGCGAGCACTCTGCTGTAGGACTAGCGGGACTGTGTTACCGGTGCAGAACTATCGCGCCAGCGCGCTTAGGAGTCGGCGCTGGCGTCTGTCTCTATCTACCGCCTGCGGTCGGTCCACGAGCAGACTACGGGAGCGGCCGCGGCAGTCTCAAGGCCCCCCGGTTTCGCACGACCTATTCGCTGTTCTTTCTACGCGCGGCACAGCGCCTCGCAGTGTGGTCTTCGCCTCCGACAGACCAGCACCGCGCAGTTGTCAGCTTGTGACCGCCATGGGGGACTGGCTGCTAGCTTTGGGGTGGGCGCGCCCACCTGCTAACGTGAGTACCACCTGTTACCGCTAACAGCAGAATGCTACAACGCCGGGGCTGTGATGCGACAGCCACGGGACTGGATATTTCAGTAGATTTATCTGATACAAGTCTTAATGGTACCGAAGAGTGATATTTTCTTTAACATATAATTTATTGTTGCCGTTGTCGTTTTCAGTCCAAAGACTGGTTTGATGCAGCCCTCCGTGCTACTGTATCCTATGAAAGCCTCTTCATCTCCAAATAACTAGCGCAACCTACACCCTTCTAAAACATCTTAGTGTATCCACCTCTTTGTCTCCCTCTATGATATTTAACCTCCACGCTTCCCTCCAGTACTAAATTGGTGATCCCTTGATGCCTCAGAACGTGTCATACCAGCCAATCCCTTCTTCTAGTCAAGTTGGGCTACAAATTCCTCTTCTCCCCAATTCTGTTCTGTATCTCCTCAGTAGTTACGTGATATACCCATCTAGTCTTCAGCTTTCTTCTGTAGCACCACATTTCACTTCCATAAATGGCTAGGCCCCAAACAACTGCCGGCCGGTGTGGTCGAGCGGTTCTAGGCGCTTCAGTCTGGAAACGCGCGACAGCTACGGTCGCAGGTTCGAATCCTAACTCGGGCTTGGATGTGTGTGATGTCCTTAGGTTAGTTAGGTTTAAGTAGTTCTAAGTTCTAGGGGACTGATAACCTCAGAAGTTAATTCCCACAATGCTCAGAGCCATTTGAACCATTTGACCCCAAACTACTACTTTCAGAAAAGACTGTCGGACACTTAAACATATACTCGATGTTAACAAATTTCTCCTATAGAAACGCTTTCCTTGCCATCGCCAGTCTACATTTTACATCCTCTCTACTTCTACCATTATCCATTACATTTTGCTGCCCAAGTAGCGAAACTCACCTACTACTTTCTCATTGCCTAATCTAATTCTCTCAGCATCACCTGATGTAATTCGACTACCTTCCATTACCCTCGTTTTGCTTTCGTTGATGTTCATCTTATATCCTTCTTTCAAGACACTATCCATTCCATTCAGCTGCTCTTCCAAGTCCTTTGCTGTCTCTGACAGAATTACAATGTCAACGGCAAACCTCAAATTTTTATTTCTTCTCCATGGATTTTAATACCTACTCCGAATTTCTTTTGTTTCCTTCACTGCTTGCTCAATGTACAGATTGTTCACATCGGGGATAGCCTACAATCCTGTCTCACTCCCTCCTCAACCACTGCTTCCCTGTCGTACCCCTTGACTCTAATATCTGCCATCTGGTTCCTATACAAATTGTAAATACTCTTTCGCTCCCTACGCTTTATCCCTGCTACCTTCAGAATTTCAAGAGAGTATTCCAGTCAACATTGTCAAACTTTCCCCATGTATACAAATGCTATAAGAGTACATTTGCCTTTCCTTAACCCCTCTGCTAAGACAAATCGTATGGTCAGTATTGCCTCGCGTGTTCCTACTGTCCTACAGAATCCAAACTGATCTTCCCAGAGGCCGACTTCTACTAGCTCTCCCATTCGTCTGTATAGTATTAGTGGTAGTATTTTGCAAATTGTGACTTATTGAACTGATGGCTTGGTAATTCTCTCACATGCCAGTACATGCTTCCTTTGGAATTGGAACTATTATATTCTTCTTGAAGTCTGAGGTTATTTCGCCTGTCTCATACTTCTTGCTCACCACGTGTAACAGTTTTTTCATGTCTAGCTCTCCTAAGGGTATCAGTAGTTCTAAGATCTACCTTTATTAATGTTTTCAAAAGGTGCGCTGGATGCAGCCATCAAGAAATGGTTCAAATGGCTCTGAGCACTATGGGACTCAACATCTTAGGTCATAAGTCCCCTAGAACTTAGAACTACTTAAACCTAACTAACCTAAGGACATCAAACACACCCATGCCCGAGGCAGGATTCGAACCTGCGACCGTAGCAGTCCCGCGGTTCCGGACTGCAGCGCCAGAACCGCTAGACCACCGCGGCCGGCAGCCATCAAGACACTGGATTAGTATTGCGAAGTACATTGGTCCTAATCCCCCGTTCTGCTAGATGCGTCTTCCAATACTAGTCATCAGGGTAGCTCGGACTCATTTTTGTCGCTTTTCTGTCTCAGCGAACACGTAATGTCCTCATCGTGTAGTCGGCTTTCACGACACTGGATCCCGTGATAGGCGCGATGTTGGAAAGGTTTCTCATACGTCCAATAAGAGCCTCTAACAACGACCGTGACATTTACAGTTGGCTAGGGTGTAAATTGGCTTCGTGATGTACGCGATCGAAAAACGAACAGGCAGTCCACAATCTCCACCTTCAAGTCAAGAGGCAGGTAACTACAGGCTATGTAAAAGCCGTTGTGATCCAACCCCCACGTGCCGCACCCCTCTCGTCTCAAATACGAAAAGATATTCATTCTGTAACCTTGTCAACCGTTTTGTTAACGAGTGAAACCTGGCGTGTAACACTACTGCAGTGAACACTTCTCCGAATTCACTGCAAAATGTTTGGTTATTTAACCCTCCTACCTCAAGGTCTTTTTTTTGTCTCACTGAGTACTGTTGGTCATATAGACTCCAAGTAATTAACAGCGGATATATGGCAGTATTTTAATGAACTAACGTTACAGTGGTTCAGTGTTACAGTAATGATTCTATTTTCATAAATATTACATTCAACAAATAAAAATAAGTTTAGATCGAGGTCATGTAGACCTTAGTGGTACTCAGTGCGAAAAACCATGAATAAATTTTAATGTGCTGTGAATATAAAACTGAAGAAAATATCATTGGGTACAATTGACTCAGAGAAATTCACATATTTTGAAAAAATAACTTTCAAAACAAGGGATATACTATCTTCCAATGTATAATGGCGCCGTATTGACCCCACTTGTTCTAGGAAGGATACAACAGCTGAGAGAAGAAACCATAATAATAGGTACAAAAATAAACGGGAAATAATATTTTCATTGTTGTGTTTCATAAAGAGCTATTCAACATAACACTTATCATTTTATTTTCGTAAATGTTACATTCAGGAAGTACGCGGACGATTTATTCATCTCAATGGTACTCAGCACAAAAACCATGAATAAACTTTAAAGTGTCGCAAATATAAAAATGAACAAAACATTACTGGATACAATTGATTCAGAGGGAGAAACTCATATTTTAAAAATGTTTTTGAAAACAAGGGGATTCATATTTCCAAACTGCTTATAGGGCCAAATTGACCCCAGTCATACTAAGAGGGTTTTTCTTTTTTGGGTCATCAGTCTTCTGACTTGTTTGATGCGGCCCGCCACGAATTTCTCTCCTGTAACAACCTCTTCAAGTGTAGCGCTTGCAACCTACACCCTCAGTTATTTGCTGCACGTATTCCATTTTCTGTCTTCCTCTACAGTTTCTGCCCTCTACAGTTCCCTCTAGTACCATGGAAGTCATACCCTGATGTCTTAACAGATGTCCTATCATTCTGTCCCTTCTCCTTGTGTTTTCCACATATTCCTTTCCTCCCCGATTCTGCGCAGAACCTCCTTATTACTTACTTTGTCAGTCCACCTAATTTTCAACATGCGCCTGTAACACCACAGCTCAAATGCTTCGATTTTCTTCTGTCCCGGTTTTCCCACTGTCCATGTTTCACTACCATACAACGCTGTGCTCCAGACGTACATTCTCAGAAATTTCTTTCTCAAATGAAGGCCAATGTTTGATACTAGTATACTTCTCTGGCCAGAAATGCCCTTTTTGCCTGCGCTAGCCTGCTTTTGATGTCCTCCTTGCTCCGTCCATCATTGGTTATTTTGCTGCCCAAGTAGCAGAATTTCTTAACCCAGACAGATCTGTCCAATGTGGATACGAAGTATCGAGTCAACATTCAGTGATGGCAAGCAGGTGCAAACTAGTTTTACATAGTGGGAGTGTGAAGTGAAGGATGCCTCTAGGTGGTATTACAGTCGTGGCGATTATGAACGTCATAATTTTTCATATACCAAATACAGCACAATCAATAAAAATCCTAGGCATTAACAGAGCATACTTTCTTTGTTCCTTCATTGCATTACTTAGATTGCTTTACATTAAATAAGCCAACTGTAAGAATTCGGTCTTTATAATCATAACTAGGAGCTAGTGTGTGACAATGAGTGCCATAATGGAGTGTTTCTTTCTTTAGGTTTCATTTGTTAGAGCAATGTAGGTCGACTACCACAGAGAGTGAGTGTCTGCTTTTGTGTGGCAGTCGAGGTGTTTTCAGTCCAATATTTCAAGCAGACACCTCATGGTCACCACTGACGCTTCTCTGTTCGAGAGATATTAAGAAGTAATTATGTAGAAGGTTGAAATGTTCTCTGTTTTGTACAGAGATGGCGTTTATCTCACTGACATTTTGTTTTCGATATGTAGTTTCACGTCACACAACGACAGAAATTAGGCGTCTACTTTATCTACAAAACAGTTTTGTTGGCGTGGCATTTCAAATCATTTCATGTAATCCACATGGGCCGTTGCAACAATAAATCTTCAGTGAATTGGAAAACCTCGAAAAGGATATACTATTTTTTCCGGCAGTGTATTTCCGCCGATTTTCAACAGAGTGTCTAAAACTTCAACCTGGAAAGAAACAACAATCAAAGCAAAGCAAGTAGTAGTTCTGCAGGAAGCAGGAAACGCTGTTCTCAGTTTTTTTTCTACGACTGTAAAACGAATTCTTTTTCTTTGTTACCTGTCAAAGGGTAAGTGAATAACTAGAGAATACAATACAAGTTTTCTGGACGAAATGAATGGAACAGTACGTGAGACACGTCGCGCCGAAAGACAATATAACAGATTTGCCAATCTGAAAACTGAAGGATTTAATATACGAATTGTCGAACGTACACCACATTCAACAGATTTATCACTCACTGAATTTTTTATCTATTTGCGCATCTAATGAAATTTATAAGCGTAAAGCATTTTGAGTAAAATTAAGCGATTTCATGGCAGTCGTAGATGGGCATATTTGAACTGCTCCCGGAATTACTTCGCAGTGAGTGGACATTGTAATACTGGTCAAGGCACGTCGACACAAAACAGAACTAAATCGAAAATGATTTCTGACCCCACAACAAGATATTTTCGTCCTGGTCTCCCGCTGGTCTAATCATTTGGTACACAACAAGCGACCTGTGCCAATTGTTAGTGACTCTTGGTAACTTGCAGAACTGCATTTTCACTCAACAGCGGAGTATGTGCTGATATAAAAGTTCCTGACACATTAAAATTGTATGCCGGACCGCGACTCGAACTCCGGACGTTTGCCTTTCGCCGGCAAGTGCTCTACAGACTGAGCTACCCAAGCATGAAACGGCAGATAGGCATCCGATCCGAACCATGCATGGTCAGTAATACATTTCCCAAAATACAGTGAAAAGATGATCCCGGACAACACATGACATTTCACGTATGATAGAGTGAAACAATTGTCAAAATCCGCGGGGAAACAAAGAACTAAGAGACACAATCCTTGGGAGTCGTCTACATACTGAAATATATTGGCTGGCTCTGAGCACTATGGGACTCATCTGAGGTCATCAGTCCCCTAGAACTTAGAGCTACTTAAACCTAGCTAACCTAAGGACGTCACACACATCCATGCCCGAGGCAGGATTCGAACCTGCGACCGTAGCGGTCGCGTGGTTCCAGACTGAAGCGCCTAGAACAGCTCGGCCACACCGGCCGGCCCTGAAATATATTGACAGGCGTCAAACAGAACTGCAGGCTGCACCCAAGGTTTTACCGAGAGTGACATGTTTCTATGGGCAAATGCACCTAGGAAATCGTGACGTATGAAGTATTAGTTTTATGTGACCCGAAGATACAGATCCAGGGTATGAAACCGGTCATCTTAGTGTGAAAACACAATAAACAGCTATTGCAGATTTTCACTTTCACTCAGTAGTATAGACTATTTTACCATATCTTATTTTTGTTTGATTGTCCTTCACGTTATAATTAAACTTTCGTTGCTTGTGAGGACCCACACAAAAAATGAGTGATCGGAAGAGAAATAACCAATGAATCGTTGAGAGAAACACATTTTCATTTCCACATGTGAGGGTGACATTTGTTAATTGCGTTACCTTTCTGGTTACAAACGGTGTCCAGGGTGACGACCATCTGCGTTCCATCCGTAAGGGTGCAATTTCACAATTGGTCGCAGTACTTTTCGAACGGTGAACCACGGAATGTTTAGCTGTCGTGACACAGCTCGTGCACTGCCTTAAGATCACACACCGTGTCCAGCACTCTCAACCACGGCAACAGTAATTTCAACAATTAGTGACGCAATTGGTCGTCAGCCTTTTCCATGAGCAATTCCCAGATCGCCAATTAATTCGAACTTTCGAATCACGGTCCTCAACCCCGGAGCGGAAAGAGGATCTCTCCCTGTTCTTTTAATGCGTTGCAGTTGCAGCAGAACTGTTTAAACACCCTTCCGAGTAAAGCCCTGCTCACCTTGTCCGGGCCCATTTTGATTGACTGCAACGGTAATGCACACTGATGTTTGTGTTTCAGCTCTACCAGTACCGGCGCGTAACGCAATGCATGACACTAGCACAGCGTAAATCATGAGAACGCAGCCTGAAGATCATAGCTATAAAATTGGGTACCAATATGGTAAAGTTTTCCGTCTACACTGACTCCAGAAGTACGTAATACCCCCGGTATAGTGCGTCGACCCGTCGGCAGTGGCAACAAAGGGAAGGTGTTTCCCGACAGAGCGCGGTACGTAGTGCGCCGTTGCTTTAGGTTACGCGTCACAGGCTAGCTGATATTGGGCGAGTCGAATGCGTTGTACGCGCAGCATGCTAGTAACTCAATTGCTGCCAAGTCAGCTAAGGCGGTTACAAATACGCTAGAAAGCTACAAGTGCGTTCCAATGCCGAGGGAGATGAACTGTTAAGTGAAACAATGTGAAAAACATATTGCTGGTTGTTTTTCTGCATTTCGCAGAGTTCTGGAGCAAATAATCCGCTTCTCAATCGACCATTATACGGCGTGTTCAAAAAGTCTCTCCGCAGTGCCGTATGATTGTTAGCCGCGCGTGGCGTATGCCGTAGTGAATATACCGAAATGAAACTTAGTAAAATAAGTTATTAATTTATTGAATATTCATTTTTACTTACAAATTTTCACATTAAATTTTGAAAGTGTCCCCCCTGTTATTGAATACACAATTCAATTCGCCTAATCACGTTTCCAAACACACAATGTAACATTTCTTCCGTAACAGAAGCAGTGGAAGTGGATAGTGCAGTTTTCAATTTATCAATGGATTTTGGACGGTTTTCACAGACAGTTGCTTTCGCTGCACCCCAGAAAAAAAAGTTAGGTGGTGTTAGGTCAGGCGATCGATGAGGCCAAAGTCCCTGTGAAATTATTTACTGATGAAGAGTGGTTTCATTTATCCAGGTACATGAACTCGCAAAATTCTCGTATGTGGAGTATTGCAAATCCAGTGTGTATTCATGAGGAACCACTTCATTCTGTGAAAATAGGAGTTTGGATTGCAATTTCTAGACGTCGGATTGTGGGCCCCATATTTTTCAACGAAACAAACTCAAAACGATACTGCAGTGATATTTTGTACCCATTCATAGGAGAACTTGTGTAAAGTGAAATACCGAACGGTTATTTTCAACAAGATGGTGCAACCACGCATACAACTCGCGTTTCAATGTCACTGCTTGCTGCTGTTGCTGATGATCGCTTCATTAAGAATATCCTTTCTATTTTATGGAATGATTTTCTTTTTTGCGTGGCATTCATAGACTGCCGAAGAGGTGGGAGAAATGTATAAATAGCAACGGAGATTATTTTGAATAATAGTGCTTATCAGTTTCAAACAACAGACTTGTAATTATTGCAGTCAAATTCCGGTTTTATACTTCTGCACCTGGTAGCACGTGTGGATTTCAAATGCGCAACGTATTTAAGTCTTGCGTCCTTTCCGACGCAAAACGCCCTGTCCTGTTCCCGCGCCGTAAAATTCATGCTCCTAGGAACACCTGGCTTAACAGAGCTTCGCGATTTGCGTGAGTACTGACATACGTTTTGGTTTCTATATGTTATATGTTTCATGTCTGTTGTCTTTCACCTACGGCTATTCGAAGAGCCATCAAAATTGCAATATTTTTAGATGTAATTACTGCGACACCTCTTCCGATTGCATTCATAATATTTCACCTTTGTACAAGCCTTCTCAAACGCTTCAGATATATAACGATGACACCAATGTCGTACGTCCATAAGGAAGGTTCATCACTCCAAGTTAGATTTTCCAGTCCTTCCAGTTTTCCACCATACATTCCCTAGCTGCGTACGAAGCATTTACACTGCCAGAAAAAAAGATTAGCACATCTTGAAGGACGATATCTTTTGTAAGCCCTCGTCGCCAGTTCTGTAAAGGCCTCGTCGCTACTGCTGTGGAGACCGAGTTGCCACTATTGTTACGGTAGACCGAGTTTGTGAGTTCGTGAAACGGCTTCTGGTGCAATACACCTCTAAGACAATTTCTCCCTACCACTATTACACATCTATGCCCCAGGATCAGGTAACTGGGTACGAGCACGAAGGTTCTACAACACTCCAACAAATTAGTAACAAATGAGTTAAAAAGGTTTTCTTATCTTTGTGACTTGTCGAATAATGAAGTCTGCAACATTGCATGTAAAACAACACAAAAAGACCCTCAGTTGCTAAGCGCAAATAATCGTAGGTAAGCTTCACAGTACATAGGAAGTGCAATTTACAACTGTCTGTTCACTTCTGAGAGTTCACTAAATGATGATGTTCCCTGTCTGTCACCCCTGGATGGTGGTCTATAAACAAGTGGGCGAGAGCTGCTCTTCTACATTGCGAGTATGCTTCTGTCCGTTGTGGTCCGGTCATTGGCGGTTTTTACTCTGCCAACAACTGACCAAAGCGAAGTCGATATCTTCATCCTCAGCGCCGCCCGTGGCGCTGGTGGAACTCGCGCAAGCGGCGAATGTCTATGGCTCGCATCTTTGCTTTTGAACTGACTGGATGTGCCTTGTTCGGACGACACAGCAATATCAACTTTGGTGCGATGATAGAATATCCCACATTATAAAAGGTAGATGCTGTCGCAAACTACTAGAAATGGGAGAATGTCTCCGTTGAACGCATCCGCGTGATTACAATGGTTGCAACCGTTACTCGAACGCACCTATAGTATCCCCGAGCTCTCAGAGCCTCCTCGGAGTGACTGTTTACGGCAGATAATTTCATACATAACGAGTTGTCCGACACAATAGCCATTAAAGCGAATAGTACCTGAAGGAAAATGTAACATTAAGAGCCAAGACGTCCACAACCACGCAGAAATAGGTGGTGACAAAATTTAGGGGTACAAAATAGTTCGTGATCTGAAGAGGAAAGCTACAGAATATAAACGTGAGAGACCATCAAAACTAACCCATAATTGACTGAAAAGAGAACAAACAGAACCATTAAACATGTAGACAGCTTACGTAAATCCGTTTACAAAGCTAGACGGAAAATTCTGCTCAAATTATCTACTAAATGGTTCAAATTGCTCTGAGCACTATGGAAATTAACTTCTGAGGTCATCAGTCCCCTAGAACTTAGAACTACTTAAACCTAACTAGCCTAAAGACATCACACACATCCATGCCCGAGGAAGGATTCGAACCTGCGACCGTTGCGGTCGCGCGGTTCCAGACTTTAGCGCCTAGAACCGCTCGGCCACCCCGGCCGCTAATTATCTAGTACTACTCCAGAGGTTCTTGTTGTTCTGAACGGATTAAGTGCGAAAAACTACATAGTGTGTGGTTTTGTTGTTACATAATGATGCTGAAAAAATTATTTTAACATTTTATAAACCGCGACACCTCAAAATATTATGACGCAATACATGGTGATGGGCCTTTAAAGTACTGCACAAAGTTATATTGTCAGCAGTTCACGATCCATGGGCTCGTTAATAGACTATACGTTCCAATGGTTTCTTTCTTTTTTGGACGATAAGAAAACGTCATCTTAGCAGACACCTATTAAACAGTTGTTGATAAATGCGATAACATACGTCAACTATGTCTTCAGACTTCCGAAAAAAGCATTAAGAAAACTGGAAGTGAAATTTGGACTGATGTGACAATCCATGGATATAAATTTTATGTAACAACACACAGCTGTCAGCGAAAGATACAAACATTCAGACTTGGACATGACTATTATTCCAGAAACGATACCGGGAAGTTTCTGTCTCATATATCCCGTTCGCCAATGCTAGATTCTGATGTGGTTGGTGGGTGTTTCGTTGAGAACTTACTGGCAGCGACGCCTGTGTCTACAAAACTATATGATACGATAGTGCCTGTGTTGGTAAGAATAACGGTGCAGTGTTGCTTCGAACATGCATGCAGTTGCGAATACAAATAACTATCAGGTGCATAAGGAAATGACAAGGAAAATTTGTGCCGGTCCGGTACACGAACCCGAATTTCCGGCTTTACGTGAGCGCTCGCGGTAACCAAGTTGACTGTGTGTGCACGACTACGCCAGATCCAAATATCACAACACCTGTACTGCTCCACGCATTACGTAATTCCCATACAGGGGAGGATACTTTACTGACCATTAAAATTGATACACCACGAAGATCACGTGCTACAGATGCCAAATTTAACCGACAGGAAGAAGATGCTGTGACATGCAAATGATTAGCTTTTCAGAGCATTCACACAAGGTTGGCGCTGGTGGTGACACCTACAACGTGCTGACATGAGGAAACTTTCCAACCGATTTCTCATACACAAACAGTAGTTGACCGGCGTTGCCTGGTGAAACGATGTTGTGATGCCTCGTGTAAGGAGGAGAAATGTGTACCATCACGTTTCCGACTTTGATAATGGTCGCGATTGCGGTTTATCGTATCGCGACATTGCTGCTCGCGTTGGTAGAGATCCCATGACTGTTAGCAGAATATGGAATCGGTGAGTTCAGGAGGGTAATACGGAACGCCGTGCTGGATCCCAACAGCCTCGTATCACTAGCAGTCGAGATGACAGGCATCTTATCCGCATGGCTGTAACGGATCGTGCAGCCACGTCTCGATCCCGGAGTCGACAGATGGGGACGTTTGCAAGACAACCATCTGCACGAACAGTTCGGCGACGTTTGCAGCAGCATGGACCATCAGCTCGGAGACCGTGGCTACGGTTACCCTTGACGCTGCATCACAGACAGGAGCGCCTGCGATGTTGTACTCAACGACTTACCTGGGTGCAAGAATGGGAAAACGCCATTTTGTCGGATGAATCCAGGTTCTGTTTATAGCACCATAATGCTCGCATCCGTGTTTGGTGTCATCGCGGTGAACGCATATTGGAAGCGTGTATTCGTGATCGCCATACTGGCGTATCACCCGGCCTGATGGTATGGGGTGCCATTGTTTACCCGTCTCGGCCGCCTCTTGTTCGCAATGACGTCCTTTGAACAGTGGACGTTACATTTCAGATGAGTCACGACCCGTAGCTCTACCCTTCATTCGATCCCTGCGAAATCCTACACTTCAGCAGGATAATGCACGACCGCATGTTGCAGGTCCTGTACGGGCCTTCCTGGATACAGAAAATGTTAGACTGCTGCCCTGGCCAGCACATCCTCTAGATATCTCGCCAATTGAAAATGTCTGGTCAATGGTGGCCGAGCAGCTGGCTCGTCTCAATACGCCAGTCACTACTCTTGATGCCGGCCGCTGTGGCCGAGCGGTTCTAGGCGCTTGAGTCCGAAACCGCGCTGCTGCTACGGTCGCAGGTTCGAATCCTGCCTCGGGGATGGATGTGTGTGCTTTCCTTAGGTTAGTTAGGTTTGATTAGTTCTAAGTCTAGGGGACTAATGACCTCACGTGTTAAGTCCCATAGCGCTTAGAGCCATTTGACCCATTTTGACTACTCTTGACGAACTGTGGTATCGTGTTGAAGCTGCGTGGGCAGCTGTACCTGTACACGCCATCCAAGCTCTGTTTGACTCAATGCCCAGGCGTATCAAGGCCGTTATTACGGCCAGAGGTGGTTGTTCTGTGTACTGATTTCTGAGGATGTATGCACACAAATTGCGTGAAAATGTCATCACATGTCAGTTGTAGTATAATATATTCGTCCAATGAATGCCCGTTTATCATCTACATTTCTTCTTGGTGTAGTAATTTTAATGGCCAATAGTGTAATTGAAAGTTTGGGATATTTTTTTTTTCTTTTGCAGTGCATGTCTCGTGTGTGTGCACGTCCGAAAGAACATTTCGTCGTTCTTCTTAACAACACAGGGACTGCAATATCGTATTTATCCCCAATACCAAGAGATTACTTTCAATTAAAACGTCCTCCCCTCTATGGGAATTGCATAGGTCTAACGTGTGTACGATTGAGTACAGGTTGTGACGCAAGAACGACGACATATACTGTATGGACGTTTAGGTCTGGCAGTGAGTCGTGTACGTACAGACAGAGCGGTTAAGACGACGACCACCCCCCCCCCCCCCCCACTCGGGTAATGCGGGAAATCCGTGTTAGAGTCCCGATCCGCCACAAATTTTCACAGTCGTCATTCCGTTACACAGCTGATGGTTGATCGTATTCGCGGCTGCGAATACATTTCATGGAAAAACCACAGACGTGTTGCGGCTTGTGGAGACTTATACAGACGGAGACGCATGCTGTCCTCTCTTCGTATGAGCAGAACTATGTTGCAACCACCATAGCTTACGCAAGTTTCGATAGTATGTACAATAGCCAGTCCTACTCCTGCAGCCCAGATATGTACAAATTTACTGACGTACCGAAGCAAATTCGGTTAGACACCAAATTAGCAATGTATTCACAGAACAGCAAGATAAAGGAAAGTTCTCTCCTTGCTTCAAACCCACAATGAACAAGCCGATCTTGAAAGTCGGAAAAATTACAGGAATGCAATATATCAATTTGCTTTCCTATAAAATAAAACCTCCAAGAACAAACCAAAATGAAAATTGTCAATTGTAAAGAGGGATACACATAATATGCTAGTATCACAATAAATTTGCAAATATATTTAAAAATACAATAAAATGTGAATTTGTCGTTATCACAAGTATGGTGACGAGTTCTCGAATCACATTGTGACAAATGATGAAACACTGATTGCGCAATACTCTCCAGGGAGTGGCATCATGCAATCTCCACGACGAAACCGCGAAAATTCAAATAAAAAACCTTCGGCACAGAAAATCATGGCTACGGGTTTTTGGGAACAGAAAGATACTTTTCTGTTAGACTTTTTGCCTAGGGAAATGACAGTGAATGCTGATAAGTACTGTGAGATGTTATTAAAGCTTAGGCGCGCTGTTCAAAATCGCCGGCGGGGACTGCTCTCGAGCCCGGCCTCACGTTGCAGCAACAACGAAGATGCAACTGGACAAGTCTCATTGGAAATTACTGGATCATCGATCATCCACCATACAGCCCTGACTTAGCAACATGAGACATTCATCCATTTCCAAAACTGAAGGAATTTATGGTGGAATGCGCTTGGAAAATGACGACACGTTGAAAGAAACTGTTCCTAACTGGTTTAACGGTCATTACAAATCGGTTGTTACTTTACAAATGGCCCCCGTAGAACGAAAGAGAAATTTTCAGATTTCAGCAGCATACAGGCACTGCATTAAATGTAACGGCGACTGTGAAAATTTGTGCTGCACGTGGTCTCGAACCCGGATAACTGCTTTTTTAATTTATCGATTACATTTCACGTTACTTGTCACTTCTTTCCTAGGTACCTGGAGTTACTTGCCTGTGGCGCTAATATATCACAAACTTGCACTATTTTATTTCTTGGTTGTCTTGGTCATTTCCGCTTGTTTCTTCATTCCACCGTCACCACCCTTGGTGTAGTACGCCTTGATAGCTGTGGTAGCAGGGTGTTTGAATGCCAATCGGCCTGGGTTCGAGTCCTAAGCAGATGGGAGATTTTATTTACTCGGGGATACTGGGCGTTGTGCTGTCATTATCATTATCACCGACGCGCAAAAGTCGCCTCAATGGCATCACACAAAAAGATTTTCAGCAGATGGCGAGCCGCCACACGACGGAGGGAGACAGTAGGTGTTCCGTTCTTTAACTTATGTTAAACGTCTTTCATTTCACTTAGTAATATCATGTCCTCAGCGAATCTTGCACATTTGATTATCCTCCTTCCTACTGTCACAAGACTTTTTTTTAGAAGCGGTTTGTCATTAAATTGTCTAAATAGATATTAAACAGAGTAGATGAAATACAACAGCCTTGTCTAACCCCCTGACCCAATTTTAATTTGTTCTATCATCTCGTTTTCTGTCCTTTTTTGTGTTGTTTCATACGTAGACTTCTCTATTACCTTTCCAGTTAACTTCAGTCTACTTCAGGATTTCTAAAACGTTTATTCCATCGAACTCCGTCACAGGCTCATATCGAGTTACGCGCAGATGTTAAGAGTTACTCTGTATAGACTTATTTTGCATCGACGCTTACTCCTAACTGATAGGTGTCAAATTTAAATTTATCTCTTACACTGGTTTTTCTACTTAGCATCAAACATTTCTTTATTTCTGCTCTATCTCCTTAACTTTACTGGCGTTTACACAGCCTGAAATTTAGGTTAACTGTAGTAGGTACAGATGTACAGCCTAAAGCGACGTTTGAAAATTTGTGTCCCTCCAAGACTCGAACCCAGATGCTATGTGACTTACGGCAGTTTGGGTTGGTCAAGGGAGCTCGCTTTGGTGGCGTAACTGGTAAGCCGACGGTTTGCGACAAGCGGGAAATCCCATCTCGAGTCCCGATCCGGCATAAATTTTCATATGCCGCTTTAGGTACTATCTATATCTATTACAATTTCGTTAAATTTCAGGAATAAACTTCAGTATCTGAAATTGCTGTTCGTCATCAAATATAAATATGTTTATGAATCCTGCAACTACCGTTAAACGGAAGACTGATTCGTGCATAATTTATTTCTACACTTTCAAACTGTTTTTAAGTGGTAATCTGTGACGATAAATGTCTCTGCTTAATCTTGCTTGCAGAATTAATTACCTTATATACTCTCCGTTTATACGGTATATTTCGTAAGTGGATTTTTACTTTCGTTGTTGATGTTAGTACGTCCTGCTGGTAGTCTTGTGTGTACTTTAACCCTTGCCTGAGATTCGAGAATTTACTTCGTTGTTTGGTTCTCTGCACAGGCTCTATGCCTAGTTTCAGCTGCCGCACGTGGTCTTTTTTGTCTTCGGAGCTCGTTAAAGCCTGCAGCAATATCTCAACTGTTTTCACCAGTGACAGCGAGCTGCTAAACAAGTGTACTGCGCTACCTTGAAGCTAATGTTGTTTTTACCTTTTCTACTCTCTACGGTCTTTTTGTTTCACTTGTTTGTCAGAGCTGCAGTGTGCTGAGATTTAATAGGGTTCGATGAAGGGAATCTGGTTGGAAGACTCGGAAGTTACCGGGACATCTATATTGCACACTGACTGGGCTATAAGGCGCATTAGTCTCCATGTACTCGCGACAGAAAATTGTTCCTGAAGCCTCACGTTCGAATCGGCGGCGCTCTGACTCACCACACTGTCCACCAGCCCGTTTGGCTCTGCATGCGTGAAGTGATGTTAAAAACGTGCGGTCTCTTTGCGCAGGTGTGTAGAAAATTTTAGCTACTGGTGAGATATCACAAAGGGAATCCTACATGGTTTAATTTTGCGTTCACTTCTATTCCATATACATGTGAATGACTTTCCACTTAACATACAACAAGCAGAATTGGTACGTTTCGCTGACGATATTAGTTTTGTAATAAATCCTATCATAGGAGATAAAACGGAAGAGATTGTTAATTATGTATTTCGAAGAACTATTAAGTGGTTCTTTGAAAATGGGCACTCCCTTAATTTTTATAAAAACACTCTATTCAGTTCCGTACAACAAATAAAATCATACCGATAACTGATGTAGGACATGAATGCAGCCAGTAAATAGGGTTGAATGCTCCAAATTTTTGGGTGTACAAGTTGATGAAAACTTTAACTAGAGGAAGCATATTACTGAGTTTCTCAAACAATTAGGTGTAGTTACTCTTTCACTTCGTACAGTTGCTAAAAACAAACAAATTAACCTCTTGGAATACTTTGCATATTTCCACTCATTAATGTCTTCTGGAATAATTTTATGGGGTAACCCACCGTTTAGAAAGTACTGATTGCCCAGAAACAATCAGTAAGGGTAGTACGTGGTGTTCGTGTAGGTACCTCTTCAGGGGGCTAGGCATTTTAGCTGCACGGTCAGAATTAGCTAATAAAATTCATCATAAATAATTCATCACTAGTTAAGAAGAGTAGTAACAACACCAGAGGAAAAAATGAGATTTATTACCCATTACTGAAGCTGTTGGTGACTCAGAGAAGTTCAATATGCAGCAACAAAATTTTTCGATCTTTTTCCCAATAACATAAAATATCTGACAGGTGGCAAAGCTAAGTTTAAATCTGACCTAAAATCATTTCTCCTGGATAACTCCTTCTATTTAAAAACTTGTAAGCTGAAAAAAAACAAAGAAAAAACTCTAAGTGCAGCTGCATAACTAGGACGAAAAAAAGTGTTCGTTAATGTTAACACTAATCATATATTCATGTCCCGTAAACTGACTCGTTCCACATCATTTCGATAAAAGTATCGTTCAGACGATCTATGGAACATGGAACTAAATAACTGTGAAAACATTGTCATAGTAATACTAAATATACACCCTCGACATTGTTGTCTTTCTAACCACTATTCTTATGTAATCTCCGATGTGCTATGACCGATGCATCGGTTGTCATCCCACTTTCAAAGTTGTTTAACTCGCTACGTGCTGCCATGTCAAATGTACAGCTGTGCATATCAGACTGCTCAGGTACCGCTACTACACTTGCGCCTTACGCTGCGATTAGGTGCAATTTTTGGGCGTCAGACACAACACGTCTTTCAGTGGGACAACATCCTGCCGTGGACCTTTCATCACTCAGTTCATATTGTGTGGAAACAGATTTCCCAGTACTACAACATGGGGTTCCCAATGATAACCGAGAGCCTTTACAGCATATTTATTCGTGCTAAGTTACTTTATAAATTACATTTTGGCCTCACATTGTATTTTACGTGCACAAAGAGGGTGAATTTGAACCTCTGTATCTTGGAAACGAATAAAGATACCAAGAAAATTTTCGAGGTTGTTCGAAATCGGAATCTAGAAATGTATCGTAAAAATGTCAGCCATTTGCTATACATAGTCATCTTGGAAACCTCGGCTGGCTTTCGGTCAGCTAGTGACGGAGAAAACAGTAAAAAAAGTCTTTTTTTGGTGTTCTCCGAAGAACCACCCATGAACTAATGGTGATTCCTTGACTCTCATCAAGCCCTCGGTAGAAAAGAGAACCAACCGATTTGCTCCATTTGCCTGAGCAGGAGAAAATGTGTAAAATTCATACTTTAATCCTGTACTGTATCACAGTGACGCTAAAACGATCCTTCTGTTGTGTACACATATGGTCCCTTGCCCAAGGGGTATCAAAAACACTTGGTCCTAACTTTTTATCATCAGTATAACCCGAGGCATGAGCCTGCTTAGCCACGCATTTACAACATATCATGCGAGTGTGAGATGTCATACATCGGCCAGACCACGAGGACTGCGCACATCAGGTGTAAAGAACACCAGAGGCACACCAGACTCAGAAAGGCAGCCAAATCAGCCATAGCAAAAGACTGTATAGAGCTCGGTCACTTGATGAACTACAATGACACCAAGATTGTTACAGAAACCCATAGATATTGAGACAGTGTCACAAAAGAGTCCATCGAGGTAAAGATCACGGAGAATCCCATCAACCGTGACACTGGATACCAGCTCAGGACGGCCTGGGATCCGGCTCTTCCGAAAACTCAAGGCAAAACACAGAGATTTCACAAAAAAGGAGTGGGGACAGGGGAAACAGCCACGTGACAGAGCACCAGACACTACAGATTTGTCCTGACACTCCTGAGATGACGACTACGACCCTAGAGGGCGGCCAAATCGGGCGCGGACGTCGGTCGGAGCATCAGCGACGAGAGAGGACCATGGGAGCCAAGAACGAAGCACTCGACGTGGCGCGGACCAGTTTCGAAGCGCCCGGCAAGAAACAGAAGTGGATACTAAGCAAACAGCCAGAATACAGAGCACCAGACGATACAGATGACGACCGCGACCCAAGAGAGCGGCAGAGTCTGGCGCGGACGGCAGTTGGAACACCAGCGACCAGAGAGGATCATGGGAGCGTTGTCTGGCGCGCGCGGACCGCGAAGGGAACACCCGATGCGGTGCGGATCGACTAGGGAGCGCCCAGCTCATTGCAGGCATAAATACTGGACTCTATGCATCCAAAGACGATTCTCGGGTAGCAGCTGAAGAAGAGAGCGAGTTACGCCGTCGAAATACCGTGCGAGAACGACGCGAACACCCAGTAGAAGTCCCGTATATTTTTTTTTTTTTCAAAATGTCAACAGATCGCCGGGAAAGCCTGAAGAATTAAAACAGGTTAACTACTAAATGGAAATTAGTGAAAGTGCGGGAGCACATTACCACAAGTCTCCTAGTTGTGCACAGTGTGTTGGACGTCATACAGCGTGAGATCAGCTTGGCTGTAGAGCCAAATAGGACTAGCAACCAACACGAGGCGGTTGAAGGAACGGGAAAAGAGAGTGTGTGTCAATGACTGAGCAGTCACGGTGTACTGTGATAGTTCTCCATTACACGATTGCCCGGATGACTTCACACGGGGCCGGCCGCAGTGGCCGAGCGGTTCTAGGCGCTTCAGTCTGGAACCGCGCGACCGCTACGGTTTCAGGTTCACATCCTGCCTCGGGCATGGATGTGTGTGATGTCCTTCGGTTAGTTAGGTTTAAGTAGCTCTAAGTCTAGGGGAATAATTTTAATTTAATTACTGTGAACATATATTTCTTAGTTAATGAAAAAAACAACCTTCTTTCTTGTACTAAACTTGAAATTTTCACACCGTTTTGCGTGTGGGAACATCGCCCAGTTCGACTGAAGTAAATAAACTGATTGGTTTACGCCGGCCGAAGACCGAACGAAGTCTACTTTCGGCCGCTGAGATCGGTTGCACCGAGACTGTGCGTACTGGCTTACTGATTTGAAAAGATCGGCCGATGTCGACCGTTGACGGAGTGCTCCGATGACGATAACAATGCGACCGCAGCCTGTGAAAGCCGACCACTGGCCCGAACGAACCGTCTCTGTCCAGCGCTCGGCACGCGTAATGCGGCGTACAGTTTCGCACTCTGCGGTTGCAAGCCTCGGAGCCTCGGAGGCGCGGAGAACATTAGCCTTCAACCGCAGACAGAGTCGGCCAGGCAAACGGATCGAGTAGGCTGTACTTCGTCACGGTAACCACAGTTAAGACGAAAATCGAATATTACCATTACGTAGATTGGTTGTCCGGTGTGGCCGAGCGGTTCTAGGCGCTTCAGTCCGGAACCGCGCGACCGCTACGGTCGCAGGTTCGGATCCTGTCTCGGGCATGGATGTGTATGACGTCCTTAGGTTACTTACGTTTACGTAGTTCTGAGTACTAGGGCACTGATGACCTCAGATGTTAAGTCCCATAGTGCTCAGAGCCATTTGAACCATTTTTGTCCTGGACATCGATTTGAAACTTTGTTCTACTAAGTTTTCGAATATCAATTTTGCGTCTATATTGGTTTGCATGCGCTTCATCTTTTTCAGCAATGAGCCTGGTTAGTGCCATGCTACAAAACATTAGTGTCTTAAATTCTCAGTCTGCAGCGGAACTGCAAAGACACACGCACACACGTTATTCCAGCTTTTATTGGCAGCCTGTAACACCAATAAACTATTTGTAACCTTGTACAAAGTAACCACCATTTACAAGGGGAGGCCGCCAATTGTGAAATTCAGATTCGATTCATACTGCGCATAATAAAAGCTCAGGTCCAGAGGTGTAATGTGGCAAAGCACCAAGATGCGCTTCTCAGCCGTTGTCGAGAAAATCGACAGTTAAAAGAAACCGCTGCTGTGAAATACTCTCTACGATTAATAATTTTCTACAGCGTCGTAGCGCAGCGGTAAGCGCTCGGGTTCGTAATCCGAAGGTCGCCGGATCGAATCCCGCGCCACACAACCTTTTTTTAGTACGTTTTTTGTAATTCAAATGTGTGTACACACACACACACACACACACACACACACACACACACACACACACACACACACACACACACACACACACAAACTAATAATAAAAAAATTGCATGACCCGAGATTCGATCCGGCGGCCTTCGGATTACGAACCCGAGCGCTTACCGCTGCGCCACGACGCTGTAGAAAATTATTAATCGTAGAGAGTATTTCACCGCTGCGGTTTCTTTCAACTGTCAATTTTCTCGACAATGGCTGAGAAGTGCATCTTGGTGCTTTGCCACATTACACCTCTGGCCATGAGCTTTTATTATGCGCAGTATGAATCGAATCTGAATTTCACAATTGGCGGCCTCCCCTTGTTAGATGAGAAGTAAAAACGGACTGACGCACAAATGTATCGGCCGACCGACCAACCGACCAATTTCGTGGGAGCCTACACTCGTCTCGACCGACTACACTCAGCGTATTGTTTAACTTTAGTTCATTGAATTTGTTCTACTACATATCGCTTCCTTTCATACAGAAACAAAGATGAGTGTTTGCATTGGCTGTTTTAGAGGTAATAAGACCATCACCCCCCCCCCCCCCCCCAAACAAAAAGAAAGCTGTGGACCAAGAAGTGGCTAATGCACGGAAAGAAATTTACTTCCGTACTGTTACGTAAGCAGCTGAGAGCCGATGATTTTCGTAATTTTCTAAGAATGGATGAATCGTGCATTTAGGAGCTGCTGAACATCGTCAAAACATTCTTAACGAAAATAATACAGTTGTGAGAGAGGCTGTGAGCTGGGAAGATAAGCTGCATTGCGATTTCTAGCCACTGGCCTCAAATTAAGTGCTGTTGTATCCCCACAATTAGAACCTAAAATGATTCCCGAAACTTGCAAAATGATTTTTAGTTGACTGAAGAAATACATCATAGTAAAGCAAAAGAAATGAAACAAAGGACGTTCTTGTTAATGTTATTAATCTGTTTACATATGTAGCATAAAATATGACCTGTAAGTTCGAGAATCTCATTTAATTCGATGGAGAAAGACTACACAGGTTGATGGCGCACATAATCCAATAAATACAACGGATGTATAAGAAATGAAGCAGTTAACAACTGTTAGAACTAAAAAAAAGAATCCCACACGTTGATTTTCATAGCAGAGCTCAGAAAGCCCATATCGATGATGTTTCGTTGAATGTTTCGCAAGCTGACTCTTAATGATGGCCCAGCATTGAAATCTGTAGCAGTTTGCGGAAGGGTTGCACTTCTGTCACGTTGAATGATTCTCTTCAGTCGTCGTTGATCCCGTTCTTGCAGGATCTTTTTCCGGCCGCAGCAATGCTGGGGATTTGATGGTTTACCGGGTTCTTGACATTCACGGTTCACTCGTGAAATGGTCGTAAGAGAAAATCCCCACGTCATCGCTGCCTCGGAGATGCTGTGTCGCATCGCTCGTGCGCCGGCTATAACAGCACGTTCAAACTCACTTAAATCTTCATAACCGGCCATTGTAGCAGCAGTAACCGATCTAACAACTGCGCGAGACACTTGCCTTGTATAGGTGTAACCGACCCCAGCGCCGTATTCTGCCTGTTTACCTATCTCTATACTTCAATACGTATGCCTGTATCAGTTTCTTTGGCGCTTCAGTGTATTATCCCCTGGTCCCAAAATGAAAAAGAAAAACATCACTGGGCGACGCGAAACCGGAAGTGCTGGGACAGGTATCAGTTGAACAAATTGCCCAATAAAAATGCTGTCAAGAAGAGGTCGTTGAGTCTGGGCTTGCAGGCCAGCTGAGAGGCAGGTGAAAGAAGACCAAAGGCCTTCAGAAAAAGAAACTTAAAGCCACGAAAAGATCTGATTCATCAGCCTCGTGCGCGTCTCTCGTCGTGGACACCGATAATGAATCGGATATCAACGATGAGGATACAAAAGACTGGAGCGTTACAATATGCCTCTTTTGTGCTGAAATGTTCTTTCCAAATACTTGCGAGGAAGTGTGGGTTAAATGTGTTATATGTCAAGAGTGAAAGAGCATGTAATTTTGTGATTTCCGTAAATAATTTTTTATTTAACTTTCATTTAAAATGCTACAATACAAAGGTTGTTCTTTCTTGATTAGTCTACCGTTTCGAATTTTTTATCCAGTTTTATTACGTCATTTTTAAAGACTTTTAAATTTTTAGGGAGGACCCATATTTAAAGCCCATTCTTTTCATTGCTATTTTACGAGTTTCTTGTCGATCTTGGTATAGAACAGAAATGATTGATACTGATTATTACTCTGCTGCCTATAATTTAGTAACCTTGCTACTTTTGTTAATGAAGGTCCAATCTCTAGCATGTTTTCAAAAGACAGTACCTTTAAGCTTAATACAAGAGAGTGTGTTCATATTCACACCCTTTCCTCATTGTGTAAAATCTTCTGCTTTGTCCACTTCTGAGAGTGGCTGATAATTTTAGAAAAAAAAAACTGAGGACGTAATACTAATAGCAGGGTGATTTTCCACGTCGCTGAGGAAATATTAGTCACAGATCACAATTCTCCTTTGTTTTTTTTTCTTTTTTCTGTCGAATGTAGCTGCTGAAGTTAATACTATTGCCGATACATTTCTAAATTGATGTTTTTATTTTAATTTTATAGTCTGCAATCAGTGCGTCGACTGTTTTTCTGGAGGTTGTTATGGAGAAACGCTTGATTTGATGTTTGTCTTTGCTATGGGATTAGGCGAAGTTCTTATCGCTTTAAGTTATTGGTAACTGACTTTTCTCTATACATAAAAAAATTGTTGTTCCTCTCTGTGTCCATATCTCTACTGTTTCTAAATTAATTTTTTTTTATTTCTTAGTACTCACTGCCATGGAAGCCTAAAGGAATGATAAAACAAATGGAGGATTCGCGAGAATGTGGCTATTATTTTTTATCGACATCTGTACTTCGCTAAACACTTTTCGGTGAACAACAGAGGATACATCTCGCATCACAATGACTTGCCCTTTTTCCTGGCCCATTCGTGAATGGTGCATGGCGCATTGGTAAGACCAATATGAGTCGAAATTCAGTTATTTTTGCTGTCGTAGTTACATCTTCATTATGTGGATTGATAATTCGGCTTTCAAAGCTTATAGGTTCCGAAATAAGTTGTCATAAATGGAAGCAACAAAGAAACTTTCAGAGAAAAAGATGTGAAAGGTGTCTCAAGTGTCACTGTGGGTGGCTCTTCACTGCGTGTAATTTATGTGGAATTTTCAAATGAGAGGATCGTAGTAATATTTTTGTCGTTTAATTTCAAGTTTTAAATTTCAGAAGCAAAGTATGTGACGTAAACGGCATTCCATTAGTAAAGGCAGAGACATTTTGGTCTTGTTCGCAGGGCTCAATTGCGCGTTGGTTTTCGCAGTCACTGCAACGGCGGAATTCTCCGCTCCGTTTTGTTAGCACAGCAGCAACCTTTCTGGCGCGACTGTTCAGCAATGTCGGCGGTGGTGCTGTGGATTTCCCAAGAGGCCCGCTACGTGCTTCGTCTACGATCCACAGATTAATACAGGTACACACCCAGAACCGCCTGACTTTCCTTACGAAGCTGAAGCGAGTTTGGTAGAGTTTCGTCAGCTAGAGCAAGTGCTACTGTTGATTGTCAAGCCCCTCTCTGCGTAGTGCACCTGACGCTGAATTAACAGCTGCAGAGACACTAAAGTACGCCAGATAAGCAGCTTGTGTTCTGATAGGCTGGCGGTTACGACTCGGCTATGTAGTAACACGACCATCAGCTGCCGCCCGGCCTTGGCGGGCTCTGAGACCGTGTTTAGCGTCACCACGTGTCGCGCATGCGCAGTAGGATGCCACGCGCCAGAGTCTGCAGTTCACCGTTTCTGTCCTCTGGTTTTCATCTATTACTGCGTTACCGTCACGGGTTATTTAAATCTGTTGTTTTGCTTCGCAGCTGTGTTTTTTCTTTGAGGACAGTGCTTCATTCGATTACTATTAAGGTCGGCACATAAATTACTGTTTGTCATGGTCAATTCACCTGTGTAGAGACGAATCACCCATGTTTTCTTGCCTCCACACCTCTCACGAGGAGAACACAATTACCATAATCTGATTTCCCAGAAACTTCACATAGTGGAAGAGGGGTCAAAGTAAGCGAACAAGTGTCTCGGCTTATCCGCATACACTCAACCGTTTCCGAAAAAACGACGATCGAAGTTTACGAGGTGTTTTCCAGGTACTTAATGTCTTTTACCGCGCGACATTATTAGAGGAAATGGTTGCACAGTGGTTAGCAGTGCGACATGTTGATTTTGCGCCCTGTGTCCGAAACCCGACTATTACTTTTATTTTTATTTTTCATTTAAATACCTATGTCTGTAGAAGATTACTATACGAATTTTTTCCACAGTAGATTGATATAACGTTTCCTTATTCGTCTGTTAATTGTTTTTCAGATGAATCAATTAAAAAAAAAATAAACTAAATAAAATGTTTTAGATGAAATTCCTGTAATGTATCTTGATTCGTAAACAACTGTAAGCACCAGTTTTCGGAAAAGTGATCCGTTATGAATGGTTTGCCGCGAAAGTATTGCCAACGCATGAAATCTTCACTGATGTTAACGATGTTTCTTTCCCGAGTGAGATTCACACGAAGAAATGTCACTGTGGCAAACCTACAATCGCGCGATGCTCGTGGTGTCTGTATCGAATGTTTCTACAACTGGTATTGTTCGAAGGACTGCATCAAATCTTTCTGAAGATTAAACATAAGAATAAAATACAAGAATTGATGTAAGATTCAAACATATGAATATGAGAATTTAAAATGGTTGTAACCCCTGAAAATACCATAGATGCACGTATTATATAGTAAATCTATGACATGTTGTGAAAGCCATTTACAATTTTACAGTTAATTTAATGCCCTTGTATCCTCCAGCTTGGTAAGGAACTTTCGTGTAGTAACCTTCTACGGACACGGTTACATAAATGAAACAAATAAATAGAAATAAATCGACTTTTAAACAGAGGGAGCAAATGTGAGAGGCTGAGATTAACGCGCCCTAAAACTCATGGAAAGTACACTTCGGCCGTCGATTTCTCAGAAACGGTTGAGTGTCTACGGATAAGGTGAGACACGTGCTCGCTTTTTTACGTCACCGGCGTGTCCAAAGGCAGGGGCGTACCTAGCGAGGGATGGGGAAGAGCAGCTGTCCTCACCCCACCCGCTCCTCACCAGAAAAAAATACGAGCCCAGTAAATCAAACCCACTTCCGGCCCGCCACACACAGTACGTTAAGAGTCAGTTTTGAAGAACTCAGAACATACAAGGCTAGTAGCAGCTGTAGTCAGTCAGTTCTCGTGAAATTTCGAAGCTACTTCGCCTTCGCCGCTGTTCTACTTGCAACTAAAAATGCCAGACGGTTTTGGGGTCTGAAAGCCTCCAGTACCTTCGGTACATGTCTTTTTTCTCATATTACCAACCAATGTAAAAAAAAAAAAGAAACTACGAATGTAAATATACAAAGCAGTCACACATGTCTGAACATTACCTACCTGGCAGTGGAATTAAGTACGTTGTAAGTATTAGGTACGGACCTGTTATGAAGTGCAAGCATTAGTAACGTTTGGTGATTAATAAACAAAGGGTTTAATAGTTTCGCATTCTATTTTCTAAGAAATTCTACTTCGTTTCTTCCATTTCGCTCCCTTCCACGAAACTACAATAAGATTTGCTTCACGTATCCCCCGCTCCCCCCCCCCCCCCCTTACCTACTGCACACAGATCCCCCCGTTTCACTAGTTCGCAATGCACTACGAGTAATTGTAAAACGGTCAATACTTGTTATTTACTTTGTGGAAAAACTACAAATCTAGCATCTATGCCGAAATGCGCTCACTGATCTATACTAGTTGTTACAGCGACAGCCGCTCCTATAATTTAGCAGCAATTGCGGCTAGAATTAGTGCTTATGTTGTACAGATTTTTTAATTTTTCCAGTAGCATGACAAGTGATAGGTTTCTCTGTAGCGTATCAAGCTGTACGGCTGCCTAGTACAAAGCAGTAGTTATAAACAGTAGTTGTGTAGGAGCAGTGGATTTTTAAAAGCAATTGCTTTTGGTAAATCCTTAAGTTATCAGTTAGAGCAAATCAGAGCTAGTCATAATTTGTTGTTAGCGTACTTCGCAGAGGGAACTTCTGCTGTTAATGTGTAACTTCACGCTTTCCACATCCCTTAAGACTCTTATCCTCGTCGGGATTTATAGAAAACAATAAATAATGGATGTATGACTGAAGAGTAGTTTACTGATGTAAAGTTATTTCGTGAATCCCATGGTGAACCTGAATATTTGCGTAGTTATTTGTACATGGCTAATGAGAAAATTGAAAAAAAAAAATCCGTCCCATTGATAAATCAAACTCATTTATTTCCATTCGACAGCTCCTTGCGTTACACTGCCATTAAGTAATTTATTCTATCCCGTCTCCCTGATCGTGACTGCCTCAGTTACGTCCAATTTTAGGGTTCTGTACCTATATCGGTAAAGAAAAGAAGTCTTATAGGATCATTTTGTTGTCCGTCGTCCGACTTTTAATACTCATTTTTCTCAGGAACGGGTAGAGGTATATGCTGAAATTTTCGTCAAATACAAAGATCTACTGTCCCTTGGCCGTAGAAATAATTTAGGCTTCTATGTGAATGCACTCAAAAGATAAAGCCAAATGTGTCATATACTTTGACTCTCGCAAACTCACTAATTAAAAGCTGTAGATGAACTATGTACATGTAGGGACTGGTGGTCCAGTGGTGAAGAGCGCGCTTTGAAGTTGCGTGATTGAATGAGTGTAGGACCACTGGTTTTTCAGGCCGTAGGTGGCCGAGCGGTTCTAGGCGCTTCAGTCTGGAACCGCGCGACCGCTACGGTCGCAGGATCGAATCCTACCTCGGGCATGGATGTGTGTTATGTCCTTAGGTTAGTTAGGTTTAAGTAGTTCTACGTTCTAGGGGACTGATGACCTGAGACGTTAAGTCCCATAGTACTCAGAGCCATTTGAACAACTGGTTTTTCAGTCTTCATTTTAACCCAGATTTCAACTGTCAACAATGTGAAGCCGCCAAAACAAACACATGGTTCGAATTCCAAATCAAAAATGGTTCAAATGGCTCTGAGCACTATGGGACTTAACATCTGAGGTCATCAGTCCCCTACAACTTAGTACTACTTAAACCTAAAAAAACTAGACATCACACGCATCCATGACCGAGACAGGATTCGAACCTGCGACTGTAGTGGTCGGGCGGCTCCAGACTGAAGCGCCTAGAACCGCTCGGCCACAACGGCCGGCTTTCGAATTCAGTCATAAACCGTGAGACCCCTTTCTCCAGTTGGATAATTGGGGCAGGTCATGGTCATGCAAGTCGCCGAAGTGGCGTCCACTAGAAAGACTTGTACCAGGCTATTGGGCCACGTGAAATTATTACTATTAGTATCTACATACACAATTCTGAACAAAACCCTCAGAACGCTAGTCGTACACGCGCTTGCCCGGTTTTTCTAACGTATGTGACGTGAAGGCCACCGTGTTTTGTTTCGCCGATTTCTTATGATCTCTCCTAGCATTTACTTATTCGCAACTTGCACGGAAAGAACTTTGAAATACGAAACAGCAGTTCCTTGCTTCCGCGGGTATGCAGCAAATTAATCTTGGAACATAAAACTCTGGCTTGATAAGTTCACGCAGAGAAGCAACAATGAAAGAATAATTTCCTTTACATTTTGTTTCATTTTGATCAAGTAATTTATCGGAGTCCTAGACATACACTCGTATACAGTACTAAGTATGACTGGAATTTTTTCCCACAGTATTATTCAGATAATTAAGCCTTATGAAACGACAGCTGATTGCGAATGGCGGAGGTCGACAGAGCAGCGTGTAATTCAATTAGTCGGTGAACGCAAACGGGTCTTCATTACTCGTCCGATCTGCCCCCCTGATCTGCAGCATTCTTCTATAGCGCCACGTTCCAGTAACTCCTCCTATTTGAACTGTTTTCCTTCCGTACAAGACCATACTCCAGAGAAGTACCTCCAGGAAAGACTTGATAACATTTAAATTTGTTCGATGTTAACCAATTTCTCGGTAGAGAGGAAGACCAGTGAACGCCCAAAGAACTAAAAATATGTCGTTGCCGTTTCTCTTTCGAGGAATGTTTCTCTTGGTTTTACCTGTCTACACCATATATTTTCTCTAAACCGGCCGTTGTCACTTATTTTTCTGCCCAGACAGCGAAAATAATATACTACATTTATTGTCTCATTTCATAATCTATGTCCCTCAAAATCACCTGGCATAGCTGTACTTCATAGCGTTACCTGCGTTTTTCTGTTGTTAAGGCTTATCGTCTATCCTCTTTTCAAGACGCTGTCCACTCCATTCGACTGATCTTCCAAGTCCTTCACCTTCTCTGACAGAATTACACTGTCACCGGCAAAAAGTTTTCACTTCTTCGTTAATTTTAACTCTCGTTTCAAAATTTCTCCTTGGTTTTCTTTACAGATAGCTCAGTTCATAGATTGAATAACATTGGGGATAAGTTACAACCTTGCATCACTTCCTTTGCAGCTACTGTCTCCCCTTTCAATGTCCCCCGACTCTCTTAACCGCACCCTGATTACTGTACAAGCTGTAGATGACCTTTTGTTTCCTGTATTTTATCCCTGCTACCTTCAGAATTTCAAAGAGTGTTTTTCAGTCAACATCCCCAAAAGATTTCTCTAAATTTCCAAATGCTATACATATAGGTTTTCCATTCTTCGGTATAATTTCTAAGATGCTCTCAGTATTGTCTTACACGTTCCTACATTTCCCAAAAACCCAAATTGATCTTCCAAACTTCTACCCAACCTTCTGTTCTTCCGTTGTGGACGTCTAAGAAGCTTTACTGTGCAACTTACTTTTCCAATCGAAGCATCATTCTTCAGTATATTTAAGATCTTCCGAATACGTCTTATCTGTTGCCGATAAGTGATACCAGTCGGTACGAAAACCGGTTATCGGAAAGGAAAGCATGATCAAAGCCAGTGTACGCTTCGTACCAGAAAACTGGAGACGAAGCTGCTCCATCGTGTTACTTACTGATGATTGTAACGTGTGTGGAGCAGTTGCGACTGGTAGTCCATCCATTGCATGCGGGAATCCAAATACTTTTGGTCAGTACAGCCAGACCGGATGTGGCGACCACGCTCCAGCGCATGTTCGTGTTCCGTGACCAGCCTTCCGGTGTTTCCGGGATGGTACGTCACGCAAAGGGCGCAGACAAGTTCGCTTTCCTCTCTCTCAAAGCTGGGCATTGCGAACGTCTGTACTCAAATGAAAAATCTGCTACTATGTATGCAAATATGCTGCTGGATGTTTCGTGGGAAAGTAGGGAAGCTTAGCCACTACTTGCCAGAGGCCACTCGGTGTTCACGAGGGCCTTCAGTAAGTAATGCAATACATTTTTTTCCTGATAGCATCTAGGATTCCGTTATTTCCCACTCTTTTGGCTACAAAACCCTATTTTTCATCATAATCTCTGTTTCTTCGCCACCTTGCTAGGAGGGCCTATGTTCCTGCAAGGTACCACTCTACTGGCCGACATCGGAACCAACGTCTTGCTGAACCAATAATCACCTCATCTACGTACTGCCTCCCGCGGAGTGCATTCTTCATTGTGTCACACATGGAAGCATTTTATGTTCTTCTGTTAATCGACGAGGTAAGCCAACGGGTACACACCTCTGAGTACCGCAGCTGGTGGGCGAGTGTGTCAGCACTTTTAACCGAAACGTCCAATTACACAGCGAGGTGTTTAATTGAGATCTGTCGATCACCCCGAATGAGAGTGTCCGCACGTTCCAATATGGCAGATTTCACAGCTGCATGCGGCCGGCCTGCACTCGGGAGACTACACATGTTTGCACGACCTTGGTGCAATGATGAAAATGCCTTGCCCAACGACTCATCGTGCGTTTGTTCACTGCCATATCTCCGTAGACATATGCAAGCGCCTATGAATACACTATTGGCCATTAAAATTGCTACACAAAGTAGAAATGCAGATGATAAACGGGTATTCATCGGACAAATATATTATACTAGAACTGACGTGTCATTACAACGCAATTTGGGTGCATAGATCCTGAGAAATCAGTACCCAGAACAACCACCTCTGGCCATAATAACGGCCTTGATACGCCTGGGCATTGAGACAAACAGAACTTGGATGACGTGTACAGGTACAACTGCCATGCAGCTTGAACACGATACCACAGATCATCACGAGTAGTGACTGGCGTATTGTGACGAGCCAGTAGCGAGGCCACCATTGACCAGACGTTTTCAATTGGTCAGAGATCTGGAGAATGTGCTGGCCAGGGCAGCAGTCGAACATTTTCTGTATCCAGAAAGGCCCGTACAGGGCCCGCAACATGCGGTCGTGCATTATCCTGCTGAAATGTAGGGTTGCGAGGGATCGAATGAAGGGTAGAGCCACGGGTCGTAACACAGCTGAAATGTAACGTCCACTGTTTAAAGTGCCGTCAATGCGAACAAAAGGTGACCGAGCCGTGTAACCAGTGGCACTCCATACCATCACGCCGGGTGATACGCCAATATGGCGATGACCAATACACGCTTCCAGTGTGTGTTCACCGCGATGACGCCAAACACGGATGCGACCATCATGATGCTGGTAACAGAACCTGGATTCATCCGAAAAATGACGTTTTGCCATTCGTGCACCCAGGTTCGTCGTTCAGTACACCATCGTAGGCGCTCCTGTCTGTGATGCAGCGTCAAGGGTAACCGCAGCCATGGTCCCCAAGCTGATAGTCCATGCTACTGCAAACGTCGTCGAACTGTCCGTGCAGATGGTTGTTGTCTTGCAAACGTCCCCATTTGTAGATTCAGTGATTGAGACGTGGCTGCACGATCCGTTACAGCCATGCGGATAATATGCCTGTCATCTCGACAACTAGTGATACGAGGCCGTTGGGATCCAGCACGGCGTTCCGTATTACCCTCCTGAACTCACCGATTCCATATTCTGCTAACAGTTCTGGGATCTCTACCAACGCGAGCAGCAATGTCGCGATACGATAAACCGCAATCGCGACCATTATCAAAGTCGGAAACGTGATGGTGCGCATTTCTCCTCCTTACACGAGGCATCACAACAACGTTTCACCAGGCAATGCCGGTCAACTGCTGTTTGTGTGTGAGAAATCGGTTGGAAACTTTCCTCATGTCAGCACGTTGTAGGTGTCTCCACCGGCGCCAACCTTGTGTGAATGCTCTGAAAAGGTAATCATTTTCATATCACAGCATCTTCTTCCTGTCGGTTAAATTTCTCGTCTGTAGCAGGTCATCTTCGTGGTGTAGCAATTTTAATGGCTAGTAGTGTATTTAATGCCCCATGTATTTATAGCGCTAGAGGATCTCGATGATCCTCTGGCACGTCGTCATATCACACTTATCTACGAGCTTGGGTTTCTCTCTGTGATTCAGGTACTAATGAAGATCATCAAATGGTCAAATGTCTCTGCGCACTATGGGACTTAACATCTGAGGTCATCAGTCCCCTAGAACTTAGAACTACTTAAACCTAACTAACCTAAGGACATCACACGCTTCCATGCCGAGGCAGGATTCGAACCTGCGACCGTAGCGGTCCGGCGGTTCCAGAATGAAGCGCCTAGAACTGCTCGGCCACGACGGCTGGCAATGAAGATTTCGATCCGTCTAATGTTAATACATTGTGATTTCAGCATGCCAGTGACTGTTTCGACCATTAATCACACTGCACTTTTGTAAAATAATGTGCAGTTTTTCATTTAACTGAAGTGTACTAGAAACGAAAGACATTTTTAAAAGTTTTGTTAGTCTCAAAGGAAAGAGTAAGTTGTATTAAGAGGACAAGAAAGATTCAAAGGAATTTACCGAGCGATGCGGCGCTTCGGTTAAATCACTGGACTTGTATTCAGGTTTATATCCATTTAGCATATCCAGATTTACAATTTCAGTGCTTTGCCGAAATATTGTTAGTGTTCCATCTGTAATGATTGTATCGTCGACCTGACGCTAAACACTAATCTTCCTTCGAAGTAAATCCCTCTGTATTCTAGTCTGCATGAAAAAGCAGCTATCACATAGGGTAAATATGCTTTCCTTTGCAGAATGTAGTGCACTGAAAACACCAGACAAAATATTTCAAATTAAAGTTGACTGGAAACAGCATTGTCCACTGTTTATTTATGTGCACCGCTTCACCGTATAATGTGTAAATTCACATTTCATCCAATGAAATCATATGTGGTAAGATCACTGATAACGAAAAGCTGCCATTTATTACAAGACTCCAGTCCGATAACTGCGTTCTGCCGCTCTATGTTCCTTTTCCGTATTTTCTTCTGGCAACTTTTAAAAGCTTATCGCGCTGACAAAGAGGAAAAAAGATTTATTTGCTTTTTTTTTTAAATCCAACTCTGCACAGAAACTGCTACAGAATTTCCGTGGGATATTTACGTGCGTCGTTACGAACACACTTTCTGTTGCTGTTTTCTATGCGTAAGCCATGAAATCTCAGTTCACAGTAACCTTTGGGGGGTGTCTGTATGGCTCATCTCGTTATGAAGATCGCTTGTAATAAGGGTGAGTCTGCAGATGGCTATATACACTACTGGCCATTAAAATTGCTTCACCACGAAGATGACTTGCGACAGACCCGAAATTTAACCGTCAGGTAGAGGATGCTGTGATATGCAAATGATTAGCTTTTCAGAGCATTCACACAAGGTTGGCGCCTGTGGAGACACCTACGACGTGCTGACATTAGGAAAGTTTCCAACCGATTTCTCATACACAAACAGCACTTGACTGTAATTGCCTGGTGAAACTTTGTTGTGATGCCTCGTGTAAGGAGGAGAAATGCGTACCATCACCTTTCCGACTTGGATAAAGGTCGGCGCCAACCTTGTGTGAATGCTCTGAAAAGCTAATCATTTCCATATCACGGCATCTTCTTCCTGTCGGTTAAATTTGGCGTCTGTAGCACGTCATCTTCGTGGTGTAGCAGTTTGAATGGCCAATAGTGTACAAAGGTGTTCAAATGGCTCCGAGCACTATGGGACTTAACTTCAGGTCATCAGTCCCCTAGAATTTAGAACTACTTACACCTAACTAACCCGAGGACATCACACACATCCATGCCCGAGGCAGGATTCGAACCTGCGACCGTAGCTGTCAAGCTGTTCCAGACTGAAGCGCCTAGAACCGCTCGGCCACACCGGCAGGCTACAAAGGTGTGTCTGGAAAGAATGTAGATGTCGATCTCATCCATATGAAAAGAAAAATATTGTACCACTGTCACATCGAATGTGTGCTGTTCGAATCCCGAAGGTGGACGCAGACCGTAGCGAGTAGTTGTGGCGGATCATGCTGGTGCGTTCCCCCAGTTTGTCTCTCTTGGAAGGAAGCGTTACTACGTACGCAGGCTGCGCGAGTAAAACGACCGGATGCAGTTGCATGAGTGATCTGGTGTCGACTGCAAGCTACACTTTCAGACAAAAACTGGTCTGGCAAGGAAGCGGTTCCAGTCACGAGAAGAGAGTTTACAAACGCAGTGATTAATACTGCATGTCAACCTGATGTATGGAGGGGAGACTGGCGGCCCACAAATTACATAAATGTTGCGAGCATATAAAATTAACGTTTTGCGATTTTTCTAGTTTTTGTGAAGCACTTTTGGAAAGAGAACAAGAACGGTTTAAAAGGTACAGATAAACAAGTTGTAAGACGTAAGTAAAACCTGGCATTGACTGGGATTTTTTAATAGCGATCAAGTCGATACCAATCATACTGGGAAGAAAGTGTTAGGTGTAAACGGGAGATGTGTGGAGCTACTTTTCAGTTTATCGGGTTATTTTTAACACAGTCAGGGAAGTTATACCTGCAATAGAATAGAGTAAGAATCTAATTCAGTAATACATCAGCAGCATGGACATCAGATTGTTATTATCTGCAGTCATTCTGGAACATTTGCTACTTTAATTACGTTTATCATGTAGATACGAGTAATATTGTAAGTCTTTTGCAGCTAAGTCTCCATTAACTGGTTCATCAAACATGCTCCATCTATTCGCATTACACATCATCAAACGCGCTTAAGAAAAGAGATATTTTAACTACACGATTTTAATAAAATGTTTCCTACTAGCATATTTAGGCACTCTTACTATTTATTCTACTTTCAAATATCAATTGTGATTTATCACTTAATTTCATGCGTCTTTTTCGCAAGTCTACTGATTCTTGTGTAAGTAGTAGATGAACACAAAATAAGTGAAATCAGCTTACCTCATACGATTGCAAATTATTCTGTCATCACGCAAATTACTGTGGTATCCCACTGGAATTCTATCATGTAGCCATAATAGTGCCCAACACTACCACAAAAAATAGTGAAACGCTTAACTGTCGCTGAACGTAGCAAAAGTTGTCTGTCTGCTCTTATTATTGGCTCTCTGATTCAGAAATCATTGGTTAGCTGGTCTTACCATGCGAACATCAAATTGGTTCATCGTCAATCCCTTGATTGGTGTGATACCTACTTCATGTCACCGACACTGGAAATTTCCATAAACTGCAGCGTATGAATCCACACGTCAGCTTTGATCACTGACGTCATACCAGACCAGAGATGTTACACACAGACAAGATTTCAAAACGACGACTAATATTCGTAAACAAACAAATGTACCATAGAAACAAAAGGTAATACACAAAATTACCATAAATTACAATCATAGTTGACATTAGTAACTATTTGACCACAAATTACATCGTAAACAAAATACGATTAAAATGAAATATACGTACGTGAAATAAATCAGAATCATAGTTTATACTGGTTACTAAAACAGTCAACCTTTAACGACCACTACCATATTCCGCTTCGTAAACTCATGACATTATAGAATGGCGGTAATTCTTTCGTAACAATAAATTCTGAATCAAACGAGACGGCCGCAGGAGGGGGGGTTTGGGACGGGAATAAATTGAAATCTAACGCAAGAACTCCAAAATCCAATAAACAGTAACATAAACAACAATAACAACAGGAAACAGCAGAAAATCAGCTCAGAAAACCTTAAATAAATTGCACAACACCTGTAATGAAAATTCAAGAAAAAACGAAACGTGGAATTGACAAATAGAATTCACCTACATTGGTCAATTCTAGTTTTTAATTTCAAGGTTTGTTTTTTTTCTGTGTCCTCTTAGATTCCTGCCTAACCTTATCCTTGGAAATCGCGAATACTAGGTTTAAACACCATTGTTTTGGCCAGTTACGGAGACAACCAGGGATAACATTTAATGATAGACCACTTACATCCTTCGCATCGTAAAGTCATAACGACATTGTAACATCGTGGCTCAAAATCCTTCGTTAGCTGTTCTTGTCATACTGACATCTTACAAATAGATTCATCGTCAGTCCCCCGAATGGTGTGACATGTACTTCGTCGCCCACTTTGGAAATTGCTCCTGGTTTCTGCAACTGCATTCTCGCTAAAACTGGAGGCTAGAAATGTAGCAATTTGTGCCGTTATTGGTGCAGAAAATTTCTCATGTCAAACAGTAGAGCCTTCGAAAGGATACAGGCGATTTCCTTTCCCGTTCCTCGCTAATCAGAACTTGTGCTCCGTCTCTAATAACCTCCTTGTCGACGAGACATTAAACTCTAATCCTCCTCTCTTTCCTTGTGCTATGAGCCGAGGCAGGATATACTGAACGTGTTTCCTGGCAGCTAGGTCACCCTGGAGTCAGTGATTTTTTTTTCTGATTTATTGGCTTCCGGTACGTGTCCGAACAGCCATCTCAACACTAGACAAATGATTCTGCAATTCGTTTCGACCATTTAGAGCATAAATTAGTTTTAGCCGTATCCTGGTAGGACTTTACATGGGCTTAACGAAGGACAGATTCAGACACGAAACAAATTTTTCGTCCACATTACACTGAAACGAATAAACAAGCGAAAATGTAACACAGGATACACAGAGGTAGTACACCATGGGAACACAATAGAAATGATAAAACGCCGTTGGTACACATTTGGTATGTTTCCTATTTAATCCATATTAATGATTACGATCTAAATTAACAAGAAAAATATTCTTTCGTATTTCCCGGAAGAATTATTTCAAAATATGCGGATAGATATTGAATATTTGTGGATATCTGTAAGTACCGCTTAGAGAGCATATAAGAACAGTAGACAATAACCAGATTTGGGTATTACGACCATACGTATAGATACACCAGTGTTTAGACGCATACATATAGGAGGAACCTAGAGAAATACAGTGATTTCTGTCCCGTAGTAGAGTCATAGAGAGAAGGTCCCTGACGGCTGCAGTGGGCTACGTGGTGCTGGTCGGCGCGTCTATCACAACCGATCACCCAACGCAATTTTATATAGGCTACGTTGCGATGACGTCGTCTCAGTGTTGACGTAGTCCTAAAGACGATTATTGTTTTCACCTCAGACGTTGGCGCTTCTGTGTTGAAAACTGGTAACAGCACTGCAAGCTGTCAGGGACCATTCGATGACTTCGGTATAACGTGTCATAGTATTCTATAAAGTGTGCCCAAATAAAAATATGTAAGAAAATTTTAATAATAGCATTGTAATTACATTTCATGGGGAACAGTACAACTATACATAATCGTCATTGAAGTTGATCCCAGCCGGCCGCGGTGGCAGAACGGTTCTAGGCGCTTCAGTCCGGAACCGCGCGACTGCTACGGTCACAGGTTCGAATCCTGCCTCGTGCGTGGATTTGTGTGATGTCCTTAGGTTTAAATAGTACTATGTTCTAGGGGATTTATGACCTCAGATGTTAAGTCCCATAGTGCTCAGAGCCATCGATCCCAGCGCGTGTGAACGGAGTGGATAGCTTCAGAGTAGAAATTCCTGGGTTGCTGACGGATCGAGTTTTCCACGATGTCTGACATTTTAGAGATTGTTTTAAGGGTCCAGCGACGTGCGATTGATTTGGGGACATGCAGAGGGTCTAGGGAGGATGTTCCAGGACCTCCCATCGAAAGTTTTGAAGGAACTGGAAGGTATTCTTACCCATATGTGGCCTACCATTGTTCTGGATAAGCAGTTTCCCTTTCGACAGCTTGCATCTGCGCTTGCTGTTGATGGCCTGTTTAGGCCTCAGCAACGTATTGCAATCCTGCTTGGCGTTAACTTTTAGATTCTGTGCTGGCCAGTCGATGAGCAAAGCTCCATCTTTCTCGAAAAAGAAACAGAGTATCACTTTTTCAGCCTTCGGGGCAGTGCAGCCTGTTTTTGGCCAAGGGGTTCCAGTATACCGCCACCCCATGTTAATCCGTTTGGATGCATGGTCGAGGCAATGACACCACGTTTCATCTGATGCCATAATCTGAGCAATCAAATCCGTTCTTCGCTCCACGTGTCTCAACAGTTGGGCCAGGCACGCTCCCATTCTCGCCGTAGTCTGATTCTCTGAAACATGCAAGGGCTGCCCAGAAACTTCGCGATAACGAAACTTCACAAGGGTTACGTGATATACAGTTCCTTTGCATATCAATAGCAATTTCGTGTGTGCTCATCCCCGATTCGTCAGCAAGAGCTCCTCCAGAGCCGAAATCGTGGCACTGGTGATGACAACGTGCACCTGCTCAGGTCGTGGCATGACGGCGATGTTTACATGTCACGCCTCATAACGCTAACATCACCGGAATAGTGTGCGTCATATGAGACTCTCCTCTCCGTAGACCTCTTTCATCCTGCGATAAATTTGTGAACCTAGGTCCCGTTCTGCGCGAAGAAATTGGAGAACAGCTATCTATGCTGATCGGGAGAAAGCCACCATGGAACAAACTGAGGAACAACTCTCCAAAAATGAGGAAATTGCAGTGAAGCCGTTAATTCCGCTTGCGCAACTCGGAGTATCACCACGCCATCTCTCGGCAAAAACATTCAGCAACTGGGATTGCATACGCTACAGTGACTGTCTCCTATTCAAGAGCGCATATCTTACAATAAGTATAGCAGATAAAAAAACTGATGATCCAGAAGTCATCATGCCAATACGTTCTGCTTGTAGCCTTCATAATACACTTAATTCGGTGAAGAAGAGTCCACAAGCTTCTTCAGGTATGCGGTGTCCAGTTGACGCCTCTCATTAGATATCGAAGAGTTAGAAAGTAGCGGAGATGATTGCTACATTTCAGTTTCTGTTTCTACAGGAAGAAGATCGAGTGATTTAATTGGTCAGTCTAGGGGCCGTGGGGCTGCTGAGAGTTCACCAAACCAGGAACACTAGGCGTGCAACCCCGGGAACACAGCTATTGCAATCATAGAAGACAGGAATATCCGCAGGATACTCATCATGAAGATCTAGAAGGAAAACGTTGAAATAAATATCCTGATCTAAAATGACGCAGAATCCTTCCTATATTGGCGTTAAAGGCTCCATTGGTCGTCGGTCTTACAGATGCCTTCCATAATTTTAAAAGCGGTAAAACTGTCACTCGACGGACCATACTATACGCCTTCGGTCAGCTACCGCCTACATTCTGTGTACTTGGCCCACTGACGATTTGAAGCTTTATGCACCATTGAGAGCAAAGGCATTTTGCGAGTAATCTAACAAGGAGACTACGCAGCAATCGGATTTTTGTAAATGTTTATATGTGTGGAACTTGAAGTTCAGAACTTAAGTATCAGTATACCAAAGCAGTTCCATGAACTCTCAAAAATTCTCGAGAAAATTGAGTTTGAAGTCTTCCGAGCATCTTTAGTATCCCACATCTAGATAATTTCTCATCGGGGCGCATGGCATTGTGGTAGACTGCGGACCTAGCACGTAGAGTTCCTGGGTTCGATTCCAGATAATGCTAACCTTTTAAATAAACTGTCTTCCCCGATCATTTCTGTGGGCATGAAATACATAAAGATCAAAAAATATAGTTTTTTAAAATTTAAACTATCTTTATGGCTCTGAGCACTATGGGACTTAACGTCGGAGGTTATCAGTCCCCTAGAACTTAGAATTACGTAAACCTAACTAACCTACGGACATCACACACATCCATGCCCGAAGCAGGATTCGAACCTGCGACCGTAGCCGTCGCGCGGTTCCAGACTGTAGCGCCTAGAACCGCTCGGCCACTCAGTCTGGCAAACTATCTTTATTAACACTCGTTTATGAAAGATCGGTAACTATGAATCTATATTTGCAATGAAAAGTGGAGTTTTATGTGTGATATGTAATTAGAAAGAAGACGTGCACTTTTCATTAAAATAACAATTGTGTATGTGATAATTAATATTTAAGTCATGAGTATTATATTTAAATGAAGTAGGTATTCGAAATGAACGGTAAAAGAGCGAAAAAATAACTGAAATGAGACTTGAATCAGCGATTGCCAGTCTCGAGAGCTACTTAATTTTTCCCATTTTTATGTACTTCACGATTCACATAAATAATCGTAGAACATACACCTTTGTTTAAAAATTTGTCAGCTGTGAATCGAACACAGGCCCCCGCCATGGCAGGCAAACATTCTACTGCAGTGCCAAGCTACCCATCGAAAAATATTTTGGGGTATTACAGATAGGGGGAAAACTCCAATGTCGATTTCCTCGAGAATATTTGAGAGTTGCATCGAACTGCTTTGGAATATTGATATTTGAGTTCCGAATTTCACGTATAAGCACAAAAAATTACAAAAAAATGACTGCTATGCAATCTCCTTGTCAGAATGCCTATTGCGTGCAGTCCTCTTCGCACCGTTCGCTCAGAAACTGGTTAAGACGGATCTACACTACGTGATCAAAAGTATTCGGACACCTCGCTGAAAATGACTTAAAAGATCGTGGCGCTCTCCATCGATAATGCTGGAATTCAATATGGTGTTGCCCCAGCCATAGCCTTCATGAAAGCTTCCACTCTCACAGGCATACTTTCAATCAGGTTCTGGAAGGCTTCTTGGGGAATGGCAGCCCATTCTTAACGGAATGCTGCACTGAGGGGAAGTATCGATGTCGGTCGGTGAGGCCTGGCACGAAGTCGGCGTCCCAAAACATCCCACAGGTGTTCTATAGGATTCAGGTCAGGACTCTGTGCAGGCCAGTCCATTACAGGGATGTTATTCTCGTGTAACAACTCCGCCACAGACCGTGCATTATGAATAGGTGCGCGATCGTATTGAAAAATGCATTCGCCATCCCCGAATTGCTCTTCAACAGTGGGAAGCAAGAAGGTGCTTAAAACAGCAATGTAGGCGTGTGCTGTGATAGTGCCACGCAAAACAACAAGAGGTGCAACCCTTGTCCACGAAAAACATGACCATACCATAACACCACCGCCTCCGAATTTTACTGTTGGCACTACACACGCTGGCAGATGACGTTCACCGGGCATTCGCCATACCCACACCCTGCCATCCGATCGCCACATTGTGTACAGTGTTCGTCACTCCACACAACGTTTTTCCACTGTTCAATCGTCCAATGTTTACGCTCCTTACACCAAGCGAGGCGTCGTTCGGCATTTACCGGCGTGATGAGTGGCTCATGAGCAGCCGCTCGACCATGAAATCCAAGTTTTCTCACCTCCCGGCTTACTGTCATAGTTTTTACTGGATCCTGATGCAGTTTGGAATTCCTGTGTGATGGTCTGAATAGATGTCTGCCTATTACACATTACGAACCTCTTGAACTGTCGACATTCTCTGTCAGTCAACAGACGAGGTCGGCCTGTACGCTTTTGTGCTGTACGTGTCCCTTCACGTTTCCACTTCACTATCACACCGGAAACAGTGGACCTAGGGATGTTTAGGAGTGTGGAAATCTCGCGTACAGACGTATGACACAAGTGACACCCAATCAAATGACCGCGTCGAAGTCCGTGAGTTACGCGGAGCGCCCCATTCTGCTCTCTCACGATGTCTGGTCACTACTGAGGTCGCTGATATGGAGTACTTGGCAGTAGGTGGCAGCACAATGCACCTAATATGAGAAACGTATGTTTTTGTGGGTGTCCGGATACTTCTGATCACGAAGTGTACATTCGCTGACGACAGCAGTTCCTGTCGAGTTTAAAATCGGAAGTCATTGATAAGGCTTTGCACTCGCCTTCATCCCTGTCACGTTATTTTTATAACCACTGTTTTTACGTCGTGTTTGTGGTTGCCAGTGGTACAGCACTCCTTGTCGACAAGTTGGACGGTCAGCGTTAACAGGCCAACATGTGGTGCAAATTTATTCACATTGTGCTAGTAGGCACGTACAAACAGAACAGCTGCTTTCTGTCATTGCGTCACGTATTCATATCGACCGAACTTACTGCTCTGAGTACAGAGAACCGAGTGACATATAAACATCATCACTACATTGCCATGCCTTATATCAGCGGTGGGGGATCACATGACCGTGTGGCACGAGTTTCACACCGTTAACCGTGCTGCAAAGAGACCAGTACGTTTACGACGGTGATTTTATTCGTCTTGGCTACTGAGTTCGTTAAGACTTCAAATCAGTAACCTCGCGGTTGAAGCTCGACGCACGTTCGGCCAAGGATCTCTGGTGGCTGTTAGAAAGGCTTTCACGGTTAACGGAATTACGCTTACTTAAAAAATAACGAGTTGCGCGGGGCTAGGATTGCTGTTAACGAGTTGCGTGAGGCTAGTATTGCTGTTTATGGCTTCAAATCTGTCCATGCCTAACAAGCCCCGGCTACAAATCTCTAACTGGCAGGAAAAGCGGATTTAACAAACTCGAAACATGCAAAAGTATAACATTCATTAGCAGGATGTTTTTTGTGGCTGTCGTGCCCAGATCGACACTCCACTTCCTAACTTTTATTTCTACTCGTCTTCGTCTCGTCATGAAAGCTCCTGTTTGAGAAGTATGTATCGACAAACATTCCTGTGAAATTTAAATACTGCTGTTAACGTGTGTCGGATTGAACCGGGCCTCCATATCTAGTATGCACCTTCGCTACCAGGCAACTAATCGTCCCGGAAGGGTCTCCAGATCTGGACTTGTCCATGAGAGGAATATCCAGTTAGTTTGTTTATACGGATGCCACTAGCTTTTTATTAGCAGAATACGAAAAACTGCACAATTTTATTCTACTTTATGAATCACAAATTATCTCCAATCTTCACACTTTCATAAAAACAAAACAATGAACTACGCATTTGCGTGATTACTATCAAATTCTGTTACATGTCCACATAACCAGAGATTGCTTAAGTCGTAACTGACACCGAGCGCAGTCTGTTGACTTCAGAGACTGCCGAACTACCTCTGATCTTACAGCCGAACCACTTTGCCCGCCCGCGATGCGAACATCACCGAAGTGCTTCGTCTGCCTTTTCGTTTAGCACCTGTTTATTATTCTGCTGGTTATTAATACTTGTGAAATAATGGAATGGTAGCAAGATACTGAGAGATGCTGTTCAGTTTTTTTCATATTAATAACAGAAAATTATAATTTTGGCGCTCAACTTCCGAACGCAGCAGCCAATCGCGGAGAAGGGCCACAACATAGGCGGTCTTTCTCGCGACACCTGTACCGAACAAACCATCCGTCATCGGGACCTCACACCACATTACGTCATCTTCCCACTGCTGGCTTCTCAACTGTTCTAAGAAGAGCTTCTTATAGCCGAATATGATGGCTGTAAAACCAGAAATATTACACAGTATCCATGATATTGACGACCAGCTAAAACAGTTCTGGGCCAGTTTCCCTCAGGAGAGGATGAAACGGCATTGTGATACTCTTTCCAACCGAATCAATACTTGCATCCAGGTGAGAGGTGGTGTAACGTCATACAATAAGTCTTTTGTAAATTTGACTCCATTTTTTTATTTTCAGTAATTACATAGAAAAGTATACCCTCTCAAACCGTGAAGTCTAATTTCGTTTCCTCTTCCCCTTGCAGGTGCCTCATTTTGTTGACCAGGCGGTGTAGTATGTTTCTTGAGTACTTTACAAAAGCGAGAGCTCCATCGGTTTCGCGCGATATGGCATGGAGAAAGCGCGTTGTGGAGCCGCCGAAGACTCCAGCGTACACATGCACGGGGCTGATATAAACATGGAACTTGTAATGGGGCCGAGATCGTCAACTGGTAGTTGTGGAGTAGCCAGAGTTGCTCTCTACCCAAACTAGGGTAGTTTTGGTGCAGTACTTAAATGACCTAGTATATGGTAGGATTATGTGTAGTAATGGTAGCATTGGTACGGAAAGAAACAGGAATGAATGTAAGAGACGAATTGGGAGCCGACGACTTCTTTTCCTGTTTTGTCTGATCGAACTGGGTCTCCATATCTCGTATGCTCCTTGATACCGGTCAAATGGTCGTCCTGGAAGGGTCTCCAGATTTGGACTTTTGCGTCAGAGGAATATCAAGACGGTTCTTTGAACAAGGCCGTCCTTGGCTTCCTTCCACATCCTCGCCCAGTCAAGGCTCGCGTTCAGTCTCTGCTGACATCAACGCCGCCGAGCAGTTAAGCCCTGACCTCCCTGCTGTATCACTCAGTACGGGTATCGCGCTTTTGCTGCTGCCATGGTGGAACGTCATCCAAGAGTTGACAATAGAGATCCGTCCTACCAGCAGTGGATTACAATGATTGATAATTAAGACATTCCAGTAAAGACGATGATATAGCAACGCATGACATTAATTAAGGCTAAATGTCGAGCTGTTATTAACCCGAAAGGTTTTCGGAACGTCACAGAGCTTTATTTGGTGTGGCCACTTAGAGGCGGTACTTCCTTGCCTCCATCTACACTACTGGCCATTAAAATTGCTACACCACGAAGATGACGTGCTACAGACGCAAAATTTAACCGACAGGAAGAAGATGCTGTGATAAGCAAATGATTAGCTTTTCAGAGCATTCACACAAGGTTGGCGACGGTGGCGACACCTACAACGTGCTGACATGAGGAAAGTTTCCAACCGATATCTCATACACAAACAGCAGTTGACCAGCGTTGCCTGGTGAAACGTTGTTGTGATGCCTCGTGTAAGGAGGAGAAATGCGTACCATCACGTTTCCGACTTTGATAAAGGTCGAATTGTAGCCTATCGCGATTGCGGTTTATCGTATCGCGACACTGTTGCTCGCGTTGGCCGAGTTCCAATAACTGTTAGCAGAATATCGAATCGGTGGGTTCGGGAAGGTAATACGGAACGCCGTGCTGGATCCCAACGGCCTCGTATCCCAACGGCCTCGTATCCCAACGGCCTCGTATCACTAGCAGTCGAGATGACAGGCATCTTATCCGCATGGCTGTAACGGATCGTGAAGCCACGTCTCGATACCTGAGTCAACAGATAGGGACGTTTTCAAGACAACAGCCATCTGCACTAACAGTTCGACGACGTTTGCAGCAGCATGGACTATCAGCTCGGAGGCCATGGCTGCAGTTACCCTTGACGCTGCATCACAGACAGGAGCGCCTGCGACGGTGTACTTAACGACGAACCTGGGTGCACGAATGGCAAAACGTCATTTTTCGGATGAATCCAGGTTCTGTTTACAGCATCATGATGGTCGCATCCGTGTTTGGCGTCATCGCGGTGAACACACACTGGAAGCGTGTATTCGTCATCGCCATACTGGCGTATCACCCGGCGTGATGGTATGGGGTGCCATTGGTTACACATCTCAGTCACCTCTTGTTAGCATTGATGGCACTTTGAACAGTGGACGTTACATTTCAGATGTGTTAAGACCCGTGGCTCTACCCTTCATTCGATCCCTACGAAACCCTACATTTCAGCAGGATAATGCACGACCGCATGTTGCAGGTGCTGTACGGGCCTTTCTGGATACAGAAAATGTTCGACTGCTGCCTTGGCCAGCACATTCTCCAGATCTCTCACCAACTGAAATCGTCTGACCAATGATGGCAGAGCAACCGGCTCGTCGCAATACGCCAGTCACTACTCTTGAACTGTGGTATCGTGTTGAAGCTGCATGGGCAGCTGTACCTGTACACGCCATCCAACCTCTGTTTGACTCAATGGCCAGGCGTATCAAGACCGTTATTACGGCCAGAGGTGGTTGTTCTGGGTACTGATTTCTCAGGATCTATGCACCCAAATTGCGTGAAAATGTAATCACATGTCAGTTCTAGTATAATATATTTGTCCAATGAATACCCGTTTATCATCTGCATTTCTTCTTGGTGTAGCAATTTTAATGGCCAGTAGTGTAATTCTTGAACCAACTCATCCCGTCAGCTGAAGGGATCTACAGAATAAAGTCGACTCTGACCCAAGGAAAAACTTGGCATTGTTGAAACGTACAAATCACTGTCAGATATGCAGAAAAACACAAGGACCAAAAAAGAATCCGAGCCTGTACCTGAAGATAAAATGTTGTGGCACTTGGAAATGTATTACTGGCGTCGGAAACTGGAAGCTGCCAGGCAATCGGTAGGTGTTTTGAACTGTGCTGAAATGGTGTGGACAACTGCGACAGTTCCCGGAACCAGCTGCTGTCCATTTGGCAGACTGCCGGGTTTGCCATCTGGGCAGAGATTTTTTTGTTTTTTCTTTTGCGTGCTTGGTCTGCAATCTACAACTCGCACTCGTCGGAAGTCACTTGACTGGTACCAGTTCAGGGCGCTGATTCACTCCACTTAACGAGCGCCTAGCGATGCTGTAGCTTCACCTGCACTTCACTGCGGCAGTCTTCGTGAATACGGAGGTACATTATTCCGGCAGCCCCATCAAAAGACTTTCACACATGCGCTCCCTGCTGCAGTAGCTTGTTCCCTCTTCGAAACCGGAGCCTTCAGTGTAGCGGACAGGTATTGGTCACCTGAAAGAAGAGCTGCATGTTTCGTTCAGGTTCTGTTAGTAAGGAACTCCAGTGGGAGACGCTGCAAAAATTGCATTCTGCATCACGGAGTGGCTTGAAGTTCTGAGAGCGTACTTCCCTAGAAGTATCAACAAATATATTGCTTCCTCGTCGCGCGGGATTAGCCGAGTGGTCTCAGGCGCTGCAGTCATGGACTGTGCGGCTGATCCCGGCGGAGGTTAGAGTTCTCTATGGGGCATGGGTGTGTGTGTGTGTTTGTCCTTAGGATAATTTAGGTTAAGTAGAATGTAACCTTAGGGACTGATGACCTTAGCAGTTAAGTCCCATAAGATTTCACACACATTTGAACATTTTATTGCTTCCTCCTACGTATATCTGGCGAAAAAACCGTGAAGATAAAACTGGAGAGATTCGAGCCAACAGACAGATTTACAGTAATCGTTCTTCGAGCGGACCGTTCACGACTGGTACAGGAAACGGGGAAAGGGACAGAGGTGCACGAAATACCCTCCGGCTCACACCGGAAGGCGGCTTGCGGAGTATAGATTCAGACTGATCGCCCCCATCTCACGTAGAGGTCACGCGAACTCGCAATACATGATACATACGTGTGGACTGAAGTTATTTGGTCAACTCCGTCTGCCTAAAAAGTCATAAGCAGCTGATACGAGCGAGCTTACACTTAATGACGAGGCAGTTTTCGTTGATTTCGTTGCATTTGCTCGCCATCATCTAATAAAAAAAAATGCTTGCATACAGAATATCGGAAAGAAAGTGCGACTGGATTGAAGACTTTGTTTTGTGCCGTAGTGTGACACAAATTGCGCACGTCACGTACCGTGCGGAAAAAAAATCCTCGAAAAATCGATCGCCAAAAACGTCATAGGGAGCGAACGTTACAAGTGACTTGAGCTCAGTCATGTAGCAAAGAACCAAGCTAAAATCGTCTTAAATACAACATACGTATTCAGAGTTCCTATCTGGGAACTGCAAGATGGAGAAACAGCATATCTAACAAAACTAGAAATTATCGCTTCTTTGCATCAACCGATAGCCGAAGTGTAACTTTATGCACCGTGCGGAAGGATCACATACAGACCCACTGGAACATGACTTCCCTGGCTGTTGACGGTCTTGAAAAATGCAGGATGGACACATCTAACACACCTGTTGCCTTTCTGCAAAGCCCCAATGTCAGTGTTTTTTTTGTGGTAGGCTTGAAAGTATGTATGTCTGTTTTTTCCCACTGTCCTTGCTGTATGTTTACCATGAAGTAATTGCCAAGAGAATCCTGATGTAGTTTGTAGATTTTTGTTGGACTACGTTCAATAAAACAATAAAGAGTAAGATGTGCAGCATCTGATATTGTTCCGCGACGCGTGTACTGGCCAAAAATAGAAATTATACTCTAGTTCGTTATCTGCTTAATATTGTAAGCGTCCTCTTATATTATTATGTTTTGCTATTGTTATTGTTGGAAAAATCTTTATTCAGTCGGTCGTCGAAATTTTGAAATAAAAGTTATTGTGGATGTCGCGTAATAAATATTTCGCGTGAAGCGCTGTTGCGACACAGGTAAAGATCAATTGTAGAAACTAAATATTACGAATAATTTTATTAAAGAATACGGCCGACTGACTACATTAAATAAGAGGGCACGTACATTCGCGAATGACTGGTCAAAAAATAAATAAATAAATAAATAAATAAGCGTTAATACTATGTAGGAAATGAGCCTTAAATATAGTTACGCTTGTACACACTCAAATGTATGCGAACATACGAACGGGATAGAGGCACATACATTTTGAGTACAATAATCCCCCGTGGCCTGAATAAAAAGAATTACAGTTAAATGCATTTATTCATCTTAGAACGTAAATGCGTGGACTTCAAAATTAAATGAAAAGAAAGAGTGCAGGTTCTGAATGTCGCGGCAAATATATTGAAATTGACGGTAGCGGCCACGAAAGGAGAAAGACGAACACATTCACGTACCTCTATTGTTGAGAAGCGTCGCCGTGAAGATCGTCGCCTCCATCTAAATTCTCTGCATAAAATTAAAATAATAGCAATAATTTACCAGAATTTCAGGTGTTGGGACCCATAGTATCACAAAAGACGAAATCGCTCTGCTTCAAAATCACTTTCATTATTTAACCCAATTTTATCAGTAAGAAATGGCACAACACGTCTTAACCTAGGACAGGATAACAGCGAAAGGTAACTTATTCTAAAACTAATAAGCGAAGAGCGAAAAGCTTCTTTTGTTCAGCAAATGCTTTACGCATTAATCTCTGGTAATTGAACTAATGTCTATATATTAATAAAAAAATTTTATATATTTCCTTTACCATGTGGTTGATAATTATTTGTTAAAAATTGTAGCCCTCTATTGCCCTGTTCGAGAACATTCCATTCTACCCTGTGACAGCGACTTCAGGGCGAATAAACAACTCCTAAGGTAGTGACACGACATATACAGTGGAAAAGTACTGAGAGATTACAAAAAAGAGCAGTGTGTGTGGATGTTTCTCTATAAAAGTGATTAATTCAGATCATATTCTGGCTCTGAACAAATAATGGCCAAGGCACTATAAAAATGTGCCTGTCAGATGAGACAGCAGGAAGAGGTATTACTAAGGAAAATATATTTACTTTTCAGTTGTACAAGTTGAAGCATAGTGAATGTACCCTAACTTAGATATGAAAGGGAATTTTGTTGCTTTTTAGTATGTTGATGGACAGGCCAAGCATAAATTGTCTTAAAAATGCCACAGTACACCTCCAAGTCTATCTGATGCGACAGCATACTCCTCTGGTAGTGTTCCAGTTATTACAAAGAAAGTGAAGGATCAGCAGAAACTTGAACAACATATTCCTGAACAATACAGAGAGTTTCATAGGACACTTTTCATATGCCCCGCAACTTACACAGGAGAAGACAATGAATGAAAATAAAAGCCGCCTATTATTTCTTTACTCGTATGTTTTTCTGAAGACTCTTATTAGTTTTATTTCCTAATTCTAAAATGGGACATAATATTATAAAAGTTTTTTCTGGTAATTTATTATTTCATTATAATTTATAGAATTCGAGTGATTGTAAAACTCTGCTTCTCAAAAGAGCATATGTACAATATGTACATAATGCAGAATAATTGCCAATTATGCCACATGTTGTAGTAGTTTTGCTTCCAGTTTTGTGACAAAACGTGATTGCAAATCTGTTGAAAAGTTTCATGTGCAAACTTTGTTTTTCTAATAGTCTGAAGTTTTTTGTGTCTATTGAAAATTTTCTCTTTTGTTAGATTTGTCCTTTCTGCATCTTGTAGTTTGAGGGTCAGCTTACCGAGGCTTCAACAACAACATGGGAAATGCCTATCCAGACGCCGGGCCGTTTACTTTCTTCTTGTTGCGCACCAACCGTCATCCGCAACGTATCAAGTCGTGTCTGCTCAAACCACATCTGTGTGCTACACTCACGCGCTGCTGGCCATAAAAATTGCAACACCATATCCCCAGAACTACGAGTCGTGCAGTGATACAATTTTGCAGGTGCATTCACGGGTATAAGTGGATACTGTCTGCAAAATGTGTTGCGAATAAAGTTGGTAATGAAGAAATAATAAATTAAAACGTCATTCCTGATGCTGAAGTTTCACTGTTGGAACAGCGAAAATGTAGTAAGCGATTTTATAGTTTACGTAAGTGAGACGACGCTAAGCTGAATTTGTGTATATTTTTTGACGATGCCAATTTGGCTTCTTGCGTTAGGACTTGTTTTAAAACTGGTATGCCTCGCCATATTTTAAGAGCGTGTTTTCCACTTGTATAGAAGTATTAAATTTGACCTGGCATATTTTATTGCTTTAAGATGTGGACTGTCCACTAGTTGTTTTAGTTTTTTCCATGTTTTGCTGCAGAGCTGAAGGTGAACATCGCTGACCAAACAGGTAGTCTGAGGAACAAAACGTTTTGCGATCATAGACGGAAACGAAAAATTTTTTCTACAGTTTCTGAATCACTTTTTTTCGCGATTATTTCGTAGCTTGCATAAGTTTATTCTTCTTAATAAGTAAATTATGAAAGCATTTTTAATTTCTACATCGTCTATAATTGTGTGAAATACTGAAAATTAAATTTTTGTTGCTCCTCAAGCTATTAGATAGGCAGTCTTCAACGGGGACCATATAATACAGATTCTACGATAGAACTTGCTCTCCTAGCAGCTTCATTCTTTTCCGAGCGACCGGGAAAATGTTCAGTCGAGATGCAAAGGTCGTCGAAAAGGCTTTCCCATCTAGCGTCGAATATTTTGAATCACGGAATGCAGTTTTATTACTACTGGTTTCAAAACCGTAGCCGGCCGCTGGTGGCCGAGCGGTTCTGGCGCTACAGTCTGGAACCGCGCGACCGCTACGGTCGCAGGTTCGAATCCTGCCTCGGGCTTGGATGTGTGTGTTGTCCTTAGGTTAGTTAGGTTTAAGTAGTTCAAAGTTCTAGGGGACTAATGACCTCAGCAGTTGAGTCCCATAGTGCTCAGAGCCATTTGAACCAAAACCGTAAATCTCCTCTATGACAATCAATGTGCATTCCGAAAGCAGAAGTAGTCTGAAACTCAATACTCAATTCACTTTCTTCGGTCTTGATCTAGAAACTAAGAGAATGTTCCACTAAGACGATACCGTGATACTTGATTTTCGGTAGTCATTCCATATGGTTCCAAGCTTCAGAAAATCGGGACATCGTTGTGAATGAGTTGAAGATTTCGTCCCAGAAAAATTGTCACTTGTGAAAGCAGCTAGGAGAACCGTTTCATGAACACTACTGTCCATTAAAATCACAACACAGTGAAGGAAGTATGTAAGAAACGTTTCTGTACATGTAGGTGACATTGTTAGAAACTCGTTACGAAATGTCGAAAGACTTTCTCTTGCCAGAGCCTGGTGGGAAGTATGGGCCCAGTAGCTGACATAAGTAAATTTAGTGTAAAATGCATGGATAGTCGAAAAGATACAGTATCGTTTCTCTACGTGACTGGCGATTATCCACTAAAATACCTATGAGTTATCCCCCCAGAGCGATCTAGGTGGAATGACGACGTAAGTAAAGCCGTGGAGAAGGCAGAAGCCGCACTCAGATACACAGAATGAATCCTAGGGAAGTCTAATCTATACTCGTACAGGTGGCTTACAAATGCCTCGTTAGACTAACGCTTCAGCATTATTCGTCTCTATGCTTGAATTAACAGAAGAAATTTTAAAAAAGATTCGCAGATGAGCTTCATGATTCATCAAGGGTTTGTTTAGTGAGCGTGAGAGAAAGACAGAAACGTTAAAACACATTACAGAGGGAGACACTATCAGACGTTAGGCAAAGCGGAGAGCCGTCTTCACGAAACCGATATAGCCCTTGTTTCATAAAGTACTCAAGAAACATTTTACACTACCTGGCCAAGAAAATGAAGCACCCGTAGAGGCAAAGGTGGATAAATGGGCCCCTGCTGGTATTATGGGCCCCCTACATATTTGGAAGTACAGGCCACGAATTCTAGCGGAGAGCATATGAACAACTAAAACTAGTTGCCAAACTTCACTGTAGAGTGCGCAGACGTAGTAGCTGTCATGGTTTGTGAGTAGTTGTGCTGTGAATTTTTTCGCTGTCATCAAAAGTTTGAAAGGTTAGTGTTTACTTGAATAAAACTCAAATTTCTAACATGTTATTAGTAGAACTAAGGTAAGGTACGTATTTGGCTTGCTGTTGGGATACCGTTTTACGTTAATTAACGTCGGTTGCGAACCAAACTAACCGTAGGCAAGATCGTTTTTCCCAAGATGGCGAGGGTGGATATATGGGGCCCCTTTTGCTGCTGGTATTATGGGACCCGTAAAATCAATCAGATATTGCTACTCTTTATGTTTCAGATGCCTCGAACACATCTTGTACCCCCAAAAAAAATCGAAACGGCAATCGTGGGACAAAGCAAATATGGGAAACGCTGTTGTAGCTATTAAAGAGAAAAAAATGGGGTTGAAAAAAGCGGTTAAAGTGTACTCTGTCCCTCGTTCTACGCTCCAAAGGCTTTCCACCGGTTTTACCACAGGGACTTGAGGACGAACTGGTTAAATATCTTCTCATTATGGAATCCAAATTCTACGGCCTTACCAGAAATGACGTCAGGCGCATGGCCTACCAGCTTTGCACAAGAAATAAAAAGTTGGTGTTTCTGTCCCTGGTGTTGACGACGCTATATGTCTATTTTGTGAAGGGATATTTTCAAAGGACACAAAAGGTGAACTTTGGGTCCAGTGTATAGCCTGTGAGATGTGGGCTCAAAACGAATGCGCTGGATGCGAAAAAGATGCTTATGTGTGTGACTATTGTAAATAGGCTAGGCGTAGGCTCAAAATGCAGAGTATCAAGAAAAAAATAAAAATTTTGTTTTAAATATTAAAAAGTTGGACCAAAACATATCGTAACCATTGCAGGACATACTAGAGAAATGTTTTATGTTAATTTCAGGTGATTATACAAAAAATAAAAGGTGTTATATAAAAAAAACAGAGTGGGGGCCCATTTATCCACCTTTACCTCTAAGGGAAAGGGGGAATGAAATTAAACGCCACGGTTGATGTTATTACTGAGATCACAGAATAGAGTCAAATTTACAAAGGACTTGTTGTATGACGTTGCACCAGTTCTCACCTGGACGCATGCAGGGATTCGGTTGGCAAGAGTGTCATATCACACAGCCTTTGTATCCTCTCCTGAGGTAAGCTGGCCCACAGCAGTTGCAAATGGTCCTTGATAACCTGGATGCAGGCACTAGGAACGAGTTGACGTCCGAGCTCGTCTTACACGTGTTTTGTCGGGGACATATTGAAGGATCTTACTGCCCATGAGAATACCTCAATATAGAGACAGGTCTAATGAGGCAACGAGCATTGTTCTGTTGAAAAACTGCAGCAAGGTACTGCCGCATGAGGGATAACAAAAATGGTTCAAATGGCTCTGAGCAGTATGGGACTTAACATCTGAGGTCGTCAGTCCCCTAGGACTTAGAACTTCTTAAACCTAACCAACCTAAGGACATCACACACATCCATACTCGAGGCAGGATTCGAACCTGCGACTCTAGCGGTCGCGCGGTTCCAGACTGAAGCGCCTAGAACCGCTCGGCCACACTTGCCGGCGAGGGATAACACATGAGGACGCAGGGCATTCGGGACGTATGGTTCCGCCGCCAGAGTTCCCTCAATAAGTACCACCGGTGACCTGAATTCAAAAGCAATAGCCACCTCACCAAGAGTAACACCGATGTGCTTCTTCAAAACATTGGAAGGATGGGATATCTCCCGAGATCGCCGCTGTATTCGCCGACGATAGACAACCGGAATAGTGCAGAACCGTATTTCATCCCTGAATGCAATACGACGAGGTTCATCTGCAGTCCTCGCTCCCCAGTCACGGCACCAGCCCAAACGCAACCTTTTGTGTTGTGGTGTTAATACGAGCGTTCGCATGGGACTGTAATTCCTAAGTCCGGCTCCTGCTGATGGTGTGGGACGACACTGTTTCCAGGAGTCCAGTACCTGTTCTCGGATCACAGGAGCAGATTTGAAGGGTTTACGATGTGCGTTTTGCGGTATACGGCGTTCCTTCCTTGTGATGGATAGACGTTATCGAGTGGAACCTTGACGATCAGAGTAGCTGCAGTCTAACATGAAGCCACTTTCACTTTCGAATGCACCACAAATCTGGATACTGCACGATACAACCAACCGGAAACCCACAAAGAGGCACCTTCTCAATGATCACTCAACATGTGACGCTTTTCGCGCCCCTTATGTACCCTAACAGGCCTGGTAGCAACACTGAACACCACTAATGTACTCTGGTGGCCGTTCTGCCACAGAGAATAGCAAGTGTATAATCATTTATATACCTGAGGATAGTGTGTACATGTACGAAGTTACATTGACATCTGACCATGTCTTCTAGATGCCTCAGTTTTTTGGCAAGCCGTGTAATTTTTGACCAAATTTAAAAATCTGAATTACTTTCACTATCTGTTCATTGAGACGTATTATCTTAATTTGGAAATTTTGTGGTAAGGTCTTATGGAACCAAACTGCTGAGGTCATCGGTACCTAAGCTTACACACTACTTAACCTAAATTATCCTAAGGACAAACACAAACACACACGCCCATGCCCGAGGGAGGACTCGAACCTCCGACTGTGAAGGGTGGGGGTGGGGGGGGGGGGGTGGGGGGACGTATTATCTTACGTGAAAGGTTTAACACAAAAGTCAGTTACCAAAGTTTATGTGTGTTCACGCAGCATAACTCAAGGCGCACAAATTACAGACTGCATTTATCTAGAGCCGGCCGTTGTGGCCGAACGGTTCTAAGCGCTTCAATCCGGAACCGCGCTGCTACTACGGTTGCAGGTTCGAATCCTGCCTCGGGCATGAATGTGTGAGATGTCTTTAGGCTAGTTAGATTGAAGTAGTTCTAAGTTCTAGGGGACTGATGACCTCAGATATTAAGTCCCATAGTGCTCAGCCATTTGAACCATTATTTATCCAGTATTTGAGAATGAAAGCGTGTAGTAACAGCCAACAAACTAAAGACATAATTTTAAACCTTTCGAAACTTTTTCTCATTGACACCCAATCCTTTCTACCACAAAATAATGAAGAGGGAAAAGTTGATCGCTTACTAAGTTTTCGCTGTTCATGCACTAAATCTTCAGCGTCAGGTATGACATTCTAATTTATTACTTCTTTACTACCAACTCTATTGGCAATACATTTTTCAGGCGGTATCCACACACATGACTGAATGTACCTACAAAAGTTCAGCATCGTACAACATGTAATTCAGGAGATATGACGCCATAAGCACTAAGATTTTACATGCCTAACGTCCAATATTTAAAACATTAACTCATTTGCTGAGTAATCACACACTTGTAGCTGTGTTACATTTGGGAGATCGATTCTTTTAAAAAATTGGGGCTGGGAGTTACTGGCGTAATCTAAAGCAGAGGAAGTGTGAATTTAAAAAAAAAAAGTACATGCTACTTTTATTTGTGACTCTGGAAGTATAAACAGAGGAAAATTAACAACGGAATAGTCCAGAGGTCTCACCCTATCCGAAAGTCCTCACAATTTCTGTATAACTTTTGCAACGTCAGCACTAACTGAACCACACTGGAATACATCCATGTGTGTACTCTGTAAGCCACTGTCAACAGTATGGCAGAGGGATTTTTTCCCGATCCAGCTACGAACACAGCGAGGTAAGAATGTTTAAAAGCCTCCGTGCTAGTTGTAATTAATTTTTGTCTCTCGGTCGGAAATTTTGCATCCGTTGTCGAGTCCGATGCCGAGGTCAAATCGTCACAGGGTATTTCTGTATCGTTTTGTTTGTCTTTCTCTGCTGGAGCACCAGATGTAACGTGAGCATGAGGCACTATCAGATTTCAGTGCAGGGTGCTTACTTGTATTGCAATCCGCTGACGAGCACCCGACACTGAGTACCTGCACGGTAGCACGACATGCTTCTCTCCTGGTTCTCCTCTCGTAGTTCAGCAAGTACATACCACGAAACATGACTCACACTCCGGTTGTAAGAAACGAGGCGCTGATCACATGTCGCCCTTGAAAACTACGCGAGGCTATCGTAACAGCAACGAGAGCTTAGCCCAAGAAGATTATCTTGGTAATACGAGTATACCGATGGTTCGCGTTTTACTTCAAAAAGTACGTACCACCTCTACAAGAAAGCTACGCCCCAGTGTCATTCATTTTTCTTCAAACAGCGAAGAATTTACTATGACTTTCTAGAACAGAACTGAGAAAGTAAAGGTTCTCACCGGAATGTAGTTGCGACGCGTTGCTGTATCGTACAATCGATTTATTAACGACGCCCCTGCGGAAGTTGGTCGTTTCGGATAGGAAAACTTCCTAACGCTGTTTGAGCAACAATTGTGCCGTGGAACATTTCTCAGTTCAAAGAAGGCCACCTGCTTTTAAAAACTGTTCCGGATTGGCGGAAGATGGGAACAGGAGGATTTAACACTGCAGTCCATTTACTCCTTCTCCTGCTGCAGCATCTCAATAATCATGTAGCGATTTAAATTTTTGGGGGTTGTGTCGTCATTATTGGCCCTGCCTAAGCTGGATCCAAAGGCTTAGTTTCAAATAGCAGCGTAAAAACACAGAGTTCCGAAAGTATTTTCGCTGTTAATGGCACTTAATGGCATCGGAGGTCGCCAGCTGTTATGTATGGTCTACCGTGGAACTACCTGATCTCTCGCTAGCCACATATTTAGTGCCATCATCGTACTAGACTATCTGATCTTTCAGTTGCCTCTTTACTTACCTCCGTCCTGAGTTTGAGGCTGCCTAACCTCTCGCTAGCTATTATCTTTAAATTCATCCTAGGTCTGGCCTGTATGACCTACCATAGACCAACAGTGTAGGCTACCTGAGGTCCAACTTGCCTCCATGTCCAACTTGCCTCCATGTTCAGCTTCTTCCTGGGTCTATTCTGCATAACCTCTCACTATCACAGCTAATCTTATAATGAGGTTGAGGCTATCTGACCTATTGCTAGCAATCTCATACTGAGTCTAGACTGATCTCTTGCTGGACATTGTAATTAGAGGTGGGTTTGAAGCAGCCTACACACTGTAACTGCTGAGGCAGCTGCATGTTCTACAAACAATAAATAGTCTTACATATTTTACTGTGTATTTAAGGCTAGACATCAGACGTGTTTGGAAATGGTTACTTAATGTTCATCCAAGGGTGAAACATACAAACTTTTCTTGCTGCTCGGAAATACCTCAAAACTCGTGAAACGGCTTTTTGAGGCACATTAAATGCTGCCGAGGTCGTTGTCTGATTCTGACCTGCTTCAAACTGTCCGTGAATTCCATCCAGCGAAACTGGCTCAATGAACGGGTTTGTAAACTTAGTTGAAAACATCAGTAACGAGAGTACATGCAGGTGGTCACTGTGAATGTGCAAACATACCTGAGAAATTAAGTGTGTGATTCATTGCGAATTTTGTATACAAATACAAGTCGATTTTTAAGCGTAAATAGTGACGTATGTCTCACGACTGGTCACCTTCCTCTGTCAATTTTTTCTCGTTTTCCGGTCTCAACTACTGTACACCAGTGTAGTGCCTCGGTAAGAGGAAAAACCATTTTGCAGTAATGAAGTGCTAAGCCGTTACCTGCTTACATGTAGAATGAGAATCATTGTTGTTGCGCTAACTTTTCACAGCTCCTACGGAATTAATAATTGGTCCGGATGGAAATATTAGATTTCGGGATGGCGCAGGTTGGATATTGTCAAGTGCAGCCATAACATATAGTGTAACGCAACGAGCTGTCTGCATTCCCGTCCTGATTCAATAAATACGTTAGATCTTAATCCGTCTTGTGGCCATATAAGTTGATCAAAATAAAGAGGTAAGTGATCAAGACATTGTTATACATGTTGGGGTTGATGTGTCGGGAGTAGCTTGCAAATATATTGTCTTCAGTCAGAATTTTTATTTTCTGATTACTGTCCCAAGCGTTGCGGAGCTACAATTCCAGTTTCAAGGACTGTATAGACGTAATGGACGTTACATCTGCTTCAGTTTGTCACGTAACAGAAACAGCACGACACAGTTGAATGAGAGAAATAAAGTTACGTAACATTGTTTCTCTCATTTCTCTAGCACTCTCTCGTTAACACTGCTTAAGGTACGGTTTTCCCGTTAAATCTAACATCTACGTCGTTCTGTTATTTTATGTGAAAAACTGAAGCTGATTAACGCCTATTAGTCCTAAGCACTCATTGAAAACAGATTTGTGGCTCCGATGCACGTTGTGCAGTAATCAAAAAGTAAACATTTGTACCTGAAGACCGAATGTTATTAATTTATGTATCCTTTTCTTGACAGATAATCTGATCGAAAACTATAATGATACCACTCATATTACTTGAGACTGAAATGCATAATTAAGAAAAGCTGACAATAATTATCTGCTGTTATGTTCAGCCCATAAAAAAACATCGACCACAGTGTGAATATCATTTGCGGAATCGATTCTATTCCTGTTGTAGCCTAAATAACGTCCACTACTCGCACACCGCTAACAATTAGAAGGGGGCGAAGGTTCTCAGTAAAAAAATACAAGTGCGACTAGGATTCGCGCACCGAGGATTTCGTACAAAGTTTTGTATGCAAACAGTCCATTCATCCCGGGAATCGAGAGTCTCGACGATTTTTGTTGGTTATTCATATCGATACTGGTGAGATATTGGTGCCAGGAATTCCAAAACTTTCGAGAACGAAAAAAAATTGTGATATAAATACAAGTTAACAATTTTTGCATTTTTTCCTTTGCTTGTATTACGAAAACTTGCTTCTTCCCAAGTTTCGTAATCATAGGTCAACGGGAAGTACCGTAAGAGTTTTAATGAGTGAGTTTGCGAGTATCGAAATATCTTACATAAACAGCAGTATCTTTTGACTGCATTGACAAGGAAGCTTAACTTTCAAACAACGCTAAAGGACAATAGACCTTAGTATGTGACATATAGTGGAACTTGCTACATCCACCCGTTTTTTGACAAAGAGGGGCAAAAGACAGTCGGACAACATTAGGCAAAAGAAATTCTTATGTTATAATTACGAAGTTACACTTCTAGGATTTTTTTCCTTTACCTGTACGGTGAAACCTTGCTTCTTGCCAAATTTTATGATTTTGTGGATCAACGGGAAGTACCCTCTAGTTTCTGATGAGTGACTTTCTTCTGAGTATCGAAATATCTGACATAAGTGCTTGTATCTTTCGATTGCGTTGATTTAGAAGCATCAATTTTTTACACCGCAAAGGAACCATAGATCTTAGTATGTGACATAAATTTAAACTCTATACGGCTACCCGTTCCTGAGAAAATGGGTTTTTAACAGTTGGACAGGCAGGCAGACAGACGGACGCACGGAATACGAAGTGATCCTACAAGGTTTCCGTTTTTACCGATTGACCTACGGAACCCTAAAAATGACCTTTGCCTGGTGTACGTGCGTAATTGGCCCTTTTCTAGCCGTTTGCATGTTTCATTAACTGCAGGTATTAAGTCACAGATTCCCACTGCTTTGCGTTAGGTGAAGCGTCTGATTTCTACAATGTATTGATAAATTCACGATCTCTCAAACGAAAAGAGCGTCGGGGAAGGACATGAATTTATCTAGAGTATCTGTTTCACACACACATCTAATAATTTCGTCTGGGAAGTGTGGAACATTCTAAAATAAAGTTCTGTAGCCGGAATTACCGTGTCGTCTGCAGTAATATTCCAATCGACGTTCCAGGTATCTTCATTGCGGGCTATCTTCAGTTCGGTGTTGCTGGGCTCGCGTTTATGAACGTACTCTTGAACCTACTAATTATCAATCACTGACGTAATTTTGCGTACTTCTTATGTTAACTGGGTTGCCAGTAACGTATCCAATAATAGAAGAAGAACGTGCTTAACCTGTTGTCATTGCTTTTGTAATTGGGTTTGCGACTGACATCGCGCAGTCGAGTGGATAGTTGTTTTCCTTGTGGCGAGGTTAAAATTCTCGTTTCTCTTACAGACCCAGACAACTGCGCACTGATTTTCCAATACCACTGAAACTCTACTTCACGATTTGTTTCCCGAAACGTTATGGTCAAGAAATTCTAGCCGGCTGGAGTAGCCGAGCGGTTCTAAGCGCTTCAGTCTGGAACCGTGCAACCTCTACGGTCGCAGGTTCGAATCCTGCCTCGGGCGTGGACGTGTGTTATGTCCTTAGGTTAGTTAGGTTTAAGTAGTTATAAGTTCTAGGGGACTGATAACCTCAGATGTTAAGTCCCATAGTGCTCAGAGCCATTTGAAGAAATTCTTCCCACGCTGTCGACTCTTATGTCGTGCAGTATACGGGTGAAATTTGACTAATCTACGAATGTCTGTGGCATCTCTTTGTCATAAGTTCAGTGTCACGTCCATTGTTATCGCCTACTTTTATTCGACTGAGAAATGGTCGGCGTTGACCGTAGGGGACAGTGTTGTAGCTTGATGCACTTTCCAGAAATTACCCTGTAGTCAGCCCTATAATAGAAGTTTTGTGTGTTTTCTTAAACTATTTTTAAATGATGGCATTCGCTTTTTATATACTGCAGACTTTTCCGAAATTACAAAAATGACTCTGGAAAATTAAGTTTTTTTTCCACATGTCGAAACGTGTTCCGAGGTACAATATGGTCATGTACCTAGGAAGGAATATCCGATTGAAATCTAAAAGCGTTGCTGTCGAGAAGATCTTCTGAGTACTGTATTAATAGTGTAAGTACATTATTACTCTTCTACACAGAAATAATCAGTAAATCAAATTAAATTAAGCAGAAGTATTATCAAAAACCAGTTACAAGTTAAATAAGTTTTGGAATAGAACGCAAACTTTTTTTCAAGACAGGTAAAATTGTTAAGAAGTTAAAGGAACTCAGTTCATTTGCTAGTATTACGTGTTCCATGGTAAGAGAACTTCTTTTGTTTCAATGTAAAAGATGCTCGGCCGATGAAATATACCTTAATCTTCCACACGTTATATAAACAGTTTTTAAAATTATATAGCGTTTTACTCACGAGGAGAACACACAAAGTGCCACAACACAGTTTCCCAGAATCTTCGCAGGCCGCTGTGGCCGAGCGGTTCTAGGCGCCTCAGTCTGGAACCGCGCGACTGCTACGGTCGCAGGTTCGAATTCTACCTCGGGCATGGATATGTGTGATGTCCTTCGGTTAGTTGGATTTGAGTAGTTCTAATTTCTAGGGGACTGATAAACTCAGATGTTAAGTCCTACAGTGTTCAGATCCATTTGAACCATATTATGAACCAGAATCTTCGTTCAGTGAATGAAGGGTCAAAACAAGCGAACACACTTCTCGGTTTATCCGTAGACACTCGTCCGTTTCTGAGATAACGTCAGTCCAAGTTTCCGAGGTACAATATGTACCTTTTAGCGCATTACGAGGTGTGGCTAGAAAAAAACCGGACTAGTACTGGTGAAACAATAAAACGAATGCAATAAGGCTGCAAGTCGCTTGGCCTGTCACGTGACTCTCGCTCCGCCTACTGCTCGAGTTTCATCTGCCTCCTGCACTCAGTCTGCCCGTGGCGTCTGTTTTAAGTAGTTGACGTTTTGTCTGTGCGTCGGAAAATGTTGAGTGTACAGAAAGAACAGCGTGTTAACGTCAAATTTTGTTTCAAACTAGGAAAATCTGCAAGTGAAGCGTTTGTAATGTTACAACAAGTGTACGGCGATGATTGTTTATCGCGAATACAAGTGTTTGAGTGGTTTAAACGATTTAAAGATGGCCGCGAAGACACCAGTGATGACACTCGCACTGGCAGACCATTGTCAGCAAAAACTGATGCAAACATTGAAAAAATCGGTAAACTTGTTCGACAAGATCGCCGTTTAACAATCAGAGCAGTGTCTGAGTTAACAGGAGTTGACAAGGAAAGTGTCGAACAAGTTTACCGATTTTTTCAATGTTTGCATCAGTTTTTGCTGACAATGGTCTGCCAGTGCGAGTGTCATCACTGGTGTCTTCGCGGCCATCTTTAAATCGTTTAAACCACTCAAACACTTGTGTTCGCGATAAACAATCATCGCCGTACACTTGTTGTAACATTACAAACGTTTCACTTGCTGATTTTCCTAGTTTGAAACAAAATTTGATGTTAACACGCTGTTCTTTCTGTACACTCAACATTTTCCGACGCACAGACAAAACGTCAACTACTTAAAACAGACGCCACGGGCAGACTGAGTGCAGGAGGCAGATGAAACTCAAGCAGTAGGCGGAGCGAGAGTCACGTGACAGGCCACGCGACTTTCAGCCTTATTGCATTCGTTTTATTGTTTCACCAATACTAGTCCGGTTTTTTTTTCTAGCCACACCTCGTATAAGTTCGGCCGATGCGTTGACACAATGGTTAACGTAGCAGATTTGCACCCCACGTTCGAAACCCGACTATCGGTTTTATTTTTGTTTTGTACGTCCATAGAAGATTATTACAAGAATATTTTCCAACGGATGTTGAAATAACGTTGTCCTTATTCTTCTACTAATTGTCTGCCTGGCGAAAGAATTAAAAAAAAAAAACGGTAAAAGAACGAGAAAAATTATTTGAAACTATTTTCGGTGAAATTCCTGTAATGTGTCCGCCCCAATAGCTGAGTGGTCAGCGTGACGGATTGCCGTGCTGCGGGCCCGGGTTAGATTCCCGGCTGGGTCGGAGATTTTCTCCGTTCAGGGACTTGGTGTTATGTTGTCTTCATCGTCATTTAATCCTCATCTGGCGCGCAGGTCGCCCAGTGTGGCGTCGAATGTAACAAGACCTGCACCAAGGTGGCCGGACCTGCCCCGCAAGGGGTCTCCCGGCCAATGATGCCAAACGCTCATTTCCATTCTTTTCCTGTAATGTGTTTCGATTTATAATTGCAAGCGCCAATTTTCGGAAAAAGCGATTCTTTATGCGTGGTTTGCTGCGAAGTTATTGCCAATACGTCAATTCTTCACCAGTGTTAACGAAATGTATTTCCCAAGTGAGATTCATACGAAGATATGTCACTGTGGTAAACCTACCTTCCCGCGATGCTTCATAGAGTTCGCAATTTCTGTTTAGAATGTTCCTACGACCAATTTCATCCAAGGGTATGCACTAAATTTTCCTGAAGAATAAACAGATGTATAAAATGTAAGAATTAATATAAGAATTGATATAAGTACGAAATAAGAGTATGGGAATTTAAAAAAGATTGTTTCACCTGAAAATACCATACACACTTATATAATAAACGTATGACACTTATTGTGAAACCTAGTTGTAATTTCACAGTTAATATAACGCTCTTTTGTCTCCCAATTTCATATGAAACGTTTATGTGGTTAACCTCTACGAACGTAGGTATATAAATGAAATAACACAATTTTAAAAAAGATCAGGTTTGCAATACGGGGCACAAAAGTACGAAACTGTGACGTTAGCTTCTGTGCCACCGATCCGGTTCAAATCCAGCCCCCCCCCCCCCCCTCCTCAGCTAAAAGACATACAAATTGCCGCGGAAACCTTGACCGTCGTTTTCTAAGAAACAGTAGAGTAGCTTCGAATAAGCCTAGGACACGTGTTCACCTATTTCAGCCCCTCGTCCACTTAGCGATGTTACTGGCAAATCGGATGATGGCACTTTTCGTATTTACCTCGTCTGCATAAAATTCTCTAACTGAAGAATTAACAATATATTCCAAATAGATTTAATATACAGGGCTGGTATAAAAGATTCTTTAGTTTTCAAAGTTTTATATTTTCCATGATGTTACAGATAAACGTATGATAAATGCAAAAACAGAACCGTAAACTCACAAAGTTTGCATTACGCCCACCAGTTGGCATTACTGTTTGCAGTGCCCTGACAAAATGGCTGCAAAACTAGGAAAATTTTTGTGTGTTGGTTCATGCGACGAATGATCCCCAAAATATGAGAACGTGGGGCACTGAAAATCCCCGTGAAATTGTGGCGCGTGAACGAGATTCGCCGAAGGTTGTTTTCTGTGCAGCGTCACAGGCGAAGCTATATGGGCCGTTTTCCTTCTGTGAGAAAACTGTGACGGGGGCCTCTTAAACGAACGTTGCAGCTGCGGTTGTTTTGCACAACTGACTGCTGATTCCGAGAATTTCATCTTCCATAAATGCGGGGTGTCCCTTTATTGGAGCATCGATTTTAGTCACTACGTAAACCAAGAACTTCTGCATCGCTGGATGAGGTTACAGGTCGCCTGACCTAACTCCTTGTGACTGTTTTCACTCGTGATATATTAAGGACCGTCTTTGAGTTCCTCACTGCCATACGATTTACTCATAGAACGCATCAATACTGCTACGATGTCCGGTCCCGGTAGCTGAGTGGTCAGCGTGACGGAATGTCAATCCTAAGGTCCCGGGTTCGATTCCCGGCTGGGTCGGAGATTTTCTCCGCCCAGGGACTGGGTGTTGTGTTGTCCTAATCATCATCATTTCATCCACATCGACGCGCAGGTCGTCTAAGTGGCGTCAACTCGAAAGACCTGCACCAGGCGAACGGTCTACCCGACGGGAGGCCCTAGCCACACGACATTTCATTTCACTGCTACGATGACCATCGTCAGGATGGTAAAATCATTCTAAAGCCGAGCTAGCGTAAATATTTCTTTACTTATAAACAACCAATTTGGACAACTTTGGTGCCATTTCAGGTGTTCAAAACTTTTTGTTATACACTGAAGCACCAAACTGCTGCTACAATGGTAGGTTATCAAGATTTTAAGTGAGTTTGAACGTGGTGTTATAGTCGGCCCACAAGAGATGGGACACAGCGTCTCCGAGGTAGCGATGAAGTATGATTTCCCGTACGATAATTTCACGAGTGTACCGTGAATATCACAAATCCGGTAAAACAACAAATAGCCGTCGTCGCTGCGGCCGGAAAAAGATCCTGCGAGAGCGGAACCAACGACGGAATGAAGAGTCATTCAACGTGACACAAGTGCAACCATTCCGCAAATTGCTGCAGATTCCAACGCTGGGCCATCAGAAAGTATCAGTGTGCAAACCCTTGAACGAAACATCATCTATACGGGCTTTCAGAGCCGAAGACCCGCTCGAGTACCCTTGATGACTACACGACACAAAATCATACGCCTCGCCTGGGCCCGTCAACACCGACGTTGGACTGTTGATGACTTGAAACATATTGCCTGTACGGACGAGTTGCGTTTCAAATTCTATCGAGTGGATGGACGTGTACGGGTATGGCGACAACCTCATGAACACATGGACCCTGCATGTCAGCAGGGGACTGTTCAAGCTGGTGGGGACTCTGCACTGGTGTGGGGCGTGAGCATCCATTCATGTCCATTGTGCGTTCCGACGGACTTGGGCAATTCCAGCAGGACAGCCCTGAAGGATTCATGGTGTCAGCTCCCTGCAGCACTGCTTCAGACATTGGACTCCATGTCACGTGGTGTTGCAGCACTGCTGCGAGCTCGCCGGGGTCCTGCACGGTATTTAGCGTCTGTACCAGTTTCTTCGGCTCTTCAGTGTAAAATGAGTTCATACTCAGGAAGAACCTAACACCAAGGTGTCTTGTAGATAAAATGTAATATAAATAAATAAATAAATAAATATTTATGCTATCTTTGCTGTAGAAAGTTCTTACCAAGTAAAACATATGGCTCCTTCTGGTCTCACAGCTTGAGAAAATTCATTCACATTTACAGGATGTTGCTACGTAAGCTATCGGACGAACTTGACTACTGATTGGACGTCTGTCGTGTGACCAGAGGGGCGCTCATAGAACGGTGGTAGAGTGCAAAATGCAAAGTTCGTGCGTTTGCTTTCTATTCAGGCATCAGTCATATTTATATACGTAATACTTCAGGAAAAAATACAGCTTTGAAAACGAATGAGTCGTTCATTGTAGCCCTATATTGTGCAGAACTTAAATGTTTAAAACACGACATATTGTCAAGTGCTGTGCAAACCACAACCTCATGTCTAACAACAAAAACTGTAGACAATGGCAGAAACTGCTTATCGCGGTCTCTAGTGAGCATTTCTTCATTTGATTCATTTGACCAATCTGAAATACCGACCAGAGAACATCGCGTGTTCCTAGCTACTCTATCCTCTTAATGCAACATTCTCCCCTTTTAATAACTCATCTTATACAAAGAAACCGGCTGTGTGTACGACCTCATCTGTTGTGATTTGCTGCCTGTGTTATTGTCGCAAAAATAATGCAATCTTGCGCTCAGGTATGTCAATTCAATACACGATTTGCGTCGAAGTCCCCATGTGTGGCGTAGCGCTGGTTCGCAGCTGGGTAAGCGGATGAAACGAACTGTTCTTCCAGCCAGGGTCACAGCTTAGTCGTGTCTGCGCAAGTGAAAAACAGAGAAACTGAGAGATGCAATCCAGTTACACCCCGGTACAGTTAAGAGTGCAGTGCCGTGACGCGTTGGTCGGGTAAATGACGTTTGAAGTGGCCGTCGAGTTGCTATAAGAATAGAAAACGTCTTATATTAATTTTTCCCTTCGACGCTAATGAGATTCACTGGAAACCTCCGAACAAATGTTCTTTGAGGCGCATTCACTGTCATCATATGTTTTACCGATATACTTACTACTACTTCTCCTATTACTACTACTAATAATAAATATAATAGTTTTCTTGTGAATTTAAGCTTTTTCTCGGCGTATACTGTGTCCGGGAAAATACATCAAAAACAGCCGGTATTCGATAGATAACCCCGTTTCCATTTCCAATGTACGAATCTACATTATTAACGGCTAAAACGGTCACCGGTTCACAGTTGCAGGTTGCGTGTCTAATGTCTTCCAGAGGCAACAAAAATTTGATATTCAGTATTTTTACGTATACTTATTGATCTAATGTAAAAGTTCAAAATACTGTCATAACCTACTCATTAACCTCTTCGTTCCCTCGGGTCGCAAATGTAGAACTCCGTTCGTCATTTTTGTACTCAGTAAACAGACGTATTTTTCCCCTTTTAGACCGATGGCCCGCAAGCGTGAACCTACTAGTTCTTAGTTTTAAAACCAGGGCGCAGCACCTTGAAAGGTACGATTCGTGTGCTACTTTACAACTCATCGTGTGCAGATAATGATTACTTCTAAAAATCCAAAAGGTGTGTAAATAATTATTTTGTCTAAATGTTAGACTGAGGATCTGTGTTTTTTACTAACGTTCGATAACTGTTCTAGATGATGATAATTAGTTGAGATTTGTATAAATTTTGTGCGTTATTATGAAATAATCCATTTTCTGAAAGGCCTTGTTTGTGGACACCAGGTCATAGTTCATATCTGCTAATCTCAGTGTGGTCATCGACAATGGAATACTGAAATAACTTATTTCTACACTCTATAGCAATGCGTGAAACATTAACTGATGAAGCAATTAAGCTCTTTTTAATGGCAGTAAAACGTCAGTTATCTGATTGGGAAGATGAGGAATTCTCGTTTTTCTTTGAAGACTGTCCTGCTGAGGTTGATGAAACTGACTGTTAAACAATAAGAACGATAACATGGCGTGCTCTTAGCTGGGCGCAGCGTACGTCATTGTACAGTGAATTTCTCTTACGGCAAAGATGTAGACGATGTAGAAAATGTAAATAAAAAGTCAAGCAGAGCTGTGTAGCATCGTAACCAATTTCAGAAATCAGATTTCAAAATGTCGACCAACTACCAAAATTTCTTGTCGCAAGGAATGCCTCAGAATGCAGTAAACATGGCTGCAATTCCAAGATAAGAGATATGTGCGTCAAATGTGGAATGTATTTATGTATTGTGAAAAATAATTGTTTTGAATCTTATTAGAAAACGTACGGTAAAGATTTATTTACAAACTTATTACTTGCGAGAAATTATATATATCCATTGATCGTGACCGGGCCAAATATCTCACGAATAAGCGTCAAACGAAAAAACTACAAAGATCGAAACTTGTCTAGCTTGAAGGGGGAAACCACATGACGCTGTGGTTGGCCCACTAGATGACGCTGCCATAGGTCAAAGGGATATCAACTGCGTTTTTTTTAAATAGAAACCCACATTTTATTACATATGCGTGTAGTATGTAAAGAAATATGAATGTTTATCAGCAATAGACTACCTAATTGTTTTTCTTATCATAAATTAGTTTTAACAGTAAACCAAAGCACATCTCCGTGGTGACATTTTGTGTGCCGTAGAGCTTGCTATACTTGTGTTGTCAAATAATGTCAGGTATCACATAGTTTATGATCTCGGCTGTACGTCGTCACGTGACCAAGCTTTGCTGCTGCAAAGGCCGTGGGTCCACTCCTTACAGGCGTGGTCACATAAAGAACCGGTTACGGTGTTTATGCCCGAGAAAGAGAGGAATTCTATCTGGTAACAACTGCAGTGACATCAGCGTAGGCCTTGACAAAATATCGGCTTCGTGCAAACACTTGCAATTACTATGTATTGAAATCCAAAATTATGCGCTTCACGAAATGTAATGGCGTGGCATCACCTGACTATTTCGGTTGGAAAAAAATGTGGAATTTGTTGTGGGACGTCGTGGAACATTCAACCCTATAGTTTCATAAAGTTCCGATAGGTGGCAGCGCTATACGTAGCTTACAAAATGGCGTCTGTAACGGAGGTGCGTTCAAACCAGAGAGCTGTCATTGAGTTTCTTTTGGCAGCAAAACAGAGCATCGCAGATATTGAAGGGCGATTGCAGAACGTCTATGGAGACGTGGCAGTGAGCAAAAGAGCGGTGAGTCGTCGGGCGAGGCGTCTGTCATCATCGCAACCAGGACACGCTAACCTCCCCGACCTCTCGTGTGCTGGTCGACCGCACACAACTGTGACTCCTGCGGTGTTGGAGCGTGTGGACATTCTCATTCGATATGATCGACCGATCACAGTCAAATACCTCTCTGCTCAACTGGACGTTTCTGTTGGTAGTGCTGACACACTTGTCCACCAGTCAGGGTATTCAAAGGTGTCCCCCCCGCTAGGTTCCTCGTCACCTAACATAAAGAGCATAAAGAGCAACGAAGGACAGTTTGTGAGGAATTGCTTGTGCGTTTCGAGGCCGATCGTGACAATTTTTTGTCGAGCATGGGTTCATGTCTTCGAAACAGAAACAAAACGGCAATTTGTGGAGTGGCGCCACATCAACTCTCATCCGAAGAGAAAGCTCAAAGCGCACCCCAAGCCGGTAAAGTCATGGAACTGTGAATGGGGTTTTCAGTTTGATGGCTTCCCTCATGATGGAACGATCAACTCCGAAGTGTACTGTGTTCCCCTCAGGAAACTGAAGAAACGACTTCCGCATGTCGTCGCCACATAAACGCAAACGAACTTCTCCTTCCACATTGCAAAGCAAGCCCGCTTACAGGTTTACGCACACGAGACCAGCTCACAAAATTTCATTGGACTGTTCTTCCTCATCCACCCTACAGCCCGACTTCCATCTGTTTGGCCCAATGAAGGATCCAGGCCATGGATGATGTGGAAGTTATTGATGTAACACGACTTTGGCCCCGACGTCGACCAGGAGAGTGATACCATGCAGGCAGACAGGTCTCCCTAGTAAGGTGGCGTAATGTCGTCGCATTGATGGCCGATTATGTTGAAAAATAGTATTTTGTAGCCAACGGAGTGGAAAATACTATGGTGTGTCGGAATCCTGATAAAAACCTACCTGCTTTCAGAAAAAATTTTATATTACTTACCGAGCGACCCTCGCAAATAAATAAAACCACTTTCGTCAACATGGATTCCACCTCAGTGACTTATCCATCCTTTAGCGTCCTCTCCCACTTCATCAGTGTCATTCATTTCTCGTTGATATGGTCAGTTCTTTTCCGCTCGCTTTTTTCGTGCTCTTGTTACGAGGCAACACAGAGCGCAACGTGCAACTGGGGCTCTTCGTGACTGCAGGTTTGCACCTGCAATCATGCAGAAACAAGCTACAAACTCACCATGTGACCAGTGCGACAGAAATAACGAGAGATACTCACTACTCGTTTCACGGCCAGTAAGACGCACTCTAGCTAGTGGGAAGTTTTATGCTGGGAAAGGTCATGGAGATAACATAAAACTCCAACGAATGAAGCAGACACAAGGCTGGCAGGAAGTGAAAATTACTAAAGTAGGAATTGTTATAGGAGAAACGGAAAATTGTAGATGCAAATATGGCTAGGGGAAAGACGAATGTTACCCGTAGGAAAATTAAAGACAGCTTTAGAGAAGAGAGAACCAGCTGTACAAATATTGTTAATGCGTCAGGATTGGCCAGGAGGGGAAAGCAGTAGGTACCCGTTGAGGTGAAGAATAAAACATAGTTTAAACTATATGAAGTTTCAATGCCGTAAAGAAAGGCAGGCCCGGAGAAGCCGCCGAGACTGAATGCGCCCAAGAGAGCAGGTGAGGAGGCAGTCTGATCGGTTTGGAAGCTGCCAGCAAAAGAGAGCGAACGGCGTGTCCGCTACCGGCAGCCGGCCGCGGTTCCACCCCCACTTGACCACCTCCAAGCCTCCCTATTGGTCGGTCAGATCGTTAGACGTGTAGTTCGGTAGCCTTACGTCGTCAGCAACACGTCAGTTTAGCTGCTGATGGTTCAGCACGTGAGTTTCTGGGCAACGTGACTGAGACGCTGCAACTTACCGCCAGGCAGAAGGCACTGATGAACATCAAGTGAAAAAATAAAAATCAAACTTTATACTAATAAATCCATTCAGTATCGTCCCTCACTGTACAATATCAAGAGAGCGGATGGTAAACCAGTAGCCTACCATCCATGTAAGGGAAAGCTGAAAGATGGGAGGAACACAAGAGAAAAAAGATTGAAAACAATGTTATGTAAAGGGAAGAGGTAGTAGAGAAAGATGTAAAGGGAGATGTGATACCTCAACAAGAACTCGGCAAACCACTGAAAGACGTAAGTTGGCAGAAGGCATCTGAAGTAGACGACTCAGAAATATTGAGAGCCTTCGAACAACCAGGCATGAAAAACGTGTTCCACGATATATTTGGGATCCACGAAAATACCTTGGAACTGAGAAAGAACGTAATAATCCTAATCCCAAAGAAGACTTTTGGTGACAGATGTGTATATTACAGATCCATCAGCATAATAAGAAACGATTGCAAAATACTAACACGAATTATTTACGGAAGGATGAAAATTCTGGTAGAAGCCGAACTCAGTGAAGATTAGTTTGGATTCCGGAAAAATCTGTTCTTTGCAGGTAGACTGAAGAAAGTTAAACCTAAGTTTATAGAAGTTGTTGATTTGCAGAAAGCTTTTGACAATGGCAGACTGAAGTTCTGAAGATAACATGGTAAAGAAAGGAGCGAAAGATTACTTAAAACTTACACAAAATCCAAACTGCATTTCTGAGAGTCGAAGTATGCGAAAAGGAAGAGGCACTTTTGAAGGGTCGTAGCCTGCCCGTGATGTTATTCAGTCTGTACATTGGGCAGGTTATGAAAGAAACCATAGAGAAATTTTGGGATAGAATTAAAGTGCAGGCAGAAGAAATAAAAACTTTGAGGTTTTCTGATGACAATATAATTCAGAGACGACAGAGGATTTGGAAGATCAGTCGAACAGAATACATAGTGTCCTGAAACCAGATTAAATGAACAACTCGAATAAAAGTTAAACAAGGAAAATGGAGTGTAGTAAATTGAGTCGGGTGATGTTGAGGGAATCAGATTACAAAATGAGACATAAAAAATAACAGATGAGATTTGCTTTCTCGGTAGCAAAACAACTGACGATGACCGAAGTGTAGATGCTATCAGATTCTGTAGACTTGGAGTAGCAAGAAAAATGTTTCCGAAAAGGAGAAACATTGAGACATCTTATATAATTTTAAGTTATAGAAAGTCTTTTCTGAAAGGATATGTCTATAGTGTAGCCTTTTATGGAAGTGACAAACTGTTCAGACAAAATCAGTAGATTTTGACACACAGAATAATACCGAAGATTAAATGGGTGTATAGAATAAATGACGAAGAGGTACTGAATGGAACTGGAGAGAAAAGAACTTCAGAGCGCAACTGGACTAAACGAAGGGATCACTTGATAGATCACGTCCTTTGGTGTCAAGGAATCAAGAATTTCGCAATGGAGCGATTGTTGCTGTTGTGGTCTTCAGTCAAGAGACTGGTTTGATGATGCAGCTCTCAATGCTACTCTATCCTGTGCAACTTCATCTCCAAGTACCTACTGCAACGTATATCTTTCTGAATCTGTTTAGTGTATTCTCTTGGTCTCCCTCTACGATTTTTACCGTCCACGCTGACCTCCAATACTAAATTGGTGATCCCTTGAATATGCCTTACCAACCGATCCCTTCTTGTAGTCAAGTTGTGCCACAAATTTCTCTTCTCTCCAATTCTATTCAATACATCCTCATTAGTTATGTGATCTACCCATATAATCTTCAGCATTCTTCTGTACCATCATATTTTGAAAGTTTCTATTCTCTTTCTGTCCAAACCATTCATCGTCCACGTTTCACTTCCATACATGGCTACATTCCATAAAAAAACTTTCAGAAACGACTTCCTGACACTTAAATCTATACTCGATGTTAACAAATTTCTCTTCTTCAGAAACTCTTTCCTAGCCATTGCCAGTCTGCATTTTATATCCTCTCTACTTCGACCATCATCAGTTATTTTGCTCCCCAAATAGCAAAACTCATTTACTACTTCAAGCGTCTCATTTCCTAATCTAATTCCCGCAGCATCACCCGATTTAATTCTACTACATTCCGTTATCCTCGTTTTGCTTTTGTTGACGTTCATATTATATTCTCCTTGCAAGACACTGTTCATTCCGTTCAGCTGCTCTTCCAGGTCCTTTGCTGTCTCTGACAGAATTACGATATCATCGGCGAACCTCAAAGTTTTTATTTCCTTTACATGGAATTTAATTCGTACTCCGAATTTTTCTTTTGTTTCCTTTACTGCTTTCTCAATATACAGATTGAATAACTTCGGAGATAGGCTACAACTGTGTCTCACTTCCTTTCCAACCACTGCTTCCCTTTCATGTCCCTCGACTCTTATAACTGCCAATTGGTTCCTGTACAAATTGTAAATAGACGATCGCTCCCTGTATTTTACTCTTGCCACCCTCAGAATTTGAAAGAGAGTATTCCAGACAACATTGTCAAAAGCTTTCTCTAAGTCTACAAATGCTAGAAACGTAGGTTTGCCTATCCTTAATCTATTTTCTAAGATAAGTCGTAGAGTCAGTATTGCCTCACGTGTTCCAACATTTCTACGGAATCCAAACTGATCTTCCCCGAGGTCGGCTTCAACCAGTTTTTCCATTCGTCAATGGAGAGAAGTGGGAGATAAAAGTTGTAGAAGAAGACCAAAACTTGAATATAGTAAGCAGGCTTTTTTTTAGGCTTAGGGTTTCAGTACTTACGCAGCGATGAAGAGGCTGAAGACGATACACTAGCTTGATGAGCTTCATCAGATCATCTCCGGACTTAAGGCCACGACAGCAAATTCACCATCTGCTAGCATATCAGCCCTATTAAAACGTCAGTTGGTTTCGAATGGGCCTCTTGTTCTTAGAGTACGCCTGAGGACAGGCCTGTAAGCACTGAGTGCAAAGATTTGGCCACAGTCCAATGTACCTGAAGTCGACGTCGCGTCCTTGTACGCTCACAGCCTTGAGTTCCGCAACGTCCGGCACGTGGCTGCGAGCCACTGACTGATTTTGCATCACAGGCTGCAGGACGTCTGGACTGGACTCGCGGTGCAGCGCGTCTGCGGCGAAGGCAGACTGCGCTCATGCTGTGCAAACCTGAACTTCCACTCCAGCTCTGAGTATCGACTGTTAGACACAGACGGTCGAATCACAATGGATTTTTCCATTACTTTCGTGTTTCTCTGTTACCGTTAAGTAATGTCAAACGGCGCGTCAGCTGATAAACTATCAGCCTGGTGCTGAGTTTGCGAACTAGCTCCAAATCTAGGGAAGTACATACAGTGCACCTCGCGAAACGTGAAAGCTTTGTTTACATTGGCTATTGAATTAACCCCTTGACTACCAATTTTAATTCATAAACGTTAATTATGGTTATTTAATTGATGTTTAAGCCAGAAGTAACAATACGAAAAAATACACTACTGGCCATTAAAATTGCTACACCAGGAAGAAATGCAGATGTTGTACGGGTATTCATTGGACAAATATATTATACTATAACTGACATAAGAATACACTTTCACGCAATTTGGGTGCACAGATCCCGAGAAATCAGTACCCAGAACAACCACCTCTGGCCGTAGTAACGGACATAAGTCCGGGCATTGAGTCAAACAGAGCTTGGATGGCGTGTACAGGTACAGCTGCCCATGCAGCTTCAACACGATACCACAGTTCATCAAGAGTAGTGACTGGCGTATTGTGACGAGCCAGTTGCTCGGCCACCATTGACCAGACGTTTTCAATTGGTGAGAGATCTGAAGAATGTGCTGGCCAGGGCAGCAGTCGAACATTTTCTGTATCCAGAAAGGCCCGTACAGGACCTGCAACATACGGTAGTGCATTATCCTGCTGAAATGTAGGGTTTAGCAGGGATCGAATGAAGGGTAGAGCCACGGGTCGTAACACTTCTGAAATGTCACGTCCACTGTTCAAAGTGCCGGCAATGCGAACAAGAGGTGACCGAGACGTGTAACCAATGGCATCCCATACCATAACGCCGGGTGAACGCCAGTGTGGCGATGACGAATACACGCTTCCAATGAGCGTTCACCGCGATGTCGCCAAACACGGATGCGTCCATCATGATGCTGTAAACAGAACCTGGATTCATCCGAAAAATGACGTTTTGCCATTCGTTCAACAGGTTCGTCGTTGAGTACACAATCGCAGGCTCTCCTGTATGTGATGCAGCGTCAAGGGTAACCGCAGCCATGGCCCCTGAGCTGATAGTCCATGCTGCTGCAAACGTCGTCGAACTGTTCGTGCAGATGGTTGTCTTCTTGCAAGCGTCCCCATCTGTTGACTCACAGATCGAGACGTGGCTGCACGATCCGTTACAGCCATGCGGATAAGATGCCCGTCATCTCGACTGCTAGTGATGCGAGGCCGTTGGGATCCAGCACGTCGTTCCGTATTACCCTCCTGAACCCACCGATTCCATATTCTGCTAACAGTCATTGGATCTCGACCAACGCGAGCAGCAACGTCGCGATACGATAAACCGCAATCGCGATAGGCTCCAGTCGGACCTTTATCAATGTCGGAAATGTGATGGTACGTATTTCTCCTCTTTACACGAGGCATCACAAAACCGTTTCACCAGGCAACCGCGGTCAACTGCTGTTTGTGTATGAGAAATCGGTTGGAAACTTTCCTCATGTCAGCACGTTGTAGATGTCGCCACCGGCGCCAACCTTATGTGAATGCTCTGAAAAGCTAATCATTTACATATCACAGCATCTCTTTCCTGTCGGTTAAATTTCTCGTCTGTAGCACGTCATCTTCATGGTGTAGCAATTTTAATCGCCAGTAGTGTATTTCCAGCCCTTTAATTTACTGAGGTGGTTGGGGGAGGGGGGGGGTGTTGTGTTTGGGGTAGGACATAAAGGAGTATTCATAAATACTTGCATTGTTGGAGAATACGAAGCAGGCCGTTGTGGTCGAGCGGTTCTATGTGCTTTAGTCACTGTACGGCTGGTCCCGGCGGAGGTTCGAGTCCTCCGTCGGGCAGGGGTGTGTGTGATGTCCTTAGGTTAGTTAGGTTTAAGTAGTTCTAAGTCTAGGGAACTGATGACTTCAGATGTTAAAACGCATAGTGCTTAGACCCATTTGAACCATTTTCAGAAGATGACTACGCAAAAACATACTCAAAACAGAAACATATCACAGGACAGTGCATCTCACCAAGTGTGTAACTTACTCTACAGAGGATTGGCATGGGCTTAGTTTGTGATGTGGTCAATTCGTGGTTGCAAGTCGCTTCCACAATGTGTCCGTGAAGGCGCGAAGGCATCTCGCATTGCGGCTCTGCTAACTGGGTTGCCTATCTGCTGGTGCGAACTAATTCGATGTGGCAACACGCAGACAAGGGTTAACAATGAAACTTGAGGACAGCACAACTACAGGTGCAGTCTGTAATTATAAAAGCTCTGCTAACCATCAATAGGATTTACCTGTGGGACATCGATACATAGGAATAACAGGCAGCAAATTGCAACTGATTATCAGATAAGCTATCACGGGCCACATATCTCCCGGTGGTAATCAAAGGATTAATAAATCACAACAAAATGGTTCAAATGGCTCTGAGCACTATGGGACTTAACTGCTGTGGTCATCAGTCCCCTAGAACTTAGAACTACTTAAACCTATCTAACCTAAGTACATCACACACATCCATGCGCGAGGCAGATTTCGAACCTGCGACCGTAGCGGTCACGCGGTTCCAGGCTGTAGCGCCTAGAACCGCACGGCCACTCCGGCCGGCTAAATCACAACAATAAACTGTCACGTCATACAAGTATTTGGCGGTAACAACGTGTTGAATTATGAAAAGTAGCGTCTTAGGTACAGTTGTGGATGAAAGCAAATGACAGACCACTAATCATTAGCACAGTACTGGGGAACTCAAGTTTGTCTTCAGAAGAGAGTGCTTGGGTCATGCTTGAATAATTTTCAGTTGTTTGGGACTGACACAATACTCTGGTGCGAGATTCTGACACAGACAAGACGGGTTGCTAACGCGATTACTGAGGTCTGAAGATGATCCACAGAGCTCGAAACATATGACGTAATACTGAAAAATGTGCAACTCAGACTGAAGAATAAATGATAATTGTGTTAAATATCAGTACAGTTATTGATTCTCTATGGACGAATGTTTCGGCTATAATGTTCATCTTTTTGGACAGTAATTCAAAATCGCAAATTTCATGATTTATAGAAGTTGACAAAAATCTTGAATAGTTGGAAATAGCAGGTAGAAAACAGTCATGAATTCAGAGAAAACGTACAAAAAGTGAAGGGTTTTAAGAAGAAAACACAACAGAAGAGAGGAGGAACATGGACATAAGAAAGAAGATAAGAGAGCAAGAATTAAGTATTGGGAAGCTAAAAAAAAAGAAAAGAATATGGTATCACGAAGAAGTTGTTTCACATACCCTCGAATTGGTATGATGATGATGATGATGATGATGATGATGATGATGATGATGATGATGATGATGATGATGATGATGATGATGATGATGATGATGATCTAAAACTACTGGCACCAACAAATTAAAAACTCAACCAATTACTAAAGATAACAGAAGTATTCAGCAATGATATAAATATGGCTTTTGGAACAGACAAATGTAAGAAAAATAGCATAGTCAAGGGAAAGCACACTAAACAAGAAGATTACTTATTGGATTACTACAGCGACTGCATAGAAGTGATGGAAGAAACAGATGCCTATAAATATCTAGGATACAGACAAAAAATAGGAATAGATAATACAAATATTAAAGAAGAACTAAAAGAAAAATATAGACAAACAAAAATACTGAAAACAGAATTGACAGCAAGAAACAAGACAAAAGCTATAAATACCTATGCTATACCAATATTGACCTACTCATTTGGATTAGTGAAATGGAGTAACACAGACCTAGAAGCACTAAATACACTTACACGTTCACAATGCCACAAACATAGAATACATCACATACATTCAGCAACAGAAAGATTCACATTAAGCAGAAAGGAAGGAGGAAGGGGATTTATCGACATAAAAAAACTTACATTATGGACAGGTAGACAATTTAAGAAAATTCTTTCTAGAACTAGCAGAAACTAGCAAAATACACAAAGCAATCACTCATATAAATACATCGGCTACACCACTGCAATTTCATAACCACTTTTACAACCCTCTAGATCACATAACATCAACAGATACGAAGAAAGTAAATTGGAAAAAGAAAACACTACATTGCAAGCACCCGTATCATCTAACACAGCCACACATCGATCAAGACGCATCCAACACATGGCTAAGAAAAGGCAATATATACAGTGAGACGGAAGGATTCATGATTGCAATACAGGATAAAACAATAAACACCAGGTATTACAGCAAGCATATTATTAAAGATCCCAATACCACAACAGATAAATGCAGACTTTGCAAATAACAAATAGAAACAGTAGATCACATCACAAGCGGATGTACAATACTAGCAAATACAGAATACCCCAGAAGACATGACAATGTTGCAAAAATAATTCATCAACAGCTTGCCTTACAACATAAACTTATAAAACACGTTCCTACATACAAGTATGCACAACAAAATGTACTGGAGAATGATGAATACAAATTATACTGGAACAGAACCATTATAACAGATAAAACACCACCACATAACAAACCTGACATCATACTCACCAATAAAAAGAAGAAATTAACACAACTAATCGAAATATCCATACCCAATACAACAAATATACAAAACAAAACAGGAGAAAAAATTGAAAAATACATCCAACTGGCTGAGGAAGTCAGACATGTGGCATCAGGATAAAGTTGACATCATACCAATTATATTATCAACTACAGGAGTCATACCACACAATATCCACCAGTACATCAACGCAATACAGCTACATCCAAACACATATATACAACTACAGAAATCCGTAATTATTGATACATGTTCAATTACCCGAAAGTTCCTAAACGCAATGTAACATATACTGTACAGTTAAAAGGAAGTCACGCTTGATCAAGGTCCGCGTCACTTTCATTTCGAACCAGACCTAAGGTCTGAGAAAGGAAAGAAATAATAATAATAATAATAATAATAATAATAATAATAATAATAATAATAATAATAATAATTTGGCTGCTCCTATCTAAAGAATTCATCCAGTGTTCCGTGTAAACGGATCAGGATTTGTGGTGGCGTTCTACACTTATACCGCGAAATGCTACGACATACGGCGAGGTACCACTTTTTATATGGACGAGGCTACACGTTGTCAAGTGGCCACACCTTGTTCGTGTTACGGGCAGGAATACAGTTTGTTTGTCGAGTATTAAAAGGCAGTGCCAGCTGACGAACCGGTCAGTGTGTTTACATTCGGGAAAGATAAGGATGAAGTCACCGGTCGTCTGGCAAGTGCGGCACAAGGGCGCACTGAACATAAAGTCTGAATGGACTTCTTCCTACTGCATTAACTAGCTCTTGATCTTTATGAGCAGGCTGTCTCGGTACATTTAACGTCTACCTTCAAGACACTGCCAATTCAGGGTTTTCAACATTTCCGTGACCCATTTCGGCATTGGTATTGGCCTGCTTTGTATACGCACATCTCTAGTAAGCACTACTTGTTCTGGGTCCCAAACACATATGTTACATTAAGCAGCGCGAAGTGGCCGCGCGGTTTGAGGCGCAATGTCACGGATTGCGCGGCCGCTCTCGTCGAAGGTTCGAGTCCACCCTCGTGTGTGTGGTGTGTGGTGTGTGTGGTGTGTGGTGTGTGTGTGTGTGTGTGTGTGTGTGTGTGTGTGTGTGTGTGTGTGTGTGTGTGTGTGTGTGTGATTCTTAGCATAAGTTAGTTTAAGTTAGTTGAAGTCGTGTGTAAGTCTAGGGACCGATGACCTCAGCGCCGCTGATGGCCGATAGGTTCTAGGCTCTTCAGTCCGGAACCGCGCGGCTGCTACGTCGCAGGCTCGAATCGTGCCTCTGACATGGATGTGTGTGATAACCTTAGGTTAGGTTTAAGTACAGGGTGATCAAAAAGTCAGTATAAATTTGAAAACTTAATAAACCACTGAATAATGTAGATAGAGAGGTAAAAATTGACACACATGCTTGGAATGACATGGGGTTTTATTAGAACAAAAAAAGTTCACAAGATGTCCGACAGATGGCTCTGGATAGCAAAACTGCTACCGTGACGGGTGAGAGGTACGCCGATATGTTACAGAATCGCATCATCCCCAGCCTGTCTAATAAACACCTGCTGGCTGCACCCCATATTGCTAGACGCGTGAAAGATCTCTTGCGCGCGTTGTTTGGTGATGATCGTGTGCTCTGCCGCCACTTTCGTCATGCTTGGCCTCCGAGGTCCCCAGACCTCAGTTCGTGCGATTATTGGCTTTGGGTTTACCTGAAGTCGCAAGTGTATCGTGATCGACCGACATCTCTACGGATGCTGAAAGATAACGTCCGACGGCAATACCTCCCCATAACTCTGGACATGCTTTACAGTGCTGTTCACAATATTATTCCTCGACTACAGCTATTGTTGACGAATATAGGTGCACATGTTGAGCATTTCCTGTAAAGAACATCATCGTTGCTTTGTCTCTGTTATGCTAATTATTGCTATTCTGATCAGATGAAGCTCCATCTGTCGGACATCTTTTGAACGTTTGTATTCTTTTTTGTTCTAATAAAACCCCATGTCATTCCAAGCATGTGTGTCAATTTGTACCTCTGTATCTACATTATTCCGTGATATATTCAGTTTTCAAATTTATACTGAATTTTTGATCACCTGGTAGATCTAAGTCTAGGGGACTGATGACCCGAAATGTTGTCCCATAGTGCTTGGAGCCATTTGAGCCACTTTTTATGACCTCAGCAGTTTGGTCCCTTAGGAATTCACACACATTTCAACATTTTGTCACTTTAATTTGCATTTAAGGTCAACTTTCAGTACCAAACATCATCCGTCTGAGATTGGTCCATACTTGATTTTGTCCCCCGCAACTAACGAAGCGTCGTATGGTGATCTTATTGTTTCGTGTTTGTATTTGTGTTTTCCGGAGAGAGCTGACTTGATTTCATGAGCCCCATAAACACTTGTCTGAATACGGAGGTTCGATGACTGACTTCGGCGCCGAGAGGGCTCTACTGCCGTGATTGAGATCGTATCTGAGCTGTAAGCGTAGATAGTGGGTGTCTGGTGATAGTATGCTGATTTGCTTCTCCTGATCCAAGAATGATTAGCCGAGGCTTTGCGTGCTTTTTCAGGTGGGCGAGCCCGATCCTGCGGAGAAGGCCAAGCCTGGGGAACGGCTGTACCCCAACTGCGACACGTCGGTGTGGCTGAGGTCCTGCACGCACGAGGTCGAGCAACCGCTGGAGGGCACCGTCACAGGTGAGCGGACGCACCACGCTACTGTCCTTACCCATTCACTGAAGTAACTTCCGTTTACCAAAAAAAATTCAGAATGAAGTTGCAGGATTTTACAATACTCTGAAAGTACATACACTACCGGAAAAAAAATTAGTACACCTGGAAAGACGACGTTGATTTTGATCCGATGACGCAATTTGCGCCGGCCGCTGTGACTGAGCGGTTGCAGGCGCTTCAGTCCGGAACCGCGCTGCTGTTACGGTCGCAGGTTCCAATCCTGCCTCGGGAATGGGTGTGTGTGATGTCCTTTTTTTAGTTAGGTTTAAATAGTTCTTAGGGGACTGATGACCTCAAGTCCCAGGGGATGGGACGGATTAAGGATTTGTATGTGTGGAGGATGGTAGAGGGGTGCAACCCCCATGTCTGGCCAGAGAGGAGTTTGAGGAGTCGGAGGCGGTTGTGGGCTTTGGATTCGATGGAGCGGAGATGAGGGATCCAGGTGAGGTTACGGTCAATGGTGAGACCAAGGTAGGTGAGGTGGGGGTGAGGCGGACAGGACGGGCGCAGACAGTAAAGGAGAAATCCAGCCGCGCGGGATTAGCCGAGCGGTCTAGGCGCTGTAGTCATGGACTGTGCGGCTAGTCCCGGCGGAGGTTCGAGTCCTCCCTCGGGCATGGCTGTGTGTGTTTGTCCTTAGGATAATTTAGGTTAAGTAGTGTGTAAGCTTAGGGACTGATGACCTTAGCAGTTAAGTCCCATAAGATTTCACACACATTTTTTTTGAGAAATCCAGGAGCCGGAAGGAGTGAGCGGTACGACCTACGATGATTGCCTGGGTCTTGGAAGGATTGATTTTCAAGAGCCACTAGTTGCATCATTCAGCAAAAAGGTCAAGGTGATTCTGGAGAAGGCGTTGGGACCGTTGGAGGGTAGGAGCGCAGGCGAGGAATGCCGATGTGCGGCCGAGCGCCGGCCTTTAAAGCACTTCGGCGGATGAGTACCTCGGAACTATTTTCCATCACGTTGTTTGACGTGTGAAAATAGTTCTGGGATCTGCAGCACCCTCTTCCTTATGTTTATGTGGGCCGGTAGTGGCCCCTGGTGGCCGCTGGTGTCTTTGCTGTGTTGTTGTTGTTGTTGTTGTTGTTGTTGTTGTTGTTGTGGCCGTTCATCAATATTGCCTGTCGGTTGTGTAGTGCTTTGGTGTGCCTGCGAAGCGGGCAACCCGCGGCTGCAGGCTGTCAATTTGGTTGCTGATACTCTAGGCGCCGTGATGTCTAGTAGAGAAGGCCACAGCAATGGTAATGGTTTCAATGTCGTCCACTAACAGATAATGTGGTGGCGTAGCTACCAGAGCGCCATCCATGTCTATCCTTTAATAGGGAACGGTCACAGGCAGAAAGCTCAACGTTGAGGAAACGTGTGAAGCAAGTAGGCAACCATGCCACAGAGAGGTATTTATGCTTCCTACAGCCAACTGAGCGAGTTTGAAAGGGGGCAAATTGTAGCCTTCCGAGTGGCGGGATGGTCCTTTCGGGAAACTGCCACACAATTTGGACGGGCTGCGTCAGTTGTGCAATGATGCTGGTACCAGCGGTCACGTGAACATTCTCACTCCTGTAGAAGAGGTTCTGGACGCCCAAACTGCACAGACGCCCACCAGGATCGTCGCATTGTACAGCCAGTAGTGACATATGGCTACCACAGGACAGATAATAGAGCTTAGGAGCCAAGACGCGTCAAAAGGAAGTGTTGCGAACCGGGTATTAGCAGTGGGACTACAGGCGCACACGCGCACACACATCTAGTCCGTCTTTTACTCACTACACAGCATCGATGTGCACGACTCGACTGGTCCCGTCAGAGCATCACTTGGAAGACGGAATGGCGCGCCTTGGTCTTCACTGATGACAGCAGTTTCTACCTGCACGCAAGTGGTGGTTTGTGCCGTGCGTGGCTCATGTGCCCGCCACCATGTATTTTACATCCTGTTTTGAACGTACTTCCACCTCATTACGTTAATTTAAATTACTGCTGTCACTGAGTTGCTGCTTTGCTCAATCGTGAGCGGAGCTAGCAGCGCATATCGATATATCCCCTGTCGTAGTATCTTTGCTGGACTGCTATTCCTTCCCGCTCATTGTCTGTTGTGGGTTGCGAGTTCGGGCTGCCAGTCAGTTGGAACGCGTCTCGATCGCAGTCCGGACCTGCCAGTCGGGGAGTTGCAATGCGGCACTCGTTCAGTCGGGTTGGAGCAGCAGTGAGGTCTGCGTCGACATGGCTCGCCCGACCATTGCCTCCACGCAGTACTTGAGCCGGGCCACAGTCTTGGTGGATCGTCGGTCGGTCGTCCTACCGGGTGACGTGTTTTGGCTCTCCGATAGTTTGAGTCGTGCGTGTGCTTGTGCGCGCATCGACTCCCGATCTGTCTTCGTGCGTGCTTAGTCATTGTTGTGTATCATTCAAGTCTTAGTGCAAGTGTTTGGCAGGTTGTGTGTGCAGTTGGAGTTATTTCCACTGACGACGATTTTAGATGTTGTCGGCATTCTGCTGGAGTCGGTCGGTTGTTGCGGACGAGGGAAGTTAACCCCGCGCGGTGCAGTCGGCTGGGGCCGCTGGCAGTCCCTGCTCAGTGTCTGGGCGTGTGTGGAGCTGTCCGATCGCTACGAGCTTCGAGGTTCACCAACCCAGGACGTCAAAGTTGAGTAGTGGCTTCAACTACCCAAGCCACGTCTATTCATGCTGTGGTGGTTCGCTTCGGTCCATAACTTTCACAAAATTCGCAAAAGATTTCACTGGCTTTACAGTTTTTTGCTGTGGGAAATTTTTCTATAGAACTTACCTGACAACTGACAGGACTTGTGATTGCAGCAAACATTCTGAAAACACGTGGCTCGGAGAGGAACAAACACGATCCTGATTATCCACTGTTCACAGCGTACTAGTTCAAGATGCATTCCACCGCGAGAGCGGCGCCACTATCTACTATTACGCATGCTGCATGCAAACGGAAGTTTCTTTGTAAACAGCCCTAGTATTACGCGTTCTGCCCGAAGGCATGTGTCCACAGCGTTGCTCACCATGCCCTACTTCTTTCTGCTTCTCTCTTCAGACCTCTTCTGTAAATACAAACTGTTCCTCTGTTGTGTTCGTATTTCACTTTGTGCTTCACGTCTCTCGTTGAAGCGATGTAACCAATTTTGCCGCGTAAAGTGCGTCGCAGTCTACCGTCCCATTCAAACTATAGTCTGATTTACATTAGTTAGCATCTGATGTCTAAGGGGAAGTTTACTATCTTTGGCCCGAAAAAAGCATGTTCTTTCTAGAATTTTTTTCACGGGATATGTTATGGATATCAATGTCAAATTTGGTCAAAATGTTTGATATTTCCTCTACATATTGGATTTTTTTCGATTTGAAATGTCGAAGAGCAAAGGCGGAAGTGCCGTCGAAACGAAATAAAATTTCGATGTAGACCTCCACGCGCGGTATGTCACAGGTAAACCGGCTGGTCTGAAATCAAAATTGAGTTGACGTTAGCGAATTATATAAGATTCTTTAGGAGTTGTACCTCGCTTAAGTTGTTTGGACCATAGGAAACAAAATGGCGGCCATTTGAACAGGTTTTGTTTTCATCGATTTTTCGACTTCGTTGGTCAAGTAAAAATATTTGTAGTTGATGGATCGGAATAAAAGTGGTAAAACTCCTAGACGATTTAGTAATCTTCGTCGGAAATAATCATGCTAATCGGTTCAGTAGATTTGAAGTTGCCATATTGCGCGATAAAGTCATTTCGAGAAATACGCGTTTGAAGTTTTGACTACATATAAACGCAATATTATGCAAAGTACGTTCAGTCTGCTATTCCAGGTCCATAAACTAGTCCGTCCTCTTCCTCATAGAGGCCATTCTGCTCGATCTGCGCTGCTCCAGAGCCGCTCGTACAGCCGGTGACAAGCGGTTTTCGGACGCTTGAATCCGGTGGTGGTCCGAATGCTTGGCGAACTACGTCGAATAGTCCCAGGGTGACGTCCATCGTTGTCATGGTCTTCAGAGTTGCTGAATACCCTTCATTGAAGCTGCTCACTGCCAGGAAAGTCGCAAACTCCACATTCTTCGCACCAGAGTGCAAATGCTTGGGGGGCTAACTTCCAAACACACGCGTTCAAACTTTCATTTGAATTTTGTGTTTCCTCCCAAGCACCGGTACAATAACTCGTCCTCCGAAAGAAAAAAACTGGTGCGTGAAAAAGGCAGATTTCAGCCACGTGCTTTTTTTTTGTTCAAACGCGAATAACAAACATTTCCGTTCCGTATTCGGGAAAACTGTTTCAGGTGTGGATTCTAAACACTTTAATGGATCCAAAAGTGCAATTTAAGAAAAACGATTTTTTGAACTAAAAGATAGTAAAACTCCCTTTAAGGTCCGAACTTGCGATGTTCTCGCGACAAGTAGTCTATTGTCTGCAGCCATCACAGCGTTCTGCTCCCCAATGTGGTAGAAGAGATCGCTTTAAAGTCTCTCTCTCTCCTACAAAAAAGTTAGGTAGAAAGTCTGAAACTCGTATGTAATACAGGTCTCTATGTTGTACTTAACTATGTTCAAAATCCGTTCTTAATTTTAATTAGGACCGGAATTATGTTCGTTTATTTCAACCGTCAGAAATTTTCTCATCCGCGAAACAACTTCAAAAGTAACACGTCATGTCTCGAAAACTGTTAAACTCACTAAAAGTGGCGTTCAAAACTTAAGGACGGAAGTAACTTTCGTATGAAATGTCACTTCCAAGTAAGATAGCTCGATGAAACTTGGACCATACATAGAAAAACGTGCTACAGTATAGTACCAGAAGAACTACGCAATGAAACGAACAGATATGACTTATTCAAAGACAATAATTACACCGAAGTCACCGCGATTTATGATGGCCCTGGCTATCGCAAAAAGCGGGACGTCGTTCTTAAATATGTGATCACCATGGGCGGCAGTGCATGCTTTGCATCAGGTTTCCATGCTGGAAACAAGGTCGTTTGGACGTGATGCAAAATGTCTCCCAAACGCATCAAACACATGCTCGATGTGATTTAAGTCGGGGCAACGGCCGGGCCAATCCATTCGCCGAACGTCCTCTCATCCCAAGAACTGCTTCATCTCCCATGTTCATTGCGGTCGCGCACTGTCATCCATAAAAATATCAGGACAGAATGCACTCCTGACAAGACGCACATAGGGAAGGAGAAAATCGTCACAACATTGGCCGGATTGTGTTCCGTATTCCAAGATTTGTAAGTCACTACGTCCATGCAACATTATGTCTACATCTACATCGATACTCTGCAAAACTCATTCAAGTGCCAGGCAGAGGGATCATCGAACCACCTTCACAATTCTATATTATTCCAATCTCTTATAGCGCGCGGAAAGAATGAACACATATATCTTTCCGTACGAGCTCTGATTTCCCTTATTTTATCGTGGTGATCTTTCCTCCCTATATAGGTAGGTGTCAACAAAATATTTTCGCATTCGGTGGAGAAAGTTGGTGATTGGAATTTCGTGAGAAGATTCCGTCACAACGAATAGCGCCTTTCTTTTAATGATTTCCAACCCAAATCCTGTATCATTTCTGTGACACTGTCTCCCATATTTCGCGACAATACAAAACGTGCTGCCTTTCTTTGAAATTTTTCAATGTAATGTCAGTCCTATCTGGTAAGGATCCGACACCTCGCAGCAGTATTCTACAAGAGGACGGACAAGCGTAGTGTATGCAGTCTCCTTATTAGGTCTTACATTTTCTTTTCTAAGTGTCCTGCCAATAAAATGCAGTCTCTGGTTAGCCTTTCCCACAACATTTTCTGTGTCTTCCTTCCAATTTAAGTTGTTCGTAATTGTAATACCTAGGTATTTACTTGAATTTACGGCTTTCAGATTTGACTGATTTATCGTGTAACCGAAGTTCGAGTTCCTTTTTATCACTCATGTGAATGACCTCACACTTCCCGTTATTTAGGGTCAACTGCCACTTTTCGCACCATTCAGATATCTTTTCTAAATCGTTTTGCAGTTTGATTTGATCTTCTGATGACTTTGTTAGTCGATAAACGACAGCGTCATCTGCAAACAACCGAAGACGGCTGCTCAGATTGTCTCCCAGATCATTTTTATAGATAAGGAACAGCAAATGACCTATAACACTATCTTGGGGAACGCCAGAAATCACTTCTGTTTCACTCGATGACTTTCCGTCAATTACTACGAACTGTGATCTCTCTGACAGGAAATCACAGATCCAGTCACATAACTGAGACGATATTCCACAAGCACGCTATTTCGCTACGAGCCGCTTGTGTGGTACCGTGTGAAAAGCCTTCCGGAAATCCAGAAATACGGAATAGATCTGAAATCACTTGTCAGTAGCACTCAACACTTCATGTAAATAAAGAACTAGTTGTTTCACAGGAACGATGTTTTCTAAACCCATGTTGACTGTGTGTCAATAGACCGTTTTCTTTGAGGTAATTCATAATGTTCGAACACAATATATGTTCCAAAATCCTGCTGCATATCGACGTTAAAGATATGGGCCTATTATTTAGTGGATTACTCTTACTACCTTTCTTGAATATTTGTGTATGCCGCGCGGGATTAGCCGAGCAGTCTAGCGCTCTGCAGTCATGGACTGTGCGGCTGGTCCCCGCGGAGGTTAGAGTCCTCCCTCGGGCATGGGTGTGTGTTTTTGTCCTTAGGATGATTTAGGTTAAGTGGTGTGTAAGCTTAGGGACTGATGATCTTAGCAGTTAAGTCCCATAAGATTTCACACACATTTGAGCATTTTTTTTTTTAAATATTGGTGTGACCGGTGCAACTTTCCAGTCTTTGGGTACTGATCTTTCGTCGAGTGAACGTTTGTATATGATTGTTAAGTATGGAGCTAATGCATCAGCATACTCGGAAAGGAACCTAATTGGTATACAGTCTGGAGCAGAAGACTTGCTTTTATTAAGTGATTTAAGTTGCTTCACTACTCCGAGGATATTTATTTCTACGTTACTCATGTTGGCAGCTGTTCTCGATTCCAATTCTGGAATATTTACTTCGTCTTCTTCTGTGAAGGTATTTCGGAAGGCTCTGCTTAGTAACTCTGCTTTGGCAGCACTGTCTTTGATAGTATCTCCATTGCTATCACGCAGAGAAGGCATTGATTGTTTCTTGCCGCTAACATACTTCATATACGACCAGAATCTGTTTGGATTTACTGCCAGGTTTCGAGACCAAGTTTCGTTGTGGAAACTGTTATAAGCATCTAGCATTGAAGTCCGTGCTAAATTTCGAGCTTCTGTAAAAGATCGCCAATCTTGGGAATTTTCGCATGTTTGTTTCGTTGTCGACCGACACCATAACACCTGGACCACCAAAACGATCATGTTCGACAATGATCCAGGTTGCAAAACGTCTTCCCAGCTCTCACCATATGAGAGTATTCAGAGACAATCTGCTCTCATCCGAGAAGAGAACGCAACCCCACTCCTCCTTGCTCCAGCCCCTATTCCCACAGCACCGTTACAGACGGTACGGCCGATGTGCCGGTGTCAACGGGACACAATGTACAGGTCGTCAGGCAAAGCGAACACTCGTGAAGTCGCCGTCCCACTGTGGCACGTGAGTTTGCGTGCCTTGCGGTCCTGTTAAATGTGGTTACAATTGCACCTGCTGTTTGACGCGAGTTCTTCTGGCCTTTTGCGCAATGTAGCGGCATTTGCTGATGTAGTTAACCGTGGTGGACAACCTCCTCTCCTTCGTGTAGCAGCGCCTGTGGTTCGGAACGCTCCCATGCATTTGAAACAATGCTGTGAACAATATCAAACTCTTGGGACATGCTCGTTACACTTAACTGTTCTTCCAGTTTCCCGACGATTCTTTCCCGTGTGGAATCATCCAATGTTGTTTTCCGGCCCACGTTGTAATGAACACCACCACCACAGCGCAGCAAACCTACTCACTGATTGACACACAGTGTTTTCCCTTTTCTTCAACTTCGTCGTGTTGCGGCGCTAGCCCCATCTGACGTTATAGCCACGCTGTCCTCACATCGTGTGACGTCCATTTTTCTGTGCACAACTTGGTGACCTCTGGCATCATACACCCTCACTTTCATCGGTATCCACCAAATCGTTAATGTGGTACATTACTTAATCTATCTCGCCCTTAGTTTCTGCAGAGCTGTGAACTATTTTTTTTCCCCAACGGCAAAGTTAAGTGCTATCGGGCTGGGCTAGCACTTGCATTGGTAACCGTCCTGTCTGCCGAGTGCTGTTGACAAGAGGGGTGCTGTCAGCCCTTCTGAGCCAAAGTGAGGAGTTACTTAATTGAGAGAGAGAGCGACTCCCGTCTCGTAAACTGACATACGGCCGGGAGAGCGGTGTGCTAACCACATGACCCTCTATATTCGCATCCAGTGACGTCTGTGGGCTGAGGATGACACGGCGGCCGGTCGGTTTCATTGGGCCTTCCGAAACCTGTTCGGACGGAGTGAACCTTTTTCGTTGAGTACTAAAATATCGGCATTTGGTATGTATAAGCTTGGAAAACGGCTTTTTCTTTGTTTGGAGGGAGAGATGTAGTCTTATGCAGCTGTTACTCAATACAGACTAATCGAAATCTCATGATTTCCTTTCATTCTTTTCCAGACCTTCCCCCTATTAGTCCTTCCGAATCTTTCCCTTCTTGAACTACTACTACCACTACTACTACTTTTCCCCTATCCTTCTTCGCCTTCAATTTTGCACTTTTCTTTTGCTCTTCTTCACTTTTTTCCGATTGTCACAAAATTGAACCCCTATAGAAATGGTGCCCACACGGCACGCGATCCAGCTGCAGTACCCTTGTCACGCCACTGACCCAGGAGGAAAAATGACCCTTTTTAAACCATACAGTTCAGGGCCCACTGGTCTGTTCTACAGCATGGATTACACTTTTTCTCTCAGTTATTGTGGTGACCATGAACTTGTTAAACCTACTGCTGCCTTCTATGCTATCATGGCTATGAAGTGGGTGAGTCAAACGAGAGAATGTGATGACAACAACAGAATTTTCGTAATGCTGAAAATATCTACTTCTACTCGAGGTAATTTCATTGCGACGTTAATTTTGTGTTAAGATGTTTTCAAGTGCTGTGCTGTGTTGCAGCTTCTCGCGTGTCTTACACACATGCCAATGCGCTGCTGTGTGGAATGCTGGTGCGCCATTTGCTAGGTAATCTGTTCGACAACTATTTTCCAAGCCATACCGGTTTAGAGTGTAATTTATCATCCTTTGCAGCCTCCACTGACAGTTTGAGGTACTATTGCTACGTAGTATAGAGCTCGGCAATTTCCATATGATGATGCAGATCGCCCAGTAACACGTACACAGAACTGCCTCTGCCTGCATGCCATTATTAATTATGGCAGCTGACCGGCTGTCCTCGTAGCATACTTTGGTTTTTCCGTCCACAGCTTAGTAGAAATACAGCCAGGACGAGGCGTAAAAGTTCTGGTGTCAGCCTTTATTAGTTATTACATGTTTGCCTTACGTTATATGCATGTATTTATTTTTTTCGCAGCCTACCAGTAATGGGCGCATATCCAGGGTCGAGTTCTGAGGGAAATCACAGTTGGTTTTGCCCCTTTCCTCTCCCTCTCATTGAACTTGCGGTTACACTCACTTTTAACATGCGATAGAGACTTGTTTTAATCCAAGGGACAGTGCACTGAAAACCGATGGAAAAAAGTAAGTAAACTGTCTATTATTCCCAAAGTAGTCGTCGTAACTCTAAGTGGATTTGCACGATTTTACCCAGGCGTGCACCCCTTCGACCAAAGCAAATCGACGGCCACCAATGTCTCTCTTCAGGGCTCCAGAAATAGGGAAATCGTGTGGGGAGACATCGGATCAACGTGCTGCAAAGGCTGTTTCGAGTACGCTGCAGAAGTTTCTCCGGGAACCACTTACACATGCTCCGTACAGTCTCGATCTCTCCCCTTGCAGTTTCCATATTTCTTGAACCCTAAAGAAAGACATTCGTTGCCGTCGATTTGCTTCAGACGAATTATGGTTCCGTGGGCAACCGCGAACAATTTTTTCAATGAGGGCGCTGCTTGTCTTGTCTCGCAGTGGAATAAATGTCTTACCAGTTATGGCGATTACTTGCGCGTCTTTCCATGCCTGTTTAGCCACCAGCATAATATTTCGCACCTTTCTATAGACCACAGCCGGCCGGAGTGGCCGAGCGGTTCTAGGCGCTTTAGTCTGGAACCGCGCGACCGCTACGGTCACAGGTTCGAATCCTGCCTCGGGCATGGACGTGTGTGATGTCCTTAGGTTAGTTAGGTTTAAGTATTTCTAAGTTCTAGGGGACTCATGATCTCAGAAGTTAAGTCCCATAGTGCTCAGAGCCATTTGAACCATTTTATAGATCACATCTTATCTAAGTGAAGTCTTCTTACTGAATGCTGCATCCTGAATGAATCCATTTTATTAATGACATATACCCTGAGAGAATGTATACTTGGGAATAGTAATGTTGTAATTTCGAGAAGCTCAAACAAAGTCCGCTGACTGAATACTGTAGCGGATTTTGGACGACTCTACGTTGTGGCCGACAGGTTCAAGGCGCTTCAGTCTGGAACCGCGCTGGTGCTACGGTCGCAGGTTCGAATCCTGCCTCGGAATGGATGTGTGTGATGTCCTTAGCTCAGTTGGGTTTAAATAGTTCTAAGTCTAGCGTCTTTACAGATGAATGGAAAAACTGACAGAAGCCGACCTCGGGGAAGATCAGTTTGGATTCCGTAGAAATGTTGGAACAAATGAGGCAATACTGACCATACGACTTATCCTAGAAGCTAGATTAAGGAAAGGCAAACCTACGTTTCTAGCATTTGTAGACTTAGAGAAAGCTTTTGACAATGTTGACTGGAATACTCTCTTTGAAATTCTGAAGGTGGCAGGGGTAAAATACAGGGAGCGAAAGGCTATTCACAATTTGTACAGAAACCAGATGGCAGTTATAAGAGTCGAGGGGCATGAAAGGGAAGTAGTGGTTGGGAAAGGAGTGAGACAGGGTTGTAGCCTCTCCCCGATGTTATTCAATCTGTGTATTGAGCAAGCAATAAAGGAAACAAAAGAAAAGTTCGCAGTAGGTATTAAAATCCATGGAGAAGAAATAAAAACTTTGAGGTTTGCCGATGACATTGTAATTCTGTCAGAGACAGCAAAGGACTTGGAAGAGCAGCTGAACGGAATGGACAGTGTCTTGAAAGGAGGGTATAAGATGAACATCAACAAAAGCAAAACGAGGATAATGGAATGTAAGTCGAATTAAATCGGGTGATGCTAAGGGAATTAGATTAGGAAATGAGACACTTAAAGTAGTAAAGGAGTTTTGCTATTTGGTGAGCTAAATAACTGATGGTAGAAGTAGAGAGGATATAAAATGTAGAATCGCAATATCAAGGAAAGCGTTTCTGAAGAAGAAAAAATTTAACATAGAGTATAGATTTAAGTGTCAGGAAATCGTTTCTGAAAGTATATGTATGGAGTGTAGCTATGTATGGAAGTGAAACATGGACGATAAATAGTTTAGTCAAGAAGAGAATAGAAGCTTTCGAAATGTGGTGCAACAAGTCTAGCGGACTGATGACCTCAGATGTTAAGTCCCATAGTACTTAGAGCCATTTGAACCATTTGACGACTCTACGTTTTACGTAACACCGCCGCTGGCAGTGATAATAGACTCAGTTAGCGGAAGAAGAGTGTCCACAATTTTTTTTCAGGTATGTAATATCCGGCTGAGACTCCACACTGATGGTGAGATCTCGTAAAGTTACCAAATTGTGGGAATTTCGGTTACTAGGTTTCACCGTCTGTTCCAAATTCTTCCATAAATTTTTTGTGGGATTAGCATCAGCTGATTTAGCTAGCGAATCAAGATGCGAAAAAGTGTCTGAGTTTTCGTAAGACCTGTGAACACGGCTGTTGTCATCTTAGAAAAAAATGGTTCAAATGGCTCTGAGCACTATGGGACTCAACATCTGAGGTCATCAGTCCCCTAGAACTTAGAACTAATTAAACCTAACTAACCTAAGTACATCACACACATCCATGTCCGAGGCAGGATTCGAACCTGCGACCGTAGCAATCGCGCGGTTCCAGACTATAGCGCCTAGAACCGCTCGGCCACCCCGGCCAGCTGTCATCTCGGCAAAATATTCATCATGAAGATTCAGAAGAAAGGATAAGCCATGGCCACCTAGAATGTGTAAATAAACGATGTGTTGAGTTCTACCTGTAAGAAAATCCTGAATCCAGTCACAAATTTACTCTGATATTTTGTAGGCTCATATTTTATTAACTAAACGAATCTCAGAGCAATGGAATGCTGCAGTTTGCAACAGATTCCCGAGTCGAACATCTTACATGTTTCTTCAACTATCATTCTCCATTCGGATTGCATAAATAATTATCGTGTTGCAGTAATTGCACAATGTGATTAAAAGTATGCCGACACCTCTATGGAAAGTGGAACTGACCACTAGAAGCCAAGTGAAGTGGACCCACCAGTATAAAAGGAGGCGAGGATAATTGTCTTGTCAGTAGAAGAAGTAACAGCAGGAGAGATCAGTGACTTCGAATGTGGAGTAGTCATTCCATGTCACCTGAATAGCGATTCCCTCAGGGACATTTCAACCAGCTCAAGTCGACTGTTGGTGATGTAACTGCGAAGTGAAAACGCAAAGGAACAACCACAGATGAAGCGAGACCAGGCAGGCAGGGGCAGACGAGTATTGCAGAAGGTGACTGTAAAAAAACTGCATGAAATCAGCCCAAGGAATCACCCGTGAGTTTCAAAGTGCTACCAGCAGTCCACCTAGCACAAAGCCTGTGTGTAGGAAATGAGAGAGAATGGGCTACAGAGCTGGAGGACCTCCTCACAAACCACATATTTCTGTAGTCAGTGATGCGTGACGCTTGAGGTGATGTAAAGAGTGACTCAACTGGACAGTGAATGACAGAAAACAAGGGTTTTCGAGTGATGAGTCACACTATACCCTGTGGCAGTCCGTTGGAAGGATTTCGGTTTGGCGAATGCCTAGAGAATGTTACCTGCTGTTATGTGGAGAACAAAAAAGTACAGAGGTGGTGGTGTTCCGGTATCCCGGTGTTTTCCTTAGTTATGGAATGGTCCGGAAGGATGTGGACACATTTTACTGCAATGTTTACTGCTTACAGTAGAGAAATAGGTCGGCGACGTAGACTGAATCAGCGTGACAAGCACCCTGTCATAAACCAGTATCTGCGAGACAGTGGTCTGTGGCCAGTAAAGTTCTTCAAATTGACTGGCATACCCAGAGCCCGACCTCATCACAGTGGAACACTTTTGGGATGAATTAGAATGGCGACTTCGCTTCAGACCTCACCGTGCACCGTCACTAGCTTCTGCTCTTGAGGAAGAATGGGCTACCATTCCTCCACGGACATATAGAAACCTGACTGAAAGTGTCATGAGCAGAGTTCAGGTCGTCAAAAAGCCGAAGTGTGGATGCACTCCATCTTAATGACCAGTAATAGGTGTTTGGGTGCTTTTGCCAAGTTGGATCATATAAGAAGGTACACCCAAGAGTCCAATTCATAAGCCGTAACTGTTTGTACGGCTTTCAGCAGATGACTATTTCCACCTTGCCATCAGATGGCTTTCGTTTCTTCCTCTGCTCCATTTACTAAACATTCGGCGGAATTCTGCCGATTTTATGATTTAGTTGGGGTTGTGCTGTGTCAAACCACATGTCAGATGGTGTAAGTTTCTATCTGCCGTTGGTCGTAATGCTTATCGTGGTAAGTTAACTTCTGGCATTACTTTATGTAAGAAAAATGCCAAACTGCGCCATGGTTTGGAAGTAAAGGCTAACTGCAGGTACATTGTAGGTCGCAAGAAAGTAAACTTTCAAATTACAGAAGCGCAGGTGAATTTCTCAGGTCTTCGGAGCCACTGGTTATCGATCAGTCACGTGCTTGCAGGCCACAGTCACAGTACTAGTTACATACTATAATGCAATTTAAGTAAAAGGGATTAATAAGTAAGAAACAATATGTAAGGTATAAGAGAAACCTAAGAAATCAGTTTGTTACTAGCAATGAGGCTAAACGCATTACTGACGTCCGTAGTGGTTGTAATGAGTCATATTCAGCAGAATTTGGCTTCCTTATGTGACGGTAGTGTTAATGCACAGTTCACCAAGAATCCATCGCTGAGCATTTAACGTGTGTGGTCAGGACACGAAGGACCCGGCTTCGATGCTCTTGACCTTCCTAAGAGTTTTCCTTGTTTGCAGGAATGGAATGGGTTCATCGAACCTCGTCAAGACACGTGAGGAGCTAATGGAAGGTGAGGATGGGACTCCCCTTTGGAAGACGGGTGTTAACACCAAGGAAAGTCTTATGCTTGTAAGGTGCGATTTGGTTTTTCTAGAATCGAGAACAACTGTGTAAGGTGAAATGACAAGTTTAATGTCGCAATATTTCTCACAAAATTACAGCTTTTACAGTTTTCAACTTGCCAACATAAAAACAGCGCAATGGATAATGCATCTTGCCAACATCAAAAAGTGAAATAAGTTTACACACAACAATGTTAAATATTAACTCTCTGAAAGCACATTAATCCTAAGCACAATATTATGAAAGTTTAATTGGAAGTTTCTTTACAAAATTGCTCCTACACATACGTTATGATGTTGGTCAGTACTAGGAAAAACGTCCGATTCTGGTTCAAAGTTCAGTACCATTTAGGATGACAATCAAGTCTACGGTGGATGGTTAGTCAAGTAACAAATTTAAGAGCAAGATTGCCGAAGGCCGCTCGAGTTTACAGTGGATGCAAGCTGGTGAACCAGCAAAGCTTACACCTCTGCACGCGCGGTATTTACCTTAAGCTGCGACGTGCTGCTGTCTAAAAGGCCGATCTCTCCTACTGAAATTCCTATAAGACTAATCTGGCCTTTGCTGAACTTCCCAGCAGAAACTTTCCCTATGTTTCTCGATATGCGACAAAACATGTACTCAGCCCTAGTCTTATTATGTGGCGATATACACGCACATGGTTGGAGCAGCGTGCATATTATAGTGCCCTCTCAGTTCTCGCAAGAACAATTAACTAATTTGGCTGGTTCGTTTCTCCACAGTTGGAGCTAAACGTTGCTACAGCTAATTTCTGGCTGGAGTGCAGCCACTGTGAATGCAGTGTCCACACAAATTTCTTCTCTGCGTCATATGAAGCGTTAAGCACTCCATTCTGCACTTGACGCCAGGTCAGAGAAGAGTTCCCCGAAAATTTCTCTTGTCCTACTTATGGTAGAACTGCCTCCCTCCACTTGGGTTCCTTTTTCACATCACGGCTTTTTTCGACTGATAGGAGCATTCCTCTTATTTTGTAGAAACTCTACCTATCGCAATGTCCCTTCTATCAAACTGCGTCGAAACTTCAGTATTTTTCTCCTTCCCAGTGCGTTTCCGCCAGTCTTACGTTTTGTGCCTGTTCTATACGCCTGAAGTACTTTGATCTTTCGTGTGTCGCACTTGCTGGACGAAAATCGTCACTTGCTTTTGTTCGTATCCCGTTGGAATTCTGAAACGCAGCTTTCTAAAGCTTTCTCTCTGTTCGTTGTGGTGCCACTACACGCGTTCCTCCAGCCTGAATCACCTGGCCTGGGGTCGCTGACCTTCCTCTTGCCACCCCTTAAAGTGGTTTCCGTCGTAACTCCCGCAGCGCGGCTTCGCTACGCCATTGTGGGGCCGGCTTTTCAAAACTAAAAGTGACTTGCATTTACTCTTCCTTCCTTCCACTCAGACATGCATTGTATAGGAATGGTGTGTTAATTACCATCGATTGCCTGTCATCCCTTTTTGCATTACATACTGACAGACAAATGTTCTCATAACCGCCGAATTACGTTAGGTGTCATCTTCACCTTCTCGTTGCGATGTGTAAAGGTCCCGTGTAAGGTGCGAATCTGACCATTTATTCTGCCACCTTACATGCTTACTTCCTAAGTACAGTTGTTCCGTGATGTCTTAGGAAGAGGAAGAAGGATGGTGTAATGCTAAACCTCAGTCACCCAGTCCGAAGAAAGCTGTTACATTCATTCAGTTGTCGATGATGAAAGCTTGTGCAAAGTATCGTCCCCCGTACAAGCCAATGACGTGCGTCGAAAATTAAAAAAATTTTTTGATGCCAGAGAATCTTATTAGGTCTATTGTGATCTGTCACGGGATGTTCTGCGAACGAAAATTAATTTTTCGTTGTTCTGAGCCAATACCGTTAAAATTATATTGACCATAACCAAGTATGGATCCTAATGCTCCATCTACCAAGATTTGCGCCTCAGATGTCAGTCAAATTTATGCATTTATTTCACCTGGCATGATGAGGGGATTCAGAACCTCTCTTACAACTAACCAAACATCCTCAGTTAGATAACATTACAATATGCGTAATAATAATTATTTTTATTATATATTTCAGCTGCAGGTTACACATATTACCGGTTCCAACTTATTACCGAGTCATCACCAGACGATCTGCGTAACAACAAAGAAAAAGGGGGATAGTAAAATACTAGGAATCTAAATTACAAAATCAAATAAATTTCTATAAAGGACTATACATAACAGAATAAGTCACACAGTAGCACAAGAAGTGAACATTCCCGGGAAGGGGCTTACAGTGTAAAAAGCTACAGTTAACTGTGTAATAGTATGAGGATGGTAACACTAAATTTTTTTCTGCTTTTCGTTCTGTACTCCCAAGGAACGGAGCGGACTCTCTAGCATCCGAGCTCACTGTGGAGTCGTGGTCCATTTCAGCTGAATGTCCCAGCAGGCTGGCAGTGAAGCAAGGTGACTCCCGGTTGGGAGTATTTGGGAGAGAGCTTGCACTCCCCCCCATTTGCCAGATATCATAGACCGGCCTCCTCAAAGCCTTGCTCAGAATTTAGAACAGGAATCTGCTTCAATTTAATTATGTAAAAGTTGAGTCTTTGTCCCAAAAAACAATTGTAACCTACACCTGTGTTAAACGGAAATATATGATTTAAAATATTCTACGTATATAACTGACTGCGAGAGGAAGCATTTTCAACATAAAAACTAGTAAACAATTGGTCAACAACTGGCGCAGCGCACTATTAGCTATCGACCTCGGACGTGCTCCGCGTCCTCCTTGCAGAGAAATCCTCAATTCAGTCACATGTTTTGTTTGATACCACATAATCGTACTTAAATTAAAAAGCTTTGGCGTGGTACTGAGTCAAATACTTTTTTGAAGATTAGGAAATACAGCATCCATGTGACTGCCTTGATCCATTTCTTTCAGGTGGTCGTGCTGACGAACTCGAATTGAGTTTCGCATACAGGGAGCGAAAGGCTATTTACAATTTGTACAGAAACCAGATGGCAGTTATAAGAGTCGAGAAGCAGTGGTTGGGAAGGGAGTGAGACAGGGTTGTAGCCTCTCCGATGTTATTCAATCTGTATATTGAGCAAGCAGTAAAGGAAACGAAAGAGAAATTCGGAGTAGGTATTAAAATCCATGGAGAAGAAATAAAAACTTTGAGGTTCACCGATGACATTGTAATTCTGTCAGAGACAGCAAAGGACTTGGAAGAGCAGTTGAACGGAATTGACAGTGTCTTTAAAGGGGGATATAAGATGAACATCCACAAAAGCAGAAGGAGAATAATGGAATGTAGTCGAATTAAGTCAGGCGATGATGAGGGAATTAGATTAGGAAATGAGACACTTAAAGTAGTAAAGGAGTTTTACTATTTGGGGAGCAAAATAACAGATGATGGTCAAAGCAGAGAGGATATAAAATGTAGACTGGCAATGGCAAGGAACGCGTTTCTGAAGAAGAGAAATTTGTTAACATCGAGTATAGATTTGTCAGGAAGTCGTTTCTGAAAGTATTTGTATGGAGTGTAGCCATGTATGGAAGTGAAACATGCACGATAAATAGTTTAGACAAGAAGAGAATAGAAGCTTTTGAAATGTGATGCTACAGAAGAATGCTGAAGATTACATGGGTAGATCACATAACTAATGAGGTATTGAATAGAATAGGGGATAAGAGGAGTTTGTGGCACAACTTGACAAGAAGAAGGGACAGGTTGGTAGGACATGTTCTGAGGCATCAGAGGATCACAAATTTAGCATTGGAGGGCAGCGTGGAGGGTAAAAATCGTAGAGGGAGACCAAGAGATGAATACACTAAGCAGGTTCAGAAGGATGTAGGCTGCAGTAAGTACTGGGAGATGAATAAGCTTGCACAGGATAGAGTAGCATGTAGAGCTGCATCAAACCAGTCTCAGGACTGAAGACCACAACAACAACAATGACCAATATTTTCGGAATCCACTCCAGTTGCCACGGATGAGGTCAATCTGTTCGAGATTTTAGCTCGGAATCTACATTATCTTATTCGGCAGTGACACATCATGCAGAAGTTACTTTCTTCCTTAAGTTATGCAGATTCGTTCATCTTACCATACGGATAAAACGATCAGGTCACGTGATCCCAGTTGCGGGTTGTCTATCTAATGGCTTCCAGGAGTAACAAAAATTAGACTGCCAGCATTTTATTTAATTATGGACCGAATTTAAAAATTTAAAATTCTGTCATCTACTCATTATGAAGTAGAATCTTACGATAAACATTTAACATGCTAAGGCAAGTATGAAAATTGGGAACTGTGTACGTCTTGGGGTAGCAATAACTCACAGCGCGGAAACTACCCAGACTATATTCATCCAGTACTTGAAAATGAGAGCACTTTGCAATTTCCAACAAACTTTGCACATAATTTCAAAATTTTATGAAACTTTTTATCTTTGACAGCCACAACAAAAATAATGAATGGGCAAAATTTTTGTCGCAATCACATTTTCGCTGTTCCCGCATTAAAACTTCGGCATCAGAGATCATGTTTTAATTTATTACCCTTTATTACTAACTCTATTTGCAACACATTTTCCGTTTAGTATGCAAATATACCGCTCAACGTACCTGCAATAATATGTCACTGTACGACGCATGGTTCAGGAGCTTTTCTTAAAACTGGTAGATTATTTAAAGAATGAGGAGTGGTTGGAGCGGAGGTTGTTGTTGTTGTCGTTGTTGTTGTTGTGTTTTAAGATTCTGCAACAGATGGACTTCATTGAAACTGGACGTTAGTTTCATAGATCCCTTCTGTAAATGGCTGTGACCTATGCTTTGTTCCAAATACTCGCTACAGTTTTTTCTCTTCGGGGGACCTATAGCATATCGTGGTTAAAACGGGAATTAATTCAAATGAAAATTCGGCACAGAATCTGTCAGGGATTCTATAAGGCTCTGGAGATTTGTTAAACGTTCAACAATATGGCCTCAAAGAATTAACAAAAATGTACCAGGGTCTTGTGGTAGATGTACCAACTCGGGTGTACTGTTACCACGTACGGCTCAATCAGTGATCGACAACATCTAAGCGAACATTCACCTGGAATCATAATTGGTGATCTTAGACATGGGTGACGTGCGGGTTTCCAGGTGTCCAAGTGGGACTTGTACATTCTTTCACGTGTAAGAAACGTTTCATCCGTAAAAGGGATGCATGGGGAAAATTGAGGACTTTCCACAGACTGTGGCAACAATTACCTAGCGAACATCAGCCAGTGAGCAAAATTATTTGTATACGTATTGTGAAGTGATGTCTGTAAAATGGATGAATCCTTTCCTACATATTATTTTGAGACCCACTACCTGTGCAACTGCTTACACACAGTTGAGAACCCCTATTATCTACTTTGTTTTTAGGCGGCAATCAACGGCAGGCGTACATTTTGAAAAACATAAAACAGAGTTTTGTTGTACTTCTTATTTATTATAACAGGTTATGATCCTCGGCCATCATACAGAACATATAAATAACGAATAGCAAGACCACAAACAACTAGATAATCATTTCGTGTTACTTACAAAAGAAAACAATAAAGACTCCACATGCCATATATAATACCACATAAATTTGGCATGACACAATAACATTATTCCGATTAAATTCTGAATTACATATAACGTGTGAACTCTTCGTTGTTTTCTTTCGTTAGCAGCACAACATGATCAGCTGGTTGTATGTAGTATTGCTATTCAGTATTTCTACATTGCGTTTGCTTTACGTTGATACAGTTACCTGGATAAATGCGGGATTATGTATGACATAATACTATTATTCCAGTTAATAGTGGACTTATATATAACACGTGAAGTCTTCAGGGTTTTCTTTCGTAAGTGATAGAGCATGATTAGCTGGTTGTATGTGGTCTTGCTGTTCGTTATTTCTGCATTATGTTTTATTTGCTTTACGTTGATATAGTTACGTTGATTACGGCCGAGGACCTGAACCTATTGTATCAAATAAGAACTGCAATACAGCACTGTGTTATGCGTTTCTGAAAACCTATTACATACATCGCAACACTGTTTCGTCTAACGCCGACGTACATCATACTCAACCTGTGCTACTTCTGTTTGCTTGAAATGCAACTGTCTACTGCGCTTGACAGTCGATATCAGCGGTAGTCCTAATCTTAATAAGCTCACAAACCGAAGAAATTTCTAGTAATTACTTAGAAGAGAACATCGATCTGGAGCGCTGTAGGTGGTGTACGACTGGTACTAAGCGGGCAGGTCACACTCGACTGCTGACGCAAGTTGTGGCAGTGAACTGGTGTCTATGTGCAAGTCAGTTTTATGCAATCTGCTGTGCCATCGAACAAGACACAGCCAGAGCAAAAACACCACAGTTGCAAAGAGGCGAGCTGGCGCCAATGCCATAGAGACTCAACACTTGCGCGATTTCCACCAGGCGCTAAGGATGAAGATATCGACTTCACTTCGGCCAATTGCCGGCCGTGTACAACCGCCAGCGACCGGACGACAATGGACAGAAGCCTGCTCGTAAGAAAGAAGAGCAACTCTCGCCCACTTGGTTATAGATTATCGTCCAGGGCTGACTTAGACAGGAAACGTCGTATAGTGAACTCTAAGAAGTGAACAGACAGTTGTTGTAAATTGCAGTTGCTATGTACTGTGAAGTTCACAAACGATTATTTTCACTTAGCCAATGAGGGCCTTTTTGTGTTAATTACATGCAGTGTTGCAGACTTCATTATTCGACAAGTCACAAAGATAAGAAAACCTTTTTAACTCATTTGTTACTAATTTGTTGGAGTGTTGTAGAACCTTCGTGCTCGTACCCTGTTACCTGATCTTGGGGCATAGCTGTGTAATAGTGGCAGTGAGAAATTGTCCTAGCGGTGTACTGCACAAGAAGCCGTTCCACGAACTCACAAACTCGGTCTACCGTGACAACAATGGAAACTCTGCCTCCACAGCAATAGCGACGAGGCCTTTACAAAAACTGGCGACGTGTGTTTACAAAGGAATAAACGCAGTAAGATGGGCCGAGAGACGCGACAGAATGGCAGAAAGAAGCTACGTGGGTTTGGATGTACCCATGACCATAGTGTGAATGAAGTTGCCAGATTATCTGGTGCATGAACGCGGATGTCCAATGTGTACACACAGGGAATGGCGTATCACATGCATCCATGTAACACGCCTTATATTAGGAGTCTTTATACACTACTGGCCATTAAAATTGCTACACCAAGAAGAAATGCAGATGATAAACGGGTATTCATTCGACAGATATATTATACTAGAACTGACATGTGATTACATTTTCAAGCAATTTGAGTGCATAGATCCTGAGAAATCAGTACCCAGATCAACCACCTCTGGCCGTAATAACGGCCTTGATACGCCTGGGCATTAAGTCGAACAGAGCTTGGATGGCGTGTACAGGTACAGCTGCCCATGCAGCTTCAACACGATAAAACAGTTCATCAATAGTAGTGACTGGCGTATTGTGACGAGCCAGTTGCTCGACCACCATTGACGAGACGTTTTCAATTGGTGAGAGATCTGGAGAATGTGATGGCCATGGCAGCAGTCGAACATTTTCTGTATCCAGAAAGGCACGTACAGGACCTGCAACATGCGGTCGTGCATTATCCTGCTGAAATGTAGGGTCTCGCAGGGATCGAATGAAGGGTAGAGCCACGGGTCGTAACACATCTGAAATGTAAGTCCACTGTTCAAAGTGCCGTCAATGCGAACAAGAGGTGACAGAGACGTGTAACCAATGGCACCCCATACCATCAAGCCGGGTGATACGCCAGTTTGGTTATAACGAATACACGCTCCCAATGTGCATTCACCGCGATGTCGCCAAGCACGGATGCGACCATCATGATGCTGTAAACAGAACCCAGATTCATCTGAAAAAATGTTTTGCCATTCGTGCACCCAGGTTCGTCGTTGAGTACACCATCGCAGGCGCTCCTGTCTGTGATGCAGCGTCAAGGGTAACCGCAGCCGTGGTCTCGGAGCTGATAGTCCATGCTGCTGCAAACGTCGAACTGTTCGTGCAGATGGTTGTTGTCTTGCAAACGTCCCCATCTGTTGATTCAGGGATCGATAGAGACGTGGCTGCACGATCCGTTACAGCCATGCAGACAAGATGCCTGTCATCTCGACTGCTAGTGATACGAAGCCGTTGGGATCCAGCACGGCGTTCCGTATTACCCTCCTGAACCCACCGATTCCATATTCTGCTAATAGTCACTGGATCTCGACCAACGCGAGCAGCAATGTCGCGATACGATAAACCGCAATCGCGATAGGCTACAATCCGACCTTTATCAAAGTCGGAAACGTGATGGTACGCATTTCTCCTTCTTACACGAGGCATCACAACAACATTTCACCAGGCAACGCCGGTCAACTGCTGTTTGTGTATGAGAAATCGGTTGGAAACTTTCCTCATGTCAGCACGTTGTAGGTGTCGCCACCGGTGCCAACCTTGTGTGAATGCTCTGAAAAGCTAATCATTTGCATATCACATCGCCTTCCTCTCGGTTAAATTTCGCGTCTGTAGCACGTCATCTTCGTGGTGTAGCAATTTTAATGGCCAGTAGTGTAGATTTGTTGTACAAAAGTATCCTTTAATTGTGAAAAGGGTAAATAACTTGTAGAAATGTTTTGTACCGCACTGACTGCAGTAGATCTTCATGTTTTATTCCGGCGTAACACTATTGGTTCTCGACGTTCCCCGTAGGTGGCATGCGCGAATGAGTTATTCCATCATGAAGCCGTACAACGGTGCAGAGTCTGCGCATTGTTGTTTATGGTTCATGAATCCAAAACCGCTGTTACAATTCAGAGGCAATTCAGGACTAAATATCGCTGGCCACAACCTGAAAGATAAACTATTATTAATTGGTAGAATCCCTTCACCGCAACTGGCTGTGTATCACATAGGACGCCGCATTAGAGCAGTGTCGGTTAGCAGTCTTTCTCGCAGCAATTGAACGGGTTCGGCAGTCTTACATTTGTTGTCAGAGTAAATCAAGACATTCCAGCTTAGAATTGAATGTGCCTAGTGATACAGAAACACGTGCCATTCAAGTCCTACAAATTGGAAAGAGAGTCACAAAGAAAAGCGAGCTGAGCTTTGTACAGAAATGTCCGAACACAATTTTATTAAGAAAATCATCTTCAGTCTGCATTTTGTCAGAGATGAAGCCACTCTCCATACACAAAGTGAATCGGAATAATGTGCGGATGTGAGGTGAGCAGAAGTCACGGCCGGCCGCTGTGGCCGAGCGATTCTAGGCGCTTCTGTCCGGAGCCGTGCGCCTGCTACAGTCGCAGGTTCGAATCCAGCCTCGGGCATGTATGTGTGTGATGTCCTTAGGTTAGTTGGGTCTAAGTAGTTTCGAAGTCCAGGGGACTGATGACCTCGTATGTTAAGTCCCATAGTTCTTAGAGTAAACTGAAACATTTTGAACCAGAAGTCACGTCACGTAATCGAATATGTATGGGACTGACGTAAGGTAAATGATTTTTGCACTATAAGATTTACAGTCCTTTCTTTTTTGCGAAGTCCACTATAACTGCCACATTGTACCTGGACGTGCTTGAACATCATATAATGCCTCATTTACAATAGCATATGGCTACAGAATTTTGCTTTCCAACAATATGGCGCACCACCACATTACCATCGTGAGGTTGTCGCTTAGTTCTGTAGGAGTGTGCCAACTTGGATTGGACGTGGTGGGACAATATCCTTGCCACCACTACCGCCTGATTTAACCGCAATGGACTTCTGTATCTGGGATTACATTAAAGAGAGAGTGCTTGTTCCTCTGCTTCCGGGAAAGGTCGGCGAGCTGCAACAATGGACAACACAAGCAGTATCCACGATACATAAAGTTTTGCTTCATACGATGTGGCAGGAAACTGATTAGAAAAAGAGACATTTGTCATGTTGCAAAAGATAGCCACACTGAAAGTTTGTAAATAAAACTTGAAGATATACCGCACTCATAGTTGTACCAAACATTTCTGTTAGTTGTTTACCTTTTTCGCAATTAAAGGTTACTTTTGTACAGCTAATTTATAACAGCCTGAACCAAAGACGAGTGTGACGCCTTGTCATTGACAATCGATTCCAAACATGACAGGAGTTGCTGTTGCCATCCCACTTTCCGAGCAAACATTGCGAAGGTTCAAATGGTTCAAATGGCTCTGAGCACTATGGGACTCAACTTCTGAGGTCATTAGTCCCCTAGAACTTAGAACTAGTTAAACCTAACTAACCTAAGGACATCACAAACATCCATGCCCGAGGCAGGATTCGAACCTGCGACCGTAGCGGTCTTGCGGTTCCAGACTGCAGCGCCTTTAACCGCACGGCCACTTCGGCCGGCCACTGCGAAGGGAACCGCACGCAATGGACATATGGGGTCAGGTACCTCAAACAAGGACACTGCTCACAGCGGTGTTTGAATCAGCATTTCTTCAGTGGGCCAGAGAACACAGAAATTGGGCAGGATCTGACTAGAGGCGTTAAGCGTGGCCCAACGAATGGCGATTTTGTTTGCTTTCAATTAAAAAAAAAAGGTTCAAATTGCTCTGAGCACTATGGGGCTTGGCTTCTGAGGTAATCGGTCCCCTAGAACTTAGAACTACTTAAACCTAACTAACATAAGGACATCACACACATCCATGCCCGAGGCAGGATTCGAACCTGCGACCGTTGCGGTCGCGCGGTTCCAGACTGAAGCGCCAAGAAGCACTCGGCCACACCGGTCGGCCTGTCTTCTTTCAAATTATGCAAAGTGTCGAATGCACCGATGGCTCAATATGTCTTTCAACCCGCTGTATGTGGAGGGTGTGCTCAAAACGGAAGTGGAACTAGGATGATTTAGATGTGTTCCTCGTACCATTGTAAAGTGACTTAGTTATTCATGTCGCGCCAGCCTACATATTTTATGCATGTTTTTGTGTTCTAATGGTACTCCCCGGGTCTATTAAGGGTTTCAACTTTTTTTGAGGTGAAATCAAAAGATACGTCAAACAATGCTTATATCCTTTATTCGTCCATCTTTCACCTGTATTAAAAACGTTTTGGCCAAAAATATTATAGGCGCCGAAGATGGTAATGCACGTCGTGCACCGGTAGGTGGGTGGATATGGTTCAGGTAACTGGGAGGTCTGAAACAGACATGACCAAAAAATTATTAAAATATGATTGTAGCTATGGTCAGAACCTCTGAAAAGTGAAAAAGACTTTTTTACAAAATGGCTACTGTTTGAAAAAACCAAGGCAAATCGACTTTGTTTGGGCATTCAAATGTAACAAAAAAATCGATACTTTGAAAATTGGTTAATTTTTAGAGGTTCCGACGAGAGCCAATTCAGTACTCTATCAAAATACACTCCTGGAAATGGAAAAAAGAACACATTGACACCGGTGTGTCAGACCCACCATACTTGCTCCGGACACTGCGAGAGGGCTGTACAAGCAATGATCACACGCACGGCACAGCGGACGAACCAGGAACCGCGGTGTTGCCCGTCGAATGGCGCTAGCTGCGCAGCATTTGTGCACCGCCGCCGTCAGTGTCAGCCAGTTTGCCGTCGCATACGGAGCTCCATCGCAGTCTTTAAAGGCCGGTTCCCACTAGGGCTGCCGCGCGTCAGCTGCGTGGTTGCCATGGAAATGGCGTCAGCGGCAAGGCGCGGCGGGCTCTGCGTCGCGGTTTGACCATGTCGAACCGCTTCCGCTGCCGCGTGACGCGCTCCAGGTGCGCGCCACCAATCACAGAACGCGCTGAGCGTGACGTCAGGTACGGAACCCCGGGCCACACGAACTTTCGCCTAACTGCTGGCGCGGACGCGGCGGCAGCTATGAAATACTTATCATCCGATTCCAAGGAAACTATTCGGTAGAAAAATTTGATTCTTGGTCATGTTACAGCCTGATATCTTCTCTCGATAAAGGACCGAATTTCTTTTCGTTATTCGCCGTGGTTACTTGCTGTATCGCATTTACGTAAACCTTTACACGAAATTTGAATGAGTGTGCAGAGGTAAAAACGCATTGCGTGGACTTTGCGTACAGTTCATTTTAGGTAATACATTATTGCGTATGAAATTTAGTCAACATATCGAAATTGTTTTTAAAGGTGAGAGCAGATCGATAGCTATCACCGTTCTCGAGATATTGAATGATATGTCGGCGGACGGGCTGTGCCGTGATCGCGCGCAGGTTGCTCGCGGCGCGACCGGTACTTCGTCCTGCTCGTCGTAAACCGTGTGGTTGTATCAACCGCAAATTTCGTAAACGGTTCAAGAAATCGAAACTCGTTTTTTTTTGCAAACGATAACTTGTGAAAAGTCATGTATTTCGTCGCATGATAAATATCCTAAATCTGTTTATCTACCAAGATATGAAAGTAACTACAGTTTTTCAGAAGGGATAGACGAATTGTTTTAAACAGCATATAATAGCATGTGGAATGAGAAGTTAAACCGAAACTAATTTGCTGGTATGTCATAAAATGTAATTTACTAAATATCTACAGCTATTGATTATTTCCTTTGGTAAGTAACAAACTTTTTTTTTCTTTATCCAGTGAACTTTACTGATTCAACGCACTTTTCGCCTTTTACTTTAAGGCATCTTCGGTGGAATCTAGAATGATTCAGTTTTGTTTTGATATGTGATACTTGCAGATTATAAAACAGTTCACATCTTTTTTACGTGAATGACTGATTACTTACAGTGAATCGAGTTTTTGGCGGACATACACGTTTCGCCTCACCTGGTCACATGCTGGAGGTTGCACTAAAACATAGATTATGGAACATAAGCACATTTTCATGTTCGCTCTTTTTTCTTCTGTCACTAGCTGTAGACGTTTTACCGAAAACTCTGATTTGAAGTCGTAACTACAGTGTGTTCACCTCATGTCCCTTCCTGTCTGGTTTGTTTATGTACATGTTGCCAATCTGCAGAATTATATGCTGAAAACTGTTTGTTTATTTTTGTTCTCTTTATATCTGTATGTATGTGTGGCTGGCCAGTGATAATTATAGAAAGTTGAAAGTAAATCCAGTAGTTGTCAGACAGTGGTTGAAAGATTTGGTGTTCACCTGATTTCAGTTTTGGTTTAAATGTTTTGTGGAGGAGTGCATGGAAGAGTAAATTCACTGCTTACAGTAATAGATAAAATAGTAGAATAGCATTTCAACAGATGATTATTATCAGAATACTATCACCCAACCCCTTTGTCCTCACTTTTTGACACCCCATAATACGTCCTGTCAACAACCCCTATTGTTGTCAAGGTTGTGCCGTAATTTCCTCTTCCTCCTCTATTTAATTCCGTACTTCTTCTTTAGTCACACGATCCTCGTATCTAATCTTCAGCATTCTTATTGATCACCACGTTTTGAAAGCGTCCATTGTCTTCTTGACAGAACTGTTCATCGTCCACATTTCACTTGCATACAAGGCTGCACTCCACACAAATACCTTTGTAAAATAGTATCCAACCATTAGAATTTATATTCGATGTGAACAAATTTTCTTTTTCAGAACGCTTTTTTAGCTATTGACAGTCTTCAGTCAGGTTTGCGTCTGCACCAGGAAATACCTTAAAATTTAAAATCTGGTTTCGAAAACTCTGTTCCAAATTTATATTATTCTTTCGTGATTCTTAAGCAAGGTGCTGGCGACGATTACATTATGCTCTGTGGGAAATTCCATCAGGTGGCTTCCACTTTCATCCCTTCCACCTAGCCTTTGTGTTCTTACTGTTTTCGTGTACCTGCTACCGTATCACATTTTAAATTTTTGTCTCGCTTAACTATCTGAATAATCTCTTTTATCGTACATTGTTTCAATGTGTTAGGGGATAGTGAACAATCATGAACGGTAGTCATGAAATCTGTTTATGTTGAAATGAGAAAACATGAATAATGAAATATGTGAAAGAGTACATTGTACAGAAAATGGAAAAATTGGTATGTCTTCACCCAACTTCGTCTTTCCTTCATGTAGGTGTAAGATATCGTTATTCAAACACACCAGTCGTTTCGGTGGGTCCCAGCCCGTACCTCAGTGGCTGTCCGTCATTGGCTACCGCTAGCGTCTGCCGCTTCCAGGTGGGAACGCCAATTCCGCAAGCCGCCGCGTCAACGCGGAAAACGCTTGCCGCTGCCGTTGCCGCACGCCGCGCTGCCGCGCTCTAGTGGGAACCGGCCTTAACACTGGTAGCATGCCGCGACAGCGTGGACGTGAACCGTATGTGCAGTTGACGGACTTTGAGCGAGGGCGTATAGTGGGCATGCGGGAGGCCGGGTGGACGTACCGCCGAATTGCTCAACACGTGGTGCGTGAGGTCTCCACAGTACATCGATGTTGTCGCCAGTGGTCGGCGGAAGGTGCACGTGCCCGTCGACCTGGGACCGGACCGCAGCGACGCACGGATGCACGCCAAGACCGTAGGATCCTACGCAGTGCCGTAGGGGACCGCACCGCCCCTTCCCAGCAAATTAGGGACACTGTTGCTCCTGGGGTATCGGCGAGGACCATTCGCAACCGTATCCCTGAAGCTGGGCTACGGTCCCGCACACCGTTAGGCCGTCTTCCGCTCACGCCCCAACATCATGCAGCCCGCCTCCAGTGGTGTCGCGACAGGCGTGAATGGAGGGACGAATGGAGACGTGTCGTCTTAAGCGATGAGAGTCGCTTCTGCCTTGGTGCCAATGATGGTCGTATGCGTGTTTGGCGCCGTGCAGGTGAGCGCCACAATCAGGACTGCATACGACCGAGGCACACAGGGCCAACACCCGGCATCATGGTGTGGGGAGCGATCTCCTACACTGGCCGTACACCACTGGTGATCGTCGAGGGGACACTGAATAGTGCACGGTACATCCAAACCGTCATCGAACCCATCGTTCTACCATTCCTAGACCAGCAAGGGAACTTGCTGTTCCAACAGGACAATGCACGTCCGCATGTATCCCGTGCCACCCAACGTGCTCTAGAAGGTGTAAGTCAACTACCCTGGCCAGCAAGATCTCCGGATCTGTCCCCCATTGAGCATGTGTGGGACTGGATGAAGCGTCGTCTCACGCGGTCTGCACGTCCAGCACGAACGCTGGTCCAACTGAGGCGCCAGGTGGAAATGACATGGCAAGCCGTTCCACAGGACTACATCCAGCATCTCTACGATCGTCTCCATGGGAGAATAGCAGCCTGCATTGCTGCGAAAGGTGGATATACACTGTACTAGTGCCGACATTGTGCATGCTCTGTTGCCTGTGTCTATGTGCCTGTGGTTCTGTCAGTGTGATCATGTGATGTATCTGACCCCAGGAATGTGTCAATAAAGTTTCCCCTTCCTGGGACAATGAATTCACGGTGTTCTTATTTCAATTTCCAGGAGTGTAGCTAAGCGGCATTAAAATCGGCCGAGTAGTTTTTCGGCAATTCAAACACACAGCTAAAAAAATGTGACTTTTAGGAAATCGCGTTTGAAGTTTCCGAAAGCGTTTTCGTCGCTTCTCGACCGCGTAAATCTCGTTCGTGTGCACCGCTTCCTCCCTCTCGTTTACCGGCCGTAGATGCGCGATGCTCTGAGCGAGCAAGGTGGTCCGCGTTGCGCCTTCTGCAAAATTCGAATTCGTGCAGCCAAGTTGAACGCCCATGACATTCTCTGTGCGAGCCCAGCGAAGCCGTCGTAGAAGGAAACTGTGGCCAAACTGTTTGCAATTTCGACTACTTCTTTTCCGGAATATCTGTGTTCTGGGGAAAGCCTCCAAAACAGGGAATTTATCGGCTCGTTGGAGTTTTTACTGTTTGCGCCAACACATCTTTGCAATAAATGTCATTCGATAGGTCTTCGTATACAGGTCTGATTCCTTCAGAGCGCAGGCCGCACGCGCTCGATGACGCGGGACTGCCGGTCCTATGATCGTGTATTTCGACTATATGCAAATTGTGGGCAAAACAGTTTTGCCCACATGTTCTCCATAATATATGGTTTCGAAATATGCAATAAAAAGCGACTTTTGAAACTTAAAGACCAGAAAACTCCCTTAACATGCTGAATGGGTAACTGGCGTGTTGTTTTCATCACTCGTATTACTGCTTGCGAAATGCATATGTGATTCCACATATTGCATACAGTCAAGTTAGGAGCTGCGTTGGCTGTTCAGTTCAGCCTGTGAAAAGCCGTATTTTTTCGTTTATTCGGCGCAGTAGCCTAGCAGAAAGAGACGGCGGAAGGATGCAAGCATTCGACCGTCGTCACGGCCATAAACATATAGATTTAAGCAGTCTTCTACTCTGTAGGAATCAGCATGGATTTCGAAAAAGACGATAAAACCCAGCTTGCGCTAATCGTCCATGAGACTCAGAGGGCCATAGACACGGTTCCCCAGGTAGATGCCGTGTTTCTTGATTTCCGCAAGGCGTTCGATACAGTTCCACACAGTCGTTTAATGAACAAAGTAACAGCATATGGACTGTCAGACCAATTGTGTGGTTGGATTGAAGAGTTCCTAGATAACAGAACGCAGCATGTCATTCTCAATGGAGAGAAGTCTTCCGAAGTAAGAGTGATTTCAGTTGTGCCGCAGGGCAGTGTCGCAGCACCGTTGCTGTTCACAATATACATAAATGACCTTGTGGATGACATCAGATGTTCACTGAGGCTTTTTGCGGATGATGCTGTAGTATATCGAGAGGTTGTAACAATGGAAAATTGTATTGAAATGCAGGAGGATCTGCAACGAATTGACGCATTGTGCAGGGAATGGCAATTGAATCTGTGTAGACAAGTGTAATGTGCTGCAAATACATAGAAAGAAAGATCCTTTAACAGTAGCTACAATATAGGTCAGCAACTGGAAGCAGTTAATTCCATAAATTATCTGGGAGTAGGTATTAGGAGTGATCTAAAATGGAATGACCATATAAAATTAATTGCTGGTAAAGCAGATGCCAGACTGAGATTCATTGGAAGAATCCTAAGGGGATGCAGTCCGAAAACAAAGGAAGTAGGTTACAGTACACTTGTTTGCCCACTGAATAGTGCTCACCGGTGTGGGATCCGTACCAGATAGGGTTGATAGAAGAGATAGAGAAGATCCTACGGAGAGTAGCGCGCTTCGTTACAGGATCATTTAGTAATCGCGAAAGCGTTACAGAGATGATAAACTCCAGTGGAAGACTCTGCAGGAGAGAGGCTCATTAGCTCGGTACGGGCTTTTGTTGAAGTTTCGAGCATATACCTTCACCGAGGAGTCAAACAGTATATTGCTACCTCCTACGTGTATCTCGCGAAGAGACCATGAGGATCAAATCAGAGAGATTAGAGCCCACACAGAGGCATACCGACAATCTTTCTTCCCAAGAGCAATACGAGACTGGAATAGAAGGGAGAACCGATAGAGGTACTCAAGGACCCCTCCGCCACGCACCGTCGGGTGGCTTGCGGAGTATAGATGTAGATGTAGATGATGCAGACGCCACTCTCGTTGGTTTCCCGACTCGAGGCTGGTCATGTTAACATGGAGTTAACGCGCCGTTAGGCAAGAAAGCAGTGATGCAAGGGTGCGATACCTACACGGAGGAATGTCTCCTTTACTTAAATAAAACGGCCATTAGAAGTTTTCCATAGGAACCACATGGCACACATCTCGAAGGCTGCTCTGGAATGCTAGAAAGCCGGTTAGTTTTTGCCCGAGCGCCCACCCACAAAATAGACAAAAGTCTCACTCTTGCTGGAAATTTGTCGAAATTTCATTAGGCAGGTGATCGCAATCGCAGCAAAACATGGCTAGAGACTAGACGGCGCTCGGAATCATTACCGTCGTTGGTGGATGACATGGAGTCTTTCCAAAACTCGAGAGAGAATTTTGAATTTCCACGAACGACGATCTTGCTGGAATCTTCGCAGGCCACACACGCGAAGATGGGACCAGTACGTTTCTAACTGGCGCTCGCAGTTAGCGTGCACGCAGCCGAGTAGTGGATGCTCATTTGTTGTTTTGCTTTTCAATTGAATGGTTCAGGGGGCGTGATGTTTGGTAAACGTTGCGGAGTTAGTAGTTTCGGTAACTATTGAGCACACTTAGCTGTTTGATTTGCAGGATGCACTTTTCATCTGTGAGCGGTGTTTGTTCTTTCGAGTTCGGTTTTCATTAGCGCTTTCTGATGTGCTCTTCACTTGACCATTGGCAATATTTATTACGCAATACTAAAATTGGCAGTAAGATCGCAATTAAACATGTCTCTTTGCATTCATTGTTATCCTCCATCTGAATGCATGTTAAGGGAAATAAATAGCACGTTTTTTAACCGTGTATTTTTATTCGATACCTGGATGCCTTCCTTAACTAAAAGATAGTGTGGTGTGGTGGTTCATCTGTCTACTTCATGCATGACAATTAACTTTTAAAGGTGGACCTACCTATGTTAAATTCGGACATAATAAGACTTTATCCTTAGCGCGATTTGTTTCATTATCTTTCAAAACTAAATTCGCATGATTGCATAGAGAGCTTCACCTCGTTTTCCGATCACAGGGACCTTAATTTTTCATCTCAGTGGTAAGCACTACTACAACCACAACCACCCCACCTCATACCATGTCTCGATCTCATTCATTCAGGTTACCATAAACATGAAATGGGAGGTTTGTTTCAACGTTATCGGTGACCAAATATTGCCCTCTTCTGCATTTTCAGGGTGCCAACTTCACTTGACTGCACGCAGACGTTCTTGTTTTGATGAACATTCAGACACAAGTCACATCTCGACTCATCCACCAAATCATCGTTTTAATCCCACGGAAAAATGTCTAAGAGTGTTTGGATCAGTGGGTGAGAGGTTTCAGTCAACATCCCTGCACTTCTTTAGTTCTACGTCAGGGATCAGCAATAGTTTTGGCTCGGGGACAACTTTGTGGAAGCAGAGGTTAGCGGAGGGCCGCACTTTTTAAAAATATTGCACCTCAGAAAAGGTATAAATTATTAAATAAAAGTTCTGACTGTCTTGGCGGTCGCACAATACCATTAGCGGCCCGCAGACCACTGTTTTCCCACACCTGTCTACAGGATGTAATCATAAACGAGTGGCTTTTGCCGGACATGGTGTCCCTAAGGAAATATGTCGACTCTCTTCCCCGCTGAACGGAAGCCATTATCTAGGCTAGAGGTAAACAGCCAGATTCCACATTTCTAGGTATCCGAAAAGCATTTGACGCGGTGCCCCTCTGCAGGCTGTTAACGAAGGTCCGAGAATATGGATTAGATTCCAGATATGTGAGTGGATATTATCCTAGATGGTGAGTGTTCATCAGTGACAAGGGTATAGTCTGGAGTGCTCTGGGGAGGTGTAATACAACCACTGTTATTTTCTGTATTCATAAATGATCTGGCAGACAGGATGGACAGCAATCTGTGGTTGTTTGCTGATGATGATGCTGTGGTGTACGGGAAGGAGTCGTCACGGAGTGACTATAGGAGGATACAAGAGTAGATTGACTAATTTCTAGCCGTTGTGATGAATGGCTGTTAGCTCTAAATGTGGAAAAATGAAAGTTAATGCGGATGAATACAAGAAAGAAACCCACAGTGTCCTTTAACACAGTCACATCGTTTAAATATCTGGGTGTTATATTACAAAGACTTCAGTTTATTGAGAGAATTTTAGGAAAGCACAGTTCATCTGTAAAGGAGACTGCATGTCAGACGCTAGTACGACCTACTCTACAGTAGTGCTAGAGTGTTTGGGAGCAGGGAGCAGCACCAGGCCGGATTAAAGGAAGACATTAAAGGAAGACATTAAAGGAATTCAGAGGGTGGGGAGGGGGGGGGGGGCGGGCGGGCGGGGCGGGCTAGATTCGTTACTAGTAGGTTCATGGCCTAGAGGTAGTGTCTTTGATTAGTAATCAACACTTCCTCGGTCCCGGACTCGAAAACCGCCACCGCGTAAATTTTGTTTAGTAATCAGCATTGGCGGCCGAATACTTCCGATATAATAAGCCACCCTGATTCTGCCAATGGCCTTGTCAGAGTGCGAAGGAGCGGACAGTGGTTCAGGGCACTCTCTTGTCCTTGGGGTGAGAAACTGCCACTAAAGGCGGAAGAATCAGCATTTATCAACGGCATCAGGATGCAGAAGGCAATGGAAAACACTACATCAAAGACACACAACTTGCATCCACAGGATATGTGGCCCGTAGCTGAAAAAGTGTCATGATGATCTCTCCATCGGCAAAAGATTCCGGAATGGTTCCCCATTCGGATCTCTGGGAGAGGACTGCCAAGGGGGAGTTGACCAGGAGAAACAGACTGAATAACCAACGAAAGAATAATGTTCTACGAGATGGGGGTGGAATGCCAGAACCCTGAACACGGTAGGGAAGCTAGAAAATCTGAAAAGGGAAATGCAAAGGCTCTAACTAGATTTGGTAAGGGTCAGTGAAGTGAAATGGAAAGAAGACAAGGATTTCTGGTCGGATGAATCTAGGGCAGGGCTTCACAACATACGTGCTCGAGGAGCAAGCTGTGAGCAGCAAGGCGCGAGCACGGAGCAGCGCGAGCACGCTACCCCCACTACCGGACCAGAGCGGAGAGTGGGGAGAGTCACGTGGGGCACACAACAGCTGCCGCCAGTCGATGTAAATCCGCGGCCACCTGCAGGGATATCACTCACGAATTATTACTGCGACAAATGAAACAAATAAAGGAGAATGTACATGTGCCACATAATTTTACTAGCTTAGTGTATGCCTCTACCATCTGTAGACACTGAAACTAAAGAATTCCACGACAATCCTATATTTTCAACACTTTCTTCAACACTACTTAAAATGTCACCTCCGGTTGTAGTGTTCTTCATGGCTATTACATCGAGGAGCTCCTCCCTCACCTGAAGATCTCTATTAACACCTCTAATAAATATGGCAAGCTGCGCTGTTCCAGTGATATCAACACTTTCGTCCACAGCTAGAGAGTACGCCATAAAATCTTCAGATATTTGCAAGCTGGCTCTGGACGTCGTCTGCCATGTCCTGTATGCGACGCATAATGGTCATGTTAGATAATGGCACAATCCGAAACTGTTCAACTTGAGATGGACACAAATGTTCCGCTGCAACTACCAAACATTCTTTTATTAAATCGCCGTCAGTGAAGGGGCGCAGGAATTTTGCTAAAAGCAAAGCAATTTTGTAACGCACTCTGCGAGCTGCCTCAGTTGATTTTTCTTCGTCGTCCAGATCTTCTTCGGATAGCTTCCTTTTAAGTTTAATAACTTCCTGTGCACGATCTGGTCAATCACATTTTCCACGTCCGTAGTCTTTCGCGTGGTACGACATATAAGGTCGCTGCAAATTAAATTTCGTAAAAGAATTCAGCGTTTTGTGACATACTAAACATTTTGCAACACTATCTTTTTCTGTAAACAGATACAATTCCCTCCAATGGGGGTTGAACTGCGAAAGCATGGTTGGGGTTACACAGCGGCGACTTCACACGATTCTTAACCAGCGAAGTGACTATTAAGAGCTGATCGTAGTACTTTAAACGTTACACAGTCGGCGCGAATTCAATAGGCACGCTGCGGCCCTATTCAAACGTGCGCGCGCATTTCCCCTCCCTCCCCACCCTCCCTACTACGCGACCTTGCAGCTGCTCGCGAGCATGTGCCATCACAGACGCGAGTACTCGCGCTCAAAACCGGCCAGTTGTTAAGCCCTGGCCTAGGGTAATATTAACAGCAGCATTAAAAGGTAAGCCGGGAGTAGGATTTGTTATGAATAGGAAGGGAGGGCAGAGAATGTGTGTCTGTGAACAGTTCAGTCGATAACGTTGCTCTTATCACAATCGACAGCAAAACAACAACGACAACATAGTTCAAGTATACATGCCGACGTCGCAAGCTCAAGATGAAGAGATACAGAAAATGTATGAGGATATTGAGAGTGTAATACAGTACGTAAAGGGAGATGAAAATCTGATAGTCAAGGGAGATTGGAATGCTATTGTAGGGGAACGAGTAGAAGGAAAGCTTACAGGACAATATGGGCTTGGGACAATGAATGAGAAAGGAGAAAGACTAATTGAGGTCTGTTATAAATTTCAGCTAGTAATAGCGAATACTCTGTTCAAGAATCACAAGAGGAGGAGGTATACTTGGAAAAGGCCGGGTGATACAGTTTCCATTAGATTACGTCATGCTCAGACAGAGATTCCGAAATCATATACTGGATTGTAAGGCGTACCCAGGAGCAGGTACAGACTCAGATCACAATGTAGAAGTAATGAAGAGTAGGCTGAAGTTCGAGATTAATCGGGAAGAATCAATATGCAAAGAAGTGGGATACGGAAGTACTGAGGAATGACGACATGCTCTTGAAGTTCTCTAAGTCTGTAGATGCAGCAGTAAGAAAGAAATCGCTCAGTAGGCCCTAGAGTTGAAGAGGAATGGACATCGCTAAAAATGGCAATCACAGAAGTCGAGAAGAAAAACATGGGTACAAAGAAAGTAACTGTAAGCCATCGATAACTGAAGAAATACTTCAGTTCATGGATGAAAGAGGATGATGAGGTCCCATATTCCGAGGAGCGTAGGGAACGATGCGGGAGACCCGCACAGCCGACTAGGCAAGGTCGTAGCGGAGGTGGTTTGCCATTGCCTTCCTCCGACCGTAATGGGGATCAATGATTATGATGAATACAACACAACAACACCCAGTCATCTCGAAGCAGGGAAAATCCCTGACCCCGCCGGGAACCGAAACCGGGTTCCCGTGCGCAGGAAGCGAGAACGCTACCGCAAGATCACGAGCTCCGGACTGGATGAAAGGAGGAAGTACAAAAATTTTCAGGGAAATTCAACAATACAGAAATGTAAGTCGCTGAGTAATGAAATAAATATGAAGTGCAGCGAAGCTAAAACGAAATGGCTACATGAAAAATGTGTAGACATCGAAAAAGAAATGATTGTCGGAAGGACTGACTCAGCATATACGAGAGTCAAAATAACGTCCGGTGAAATTAAAAGCAAGGGTGGTAATATTAAGAGCGCAACGGAAATGCCACTGTGACATGGAAAGGAGACAGCGGATAGGTGCAAAGGGTACAGTGGAGGCGTCTATGTGGAGGGAGATGGGTCTGATGTGATAGAAGAGGAAACCGGTGTCAATATAGAAGAGATGGGGGATCCAGTATTAGAATCAGAATTTATAAGAGCTGTGGAAGACTTAAAATCAAATAAGCAGAAGTAATAGAGAACATTTCATCAGAATTTCTAAAATCATTGGAGGAAATGGTAACAAAACGACTATTCACGTTGGTGTGTAGAACGTATGAGTCTGACGACATACCATCTGACTTTCGGAAAACTATCATCCACACAATTCCGAACACTGCAAGGGCTGACAAGTGCGAGAATTATCGTACTACCAGCTTAACGGCGCATGCATCGAAGTAACTGACAAGAATAGTATAGAGAAGAATGGAAAAGAAAATTGAGTATCTGTTAGATGACGATCAGTTCGGCTTTAGGAAAGGTAAAGGTACCACAGAGGCAGTTCTGACGTTGAGATTGATAATGAAAGCAAGACTCAAGAAAAATCAAGACACGTTCATAGGATTTGTCGACCTGGAAAAAGCGTTCGACAGTGAAAATAGTGCAAGATGTTAGAAATTCTGAAAAAGATAGGGGTAAGCTATAGGGAGAGACAAGTAACACACAAAATGCACTAGAACCAAGAGGGAATAATGAAAGTGGACGACCAAGAACGAAGTACTCGGATTAAAAAGGGTGTAAGGCAGAGATGTAGAATTTCACCCCTACTGTTCAATCTATACATCGATGAAGTAAAGAAATGTTCAGGAATGGAATTAAAATTCAGAGTGAAAGGATACAAGTGATACGATTCGCCGATGACATTGCTATCCTGCGTGAAAGTGAAGAAGAATTACAGGAGATGAATAGAATGAACAAGTAATGAGTACAGACAATGGATCGAGAGTAAATCGAAGAAAGACGAAAGTAATGAGAAATAGCAAAAATGAGAACAACGAGAAAACATCAGGATTGATGGTCACGAAGTAGATGAAGTTAAGGAATTCCGTTACCTAGGTAGCAAAATAACCCATGACACCCGGAGCAAGGACATCAAAATCAGACTAGCACTGGCAAAAAGGTCATACCTGACCAAGAGAAGTCTACTAGTATCAAACATAGGCCTTAATTTGAGGAAGAACTTTTTTGCACTACGTTTCGAGTACAGAATTGTATGGTAGTGAAACATAAACTGTTGGAAAGCCGGAACAACAGAGAATCAAAGCTTTTGAGATTTGGTGCTACAGGTGAATGTTGAAAATTTGGTGGATTGGTAAGGTAAGGAACGAGAAGGTTGCGCCAGAATCGGAGAGGAAAGGAATATGTGGGAAACACTGACAAGCAGAAGGAACAGGTTGATAGGACATCTAGAACAAAATTTTTACTGTGCAGCGGGGTGTGCGCTGGTGTGAAACTTCCTGGCAGAAACACCGCTGCAGAGTGAAAATTTCATTCTGGAAACATCCCCCAGGTTGTGGCTAAGCCATGTCTCCGCAGTATCCTTTCTTCCAGGAGTTCTAGTTCTGCATGGTTCGCAGGAGAGCTTCTGTGAAGTTTGGAAGACAGGAAACGAGATACTGGTGGAAATAGAGCTGTGAGGACGGGTCGTGAGTCGTGCTTGCGTAGCTCAGATGGTGGAGCACTTGCCCGCGAAAGCAAAGGTCCCGAGTTAGAGTCTCGGTCCGGGACACAGTTCTAATCTGCCAGGAAGTTTCATGGTAGAACATCTGTTAAGACATCAGAGGATGACTTCCATGGTTGTAGAAGGAGCTGTAGAGGGCAAAAACTGCGGAGGAAGACAGAGATTAGAATACATCCAGCAAATAATTGAGGACATAGGTTGCAAGTGCTATTCTGAGATGAAGAGGTTAGCACAGTAGAGGATTCGTGGCAGGCCGTATGAAACCAGTCAGAAAACTGATGACTGAACACGCATTTATTAAGGAGATGCTTGGGGAACTCAAATGGGAATCCCTGGAGGGAAGGTGACATTCTTTCCGAGAAACACTGTTGAGGAAATGTAGAGAACCGGCATTTGAAGCTGCCTATAGAACGTTTCTACTGCCACCAACACAGGTTTCGTGTAAAGACCACGGAGATAAGATACGAGAAATTTTGGCTCATATAGACAGTGGTTTTTTCCTCCCTCTGTTTGCGAGGGGAACAGAAAGGAACTGGCTAGTAGTTGGGCAGGGTACCCTCCGCCACGCAACGTAAGATGGCTTGCGGAGTATTTAAGTAGATGTAGATGTTGATGTAGATGTTGTAGATGTTGATGTAGAGGTATTAACGTGATGCCTCCTGGACAATTTTTTTATCCTCTGGGCTTATAGCAGATGCTGACGTCAATACTATTAGACCACGTCTAGGCAACGACTTACGCCTGCCGTGAACAGGTTCCGCATACAGCCTAGTGGTAGCAAGGAAGTCTGACCAGGCGCCCCAAGGAGCTAGGCAACCACACTGGCACAGGTGTGTAGTTAAACGTCTGCAGGTAGGGTACGTGATGTACGCCTCTTATTTAGTAGGGTGGCGCTTATTCTTTCGAACAAAGTCTGACAGAGCTGCAGCATCTGGAATCCGTCTTTCACTAGACAGGATACAACAACCGACAGATTCTGACGCCCTTGCTACACAAGAGCCGCAAGAACGAGACGGAGGCCGGAAACTCGGAAGAAGAAGATAAAAAGAATGATTTCATACTGTATCGTCAAAAACTGGCAGACTTCAGCGAAAACATCATAATTTTTTCCGCCCGCCAGCCAAAATACGAGCCTTATTAGGGACAGAGAAAGACGTCCTAGGTCTCAAAAAAGCGGGGGGCTATACCCCCAAACGGGGGTGTGAACGCTGGAAAATTTATATTGAACAAACGAGCCGCACGATCGAAAATCGATGTACAGAATACGCAGTCCAGCAAGTCTGCAGTAGCAGAATTGTGCACTGAAAATGGACATAATATGAATTATCAGCAAGTCCTGCTAACACCGGTAAATTTTGGACGCCATTCTCAAAGAAGCGATTGAAATCCGTGTAACTGGTAAGTTAATCAACGGAACATGGGCTTCCAACTGAGCAAGGCATGCGAGGCAATACCAAGCTTAAAAAAAACCAGAAGGCGACATCCAGGCGCGAGACATGGCAGGGACAGAGGGCCGGAGGCAACTGAAACACTCCTCCCCCGCTCCTCGCCACCACAGTTGCACGCCCCCCCCCCCCCCCCTCCAACCCAACGAATAAGGCGCGGAGCTGGCGAGGACCGAACTCTGGAACGCCTAGCATAAATACCTCCAGCACCCAGCAGACCTGTCTTACCATCAGCGGCATCTGATGGTGACGGAACTGCTATTCGCTGAAACATCGTGCGCCTTCGACGATTCGATGCTGCAGTACGCCCGAGAACACTGGAAAAAGCACATGCGCTGGGAAAAACCTCGGAATATATAAAATCATAATTCAAATTCACGGTAAACTGAATGAGTGGGCCCAGATGATTTTATCAGCCCGAAACAACACAGGACCATCTGCAACACTACGTTCTACACACGCTGTTGATTAAACGAACAATTCGCCGCCGCTGCCGAAGGCACAAAGTAGCACTGTGGCGGCCGTGACGTCACGGCCGAGGGTCGGTGGGTGGCTGGGGTCGTTGGCAAGTAATCAGTTATGTAAAAAGTCCTTATTTGTATTACAAATGATGTTGCGAGTAGGCATGTAAGGGGCGGTTGAAGTGAACAACGATTGCAGTCAGTACCTGATGATGAACAAATGCTATAGTCATTGGGCCGAACAGTGAAACATTTACTTGCAAACAGTGGCGTCTAGAAGACAAAGGTATTTATTATATTGTTTTAATTAGTGCGCTTTATCTCGGAGCGATACAATGAGTTCGTTCGATTCCAACGAAAGTAATAATAGTCTTTCGTTATTGAGCGATGAATCGTTTCCTCCGAGACAGAACATTAATAACCAAGCTGTACGTCGCTTAATTTTTGAAAGTGATAGTGATAGCGACGAAGAACTATCCCAAATTCGTAGTAGTGAATCTGATGACCAATTTAATCGTCGTCGTGCTGACTGGGCCGCATGTACTGACGAAAAAGTACCTGTATCTACAAGAGACTTGCAGTATGGTGGACAAACAATAGTATTAAAAGGTTTGGGATGGCAAAGATGTTTATATGACAACGCTGTAATGAAATCTTTACCAAATACCACTTATAAATTATTCACTAGAAACGAAGAATTTGAAAGACATTTTAATCGGAGTGCTATCGCTTTTAGAAGATATGATCATTTTATGCGAATTTGTTCATTAAAAGATAAAGATTTAATAACGTGGAAACGATTTGATACAATCCGTAAATTACGATATAGAATTAAAATTGTGAAAGTAAATTATAAATTAATATCACTGGATCAACCACACAATTACTGTCTTAGACATTATGACCATATGCGTAAACCTGTTCTATACAATGTATTGTGTACAAATTGTTATTTAAATGTTATTATTAACACTCAAGATGAAGGAAAATTACTGCGTTAGACGTCTTTCTCATTTGAGAAGGATGAAACAAACACGTCGGCCAATACTATACGCCTCCAGTTAGAGAATCTCCTATTTCTGTGTTATTTGGAACACTCAACTCGTGCAGCTTTATATGCCGCTTTGACAACGGCCTTTCCGAGGTACCCTATTCTAATGTCAGCACTGTTCACTCGGAAACTGACTCAGATGGAACAGCATTCACTGACAGTAGTAATCACGTTCGAGCGTCAAACCGACTGTCACTGACATGGCGTGACATTCGTCTCCATTCCCGTGGGTTACGATCTTTTTATAAGTTTCAGTCAAATGAAAACCAAACACCCGTCACAACGGGACAATGGAATGGTTCCATTCAACAGTAATCACCACGTGTGTTAAGACATTTATCCTACTGGGAGACGAGAAGATCAATTTCTGTTCCGTAGAACGCGGTCGGCCGCTGACTGATTCACAGTCGTACCCGCTCCGACTGAAACCGACGTCCACGCATGTCCTTCTTCAGGTCGTGAATTACGTGAAAATCACACGGTGCTCTACGTAGGATGTTGCAGAGTTTCCTAAACAAATCGCTGAAGGGTAGCCTTCGTCCGATTAGCAGTGTGAGTGTGGAGTTACCGTGTAACAGGATGATTCCGTCCGACAGCATTCCTGGGCGTTCTGACGTTATGGAGAGTCACAGTTTCTGCCAAGTGTCTTCAAAGCGCTGCGCTTTGATTGTGGTTCCACAGTCGAGGAACTCGACAAGTAGAGGGTCTCATCGGTCGAAGGAGGTCATCATGCCGATGCCGGAACTTGTGTGAAGAGCTGAGGATTTCTCAGGATGGGAGGGGGGGGGGGGGGGAGATGTAGGATGTTTCCACTGTTGGCTTTGCCATTTGTCTTGGGGCTGTCGGATGGAATCGTCCTGTTGCACAATAACATCCACCCCACACCGCCAATTGGACGAAGGCTACGCTTCTGCAATTTGGTTGGGAAACACTGCAACATTCTCTGTACACAGAGTGGTTTTCACACCTTTGGCGACCCGGAGAAAGACAAGGACGTGGACGAAGTAGTGCAAGAATGGATGCAGGTGTGGATCTGTCAGAGGCCAGCCGCGTTCTGCGACGCAGGAATTGATCGCCTCGTCTTGCAGTGGGATAAATGTCTTAACGCGTGTGGTGATTACTTTTGAATGGAACCACTCCATTTTCCCGATTGTGGCGGGTGTTCGGTTTTCACTTGACTGCCCCTCAAATTTCCACTGTCCTTAAGCCGGGTTACATGACTGCAAATGGTACACCATTCCTTGAGACACATTCGACAACCTGCGTTGTCACACCAACTAAACAGACATCATTCACTATGCGGTCCTGGGGCACGTCCAAATACAATAGCTCCTATCTGGCATTTGTCACGTCTCCACGTCGACCCATCACTACGCTGATTCCATAGAGGCACATACACACCACTACACTGCCATGTCTTATATAAACGGCGGACGGTCACGTGATCGCTAAGTACTAGTCCTACACCATCTACTGCGCTCCAGAGCGACCACTGCGCCCTTTCAAGGGGTTCCTTAATGTGGGGTGTTGACAGATGTGAAAATTACCGAACAATCAGTTTAATAAGTCACAGCTGCAAAATACTAACGCGAATTCTTTACAGACGAATGGAAAAACTGGTAGAAGCCGACCTCGAGGAAGATCAGTTTGAATTCCATAGAAATGTTGGAACACGTGAGGCAATACTGACCTTACGACTTATCTTAGAAGAAAGATTAAGGAAAGGCAAACCTACGTTTCTAGCATTTGTAGACTTAGAGAAAGCTTTTGACAATGTTGACTGGAATACTCTCGTTCAAATTCTGAGGTTGGCAGGGGTAAAATACATGGAGCGAAAGGCTATTTAAAATTTGTACAGAAACCAGTGGCAGTTATAAGAGTAGAGGGACATGAAAGGGAAGCAGTGGTTGAGAAGGGAGTGAGACAGAATTGTAGCCTCTCCCCGATGTTATTCAATCTGTATATTGAGCAAGCAGTAAAGGAAAGAAAAGAAAAATTCGGAGTAGGTATTAAAATCCATAGAGAAGAAATAAAAACTTTGATGTTCGCCGATGACATTGTAATTCTGTCTGAGACAACAAAGGACTTGGAAGAGCAGTTGAACCGAATGGACAGTGTCTTGAAATGAGGATATAAGATGAAGGGATCGGTTGGTAGGATATGTTCTGAGGCATCAAGGAATCACCAATTTAGTATTGGAGGGCAGCGTGGAGGGTAAAAATCGTAGGGGGCGACCAAGAGATGAATACACTTAGCAGATTCAGAGGGATGTAGGTTGCAGTAGGTACTGGGAGATAATGAAGCTTGCACAGGATAGAGTAGCATGGAGAGCTGCTTCAAACCAGTCTCAGGACTGAAGACAACAAGAACAATAATATACACATGGTGTTGATAAAATTAGGCAAGTAACAGGTCACAGCAGCCATGCTTCCCATGCTCTAGCCGCGAACCGAAAGAGAAGAAATCCTGAAATATGGGCCACTAAAAGCACCCTCTGACACGCACTTCACAGTGGTTTGCAGAAGATAATTCCGGCCTGCTCCAAACGGAGCTCGCCGAATTCGTGTGTCCACTTGCTCTCGTGCATTGTTCGCCGAGGCTGCACTGCCGCGTCCCTGGTGCGTATTTCCGTATCTTATGTTATTTTTTCTGGTTCTTTACCAGTTATCCGGAGGTCTGCTGTGGCCAAGGACCCGCTCTGACAAGACCGCGGTGAGTCAGCGAGGCCGTTGAAAGACCGCGCCCAGGGCCGACGCGAAGCCTCAACACGCGCATACGTCACTCCTGCGGCACTGAAAGACGTGATGTTACACAACAAGACTGCGCGTAATTTCCATAGAGTAAATATCTCTGGAGTGAGCATTGCGTTCTGCGCATGTTGTCAACATTAAACGAGGATTGCCATGTGTTTTCGGGACTTCGCTGTGCGTGTGTGCTTTCCGCAGCGTTTGAAGTTTATAATATCAAGAGTTTTTGTTGTGTTTCACCTTTTGTTGATAGTGTAATAGCGATGGTGAATTACTGTTGTTGCTACGAATGCGAAGAAAAATATGTGAAAGGAGGGATAGGAACTTTTCATGGGTACATACCATGTAGCTCTAATTATAGTTATCATATTAGTAAGAGACACTGTATATGCTTAAAAATTTCGAGACGCATTATACCTATTTTTCTACGATTGTATGACTATATAATAGATGTTACGGCTCGTACAAAAGCTTACAAACAATCGCTTCCCCTCGTAAATTTGCTAGTGGAACAGGAAAGGGGATGGTTAGTTGTTTCAGCAAATAGTATCCCCCATGAATTTATCAGTGACTTGTCGATTGTGTATATAGATTACTCAGTCTAATTTAATAAACTGGGAGCGAGAACGTAAAATGCATTAAATAAATACTCAAAAGTGTCACCAGTAAGAAAAATTGTGCTTCAGGTCGCAAAAACGAGGAAATAAATACGCAGAAATAGCAGAAAAAAGGACGAATTAGCAGGGATATAATCGCTAATGGTGTTTTTCGGACACTTGCAAAAGTACTAGCGTACTGTCAAGTCGTTTTGTAAGACTATCACTGCAAAAATGTACATCAGGCTCTGTAATACTATAAAGTGCCGTATCATACAGAAAACTACCAAAAATAGAGTGCATCTGAACTGTGACACCTATCGCAAAGAAGCAGGATGTAATATCACTTGCCCTTAAAAGTTACGTAGCTGGTTTTCCCGGTATCAAATGGATACTGTTAAAATGTCTGCGCAACATATATAAATAATCCACGACACGTACGGAAAGAATCCGTCTGTACTAGGGATGTAGTGACATTCTAAATATACAGGGCGTTGTACGGACAAACACACGTCCCGAGAACACGTGACCTGGCCGGCAACGTATGTTGACAACAAAAAATCTGTTCTGCGCATGTGAATGCTCACTCCAGAGATATTTACTCTATGGTAATTTCAGACACATCTCAGGGCATTGCAATGTGATCGCTGGAATCTACGATATTTGTATTCACGAACAGATGATTTAAAAACAACTGCCTATCGCACAGCGTCCTCTTTCGAAGGTGTTTTGAAACGTCTTCTCAGCCCACGGCAACCAGGCAGCAAGTTCCAAGACACACGTATGAGTAGCTGCGTTGTGTCTGCTAGACAGCTGGCGCCTTCGACGCGGCTATCTGCTTGCTGTAGCAGCGGGCGTGGCAAGTTTTATTTCGAGACAAACTCCAAGCCAAGTCCCGCCTGTGTACACCGGCCGTGGCGCTTATGTCACGGCACGTGACACTGTAGGTGTCAGCAGCCGTCTCTGCCGGGGAGCGATAAACAATTTCAGGAGGGTTTAATAATTCTTGGCTGCGGATTTACATGCATGCTAGTTCTCGACAGCACACGACAAAATGAAGACCTTAAATCTCTACCTTTTCAATTAATAGTGATTTCTCGTGGGCCGTGCATGGAGTCGAGCCTTCCCGACGTGTGGTGGACAAGCCTACTAGTGTGACGTCACAAGCCCACTGCAGGGGCCCCGCTTTACCCAGGGTGACGTCAGAAATTGTCATCAGCAGCGAAAAGACTGTCGCACCATGCACAATATGGAGTGAGAAGTCACGACGTTCGAAGTCGAAAAGAGATTTTTGGCAAATGGTATCACGCAAAGCGGCGAGTGCATGGTGACACACGGGAGACGGACGGTTTTGAACTGCGTAGTACTGAGGGCACGGTGGTGGGAGGTGGTCATGGTGGGGATAATTCTGATCCACACTAGACGCTATTTCATTTACTCAGTCACTATGGAGCAGTGGGACTTGCAACGCCGAGTGTTTGTCTATGACAGTTTCGTGAAAAGTGGTGAGTCTATTATTGCTACGCAGCGATTGTTTCGTGCGCGGTTTAATGTCGGTCGACATGGAGCTGTTCCGAGCCGTAACACAATCCTCAGATGGGTGGGAAACTTCAGATCAACTGGAAACATACTGGATAAGAAGCATCTTGGCCCGAAACGCAGAGTAACGACACCAGAAAACGTTGAAAGGGTAAGGCAAGCGGCAGTCAGAAGCCCAGGACGGTCAGCTAGACGTCATGCTAGTGAGTTACGAATCAATCGTGAATTGGTTAGACAAATTTTGCATAAAGAATTAAAAATTCCATACCTACGAAATGCTCATTGCCCAACAACTTACGGAAACTGATTTTGCTGTACGAGAAGACTTCGCTTACAGAATGCAAGTGATTTTGGGATCGAATGAAAATGAAATTTTATTGATGAGCTATGAAGCTCATTTCCATTTAAATGGGACCGTGAATAAGCAAAACCTAAGTTACTGGGCTCCAGAGCATCCACACCTTATCCACCAGCTTCCTCTACCCTCAGAAAAAGTAAGTCTTGTGTGCTCTTGGCTCTGTTGGCATTATTAGACGTTATTTTTTTGAAGAGAACGGGGCCACAGTTACTGTGCTTCGTATGCTTGAAACATTCTTGAAATCAGAACTAAGAAAACTACGAATCCCTTTAAAACGCGTTTGGTTCCAGCAGGATAGGGCAACATCGCACACCGCAAACACTTCAATGACAGTTCTTAGACGCATGTTTCCTGGCCGGATAATCTCACGCTTTGCCAATGTTCCTTGGCCTCCCAGGTCTCCCGACTTGTCAGTATGTGACTTTTTTCTGTGGGGGTACCTTAAGAACTGTGTCTACAACCACAAACCACGAAATTTGGACGAGTTGAAGAATGCAATCATTCAAGAAATTGCTGCCATCCCTGCAGAGATTTTAGTCCGTGTGATGGAGGATTTTGAGAAGAGACTTGAGTCCTGCATTCGAAATAATGGACTTCACCTTGACGACATTATTTTTCACAAATAACTTTAACTAAAATGGCAAATAATGAGCTTTGATTTTGTGTAAATAAACATGAGTTAATTTTAAAGTTGGCTGGGTATTATTTCATTAAAAATCATCCGCCTCCCGTGTGTCACCCTGTATTTTGTGGTACAGTAAATAGTAGAAACTTTGTCACACATAGAGACACCGAAGAAAGGAAATGTCACTGAATGTCTAAACTATTTAAAACTAACACTGCTGTCGCGTGCGTCGAAAATAATGCTCAGTGTAACCAAGAACAGGATTAAAAAACTTTAATAACATATCTCTCAGGATTAGTTTGGTTTCAAGTCAGAGAAGCTCTCCTAGTAGTAACAACTCTTCTAGAATGGAGACTAGGTGTTAAACGGAAGATGTATGAGGGTGTGCTGAAAAATGCCTCTCAACTTTTTTTATTCTGTCTTCAATATCTGTTCAGGTGCGCTCCGCGTCAGCGACATTGGTGTAAGGCGCTTATTAAAGAAATTAGGCTTTCGCTGCGGCAAAAAAAATCAATCAGGCTCATATTGTTATGGAGAAGCGACGTCAGTGAAAAAAGAATTGCGTATTTGAAGCAATTAAAAAAAAATTGGGGAGGAAAACAGAGACGTTGTTTACGCTGATCAAACTTGAATTTGTGCGAGGATAAATTTAATTCAATGACTGAAGAAGATTGGATTCCGTTGTGCAAACACGTTTAAAAAATTGAATGAGAAAACATGCAGCAGATCCCCTTCGACGACGAAACAGATAAAACAATAATATGCTTAGGTGGTGTAAATAGAGGTAGCGAAAGTGATTTGGTGATTATGAATTTGAAGATGGAGAGCTGGAACGGGTAACTGAGCTGCCTGGTGATGAAGGGACTCAGCGGCAGTTCTCTCCGTGACGCCACCCACACTTTCAGATATCTATTGCGGAGAATATTACAAGTCATACACTACTGGCCATTAAAATTGCTACACCAAGAAGAAATGTAGATGATTAACGGGTATTCATTGGACAAATATATTGTACTAGAACTGACATGTGATTACATTTTCACGCAATATGGGTGCATAGATCCTGAGAAATCAGTATCCAGAACCACCACCTCCGGCCGCAATAACGGCCTTCATACGCCTCGGCATTGAGTCAAACAGAGCTTGGATGGCGTGTACAGGTACAGCTGCGCATGCAGCTTCAACACGATACCACGATTTATCAAAAGTAGTGACTAGCGTATTCTGAAGAGCCAGTTGCTCCGCCACCATTAACCAGACTTTTCAATTGGTGACAGATCTGGAGACTGTGCTGGCCAGGGCAGCAGTCGAACATTTTCTGTATCCAGAAAGGCCCGTACAGGACCTGCAACATGCGGTTCTGCATTATCCTGCTGAAATGTAGAGTCTCGCAGGGATCGAATGAAGGGTAGAGCCACGGGTCGTAACACATCTGAAATGTAACGTCCACTGTTCAAAGTGCCGTCAATGCGAACAAGAGGTGACTGAGACGTGTAACCAATGGCACCCCATACCATCATGCCAGGTGATACGCCAGTATGGCTATGACGAATACACGCTTCCAGTGTGCGTTCACCGCGATGTCGCCAAACACGGATGCGACCATCATGATGCTGTAAACAGAACCTGGATTCATCCGAAAAAATGACGTTTTGCCATTCGTGCACCCAGGTTCGTCGTTGAGTACACCATCGCAGGCGCTCCTGTCTGTGATGCAGCGTCAAGGGTAACCGCTGCCACGGTCTCAGAGCTGATAGTCCATGGTGCTGCAAACGTCGTCGAACTGTTCGTGCAGATAGTTGTCTTGCAAACGTCCCCATCTGTTGACTCAGGGATCGAGACGGGGCTGCACGATCCGTTACAGCAATGAGGATAAGATGCCTGTCATCTCGACTGCTAGTGATACGAGGCCGTTGGGATCCATCACGGCGTTCCGTATTACCCTCCTGAACCCGCCGATTCCATATTCTGCTAACAGTCATTGGATCTCGACCAACGCGAGCACCAGTGTCGCGATACGATAAACCGCAATCGCGATAGGCTACAATCGGACCTTTATCAAAGTCGGAAATGTGATGGTACGCGTTTCTCCTCCTTGCACGAGGCATTACAACGACGTTTCACCAGGCAACGCCAGTCAACTGCTGTTTGTGTATGAGAAATCGGTTGGAAAAGTTCCTCGTGTCAGCATGTTGTAGGTGTAGCCACCGGCGCCCAACCTTGTGTGAATGCTCTGAAAAGCTAATCATTTGCATATCACAGCATCTTCTTCCTGTTCGGTTAAATTTCGCGTCTGTAGCACGTCATCTTCTTGGTGTAGCAATTTTAATGGCCAGTAGTGTAGATCTGGGAATCTTGCTGGCCATGGGAGTACCTTAACATCAGACAGTTCATAGACACATACTATGTGTGGAGGGGCATTGTCATGTTAAAAAATGGTGCCATTACACTGTCGTGTGAGAGGTAACATAACCGTATCTGTCATTAGTTTCTCAGTAAAACTTTCCGCGCAAAAAATTAAAAACCGCTGCTTTGTGGACTCGCATGTATGCTCCACTATGCATTCTTTCTTATTCGATTTTGAGCGAACTTTTCGGCTAAAACATAATACTAATTACAATTTTTTGCGTCTTATAGCCTGACACCACAGCTTAATAATAAACTAGTTTTCTTCTCGTTATTTCCCATAGTTATTGTGACACTTCATTATAAAGCGAAACACTGCGTTTGTTTTGTAACGTTCGCAGTTGCTTGCCAGTTTACGTTTCGTGCGTTTTAGGTCCTACATTACTGCATACGTAATATAGCTGGCAATCGAAATTGTTTTTAACGATGGAAGGAGAGAGACTCTTTCAATTCTCGAGAAAATACGTGAGATATGTTGGAAGTTGTCCACGACGATGTTGGAAGCTAGGCGCCACGCGCGAGGCTATTTCAGCCTGCTACGCGGAATGCAGAGCCCTCTCGTGTTTCTCTTTTTCTTGTGCCGCGGACCCACGCCGAAGCTCGGAATGAAAACACTTAATGAAATGAAAAGACGCTGGGAGTCTAAAACCAAACTTTCCTTGCAGCATTTTTAACGCCAGCCAAACACTTTCACCAGTTTACCTTATTGTAATTAGTACTTTCTCAACAGTACAAGTAGCAAGTCGCAAATGTTTGTCCTGCTTTGTCAGTTGCTCCAAAACGTGGGAAGTGTCTGAACATATTCTATAGAATTAATGGAATTTATGATAGTATTGGCAGAGCTCACGAGAAACCACAGCTGAACCACGTTTGGTATTTATAGCATTACTTTTGAATACATATGGGCACAGCAGTGATCAATGTCTTTTAAATAATTACTACTAAAACAGTCTTGATCACAATTTATTTAACAAGGTCACCGGTTTCAACCACTACTGTGGTCATCTTCAGACAATTGAGTAGGAACCTCTTTCTGTTGAAGAATCACAGTTACGTTCTTCAACAGAAAGAGGTTCCTACTCAATGGTCTGAAGATGACCACAGTAGTGGTTGAAACCGGTCACCTTGTTAAATAAATTGTGATCAAGACTGTTTTAGTAGTAATTATTTATAGCATTGTTGGGTGCACCCGGAACTTCCTTTCCATTTTCAATTTCTTCAGCTTTAAATAATAAATCTAAATCATGAGTTCTTCAGAAGGGCACACGATGCATCACAGCGTGTAACTGAAGTGGCGTGGCAATGGGAAACGAAGTCGAAGTACGCGGGTAGTGCGATTGTTGCGCACATAACGTCTAAATTGTACACAGACTTACTGTGAGCCGTGCGGGGTAGCCGCGCGGTCTAGGGCGGCTTGTCACGCGGTCCGCGCGGTTCCCCCCGTCGGAGGTTCGAGTCCTCCCTCGGGCATGGGTGTGTGTTGTCCTTAGCGTAAGTTAGTTTAAGTTAGATTAAGTAAGATTAAGTAGTGTGTAAGCTTAGGGACCGATGAACTCAGCAATTTGGTCCCATAAGACCTTACCACAAATTTCCAAATTAATTGCCGAGAAATTTTGGCGGTATATGAACCAAATGGCATGCCGCGTTCAACTGTAGTGAAATGGTGCCAACAATTTGACCAAGGCCACACAGACGTGGATGAAGCAGGTCGGGAAGGAAGAAAGATGATGCACCATGCGATTTCTGTCTTGTTGGCAAATTGAAAGAACATCTGAGGGTGGGGAGGGAGGAAGAGAGATTTCAACCATGAGGACGTTCACATAGCGGTTTTTGAGTGGCTGCGTGGCCAAAGAGTGGATTTCTACCGTGGAGGAATTGTGTACAGGGACTTGCAGAAAATGTTGAAAATACTGTCATGTAATTCTGTCACTGTGAAGCATAGCACAGCACAGCACAGCACTCAGTAAAAATTACTTGACCTTCCGCAAATTCGTGTTCTTATAACACAACATTTGGAAACATCCGAAATGAATTTGTATGACAGCTGTACTAGAAGTGTTCCATGACCTTCAGCCACTTCTAGTACCGAAATGAAATTTCCTTAGATCAGCTGCACCTTCTTCTCAAATTTTGCAACGAAAGCTTTTCAAATGCAATATCTCTCCACATCGCAGTTTTTGAGAAGCTATGCTAAAACGATGTACTAAATGCTGATGTAAACAACGTTTTATAGACAGTATTATGAAAAGCATAGATTGCTACTCACCATATAGTGGAGACGCTGAGTCGCAGACAGGCACAACATAAAGACTGCTATACGTTTGAGCTTTTGGCCAAAAGGCCTTTTCACACACACACACACACACACACACACACACACACACACACACACACACACACACACACACACACACACACACACACACATCCGCCTCGGTAGCTACGCGGGGCCGACTCGGAGATTTTTCCTGATCACGGAGTGGGTGTAGTGTTGCTCTTACGTTCGTATCGTTGTAACTGATAATAAAATCGTCTTCAATACGCAATATTTCCATTATTACTGGAGATGGCTGAATGGCACGACTCGAAACTGAAATTTAAATTTAAAAAAAAAAAAAAAAAAAACGTTCGCCGGCCGGAGTGCTTCTAGACGCTACAGTCTGGAACTGCGCGACCGTTATGGTCACACGTTCGAATCCTGCCACGGGCATGGATGTGTGTGATGTCTGTAGGTTAGTTAGGTTTAAGTAGTTCTAAGTTCTAGGGGACTGATGACCTCAGAAGTTAAGTCCCATAGTGCTCAGAGCCATTTGAACCATTTTTTTTTTTTTTAGAGCGCTCACACCGACATAATCACTAAGTTTTTTTTTTTTCGCCGTCCGGCCTCAGCGGTCAGAGTGAGTCGTGTGTGTGTGTGTGTGTGTGTGTGTGTGTGTGTGTGTGTGTGTGTGTGTGTGTGTGTGTGTTTTTGTGTGTGTGTGTTTTTGTGTGTGTGTGTTTTTGTGTGTGTGTGTTTTTGTGTGTGTGTGTTTTTGTGTGTGTGTGTTTTTGTGTGTGTGTGTTTTTGTGTGTGTGTGTTTTTGTGTGTGTGTTTTTGTGTGTGTGTGTGTTTTTGTGTGTGTGTGTGTGTTTTTGTGTGTGTGTGTGTTTTTGTGTGTGTGTGTGTGTGTTTTTGTGTGTGTGTGTGTGTGTTTTTGTGTGTGTGTGTGTGTGTTTTTGTGTGTGTTTTTGTGTGTGTGTGTGTGTGTTTTTGTGTGTGTGTGTGTGTGTGTTTTTGTGTGTTTTTGTGTGTGTGTGTGTGTGTGTGTTTTTGTGTGTGTGTGTGTTTTTGTGTGTTTTTGTGTGTGTGTGTGTGTGTGTGTTTTTGTGTGTGTGTGTGTGTGTTTTTGTGTGTGTGTGTGTGTGTGTGTGTTTTTGTGTGTGTGTGTGTGTGTGTGTTTTTGTGTGTGTGTGTGTGTGTGTGTGTGTTTTTGTGTGTGTGTGTGTGTGTGTGTGTTTTTGTGTGTGTGTGTGTGTGTGTGTGTTTTTGTGTGTGTGTGTGTGTTTGTGTGTGTGTTTTTGTGTGTGTGTGTGTGTTTGTGTGTGTGTGTGTGTGTGTGTGTTTTTGTGTGTGTGTGTGTGTGTGTGTTTTTGTGTGTGTGTGTGTGTGTGTGTGTTTTTGTGTGTGTGTGTGTGTGTGTGTTTTTGTGTGTGTGTGTGTGTGTGTGTTTTTGTGTGTGTGTGTGTGTGTCTAGATGTGCTTGTGTGACGGTACCTGTCTGTGACTCAATGTATCCTCTATATGGTGAGTAGTAATCTATCATTTTCATAATATTTTCTTTATTACGTTCTGGACTTTCCATTGTATATTTTAGACACAAAATTTTTCACTTTTATTATTATTAAAATCGAGAACACTTCTGGCGTATTAAAAGTGAGTGTGACACAAGTTATATTTGGAAGGGGTTAGGGGGAAAGACAATAATAAACTGGGAAACTGTGCCCTGCCTGCCCCTCCCCCCTCCGTGATCTCCCCCCCCCCCCCCACTCAAGAACCGAACCTTGTATCCGCACCGCATCTGGTTCAGAACCTTGACCTGCGAGCGATTCTTGTCACATCGCGTGTAAATGTGTTTTCAGTCATGTCCCAACGCAGCGGTCCTCTCTTTGGATCGGTCTGGTGTGGTTGTCGACAGGCGCTGGATGATGTCGCGCACACAACCCTACAAATTATACAACTGAATATACTGAAGATTCGCCGCGCGGGATTAGCCGAGCGGTCTGGGGCGCTGCAGTCATGGACTGTGCGGCTGGTCCCGGCGGAGGTTAAGAGTCCTCCCTCGGGCATCGCTGTGTGTGTGTTTGTCCTTAGGATAATTTAGGTTAAGTAGTGTGTAAGCTTAGGGCTGCTGGCCTTAGCAGTTAACTCCCATAAGATTTCACACACATTTGAACATTTTTGAACTGAACATTTTCGCTTACGGTCAGTGAATTTTATCTCGGAAACTTGGACTGACTAACATGCTGTCTCGGAGTTGCCTTGTACAGGATCACCAGCGGGAGATGATGTAGACAGGAGCCGGCAGTTGGCGCTGTATGTGACGTTTTGCTAACGTGCGCTCGCTTGTTACAGGAACCATCCCGCACTGGGTGAAGGGCACACTGCTTCGCAATGGTCCCGGCAAGCTGCAAGTGGGCGAGATGCGCTACAAACACCTGTTCGACTCTGCAGCGCTGTTGCACAGGTGCGTCGCTAGCGTAATGTCTGCGTCTCGCTGTAAGTTATCAGCGCATCTACCGTCATGCTAATAAATGAAGGATAATTGCAGAATGTTGTGCCACACAACGTGGCACTACACAAAACTGGCGCTAATAGCGTAGGCACATAGGGAACACACACGACACAGACCTGTAAGTCCACGGTATTGGTGATAAGTTGAGAAAACCGTCCCAAAACACATGTGATACAAAACGCTACTGTTTCCTGCGCATGTATCACGACATCAATATGGGATATGATCACCATGCACACGTACACAGGCCGCACAACGGGTTGGCATACTCTGGATCAGGTGGTGGAGCGGCTGCTGGGGTATAGCCTCCCATTCTTGCACCAGTGCCTGTCGGAGCTCCTAAAGTGTCCTAGGAGTTTGAAGACGTGCAGCAATAAGTCGACCGAGAGCGTCCCAGACGTGCTCGATGGGGTTTAGATCTAGAGAACAGGCAGGTCACTCCATTCGCCTGATATCTTCTGTTTCAAGGTACTCCTCCACGATGGCAGCTCGGTGGGGCGTTATCATCCATCAGGAGGAAGGTGGGACCACTGTACCCCTGAAAAGGCGGACATACTGGAGCAAAATGACGTCCCGATACACCTGACCTGTTACAGTTCCTCTGTCAAAGACATGCAGGGGTGTGCGTGCACTAATCATCTCAACCCACACCATAAAACTATGACTTCCATACAGGTCCCTTTCAAGCCCATTAAGGGGTTGGTATCTGGTTCCTGGTTCACACGAGATGAAAACCCGGCGAGAATCACTCGTCCATGAACATAACCTGGGACCACTGTTCCAAAGACAATGTACTGTGTTCTTGACACCAGGCTTTACGGGCTCTCCTGTGACCAGGATTCAGTGGAATCCACCTTGCAGGTCTCCGGGCAAATAGACCATGTCTGTTCAGTCGTCTGTAGACTTTGTGTCTGGAGACAACTGTTCCAGTGGCTGCGGTAAGGTCCCGAGCAAGGCTACCTGCAGTACTCCGTATTCGTCTGCGGGCACCGATGGTGAGATATCGGTCTTCTTGTGGTGTTCTACAATGTGGACATCCCGTACTGTAGCGCCTGGACACGTTTCCTGTCTGCTGGAATAGTTGCCATGATCTTGAGATCACACTTTGTGGCACACGGAGGGCCCATGCTACGACCTGCTGTGTTTGACCAGCCTCCAGAAACATAAATTCATCACTTCGAACCGGAAACAAGACAGCAGTCCATAGAGTGGCGCCACATCAAATCTCCTCAGAAGAAAAAGTTCAAAGCTGCACCCTCAGCCGATAAAGTCACCATAGTATTCCACCCCTCATAACGTCATCACTGTGTGTTCTTTTAGCCATTTTCAACACAGTCTCCATTAGCGCGACTGAAAACGTCTGCACACTTACTCGCAGCGCCGTACTCTGACATGCACCCACACACCTCCGCCTATGTGGACTGCTTCCAGCGCCACCGTACGACGACCGCAGGTCAAATGCACCGTATGGTAATCCCCGAGGTGATTTAAACCCGCAAACCGCCCACGAGAGCGTTGTTTCACCATGTATCAGCATTACCCTTAATTTATGAGCATGAATGTACCTCCCTGCCTCACAAGCAGGAAGAGGCATGCATTCAGGTACACACGGCACTTTCAACACTACACACTCTATCAACTATCCATTGCTAACGCAACACATTTTTTTTTTCTGAGAGCAGGTTAGTTTTATTCGGGATTCCAATACCCGTTACTATTCCCCACTCTTTTGGCTACAAAATCGAATTTTTCTACATAATCTCCATTCAACGCGATGGCCTTTCGCTGCCTTACTGGTAGGCCTGTATGCCCGCATGGTACCACTCTACTGCTTGACGTCGGAGCAAACATTTTGCTGCATCAGTAACCCCCCCGTCATCCGAGTACTGCTGCCCGCGGAACGCATTCTTCACTGGGCCAGACAGATGGAAGTTGGAAGGTTCGATATCTGAGCTGTTGGGTAGATGAAGAAAAACCGTCCAATTAAGTTTTCTGAGATGCTCTCGGATACGCAGCGTTGTGTGAGGCCTTCCATTGTCATGGAGAAGGAGAAGTTCCTCTACATTCTTCTGACGACGAACACACTGAAGTCGTTTATACAGGGTGAGAAGTATTTAAACCGACAAACGCTGGGAGGTTGTAGGGGCATTAAAGCAAATATTTTTCCCTAATGTCATTTTTTCCTATGAGGATTATTTAAACCGGTGGAGGCCGTATTACGTTCTTCAGTTGTTAGAGGGCGTATTCAGTTGTAGGCAACTGCTGTCCACCAATGTAGTAGTGCATTATCTCTGTTTACTGATGGAACGATACACCTGAGTCAGTACACTAATATGGTTGGTGCGTACTGCGTAGCGCACCACAACGGACGGAGCTGCACAGTGGGTTTATCGACAATAATATCCTAATCGCCGTATCCCGCATCATACGACCTTTGCTGCTGTGTACCAACGTCTCCGTGAGACCGGGTCATTTAGCAGATTACCTGGACAGGGGCGCCGTCGCACCGTAAGAACGCTGCAATTTGAGGAAGCTGTCTTGCAGCATGTGGAGCGGGATCCTTCAATCAGCACTCGTGCGATTGCACGTAACATGGGGACGAATCAGACGAATGTAAGAACAGTCCTTAGAGAGCAGTTGTTACGTCGATTTCACTTACAGCGTGTCCACAACCTGGAACCAGTTGATTATCCACCCAGAGCACAGTTTTCGCAGAGGTACCTGGAAGAGTGTTAAATGCATCCTACATTTCCATTCTCTGTGTTGTTTACCGATGAAGCAACGTTCGGGCGTGATGGAGTGTTCAACATGCACAATTCGCATGTTCGGAACGACGATAACCCACATGCCACAGTTACTAGCGCTTATCAAGTGCGGTTCTTCGTTAATGTGTGGGTCGGTGTTGTTGGGGACTGTTTAATTGGGCCGTATCTGCTACCTAGGCTATTAAATGGCAGGCACTAATAAAATTTTCTCGCCAGAGCATTGCCAGGATTGCTGAAAGACGTCCCGCTCCCTATACGACAACGCTTGTGGTTCCAACATGAGGCGCCGGCACATTTCAGTTGTCGTGTGCGTCGATTCCTGGACCGACGGTTCCCAGAAACGTGGATTGGCAGAGATGGTCCTGTACCATGGCCTGCTCGATCCTCAGATATGTCCCCTCACGAATTTTTTTGTGTGGGGAGAGATGCGCAACCTTGTTTACGCAACTCCTGTTGCATCACAAGAGGATGTGATAGCCCGGATAGTAGCAGCAGCAGGAACAATTCAGGATACTCCTGGAGTTTTTGCCCGTGTCAGACAGAACATGATCCGACGGTGTAGCCTTTGTTTACGTGTCAAAGGAGGAATTTTTGAAAATCTACTGTAATTGAAATTGGGTTGTGTTAATGTGTTCTCTCTTGGTCATAAGAAAATGGGAAAGTGCTTGCTGGTTTAATTAATTTGCCGCCAGAGAAATCTTCATCTACCGGTTTAAATACTCCTCATAGGAAAAAATGACATTAGGGAAAACTATTTGTTTTATGTCCCCTACAACCTCCCAGAGTTTGTCGGTTTAAATACTTTTCACCCTGTACAGTTTCCTGAGGGTAGCACAATACACGTCCGAGTGGATCGTTCCACTACGAGGGAGGGCATCAAACAGAACAGCCCCTTCAGAGAACCAGAAGACGGAAGCCATGACTTCACCGGCTGAGGGTGCAGCTTTGAACTTTTTCTTCTGAGGAGATTTGGTGTGGCGCCACTCCATTGATTGCTGTCTTGTTTCGGGTTCGAAGTGATGAATTCATGTTTCATCGCCTGTTACTATATTCGACAAAAAAGTTGTCACGGTCAGCTTGGTAACGCACAAGCAAACCTGCACAGATGGTTCTTCACAGCTCTTTATGGTTTACCCTTATGTGGCGAGGAAGCCAGCGAGCACACATCTTCGAGTGCCCCACCTCGTGGACGAGTGTGTCAGCACTATCAACACAGACGTCCAGTTGCTCAGCGTGGTTTTTGACTGTGGTCCGTCGATCACCTCGAATGAGAGCGTCCAAATTTTTAACATTGCAGGAGTCACATCTGTGTCCGGCTGGCCAGCATATGGGAGAGTGGTCAGGTTTGCGCGACGTTGTCGCGATGATGGCACACGCCTCGCCCAAAGACTCACTCCGCTTTTGTCCACTGTCAGGTCTCCGTATACATTCTGCAAGCGCCTATGAATATCTGCGATGCTCTGATGTTCCGCCAAAAGAAAATGGTAGCTATGTGTTTGGAACGCACCTAGTCACAGATCCCATTTTGAAGGCTATCGATAGCGCTGTCACCTGTCGGAACTTCACGAAACTGTAGGGTCCGAAGCAAGAACATTCCAAGATGTACCACAACAAATTCCGCATTTTTTCAATCGAAATTGGCCGAGAAAAGAAATGTGTTGAATTACTTATTGACTACCCCTCGTAACAAGCCAAGTGCGCGACCCCGAAAGTTGAAAATCGCATGAATACAAATGGTGAACCCCGGAAAGAATGGCATGAGATAATCGCACGCAAAACTGCGCGTCTTAACCCCGAGGAGTATTTGAATGATTACCTATTCAAGGTCTAAGAGAGGACATTTGGTACCATGAAGACTTTTAGTAAAGTGAAGATACAGAATATCGACATAATAGGTCAAAAACACATGGAGGACAGCAAAAATATCGCCAACGCCTTGATATGTACTTTTTTAGGCAACATAACTACAAAATGAGAAGCGCTGTTGATTTTGCAAGACTGCAATGTGAAATACCACAACACGATCGTCATTTCATCACCAGACTTCATTCTGTGCTACATAATCAACTTTCTGCTCCGAAGTACAAGCCTATATCATTGTATGATTGCTAAAAGCAGGTTGTGACATTGATATACCATCAGCGTTGTTCTATAATGTAATTAGTGTGGCGATTAATATAGGACTGCTTGAATGTGGAAATGATGAAGTGGCTTTACTCAGATGTGTATATTACTCTATTCCACTTTGACTGCGTGTTATTGGCAGCACACAGAAAATGTAACAGTCCAGCTGAGGAGACTGCCTACACTACCCTTGTCCGTCTTCTTTTAGAATACTGCTGCGCGGTGTGTGATCCGTACCAAATAGGACTGACGGAATACATCGAAAAAGTTCAACAGCACGTTTTGTATTACCGCGAAATATGGGACAGAGTGTCACAGAAATGATACAGGATTTGGAATGGAAATCATTAAAAGACAGGCGTTTTTCGTTGCGACGGAATCTTCTCACGAAATTCCAATCACCAACTTTCTCCTCCGAATACGAAAATATTTTGGTGACACCGACTTACATAGGGAGGAACGATCACCAATATAAAATAAAAGGGAAATCAGAGCTCGCACGGAAAGATACAGGTGTTCATTCTCTCCGCTCGCTATATAGGTTTGGAATAACAGAGAATTGTGAAGGTGGTTCGATGAACCCTCTGCCAGGCACTTAAATGTGATTTGCAGAGTATCGATGTAGATGTAGACCGCTTCATTGAAATTCCACATCTGCACTATGGAGGCTCACTGTACAGCACTATCAGATTAGTACAATCAATTTCTTGTTTATACAGCGTAATTATTTTAACCAGAGGGACATATAACTGTTGGTTCCATGTTATTCCTTGTTGTTGTGGTCTTCAGTCCTGAGACTGGTTTGATGTAGCTCCCTATGCTACTCTATCCTCTGCAAGCCTCTTCATCTCCCAGTACCTGCTGCAACCTACATCCTTCTGAATCTGCTTAGTGTATTCATCTCTTGGTCTCCCTCTACGATTTTTACCCTCCACCCTGCCCTCCAGTACTAAACTGGTGATCCCTTGATGCCTCAGAACATGTCCTACCAACCGATCCCTTCTTCTAGTCAAGTTGTGCCACAAATTCTTCTTCTCCCCAATTCTATTCAATACCTCCTCATTAGTTATGTGATCTACCCATCTAATCTTCAGCATTCTTCTGTAGCACCACATTTCGAAAGCTTCTATTCTCTTCTTGTCTAAACTATTTATCGTCCATGTTTCACTTCCATACATGGCTACACTCCATACAAATACTTTCAGAAACTACTTCCTGACACTTAAATCTATACTCGATGTTAACAAATTTCTCTTCTTCAGAAATGCTTTCCTTGCCATTGTCAGTCTACATTTTATATCCTCTCTACTTTGACCATGATCTGTTATTTTGCTCCTCAAATAGCAAAACTCCTTTACTATTTTAAGTGTCTCATTTCCTAATCTAATTCCCGCAGCATCACCCGACTTAATTCGACTACATTCCATTATCCTTATTTTGCATTTGTTGTTGTTCATCTTATACCCTCCTTTCAAGACACTGTCCATTCCGTTCAACTGCTCTTCCAAGTCCTTTGTTGTCTCAGACAGAATTACAATGTCATCGGCGTACCTCAAAGTTTTAATTTCTTCTCCATGGATTTTAATACCTACTCCGAATTTTTCTTTCGTTTCCTTTACTGCTTGCTCAATATACACATTGAATAACATCGGGGAGAGGCTACAACCCTGTCTCACTCCTTTCCCAACCACTGCTTCCATTTCATGCCCATCGACTCTTACAACTGCCATCTGGTTTCTGTACAAATTGTAAATAGCCCTTCGCTCTCTGTATTTTACCCCTGCCACCTTCAGCATTTGAAAGAGAGTATTCCAGTCAACATTGTCAAAAGCTTTCTCTAAGCCTACAAATGCTAGAAACGTAGGTTTGCCTTTCCTTAATCTTTCTTCTAAGATAAGTCGTAGGGTCAGTATTGCCTCACGTGTTCAAACATTTCTACGGAATCCAAACTGATCTTCCCCGAGGTCGGCTTCTACCAGTTTTTCCATTTGTCTGTAAAGAATACGCGTTAGTATTTTGCAGCCGTGGCTTATTAAACTGATAGTTCGGTAATTTTCACATCTGTCAACACCTTCTTTCTTTGGGATTGGAATTATTATATTCTTCTTGAAGTATGAGGGAATTTCGCCTGTCTCATACATCTTGCTCACCAGATGGTAGAGTTTTGTCAGGACTGGCTCTCCCAAGGCTGTCAGTAGTTCTAACGGAATGTTGTCTACTCTCGGGCCTTGTTTCGACTTAGGTCTTTCAGTGCTCTCTCAAACTCTTCACGCAGTATCAATCTCCCATTTCATCTTCATCTACCTCCTCTTCCCTTTCCATAATATTGTCCTCAAGAACATCGCCCTTGTATACACCCTCTATATACTCCTTCCACCTTTCTGCTTCCCTGCTTTGCTTGGAACTGGGTTTCCATCTGAGCTCTTGATAGTCATGCAAGTGGTTCTCTTTTCTCCAAAGGTCCCTTTAATTTTCCTGTAGGCAGTATCTATCTTACCCCTCATGAGATAAGCCTCTACATCCTTACATTTGTCCTCTAGCCATCCCTGCTTAGCCATTTTGCGCTTCCTGTCGATCTCATTTTTGAGGCGTTTGTATTCCTTTTTGCCTGCTTCACATGCTGCATTTTTGTATTTTCTCCTTTCATCAATTAAATTCAGTATCTCTTCCGTTACCCAAGGATTTCTACTAGCCCTCGTCTTTTTACCTACTTGATCCTCTGCTTCCTTCGCTATTTCATTCTTCAAAGCTACCCGTTCTTCTTCTACTGTATTTCTTTCCCCCATTCCTGTGAATTGTTCCCTTATGCTCTCCCTGAAACTCTGTACAACATCTGGTTCTTTGAGTTTATCCAGGTCACATCTCCTTAAATTCCCACCTTTTTTCAGTTTCTTCGGTTTTAATCTACAGTTCATAACCAATAGATTGTGGTCAGAGTCCACATCTGCCCCTGGAAATGTCTTGCAATTTGAAATCTGGTTCCTAAATCTGTCTTACCATTACATAATCTATCTGAACCCTTATTCTCTCAATTGTTTTCCTTACATTAAATAGGTTACAATAGGCATTTCCCAATTTTTGCTCTTTTGAACCACTACCACATGCTGCAACGTCGATTTTCAAATCGATTAATGTGGAAACTGATATCGTGTTCCCGCTCACGCACAACCTGTAGGATAAAACATAAAACTACAGTATGCTTTATACTGTAAGTCATTTTGGTTCTCTGAGAACTATAGGAGGCATTATTAAGGGCACTTCAAAAATGTTTCCACAACGTTTCTTCGACTTAGACTGTACTACAAACTGCACTATCTCATCAAAAACAGTATTTGAATCCGTTTTTCCTCTTAAAGTGAAGTCATGCAATGCGCAAAACAACACTAGAGAAACAGCTAATTTTAACTTAGTGCGATTACTTTATACTAATTTCGCAAGATTGTCATTGGCGATTTCTTCTACACTCTTGGTTTTGTTTGTCATAATATTAACAAAATTACTTCACTTTTCAACTACATATTTCGGACATTCGGAATTCATATGCATTTTTCAAATGCGTGTGACTTTTTGAAACTGGTGAATGGTCGGCTTGTTAATGCGCCCTGGTGTCTGCCGTGCGTTGTATGTGGCTGAAGAAGCATACAAAACTTACAAAACTTTAGAATAAACCAACTATGTTTATAACGACAGCAAGATAAATCGAAATGTTTTCTTTATGTCATCCACATCATTTTTGGAATTATAATTTTTGTCAGTTTGACATGGATCCAATAAAATCGTATACTCTAGGGAATTGTCAATTTCTCCCTTTTTCGACGTAATTTTCCGGCATTTTCTCCGTCAGTACAACTGCTGGGATCTGTAATGGAGATATTTGAGTTTGACTCGCCGTTTACTTGTGGTATTCGATCGTACGTGGTATATTTTTCAATTCTCTCGCTTTCATTTGGGGCTTTCATTCGTTTATAAGGTCCAAAAAACACGAATGATGGTCATTTTTCCACTCTACCCACTATGCTTTCATACTTCACAACGCACAAAAAACTAAGTAAACCACTTTCATGCGTCACTGCTCACTTACAACTCATTTTTGACTATGGAAAAATTGATACTGCGACATAAGAGATGCAGCCGACAACTCTTTCACGCCCTACAGACCAGCTGATCGTGAAAGCGCATTATAAAGATTCTCATTCTCAAACGTGGTGCTTGTTTGTAGTAGTGATCGTGAAATTAATTAATGATACTGTAACGATGCTGTAATTAATGATGGCTGTCTTACAACAATTATTCAATTAGCGCCACCCATGAAAAGGCTGGCAACAGTTCCAATGACGCCAACCTACAACTACGAACAAGTACAGTTAACATCCACACAGTACAAATGAACATCCCTTGAGCAAAGGAAAAGAAATATAAACAATAAAAAGCTTTAAATTAATGCCTGACATTTTCTAACGATTATCTGAATTTTGAAGGTGTAAGCCTTTCTTGAGCATTTTTACCGTGCAACTGTTTCGTTGCGCCAAACACTAAAGTTCAGGAAGATGCTCCCACATAACAACATGGGAACTGAGGGTTATTTTTTTCATTCTCTAGAAAGGTGAACATTTCCGAGAGGACGCTCAGCGTGTATATCATTCTTAGGCTGCGGTCACAGTCTACATCTACATCTACATACATACTCCGCAGTCCACCATACGGTGCGTGGCGGAGGGTATCTCGTACCACAACTAGCATCTTCTCTCCCTGTTCCACTCCCAAACAGAACGAGGGAAAAATGACTGCCTATATGCCTCTGTACGAGCCCTAATCTCTCTTATCTTTGTGGTCTGTCCGTGAAATGTAAGTTGGCGGCAGTAAAATTGTACTGCAGTCAGCCTCAAATGCTGCTTCTCTAAATTTCCTCAGTAGCCATTCACGAAAAGAACGCCTCCTTTCCTCCAGAGACTCCCACCCGAGTTCCTGAAGCATTTCCGTAACACTCGCGTGATGATCAAACCTACCAGAAACAAATCTAGCAGCCCGCCTCTGAATTGCTTTTATGTCCTCCCTCAATTCGACCTGATAGGGATCCCAAACGCTCGAACAGTACTCAAGAATAGGTCGTATTAGTGTTTTATAAGCGGTCTCCTTTACAGATGAACCACATGTTCCCAAAACTCTACCAATGAACCGAAGACGACTATCCGCCTTCCCCACAACTGCCATTACATGCTTGTCCCACTTCATATCGCTCTGCAATGTTACGCCCAAATATTTAATCGACGTGACTGTGTCAAGCGCTACACTACTAATGGAGTATTCAAACATTACGGGATTCTTTGTCCTATTCATCTGCATTAATTTACATTTATCTATATTAATAGTTAGCTGCCATTCTTAACACCAATCACAAATCCTGTCCAAGTCATCTTGTATCCTCCTACAGTCACTCAACGACGACACCTTCCCGTACACCACAGCATCATCAGCAAACAGCCGTACATTGCTATCCACCCTACCCAAAAGATCATTTATGTTGATAGAAAAGAACAGCGGGCCTACCACACTTCCCTGGGGCACTCCAGATGATACCCTCTCCTCCTCATGTTTGTCTTTCACAAGTTCGCTGAATGACAGAAACAGAAGGTTAACTGACCCTTGTGTGCACAACTTCAAATAAATTCAGCAAAACAATTTGTGTAATCTTGGTTTTCAAGGTCGCTACGAATCATCTCAAGTATGTAGCATAACGTTTCTCTCTTCATCTCATTCATGTGTAAAACTTTACCGGTAATTCCAATAACTGAGGACAGAGTGTGCAGTACTTGCCACGTTCTTTTCGAGACGAATATAGCTCATCCGCATGCATCTGGCATCTTTTTAACAGCAAAAGCCGCATTATAGCACTCGTCTCCAAGCACAGAGGCAGTGTGGTACATACCTCATCCTAAATCATACATAGAATAGATTCCAACCTAACGCGACCTTCTTGACCCAGTCAAAACAGACAAAGTAGATCGAACGCATTGCGAACAAGTCGTCGGCCAATGTTATCGGGTGACCTCTGGCGACGGCGTCTGACGACCGTTGTCTGTGGCACTGTGAACAGTCTATTAGTGTGATCACCTACATAATTTTTGTGTAGTAATTCCGTCACTTGGTCGATTGGCATCTGCATTTCATTTTATTCATAGTGTCCGGAGTTTTTTTACGTATTATCTTTCTTTCCTTATACAAACAAGTATTAAAATCCTGAATAATCTGGTAACAGAAATATAAATTTAATTTTGTATACAGGTACCGCACTTTACTTAATTTTTCAAGGGTTACCGGTATGTCTTTTTTTTTTTTTTTTTTTTTTTTTTACTTCATCTTTATAGGTTTGTGTTCAACGTCGATTTATGACACAATAATTCAATCTTTTAATGTTTGTAGCAACGAACAACACATGTACCTGTAGGAAAAACGCAAGCGTTGCTCAAGAATATATTTGTACCTCACAGAGCTGTACATAAACTCAAATTACGAGTGCAATGTGTTTTTCGCGCTAACAAATTTGACACGGCGCGGTGGCTGATGGGAGCGACTGTAAATGGGAAATGCTTTTTTACTGTCGCTCCCGTCATCCACCGCGCCGAGTGTCAACATTGTTTGCGCGTGTAGGTAGTGTACCCACCAATCAGTTCAGTTACTGTTGCTCCGCATCAATACCGCAACTGACTGTAGTAGATTGTGCATGACGGAGAAATTATAACACACCTTCTTATTTACACTCTGTATTTTAAGAGTCGCGTGAGCTGATATTTTACAAAAGTTTGAGCGTGATCGTGTTACAAATGATTAATTTAGGCAATCGGACCGAAGTTTAATTACTCTTATCCAAAACAAAACAACGGGGATTGTTATAAGTTGTTTCTGCCAGGTAATACAAATCTGTAACTATGGTAAAATTATGGTCCCCGGTCCCATTCGTACATACTTCTTAATGAGAAAAAGAAACTGCAACAATTAAACTCAAAATTTCAATTATTAAATGTATGCGTTAGATACTTTTTGAGAAACCTATTGAACCAACTTTGATTTTGATTACCGGTATGTATTTACTGAGAGACACCAGTTAACTCCCTCACTTTTTATTTATTTATTTATGAAAATATTCCATATTGTTGTGAGGGAAGCGCCATGTAACGTACTAACCAAGTATGTCAAATCTGCAGCCCTACTTTCTTTGTATAACCACACTAGCTTAGCACCCATTGCTTCGCTCGCATACACTATATGGCCTGCAAATATTTTTTGTTTTGTTTTGTTTTAACGAACCTTTGTGTTGTTCGCAAATTGCAACACCTTCTAAGCTTTTCAGGCTAATTAGGACCATATAAGGATGGTCTTTTCCGAATGTACTTCTCACCAAAACGACTCTGGTAGCTGGAGCCCAAAGTTTTTGTAAAACACACGACTACCACACTTTGCAAGCAATCAAATATTACTAAAAAATTAATTGATATTGAATAATACTGTCAGAACAATGCTTGTTTTCACCAAACGGTATCGTCAAGGTACTGGTCAGTAGTTTTTCAAGATAACACAAAATTCAGACAGTTTTTGTTCGGAAAACAAGACGGTTTTCTCGTTACAGAAATTGTGAAATCGAGGTAAATTTTAGGATTTGGGCCAGAAACCTTCCGTATAGGCACCATGAGTTGTTGTAGTAACAGTCTGCATGCATGCATGCATGCATGCATAAATTAAACGCTGTTGACAAAGAAGTGGCAGTGCCAAGAAATTGCAAGAGAAATTTCCAGACACACATGTTCTACACGACCACGAACAGCCACCACACTGAGTGGTGATCTCTCCAACAACAGAGAAAGAGGTGAATAGGCAATACATCAATAAATAATAAAAAATTCACAGGATTGAGATCCCAGTCAGGGTCCTTAAGAAATGTGCAACCAACATAAATACTCCATTAACAATAATAATGGATCTTCAGACCTGGCTGCTTTCCTGGATATGTGAAACAAGCAAAAGTAATAGGCCTACCAATACTGAAAATAAGGGTGATGCAGAAAATGTAGAAAACCACAGAACAATTTATTTATTATATTGCATTTCCAGAACAATATAAATCGCAATGAAGAAATAGACTTATCCACTAACGGAATACCTGAATAAACACAACCTTCTCTATGATGAACAATTCAATTTCAGGCCCACAAGAGGTACACAGTCAGATAGTACAGTTTACTAAAGTAGTACTCGAAGCACTGGACAAGGGCGAGAATGCAACAGTCATTTTTTTTGGATCTATCAAAGGCATTTGAACAGTTGACCACAGAATTTTATTGCACAAATTGCAACTATTGTGAATCAGGGGTATTTCAAAGAACTGGTTCAAGTCATAGTCAGAAAACTGGATGCAAAGAGTTGAAATCTCACACATTTCTAAAAGACTAGTAGTAAAACACCAGATCAAAAATATATTATCGTCATTTCTCAGGGAAGTGTATTGGGCCCAATCCACTTACATGTACAAACAATTTCCCAAAGAGTGTCTAGTATGGAGAGAAATACTATTTGCTGATGACAGCACAGTAGCTATTACAGCAAAAAATCAACAAAGCTATCACAAAAGTCCAATGAAGCTCTCAGAGATGTTCCCAACTATTCATTAATGTAATTGGTCTGATAAAAATTCTACTCACCAAGCAGCGGCAGGAAAACATGCATATAAAAAGGTTTTACACATGCAAGTTTTCGGAGTCAGTGCCTCCTTCTTCCAGGAGAAGGGTTGAAGGGAACAAAGAGGGTTGAAGGAAAAGAACTGGAGTCTTTCCTTCTCATCCCGTCCATTAAGTCTCCCCTGACCCAGGCTTCTGCACGACTTTTCTGAACTCTGACCCTTTTCCTAAACTTTCCAGTCCTTTTGTCACCCCTCTTCCTTTCCGTTCAACCCTGCAGGAAGAAGGAACCACTGGCTCTGAAAGAGTTTTGTATGTGTGTTCTCCTGCCATTGCTTAGTGAGTAGATTTTTTATCTATCCAATTACATCATACTGTCATCAACTAGTCATTAAGCAATAGAGTAAATTTAAATCTGAAAGACAAATTGTACTAACTTCCAACTAATTAAAAAACACAATGATCCTAAACTGAAAATAACAATGATGTACTATATTGTGTAACTGATACCAAATTCTTGGGGATGAATGTAGATTGTCAACTGAAAAGGACAGAACATGTGAGAATTTTGGCAAAAAGGTTATCCTCAGCATGTTACGCTCTGTGAATCCTCGCACCAGTGTGCAATATTTCATGCCTCAAAGTAACCTACTTTGGATATATGCATAGAATCTTCACTGATGGGATAATGTTTTGGGGAATAAGTGCTGGGAACAACAAACAATTTTCAAGATACAGAAAAGAGCTGTATGAATATATGAATAGTAACAAATAGTAGTAACAGGCCACACTGAAAGGAATTACTCAAAAAGCTAGAAATTCTGACAATTCCACGTGAATCTGTACACCACAAACAGCACAATACGTGACGATGGAACCAAATCCAAGCACCATTTGCATCTAAACAGAAGAAACAAGCCAAAAGATTCAAAATATTGCATTATACCATGGAATAAAATTGTACAGTAGACTGTCCAAGAAATAAAAGATGTAAATGAATACCACACCTCACACCAAAGCTAAAAAAATTCACTAAATAATAGCTATTACACTGTAAATGAATACTGAAACTATAGATAGTAACTCAATATTCATGAACATTGTACTGTGTAACAGTTTATGACATGATTAGGAAAGGAGCCATAAATACTGTAATACGAATGTTTATTTTAACAAAAAATATTATACAAACATTTTACAATATCCATACACTTTATATTGTTCTGCAGTTAAATAAATTAAAAGAACACACAACAAATACACACAACAAATATTGGCCCATGTGATTTACAGTCCCAAGGAAAGCATTGCAATTGCTTGGAGGCAGCGATGTGAAGCTCTTTATCAATGTCATTAAATACTGTGTAGTTCCAGCCTCAACACTTATAAATGTCACGCTTGACTCTTCTTCTAAATAACAGCTGCAGTGGAGCATTGTAATCAGAGACAATAATCATCTAAGCGTAATTTTTCAGTGCAGTGTCACGGTATAGATTTTGGCCTCATATACAATCCAAGTGATTTCTGAATGGTAGCTTTGTCCTTAGTTGTCATTATCACTGCACACTTTCTTTCCACATTTTCCATTGCTCAACACAGAGGAAATACCCTCCAGTTTTACCTACCTTGTTGTTGCAGTTCTATTGAATGTATACATCGACCAATAATCATATAGAATTTTCAAGATTACATTTTATGTACAGAAATGGTCCACATTCAGTACAGCATCATAAATAAACATAAATAATGACATAATGTACATAAAACACATGTGAAAAAGTAAACAATTGAAAAGTAGGAATAACACCAAGACATGGTGTTGCAAGGTTGATCTTCAAATGCTCTTTTTTCTGATTAAGCGTGGCATCATTTATCAGAGTACAAAAACTCAGAACATTTGACACTGGAATCTGACTTTCTTACTTTTGTCACTCTCCCAATTGAAATAAAAAATGATCACATAGCCCAGGTGATTGATGTCATTGTTTCCTATGAGTGTTGATCTCCAGCTCTTTGCAGTCATTTTCTCAGCGGTTTTCACATTGGCAGATGAATCATCTCATGATACAAACTGAGTGTTTGACTTATTCAGCTCCCATGATGCTGTTTCCCTAAAGAGGCCATCCTTTCCTTATGTGGCTGCTGCATCTCAACAAGAAAGAGATTGTAGCTCAATCAGGAGAGGTAAGGCTCATTGGCTCTGTCTCATTATCAGCGGAGGGTGAGGGCTCAGAATTATTCATCATTATACTGGGGAAAGCCTTTCAGCCATTATTACATCAACTTTCCATGTGAAACAGCTCAAGACCTAGATGTGAGCCATCACCCAACATCAGGTGACTGCTTAGTTTTAAACTGGGATTTCACAGAGTCCACACTGGCAATAAAAACTAAAGTTACATGAAATGTTTGTGAGGACAAATTCCCATCCTGCCAGTCCACCAGTGATACAATATGCAGTGGCCTTATGGAGGCAGTCAACAGTTATTAGAGCTTCTAGATGTTTATGGAAACCAGTCAACTAGTACCCTATCAAGATCCCACAAGGGCAGCACTCCCTCTTCATGAAATCTATGTGAACCTAGCTCTTGCAAGGCAAAATAAGTGTAGAGCACTAAATGTATCCCAGTTACTTACACACAGAAGCTAAAGAGCTGAAAAAGTGTCTTTCACAAATTTTGTGCTATGGTATATACAGATGAGACTCTTGGTAAATATCGCTGATGTCACTGGAACTGGTGCACCACTGGATGTTATGTAATAATCACTTGTTCTATCTGAATTGGGCTAGAAGTGCAACTACAGCAGTTATCAGCTTCAATGCAGACTCGTTGAGTGGGTGGTACACAATGTTTTCTATTTTCCAGCAAACTGCATGAGGAAATAGAATCTAGCAGATGTGACATGAATACTGGGTCAGTTCCAGCCTGAGAATTTATCATTGAGTGTATCACTGCAATTTAATAATACTGGCAGAAAAGTGGCCAACATTTTACTTACTGATACCACCTACTAGCTAATTCTTACTGCTAATAATTAGGTTGTGCTCATTTGAAACAGCTATCACTGATGTACTATGCAGTGTACGCTCAGCCAAAATCAATACTTTATTCCATTCAGAAGCTTAGGAAATTCATTGAAGTCATAAATTACAACTCTCTGTGGCATTACCTAATTTACTACTGGCACAAAAGGCCATGCTACAAGTAAAACTCAAAACTTTTGAAATAAAAAAAAATACTCAAATTTTTATCACTCATATCAATATATATTTGAGACTGGTGACCGACATTTCTCACCACTGGAGACTTGACTGTCACTTACAAATTGGTTTTCAGGTATGCCATCAGCGATGGACAGGTGACATACCAGTGTCGGTTCCTCAAGTCAAAAACTTACAAACGCAACTTGGCAGCACAGAGGATTGTTGTCAGTGAGTTTGGAACTCCTGCTGTACCTGACCCATGCCAGACCATCTTCCAAAGGTATGTAAAAGCCATAGTACCTCAGGACTAAAGAATATGGGAAAATTCTATTTATTATTAGAAAAAATATCGATATTGCCAGCCTGAGGCTTGGTACAAACACAGTCTCTGTACCTTACCATGTCTTTTGGTATACCCTTACTCTCCTCTGATTTGTGAGGCAGGTACTCTTCTAATTAGTTGTGAAATGTGCATTATAACACATCATCCAAAGTATGGCGAACTAAAAATATTTCACAAAGCTTTACCATAAGCAAATATTAGGTAAAATGTCACAAATAGCTGTAGAACTATCTACAGTTCATACCTGACAGTCCATTCCTAATACAGTAACTACCTAAATGGAGTATAAAAGCATACTATTGCTAATATACTGTCTTTTAGAGTACTAATAATTTATATAATGTCTGTGTTTACATAGTGTCTATATTACATTACAATATCCTTTAGGAATGCTTGCAAGTCTGTAGAAACATATACTGTCTGTTGATTTACAGCTGTTGTAAGTATTACATAACTAATTCTCAAATTAGACATTAATTGTACATTTTATTTGTGCCTCATAAAAATTAGATATTCACAGCTAAAGGATAAGACAATCCTTGATTTTGCTCTGTGTTGGCTGTTTGAAGAAGACTGAGTAATAATTTAACACAGGGAATACAACTAGGACAGTGTTCTAAGTTTCTGCACCACCATTATGTTTAACAGGGTACTGTAGATCTTCTGGGCAGATTACAGTATGATTCTACAAAGGAGACGGAAGATAATTTGTTATCTGATGACCTATATATAGCTATGGTGTCAATAGAGAAAGAAACTAGTTGAAAATATTCTGATTTCATAAAATCCCCAGGCATTATGATTTAAAAAAGTATCCCCAATTATTCTGTCAAACTTAGAAGA